>NC_140954.1:140631122-141831122 GCF_014529385.1 Adiantum capillus-veneris
TTCAGTGACATCACCATTGTAGCATCCCATGCCCACAGGGTTACTGTAATGGACAAAGATAGTGAGACACTAAAAAGAATAAGGTGGAGGTATGACAAACTACTGGTCCCCAATGTCTGCAGGGATAAGAAAATGAGGGCAATTTTGTTATACCCCCCTGAGCTATTGCCACAACTCACTGTTGTAGATGTCACACATAATGTGAATACAAGGGCAAGGGCAGAGACTGTTGCTCGCCAAACAGAGGACATGAGGGAAGCAGAGCTTAAGGAGAAAGCAAAAGTAGCAGTGGAGTCCCAGAGGCAAACAGAATGCAATGTGACCCTGTCCATAGAGGCAAGCAATCAAGAAACTCTACTTTCAATGAAGGATGGTTTGCTTGCAGAGATACCATTTGTAGACGGAGCCAGAAAGCTAGCTCTGGAAAAAGTGGACATTAATTTATTGCTAAATCCAGATGCTCAGATCTCAGACACAATTATCTATGCTTGTCTTAAGTAAGTGGTACTATCTTGCTAACTTTGGGAACTCAGATAATAGGTTTACTAACTCAGGTATACTCTCTGTAGCTTGATCAAAAGTCAACTCCCACCGCACACCCACACGGAGGTATTTCTTCTTGATCCACAAATGTCAGTGATTATTAGACAGAAGAACAGCCCATATGGGACCTTTGAGAGTTGGTTTCTCCATTGTGCTATGCTGAAAGTAACTATCATCATCTTTCCATATGAGAACAACCATCATTGGAGTCTCATATGCCTTGATGTTGACCAACCAGCAGTGTGAGTGTTCAATTCAATAAAAGAAACCCACCCTGAAATTAGGCTGTAAGTGTTATGTATCAGAAAGTGTTTCTTATAGATATCCATGTAAATTTGAAGCATCAAGCTAACATCTTGATACTGCTTTGTGCAGTTGTATAAAGAGGTTGTTGCTTGCCTATGGCAAGCTATGTAGAAAGTATGAACTATACAAGGCCCCAATAAAAGATGTACCTGTCCCAAATCAAACCGATGGAAATTCTTGCGGCTGGAGATGTCTTCTCCATGCAGAATATGTCCTGCAAAGCTACTTTGCATTAAAACCTTTCATGACTAAGGTAACCATTTGGCAATGCATTCAGTCAGTTTTGGTTTAGTTTATACAAGAATTCTCACCATGTGGTCTTTCAATTTTGCACAGTGCTTTAAAAAACTACACATATGATTATTTGCAAAGATACCAGGTAAGTTTAATACAACACTTGATTACTATGTCGAGCCCTAGAGAACCTGAAGATAGCGGCTTGGACGACCGCAGAATCATTTACCTCTTTTGTACAAACCGTTCAGCCAAATCGGTGTACCCTTTGATGCAACTAATACACTACTGATTGATGATACTCCTGAAAAGGGAGAACTAAATCCACCGGGAACAACTATCTCACCACCTTCTTTCAAGGGGCATTCTTTTGATTTTTACCTGGAAGACATTCTGATTCCATACTTACAGAAATTGTATCTCAGTCCATTGTTCACGGACGAGTTTGTACTTTCTAATGAATTAAGATGACTCTTCTATCATGTCTTTGTCTTGTCTAACATTGAGAGAGAGAGAGAGAGAGAGAGAGAGAGAGAGAGAGAGAGAGAGATTTGACATGCTAAAGAAATGTATTTCAAGCACACTTATATTCACAGGGCACAATTGACAAATGAGCTCAAAAACCTTCATGTATTGAAAGTCATTCGTATACACTTGGATTCACAAGAATCTCTGTTACATTGACACTATTTCAACCCGACCATCCAACTCTTTGCACAAAATATCTTTTTCCCTTCGCCACATCACCTTACGGCCAGCTAGGAAAAAGGAAAAATCTGATAGGTCCCTGTCCATTCACTCTTCAATTATGTCATGCCGCAACTGCAGAAGACTGCATAGCTCCCTTATTGTAACCACCAACATTAGGCCATGCTCTTTATCAATCACTTCCACATCCACAGCAGGATTATCTTCCAAACCTGCAGAAACCTGGTCCGTAGGAATGTACTTACCATTGAGCATTTGTGATCGCATATACCAAAAGGAGACTAACAGTGATTGGGTTGCAATCATGTACTTGACAACTAGAGTATCAAGCGCGACCTCGCACCGTAAGCCAATCTCTTCCTTTACATACCATCCTCTGTCAAGAAGTTTGTCACAGGATGACTGCTGAAATGACTTGCACATGAACATAATTTTCGTAACACGGATATTGTAGCTATGGAACAACTCTATGAAGAGTGCAGCAGGACAAAAGTTTGCAATTCTAACCAGTTTGGTGGGAATAGAGCTACGTAGAGACCTCTGTATATCCTTGTAGAGCTTACTTCGCATTGCCTCCACCATTGTTTCCTCGGGAATTGGCCAGTCCACAGTGTTCCAATCGGTTGGTAGAGGCAGTTTCACCAACATGCCATTCTTATTCCCTGAGCTGAGTTGGTAGAAGTGGTCATAAAAAAATATTCCTTCATCAGCCAAGCTTTTGTTGCTCCTCCCTGAATACTGTAGAGAACCAATGTGGGCATGAACAACAAGGAAGAGGCCTATTATGCACTCCACAGGCTCCCATTGCTCATAAGAAGAGGGATAAACATCTGCAATATATATAAGAAGAGTTAAACTAAGAGTATCAATAAGTAAAAATGACAAATCTAATGTAGTTGAGCTGTGAAGAATGGAGACATTGCTCATAAGAAGAGGGATAAACGTTGCAAAGTATATAAGAAAAGTTATAATGAGAGTATCAATAAGTGAAATGACAAATCAAATGAAGTTCAGATGTCAAGAGTACTTACAATTGCAACGTGGTTAATGTATATCTGATACATTTCCACCGTTTGCTATCACGTCTGGATGGGTAAACACATGCTGAACAAGAACTTCCTTTACAGATCTTTTGCCGATTTCAACTTTGAAATCCAACACTTTGGCCTTCCATGCTGAGCGGTAAACATTGATACCACTAGATCTCTTGGGTCTTCTTGGTTTCATGAGGACCCATGAACCTTATTTATCCTTTGTCCAACCCATTGGTTCTCTGCACTTATTGAAGTTGATATTGTAATTGAGGATATGCTACTACTTGGCCTTCTAGCCAAAGTGCAGTTGTTGGTTGTTGGTGTGAGAGACAGTAAACACCTAGAGCTTCTTGGGCGAGAAGACATGGAAGCCATAGCTCTCAGAGAAAAGCTTTAGTGGAGGGAGATTCACTTTGAAAGCATTCTAATGGAGGGAAGTGTTTTAGAATTCCAATATCTTGTGCGGGCTTAATGGTCACCCTCCAGTACGTTAATGACCATAAGAGAATATCAGCAGTGGGACCACTGGCAAGCACCTAACAGCTCGGTAAAAGCAAGGAAATTACGATGCCACAATCCTAGATTTGTGAAAGTTTTTAGGCTATTTTCCTATTTTTTGAGTCTTTCCACGTACTTTCCTACGTAACGTAGCCCTCCTGCTCATTGGACGCGCTCTATTTTTCTCTCTCTTCATATGGCCCTCCAAATGACCTCCGAAATTTCCTAATGATTACTTGCCATAAAATTTCTAAATTTAGTAGGTTTTGAGAGCAACTTGACAGCACCGCCAAAGCACTGTACTAAGATTTTGCACAGGAGGTGGAAGTTTTAAAGCCCAAAGGGTGAGTTTTATTAGCAGGTAGCAGGTAGCAGGTAGGTTGTAGCCCCATGTCAGCTTCATAAGCCTCCAAGATTTGTGGAAAGGTCTTGCACTCGAGTTAGTTAATTAAAAGATAAGTTTACAATTTTTATTAAATGAACGGGAAAAGCTAAAGACTAAGGTTAGATCAACCCTTCCTCATTTATTAAGTTGACTCTAGTCTTTGTTTACTAAGCTTGACTAGGCCACATGTCTAAAGTAGCACACACTTGTTTTTATGTGAACTTAACAAGTGTGTGTGTGAGTGTGTGTGGTGTGTGCACTTGCCAAGAAGAGTGCATGAGAAGTGGGAGCAAGTTCTAGTATGCAAGGAAACAGGGGACAAGTGGTGGGCATGCTTGAGTTGCACTAGAAGGTGTTCCCACTTCATTGGTCAAGAGTGAAGCATTCCAATTCAAGACTAGTCGCACACTAGCACAAGCATAAAAGGGGTCTCATGGGGATCTTTGGCCTCTTCTTGCTCCTCTTACACTCTCTCTCAAATGCCCAAGATTGACAAAGCAAGCTCTCTCTCCCTCTCTCATGGGAGCTCTAGAGATGAACTCTATGCTAAAGCTCTCCGCTATGGATGCATATCCAAGCCAATGAAAGTTTCTTCTTCTCCATCTCTACTATTCTATGCTAAGATCTTGCACATGAGCAAGATTATTTGAAGAATCCATTCTCTTGCTTGGAAAATACTTCTCTCCACCTTGTTTAAGGCACGGAAATTCAGAATAGACAAGACACAGAAATTAGAATGGAACTGGAACTGGAACAGAACACAAAAACTGACAACATACTAAATCCGCCATAACTTCCGCCTTCACATTTCCAAGAAGATACTGATCGATAGTTACATATTTCGATAAGACTAATGGGCAATGCCCTTTCCCAAGAACACCCCTTGGAATCCCAAAAGTACAAAAGTTAACATTCCAACTTCCACTAAGGTAAACATCCCAAAATTCCTAGGCTTAACACATGGCACAACCCGGTGGCTAGAGCCACAGGCTGACCTGGAGCCACAATCTCTTTATCAAACAACGTGCTCCCCAGCATCTCCTTCTGTATCTGCCTTTTCTACTGCAACATCCGAATCCGCCTGCTTTTCCCCCTCTGCTTCCACCTGCTTTTCCACTTCTGATTCCGCTCCTCCTGCTACAATCCGATATGGTCCCAAAACATCACTGCTCAGCTATGCTGTCCACTTACTCACTGCCCCTGCATTCACTTCAATCTCCTTAATTTTTTTCTTCAACTCCTGCATCTCTGCCACTAATTTCTCATTTTCCACCTTCAATTCCTCATTCTCCCTCCTAACACTTTCTTTTCCTGCCAGTAGGCTGAAACCAATTTTTGAATCTGTCCATCGACACCTCCATGTGTTCCCTCCAAAGCCTAGTAGCTTTATTCCACATCTCTTGTGTATACTCCAGCACTTCCTGCTTCAGAATATCCGCATCCGAATCTGCAACCAAAATACCTGTCATTCCCTGGTTCTGCAATGCGGCCTTCTCCATATCTATCAACGGAGTCAATCTATTAATCAGGAAAATATTCTCAGTGGTCAACTTAGCCATTTTATCTCCCAGTTCTTTGAATTGTTCATCCACTGCAGCTTTTAATCCGTCTGCCCACCTAGTAAAATCTTCAGCTACACTCAGAACTTCAGCATTTCTCGCCATAGCTTCTGTTGCAATCCGTCTAACTTCCTCCTGCAATCTTTCGTTATCTGACCTCTCCTGAAACAACTGCATCCGAACTTTCTACATTTCCCACTCCGAGATAGCACTGCATTTATGCTCCATTTTTTCAGCTTCCATCACCCTCAAAGTTGCATCTTGATTCTGCATAAACTCATTCAGTTGAGTCAAACTGTTAGCTGCCTCTTCCACAGAAAAAATTCCCTTATGCTCATAACTGTCACTTCTCCCCGCTTTTACTTTGAAACTTTCCAGAGCAGTCTTCTCAACACCGCCACCCATTCCTTTCATGAACAGAGTTACCTTCTTGCCCTTGGACTCTGATTTCTTTGATTCTGATTCCATTGTGAAACTGTTCGGCTTTGTTTCCGATTCTTCCAAACCCTTCCAAGAGACTTTGAAAGGTGATTTACCTTTTTCAACTGTTGGAGAGCCCAACAACAATTTCCTTCTCTTACTTTCATATGCTATTCCCTCTTCTTTAGCCACATCTACCACTGGTGTCTTCAAACCTGTTGCTACTGTCGGAACCTTCAGAACATACTCAAAAATTGCAGCCAAATAAGGTGCTACTCTGCCCACTGCTGGTGTCCAACATCGGTTTCTTTTTCCAATTAACTGCATCCGATCATACAGAACTGATGCCCAATCCACTTTAATGCCTCTCTCCGCCTGAAACAAAGAAACAAAAGCCTCCTTGGACATGTAG
Organism: Adiantum capillus-veneris; assembly: GCF_014529385.1. Lineage (NCBI taxonomy): Eukaryota > Viridiplantae > Streptophyta > Polypodiopsida > Polypodiales > Pteridaceae > Adiantum > Adiantum capillus-veneris. The sequence continues at coordinate 140,637,222 of NC_140954.1, forward strand.
GCAGTCTTCTGGAGGATACACACTTTTTCCAGATACCAAAACAAATTTGAAGCTCTGTTTCCACCCGCATTCTTCACCATGTAGTATGACTCTATCGGATTTCTGAATTCCCCTTTCATCTGGGAATCTGTCAGCTGCTTCGTCTTAGCCGGCACAGTTAGACAGGGAACCTTGAAGACTTTGGACACCAACTTTGGTGTCAAGCGCACATCCACTGTAATCATTCCATCACTTTCCTTTATCATATTCCACTACTGCTCGGCGAATTCATTTTCTATCCGTGTATCCCAAGGTAGACATGCCAATTCATAAATACCTATACGGTTTAGCCATACTTGGGTTTTCCCTTCATTAGGGTCAAACACTGCCACCGCCATCTCTACGCTGCCCTGATCACTCAGAGATTCAACCTCATCGCTTTCCACCTCGATTGGCTCTTCCTGTTGCCGCACTTTGAACAACTCCTCCATCGCCATCTTCATCAACCTGGTGTTTGGCATCACTTTTGACGCATCCTCTTGCATACCTGCCATGAGCTTGCCCTTAATATTCTCAGAAAACATTTTGCCCTTCTCACCCGACTTAGCACTCACTAAACTGCGACGTTCACACACTTGGATGTGATCCTCAACTCCTCTCATCACCTTACTCTTATGATGATGAAAATTATCCTTGATTCGGGCACGCCATGCAAAATTTGCCCAAAAATTATTCTTCCTTAAGTGAGTCACGTCAGCACTAAGCAAATTTTTTGCCTTAAAATGAGTACCCCCACTTATTAGTACCTCTGTACCCTTTTGTTCAATTCCACTCCTCCAACTTTTCCCTTTCAAGACTTCAAATCCGACAGTCCGATTTCCGACTTCCAGTCCGCAATCTGAATTCCGAATCCCAAATCCCTTGACAAGTTATGAATTGCTAGAACAAATTGGCAATTCTGCCTCTGAACATTCCACTGCAACTCCTAGAACACCAACTGTCAATAATTTACTGCCAATATCCTCAGCCCTATTAACCATCCACTTGGGAACCTCAGGCACTTACATAAAATTTCTTCAATCTGAATCCATTCACTGGTTTCAAAGTCTTTGTTCCAAAAACATCTTTCAACAAAAATGTTCCTTGACCCTGTTCTGATTCAATCTGATAAGGTCCCAAATATCTCAGCTTCAACTTACCTGGATGTGGTCCCAATTTAGAATTATATAACATCACCCAATCCCCTTTATGATAAATTTTGAATTTCACATGCCTAGACATCCATGCTTGTCTCCTCTTCTGCCCAATTTCCACCAAATAGGCACTCTGAATTCTATCCTCTTCCAATCTAAGCAATCCTTCTGTCTACAAGGAATTGATTCCTCTGGACTTAACTTATACAGAACTGACAACCTCAAGCTTGGAATTACATATTCCATTGGCACCACAGCTTCTATCCCAAAGACAAATTTGAAAGGTGTCATTCCAGTCGCCACCTTAAAAGCTGTCCAAAAAGCCCATAGTGTTGAATCCAACTTGTTGATAGCCGACTTTCGGAAATCAAAGAGAAAAAAAGAAAAAAAACTCATTTCACCCCCCCCTCTCAGTAACCCCCCACCGTAGCTTATTCCCCCCCCCCCGCCCTACAGGCATTGGATAAAAACTCCCTCTCTCTCTCTCTCTCATTTTCCCTACATACCCCTTTCCCTAATATCTCTCTCTCTCAATTTACCCTCCCCGGCCAGGCAGAAGCCCTAAAAAAAAAACTCCCGACCCCTCTCTCGTGCTCCCTCTGTGTGAGCCGCATGGAAACCCCCCCCTTCTGCTCTCCACATTCTTACACTCACCCTTACATTCCCCCTCACATTACCCCCCCCCCCAACTCTTCCACCCCCCCCTTTGGCCCACTAATATTCTCTCCCCGACCCCTCCTCCCTCTTCCCCACCCGCTCGCCTCACCCTCCATTGGCCTCATTCCCCTCTCCTCGGCCTCTTTCCCCCCCCCCTCTTGGCCCGCGGATATATTCCCTCACTCCACCATTGACTTATCCCCCCCCCCCCCTCTCCCTCTCACCCACACATCTCCCATACCCCCCTCCTCACCTCATCCCTCTCCCTCACACACTCTCTCTCTCTCTCTTATCCCAAAACCTCACCCCTCCCTCTCCCTCACACACTCTCTCTCAAGGCTCAGCGCGAATACTCTCGCTCTCTCTCACCCGGGCACTCAGGCCACGCAAGCAAGGATATCCTCTCTCTCTCTCCCTCCCTCTCACGGGCAGCGTCGCATAGGACCACCCACACACACAATACACACACACAATCACCCCCCCCTCTCCCCTCTCTCCCATCGGCGCTGTGCGCAGCAGTCCGCATATCACCCACACACCCACCCATTCACCTCGCGCAGTCCGCACTACACACACACACACACACACACACACACACCCTACCTACCTACACACACACACACACCACACACACTCTCTATCCCTATTACCCCCCCCGCCCCTACTACCTTGCGCTGAAAACAGGCCGTCGGCCATCCGCCAGAAGAAAAAAAACAAAACAAAACAAAATAACTATATATACATTATTTATATATTATATATATATATATATAGCCCCCCCTTCCCACGCACGTTTTCGCACACACATACCTATACAAAACATACACACACCCGCCCTCATGCACGAATACATACACACACACGCATATACGCACCGCACCACAGATACAACGAAGAAAACGACTACGACATCAACAAACAAAAGAAGAAGGATCCAAAGCACGCGCCGCCAACAACAAAAAGAGAAAATGCGCTGAAGGCATGCCCCGGCCGACTCCGAAAAGAAGTACGCTCGACACCGACGCACCAGCAGCACGCCATTCGCCGGCAACACGCAACCACGATGCCATCCCAGTAATTTATAGGTTATTTCCATCATTATCTTCAGTTTTCACCTGAGCCATTGTAAATTTCCATTTTTTTGTAAATATCTTGTCTCTAGGTGATGGTCACAAAGGCCCACCTAGAGATTCCCATCTTTTAATAACCTCCCAAAACAAAGCAAGGGTCAACCACACCGGGCCCACCACTTGCTTTGTCTCCCCGATTAAGCTTACCCTAACCGCACTGGGATTACCATAATCCAAGCAGCCAACACCTATAAATTGGCACTGAGAGGTCACTATCGGGGGGGGGGGGGGGGGCAATTCATGAGGAACCAAGCATTTGGTAGAGTGTAGTAGGAAGGATTGACACTATCACCATCACGGGGAGGGGCTTGTGTGTTGGGTTTGCCTTGGGAATTGCACCATGCGAAGGGAACCACATCCACCTCTGGACTCCAATGGTCGATGCACACACGTATGCACGCTCTTGGTGGTAAGTATTCACAATCATTGAGCCGCCTTAGAGAACGCACCAAGTAGGTTACACAACCTCCTCCCCCTACCTCTCTACCGCCACGGCATGCTACCTTGTAAATATTGCAGAAATAATTCACCCTTACACCCCCGAGGGTTTTCATCATTTGCAGATATTCTCTCTCTCTCTCTCTCTCTCTCTCTCTCTCTCTCTCTCTCTCTCTCTCTCTCTCTCTCTCTCTCTCTCTCTCTCTCTCTCTCTCTCTCTCTCTCTCTCTCTCTCTCGGTGTGTAGGCTTGCGGTGTTCGTATCATCGTGGTTTTGCGTCCTAGCCGCTCAAAGCTAGGTGGTGCCCCCTGTTCACTTTACGGTGGCAGGCTCGAGGCGCGCTATTCGGCCCCTGGCGTTTTAGAGGCCGTCGGAGTTCGGGGTCCGCTTTGCGTCCGTCATTGTCATCCCAATCCGATTTGTTTTTCGACACAATCTTCTTCAAAATTCTCACCAACACTTTATTAGAGCTTTCTGCTTGCCCATTTGCTTGAGGATGATATGGGGTAGATTTCTTATGCAAAATCATGTCTGGATGTCAACTCTTGAATCACAGAATTCAAAAAATGTGTTCCCTGATCCGACACCAACTCAATAGGACATCCAAATCTTGTCATAATGTTTTTATATAGAAACCTTGCTACACTTGCTGCTTTATTATCTCTCAAAGCGACTGCTTCCACCCATTTGGTAGCATAATCTGTTGCAACAAGAATATATATGGAACCTGTCCTCTTTGCCCGTGGTTTTATTGGGCCCACAAAATCCATTCCCCACTTTTGAAATGGTTCTAATGGAAATACTAGATGATCCTGCATCCTATCCCCTTGTGCAGGTTGCCCCATCTTCTGACATTGAACACATTCCTTGGCAAAACTATGTGCATCCTTCAATAACAAAGGCCACCAAAGTCCAGCTTGTAAAATTTTCCGACCTGTAATTTCCCCTAAGAAATGTCCTCCAGCTGATCCCCAATGTGCCTCCTGCAACACTGCTTTCTGCTCTTCATCCGGAACACATCGTCGAATAATCTGATCTGCTCCTCTTCTATATAATGCTCCACTATAAATAGAAATGGTCTGCTCCTCAATGCAAACTTCTTCCTCTGATCCGGAGACATTGTCGAAGGTAAAACTCCATCTGTCAGAAACTGAACCATCTTATCATACCAATTGTCAAAAAACTGTCCTTCCACTCGGAACAAATCCGCATCAGGCAATTTATCCGATACTCCTAGTCATTCCTCCTTATGTTCCAATCTGCTGAGGTAATCCGCCACTGCATGCTGAGTTCCTGGAGTATGAACAACTATGTAATCAAATTCTTGCAACATGAGCATCCACCTTGCTAATCTGCCTTCCAGTTTTGGCTTCTTTACCAGAAACAATAAAGCTTGATGATCCACATGAAAAACCACTTTGTTCCCTAACAGATAATGTCGGAATTTTTCCAAAGAAAAATTCATTCCCAAAGCTTCCCTTTCCGTAACTGTGTAATTCTTCTCCGGTGCTCTCAACATTCTACTAGCATAATAAACTGGCCTAAACCATCCCTTAATCTTCTCCTGCATTAAAACAGCCCCTATTGCCATATCGGAAGCATCAACATACACATGAAACGGCAATTCCCAATTTGGTGGTTGAAGTATAGGTGAAACTACCAACATCTTCTTAAAAATCTGAAAAGCCTTCTCTTGAGCTTCTCCCCAAACAAATTCCACTTCCTTCTTAGTCAAATGACTAAGTGGTGTGCTCACATCCATCAAATATCGTAAATACCTACCATGCCATTTGATATGTCCAACAAACCGCATCACTGCCTTCAAATTTTTCGGAGCTACAGCTTTCTGCATGGAACTAATTTTGTCCCCATCAATCGACATTCCTTCTTGAGAGATAGTATGTCCCAACAATTTTCCCTTCTGTATTGCTATTGCACACTTCTGGGGATTAAGTGACATCTGAAAAATCCTACATCTTTCAAAACACTTCCTCAAATATTCCAGATGCCTGACTTTTTTCCCAAAAATTGAAAAATCATCCATAAAAATCCTCATAAATCTGTCAAATGTGGCTCAAAGGTTTTAAAAGTTGCCTTCGAAAACGATGGTGGTCCATTCTTCAATCCAAAGCTCATCACTGTATATGCAAAAGCTCCCCATTCTGTGATAAAAGCAGTTTTTTCAATATCCTCCTCAGCCATTGGTATTTGATTGTACCCTGAAAATCCGTCAAGAAAAGTGTACATCTCATGTCCCGCTACATCATCCAGAACTAAATCAATAAAAGGCAATGGAAATGGATTTGCAACTGCTGTTGGATTCAATTTTCTGTAATCCACACAAACCCTTAACTTCCCCAACTTCTTGGGTACCACTACAATTGGTGACAACCATTCCGCCTGATCCACTGGCACTATGAATCCTGCATTCAGCAATTTGTCCAATTCCACTTTCACCTGCTTGGCATAATTTGGATTCATCCTGTATCTTTGCTAAATCACTGGAACAGCATCCGTTTTCAAATTTATATGATGCTTATACACTTGAGGATCCATGCCTTTCAAATCAGAATAATCCCATGCAAAGACATCAATATACTCCAACAGTAATTCCTTCAAGTCCTCCTTGAAGCCTTCTTCCAAATGAACACTAACTCTTACCATATTTGGATGATCCTCCGTCCCCAAATTCAGATCCTGTAAATCATCCTCCTTTAGTCGAGAAACTTTCTTTATCATCTTATCATACAGAGCTTCTGCTCTCTGAATTGCCTCCTTTGGCTCTAGTTCTGAATCCTCAATGTTTCCTCTCCGATTTTCTTCTCGTCTAAATTTTCCTGTTCCACAGCATCTGTATTCCCCTGCACAACTGATCAATTCCCAAACTGTTCTCTTTTTCTGCATATTTGTCAATGATCCGCTCCACATCTACCTTAAATACCGGAACAATTGTTGGATTTGCTGCTAGGAAATATGCTTCTTCATCATCCTCCAATTCTTCAGACATGTTATTTGCTTGTGCCAACATTGGCTTCATCTCTTCTGACTATTCCTTCTTGATGAGTGCGCGTGTGCGTGTAAGGAATGTGTGCAAGAGAGGGGAAGAAGAGAATTGGGGAAGGGGGAGATACACAGGCAGCCAGCCACTGTGTGGGTTAGTGGAGAAGAAAGAGAAGAGTCAACTCTTCCTCTTTCTCTCCCTATATTGAATAGGGAAAATTAAGTGTACAAGGGTGGTTTCCCACGGCCACCTGGCCTACACCCCAACAACCTCCCACTTGAAGGTCATGGTGGCCAATAGTGGCATTAGTATAGTTAGTCTATACAAAACTCATGAAGCATTGCCGAGGCTTCATCCTACACCCATAAGTTCTATACAATGTGTAAATCGCTCCGAGGCTAGGCTCTTTGTGAGAGCATCTGCGGGGTTGTCGTCAGTGTGAACCTTGACAAGCTCGATACGCTTGCCAGCCAATGCATCTCGTATGACATGGTATCTGACCTCTATGTGTTTCGACGTTGAGTGAAACACAGGATTGTTTTCCAAAGCAATGGCACTCTGACTATCACAATGTAGTACTGGAACCTCGTGAATGCCCAAATCTCCCACTAGACGAGCCAACCATATGGCTTCCTTGCTGGCGTCAGACGCAGCAACATATTCTGCCTCAGTGGTAGATGAAGACGTGCAATCTTGGAGACATGATCTCCAAGAGATAGTTGCTCCAGCAAACATGAACACATAGCCAGATGTGGATCTTCTACGATCCACGCAACCCGCATAATCCGCATATGTGTAACCTACAATAGATGCATCACTGTTTCCGAAGCGTAAACACTTGCTAGCTGTACCTTTCAAATATCTGAGGATTTTCTTCACTGCTTCCCAATGCTTCTTGCCAGGGTTTGCCATGTACCTACTAACCACTCCCACTGCATGTGCAATGTCTGGTCTTGTGGCTACCATAGCGTACATCAAGCTGCCAATTGCTGAAGAATATGGTACTTTCACCATTTCCTCTTTCTCAGCCACTGTCTTGGGAGAGTCTTCCTTGCTAAGTTTGGAGTATGCTTGCATTGGGGTACTCAATGACTTCCCCCCCTGCATACTAAAACGTTGCAAGATTTTGTGAATGTACTTTTCTTTAGATAATTCAAGAATTCCACGTTGCCTGTCTCTCTTGATGTGCATACCAAGAAAGTGATTGGCATCTCCCAAATCCTTTATGGAAAACTGAGTGCTTAGCATCTTTTTCAACTGATTGATTTCATCAATTGATTTGCCTGCGATAAGCATATCATCTACATACAAGATCAAGATGATTAAAGAACCATCGTTCAACCTTTTTGTGTATAAGCAGTGATCCTCTTGACTTCTAATGTAACCCTGAGACTGCATGAATTTTTCGAATTTTTGATACCATTGCCTTGAACCTTGCTTGAGGCCATAGAGTGCCGTTTTAAGTCTACAAACCAATTCTGTCTTCGTTGGTTTTTGGGTTTCACATACGAAGCCCTCTGGTTGTTTCATGTAGACATCTTCATCTAGATCCCCGTGAAGAAATGCTGTGTTCACATCCATTTGGACAAGTTCCATGTCCTGGATAGCAACCAAGCCAAGCACGGTGCGAAGTGTAGTCATCTTGACTACTGGAGAGAAAATCTCATCAAAATCCGCACCTTTTTGTTGCTTGAAACCCTTGGCAACTAGACGAGCCTTGTATCTAGGCTCGGGATCTTCCGTTGTATACTTCTTTTTGTATACCCACTTGCAAGGTAAAGCATTTTTTCCTTTTGGTAATTCAACCAAATCCCATGTCTCATTAGCCACAATCGAATTGTATTCTAATTGCATAGCCTGCTCCCAGTTAACGCTATCCTCCATTTGTATAGCTTCATTGTAGCAGGTTGGCTCTCCACTGTCAGTGACCAAAATGTGGTGTATACCCGGCTCAAACCGCTCGGGCACACGTGATACTCTCTCAGAGCGTCTCAGTGCCTGACTGCTGGACTCCGCTCTCTCCGGAGCAATAGTAGTATCTTGCACTCGAGGAGTGGGTGCAACACTACTGAACTGAGTTGGTTCGGAGGCTACATCCTCAAAACGAACACGTTTGTACTCAACATCTTTGATAGGCTTCTTGTGCATTTTTGATTCATTGAAAATCACATGTGAGCTACGAATGACTTTGTTTGATTCTGGGTGCCAGAGACGATATCCCATCTCTCCGTTTGCACCATAGCCAATAAAGATGCATTTGTGTGATATGGGATCTAACTTCCGACAAAGTTCTTTGGGCACATGTGCATATGCCTCACATCCAAATACACGTAAATGCTCATAGCTTGGCCTTTTGCCAGTCCATAATTCCTCTGGAATTTTGAAATTCAAAGGAGAACTAGGTGACCTGTTAATGATGTGCACTGCTGTCAGAACAGCTTCACCCCAAAATTCGGGAGTAAGCTTCGCCATAGACATCATAGAGACAACTCGCTCTTGAATCGTACGATTCATTCTTTCAGCTATCCCATTTTGTGCAGGTGTGTATGGAGCAGTAAACTGCTGCCGAATGTCTCTTCTATTGCAAAAATCCTTGAACTCTGTGGAGACGTATTCTCCACCATTGTCCGTGCGAAAAGCTTTGAGCTTTGTTCCTGATTGGTTCTCAACGATGGCGAGGAATTTTTGGAATGTCAAAAAGACTTCTTCCTTACGCTTAAGGAGATACACCCACACCTTTCTGGTAGAATCATCTATGAATGTGAGAAAGTAGTTCGCCCCCCCTAGAGTTTTATGTGGCATTGGACCACACAAATCACTGTGCACCAAGTCTAGAGGTTCGCCAGGTCTCTTATTCAATGGCGAAGATGTCAATCTAGTCTGTTTGCCATATAGACAATGCTCACACAATGGAAAGTCCGTGTAATCTAACACAGGTAAGTAGCCAAAACGCTGAAGTGTTTTCATTCCTTTTTGGCTAATATGTCCTAGCCGATTATGCCACAACTCAGGAGACAGCAGCTCGGCAACATAGATAGAGTGTTCGTCGACACTCGAAACAAATAAAGAGTACAGGGATCCGTTTTTATTGCCTTTCATCATGATAAGGTTGTTCTTGCGTATCATCCAAGAACGATTACCAAAAACTGTAGTGTAGCCAAGATCATCCAATTGCCCTATAGAAAGTAAGCTTTTCGTAAGCTTGGACACATGTTTGACATTCTGCAGCACAAAAGTAGTGCCATTATGCATCTGAAGTTTCACATCACCAATGCCAATAATGTCAAGCTCATAGGAATCACCAAGCTTGACTATTCCATGCATGGATGCATAAGAGGAAAACCACTCTCTATGCGGTGTGACATGAAAACTTGCACCAGAATCAAAGATCCAATTCTGTGCATAACCCTCATCCTGTGCAACCAAAGCATCTGGAGTGAGAACTGAAGTGAAAATGAGAACATCGGAGGCATCTGCTGTCACCTCGGGATGAATCTCTATGGGCATAATGAGCATCATTGGAGGAGGAGCATCCTCTACTGCAGTGGTAGGCATGGGGGACTCAACAATATTGAGCTCCTCAATCTTAACTGTACTTTTGCCTTTGCCAGAATTATCCTTTTGCATGTTTTTCTGATCTCTTAGGAAACTGCGACAATCCTTTTTGTAATGACCCTTCTTGTGGCAATAGTAACACTCGACATTTTTGGCATTGCGGTCTCTACTTTGGTTCCTGTGTATGCTAGGACTACGAGGATTCCGCTCTCTACTTTTGCTTTTGTATTTGTTCCTGTCACGGCCTCTTGGCTTTGTTGAACTGCCAGCCATATGTGCATCTCCATGACTAGCATTATCAAGAGATTTACGACGAATCTCTTCAGTGAGCAACGCATCTTCGACAGCATTGAATTCTAACTTGCCATTCGGAGCCGAATTGCTAATGGCTGTGCAAAAGATATCCCATGAACTGGGTAGAGAGCATAATAAGAAGATAGACTTGAGTTCATCGTCAAACTCCTTAAAGCCCTGAGATGTCAGCTGACTGAACAAGGAGTTGAACTCATTTAAATGACTGGAAACTGTGCTACCTTCTTTCATGTTGAGCTTCATAAGCTTTTTCATGAGAAAAACTTTGTTGGATGCACTTTTGCTCTCCCATGCTGAACATAAGCTATCCCATAGTTCCTTGGTTGTTTTCTTCCCAATGATAGTGAAGAAGACTGACTCGGCTAGATGTAGACGTATCGTAGCCATGGATTTTGCATCCAAAAGCTCCCATTGAGCTTGCGTATAATCATCATCCTCTGTGCACTCTTTCAACGGTTCTGAGAGGCCTTTGTTTATCAAAACATCTTTCATGCGCTCTTTCCACATGGTGAAGTTGCTGCCATCGAACTTCCGAATGAAATACTCCTCCTTTTCTGAAGAAGAAGCCATCACGGATAAGAGGGTTTGAGAGGTGCCAAACTATGGCGAGAAGCTATAGAAATTTGGGCAGAGTAACCTTTGTAGCGGGAGTAAAATCTCAACCGAAATAGACTCAAAAGTGCCAACAATGAAAGTCACGACTCGTGGGAAGTAAATCCGGCAGAGTCTCCTTTGTATGAGGAGTCAAAACTCAACTCAAAATGCATATAAATGTGCCAACTGTACTAACTGGGCATCTTCTGCACAAAACAACTGCTACGTGAGTGCCAACTCGGCGTCAAAAGCATAAATAACCGTCCAGATACATATCCTATGGTGAGGGTACCGTAAAAGGGGAACTCCAGCTACCTGTATCACCGAAGGTGTCTCAACATTCGAGCACACCCCAGCTCAAAGAAAAACCTCACGCTATCGACCCTCCAAAAAGCTAATGCAGACACAAATGGACTAGCCACAATCTCAGAAAGGGCTCTTCCGGTCCGAGTCTCAGAAACGGCCGGGAAAAACGGCCAAAATAGCCAAAAAATGGCTCCACACGTAGTACAATGGGCAGTGTCCGCAACTCAACGTACATGAGTAAAATCGTGCTCAGACAGACGCCAAGAACTGTTGCATGCAGTGAAAGTGATCCCTGCGGGGATATCTGCTCTCAAAAGAGCTCAGTAGCACTATGTGTGCTCACAACAAAATGCATCTGTCAACGCATGTGTCCGCAGAGAATCTGCTGTCAAAATGACTGCCAAATCGCCTGTGAAAGCGCTATGTCTGGTAACCTAAAGAATCTGTGAGTGAATGGGCTGAAAAACCCCCCTATAACCTGTAACCTGCGTGTCGGTGTCGCTATGTGCCGATTTTTTCCGCCGGGCAAAAATATGCTAGTCGAATAGCCGCCAAAGGTGTCGTATCCATAAATTGTGTCGTACAGCGCGATCGGTGCGCTCGGTGCCGATGTCGGGTGTCACTCCTCTATGATAGAGGTACCTCACCCGTGCATGTCGCAAGCACGGTCGTCGATCGCGGGAATGCGCTCGTGTGGAGAAGTGCCCGGTGTCTAGGTCGGATGTCGGAGATCTGCCGAATGAGCAGTGTCGAGCCGGTGCGCATGAGCGGTGTCGATGTTGATGTCGCCTTCCGCCGTCAGGCGGAAGTGGCTAGCCGAGTAGCTGTAAAACGCCAATGCTCGAAGCCGATATCGAGCGGTCAATACCGAGTCGGATCGGTATCAATCGCAGATCTCGCTCGATCTGTCAAGATCGCTCTCATGCTTGTCGGACTTGGTGTGTGGACGTCGTAGTCGGATCACGATGTCAAAGAAGTCGATGTCGAAATCAGAGAATCGTTGATGATGACGATGAGACTCTGGTATCTTCCAATCTCTCTCTCTCTCTCTCTCTCTCTCGCTCTCTCTCTCTCTCTCTCTCTCTCTCTCTCTCTCTCGCTCTCTCTCGCTCTCTCTCTCTCTCTCTCTCTCTCTCTCTCTCTCTCTCTCTCTCTCTCTCTCTCTCTCTCTCTCTGTGTCGATGTTTAAGAGAGTTGTGTGTGAGGCTGTCAACGGGTGTGGTGGGAATGGGGGTTTACACACATAGTGCAATGAGGTGATTTTTTGTTTTTTTAAAAAATTTACTGTCAATTACTGCCTGCAGCTTCAGAGTCGACGACTCTGTGTGTGTGTGTGTGTGTGTGTGTGTGTGTGTGGTGTGTGTGTGTGTGTGTGTGTGTGTGTGTGTGTGTGTGTGTGTGTGTGTGTGTGTATTTCCCTGCACATAGAGACGCTATCTCTCTCTCTGACTTTTCTTTGTAGGTAGCGCTACTGCTTAGTCTACCTGTGACACGACCTGCTCGGTATTCTGCTGCACCTCCACCTCTTCTGCTTGGGCCGAGGGATGCTCGATGCCTCTATTATGCTCAGTTGCACGACCTCACTGCTTCTTGGTCGATTGCTGTAGCACTGGTCGAATCCTTGCTTGGTGTAATACACACACAGTGTGTGTGTGTGTGCTCCTGCCGATTGCAGCGCTGCAGCCCTGCTTGATCCTTCCTTTCTGTGAGCAATTCCAATGCTCACAACCCGATGTCTATTGCAATGCCTTGACTACAAATCGATTTCCGATTCACACACACTTAAATCGATTGTGCTTGCTTGCTTGCAATTCTGCCGACTGTGTCTTGCTACTTGCTTCGATTTCGAGCTTGCAATGCTTCCAATTTGCTTGCCATTGAGTGTGTTATCTGCTCCTCTCGTGACCTGCTGCCGACTCTCTGTCTGCCTTGGTGAGCTTCCCAAAGCTCTTCTCCAAGGCCTTGCTTCTGGTTTTCTACAGACCTGCCAAAAAGCTCCAAGATCCCCTCCAAGTCCTCCAAGACAAGAGGGGCTGCACACACCGGAGTTGAACCACCGATGTCCGAGGTCTTTGATCTCTTCCGTTCAAGCCCTGATCTTCGTAAGATCTGCCACCATCGTTGAGCTCAAACTTGAGCTCCGAGCTCCGTTGTTTCCGAGTCAATCGGGTTGCGTGCGTGGTTCGTCGCTGCCGTAGCTCTGATACCGATTGATGGGTGCGTGTGTGCGTGTACGGAGTGTGTGCAAGAGAGGGGAAGAAGAGAATTGGGGAAGGGGGAGATACAGAGGCAGCCAGCCACTGTGTGGGTTAGTGGAGAAGAAAGAGAAGAGTCAACTCTTCCTCTTTCTCTTCCTATATTGAATAGGGAAAATTAAGTGTACAAGGGTGGTTTCCCACGGCCACCTGGCCTACACCCCAACACTTCTTTGGCCCCATTGGTAATGAAACTTCTATCCTTCCTTTCTTAACCGTCACTTCATTCTTTCCCCAATCCTGTTTCAGCTAGCCATGCGAAACCATGGCCCCCCCAACAACATACAATAGGTATTTTTTGAATCCTTCATCCTGATGACTACAAAGTTTACCATAAACGGCAAACCATGAATGATAATTCCTTGCCAGCTTAACATCCCCACTGGTTGAACTCTGGTCTGATCAGCCATACGCACTTGAAATGGAGTTGGTTCCAACTTGACATCTTACATCCTTAGAAATTCCGATTCCGAAAGTATGTTGACCCTTGATCCACCATCCAATAGAACATCGAAAAATTTGCGGTTATTAAATTCCAACGTCAGTGTTGGTACTGAAAAATCCACATCCTCCGGGCTACTCTGAACTGTCTGTTGCACCTCCTTCATACTTGGAACAGTTTTGTCCTTCGCATCACTGTATATAGTCTATCTCTGAAAATTGGAACTAATGACAATAATTGATCCAATGTAAAATGTATAGAGGAATTAGTTAACTCTTCAAACAAAGAATCTGTCCTTTCTCTTTCCTTGTCCTCCTTTTTTACTCCTTTCTCCTTTGATTTAAGATTGCTCTGCTGTTGATCCTTTTCCATCAAATCTTTAGCTGCTTCATCCCGAATCTCCTTCTTCTCCTCCCAATCCAGTGGAGGTTTCAATCTCGCTTTGGACCTTGTTATCACTAATACATCTACTTCCTCTTGCAAACATTTAGAACAATCACATTCCGTCTGACAATCCATAGCAACTTCATTCACCCCTTGATCCTGAAACGATTCTACTACTATCAAACTGCTTACAGGCTCTTTGTTTGCTTCAGTTGACTGTGTTGGTGGTGTTGGCAATTGCGGCACTTGCCCTCTTGGTTGTTGTTGATTCCCCCCTTGATAATTCCAAACCGGCTGATTCCATCCTTGTGGTTGTGGCTGCCAATTCTGCCACTGCTGCTGCAGATCCCAATTTCCCCCCCGCGGGGGTCTTTAATTCTGCCATCCTCCAAATCTCGGTCCTCCTTCCAAATTGAAATTTCCTCTGAATGGTGGTCCCCCTTGATTAAACTATGGTCTCCACCCTGAATACGGTTGTTGCCTTTGCCACCCTTGATTATTGAACATCCTCTGCCTTCCTCCTGTCTCTGGAAACACCCCATGAGTTTGAGGTCCTTGTTGTTGTATCTTCTGTTGAATCCTTTCTGGTACAACACCCCTGAAATTCGGATTAAATCAACATTCCTTTGTCCAATGCCCCTCCTTAACACAAATTTCACAATGAAGGGTTTTTGATTCCACAACTTTCTGCACTCCCAACTTCTTCAATTTCTTTGCTACCAATTTTTCCACTCTATCCTCTTTCTCTTTAGACCTTTTCTTTGACTTCTTCTTGCTTTTCTTCTTCTTATCCTCATCTACTTCTGAATCCAAATCCTCACTGGAATCCTCTTCACTATCAAAATCCGTTTTCGTATCTGAATCAGTATCAGTTTTCGAATCCGAATCGCTGTCCGAATCCAAATTATCTGACCTCTTCTTTTTCTTCGACCTACTTTTCTTCTTTTCTTTAGATGACCTCTTGGCCGCTTTCCCATGAGAGACCCCAAACATTTTCTCTGCTCTTTGAGTTGTTTCCATTAATGCTTGTAATCCACCTACAACATCAACTCCAGCAACAGCATTCTTCAATTCCATCCTTAATCCATTCAAAAAATATCCAGCAAGCATTTCATCACTTGGCCTTTCTTGAGCAGCCAACCTTCTCACATATTGGTTAAACTTTTGTGCATAATCCTCAACAAACATTTTCCTTTGTTTCACTTCCCTAAGCTTGGTCAACACATCATGTGGAGTCTTTTTCTTTCTGAACTTGTTCAAAAATGTTGCTTTCAAACCATCATAATCAGCAAAAATGACCTGCTGGAAAATTATTGAACCACTGCATTGCCTTCCCATCCAAAGTAGCTTCAAACTGGTGCATCTTAGCCTCGGCATCGTACACTCCGGCAAATCCTCTGGCCTGCCATCTTGTCTCGTATTGAGATATGTGGCAATCAGGGTCTTCTTTCGACTTTCTCAAAAAGGTCCAGAATTGGACGCGCATATCCTGTCTAGCCACCGCCATATTTGTAGGTCCACCTGTTTGTACAGGATTTCCTGCACTGGTACTTCCCAACGGATCAAAAATCAATCTCCTTCTCATCACTAATGCATGTTGAATAACTGCAACCGCAAACAACCACGAAAATATATCATGTTCTTCATTCGCTACTTCTTCTTCCCATCTATCACTTAGATAATCCTCCGCGCCATCCAAATCCTCCACAGTATCATCTGAATCTTCCCCTATAGAAACTCGGTGCATCCCAATATAATCCAAAATTCCCTGCAGTTCTGAACGCTGACCATCTCGCCCATACAGCTACCGAAACCGCCTAGCAACTGACCTTGTCCAATACGGGAATATATCCTCCTCCGCTTCCTCCAGAGTGCAACCAACTACCCATGCCAACTCACACTATTCTGAGCATCCTCCCTCCATTGCCACAGCACTCACTCCTACAAGAGAAACTTGAATCCATCCATGCTACATCGCACTTACACGGTGATCGCCAAGTGTTGAAGGCACAGACATTCAGAATAGACAAGACACAGAAATCAGAATGGAACTGGAACTGGAACAGAACACAGAAACTGACAACAGACCAAATCCGCCATAACTTCCGCCTTCACATTTCCAAGAAGAATTGATCGACAGTACATATTTTGATAAGACTAATGGGCAACGCCCTTTCCCAAGAACACCCCTTGGAATCCAAAAAGTACAAAATTTAGCATTCCAACTTCCACTAAGGTAAACATCCCAAAAGTCCTAAGCTTAACATGCCTTCATTTTCCTCTTTCCCCACAGTTCCTTTCTCCTCGAAGGGCTGTTAAGGATTTGAGAATGAGGGTTATACCATGGAATCTTGAAGAACCATCTTCTCGATTCAAGCAAGGCTCTGCAAGAGCACAAATATATATTGTTAACAAATCTCTCTTTTGAGGGGATTATAATACAAGCCCTTTTTGGAGGGGGGATGGGCTCCAAGCAAATTTTGTCCTCATCAAGTTGTCAATCTTAATTACTTATTCTCTTTCAATTATGTGTATGGTTAAAGTGTTTTTAATGTGTGTTTGTGTAAATAATTTAGCTCGGCACAACCTATACTCTCTTTGTGTAAAGAATGTGTGTTTATGTAAAGAATTTAGCCTGGCACAGCCTATACTCTCTTTGCTATCTTTATCTTGAGGGAAAACTCTATCGTTTCATAGCTAAATTCCGTTGAAATCTAAAAGTAAGTGTTAGATGCTTTTACATACATGTTTCCTAAAACTTGCACAACCTTGATGGGAGAAGACATTTTTATGTGAGACATTGCCACTTACAATTGACCATGGGTGAAAATAGGTGTTGCGAGATACAACCAAGCACTCCCAACATTTGCCTTGCACCTTGTTGATCGTCATCCCAAAAGCACATCTTAGGGGAAATTGCCGATGTTTCAACTCAAAAGGGAGGCCTTCTCTAGCTCTTATGAGAAAATTAATCTTTGGGATGAACAATGCATTTCTTGCATGTGACCCTATAATGATTTATGCTTCAATCACTTTTCTATGGAACTGCTTACAAATTAAGCGTGTCCCATTATAAAGACCACTTCTTGGATCCAAACTACGGAGCAACATAACTAGAGCATTTTGTTTTAAGTGCAAAACATGCGGTGAAAAACCTCCCCCAAGATCTAAATTGTTTTATGAACTCACTTGTGAATAAAATGCTATTGCAATATGATTCGCACACTAAGTTTGTACTAACATATTCCTTATAAGTACCAGGAAATTGTTGCAATACCAAATTTTTTATCGCATCCACCTCCTTATTTTGCAAGGCACCAAAATTGTTCTATCCTTGAAAAGGTTTGGATGGCAAGAGAGTGTTTCAAGATCTCCATATATGCAAGCAATAAGTCCTTGCAAACTATTTTGTGTTAGCACCTTGTAGGCCAAAAAATGCACATTATCATGTATCTTCTTATCACAAACATTTCCATTTTCAATATCAAGTGTCCACCATTTCACAAATTCTCTTTCACTAGCATTATTGCAACAATTGACCACTCTCATGTTCTCTTTTAGACACAAGATTTTTGTACAATTCCAAATGTATCAGTGGTACAAAGATGCATCAGCAATTTTTAACCATCCTCCTCTACGTCGAACATGTAAGATTTGTCTAAAATCACCACCAAGGAGGAAAAACTTGCAGCCTAACAGCATGTGATTATGCACAACATCTCTTAGTGTCTTATCAAGAACCTCAAAAGTATGTCTATGAGTCATGGGAGTTTCATCTCATATGATCAATGAAACCATTTGCAATAGCTCAGCAAGTTGTCTATTTGCTTTTAACGTTGCATGTCGACTCATAAGCCATACCAATAGGGATCTTGAATCTAGAGTGTGCAGTCCTTCCATTGTCAAGAAGTTGTGTTGAAATACCAGATGATGCGCATGCCAACGCAACTTTGGAATCTCCATGTATCTGAGAGAGCAAGGTATTATAAAGATAAGGCTTTCTTGTTCCACCTAGCCCAACAAAGAAGAACACAATCCCATTCATGCCAATGGCTTGTAAAACCCAATTGTAAGCTTCCCTTTGTCCAACATTCAAAGATGATTCTACTCGAGAAGACAATCCTCTTTGTTCCTCTACATTATACATTAACTCCTCAACAAGCATTTCATGCTCACTCATGATTTGCAATGTGTGATCCACTTGGGGAATTCCAAAATAATATGAGAGCCTCTTTCCATGGTGCTGAAGCATTGTCTTTAAGTTCAACAATGCTTGGTTTTGTGCCATGCATTCATAGCTATGCACATTAGTTGTGAAATCCGTCATATGATATACATGGTACTCATAAATCTCCTTACAAAAGCGATTCCATAATGCACTAGAACATATCAGCTCATAAAAAACCAAAATGATTACAAACAATAGTAGGCGTAATTATTGTTCTATTTGTTGAAAAAGAATCTTCTTCCAAACAAAGAAACCATTCATCATCAACTTGAAATAATCCATGTGCATTGCATGCTTCTTTAAACATGGCATATTTGCGTCCATTGAAGGTCCAAATATCCTCAAAATACCTATATCCTTTGCACTTGTTGAGTAATATACACAAATAGTTTAACTCTCTAGCAGTGGGAACTATGTGGTACATTCTTCCAATCATGTCACCCTTTTGTCTTGGAGTCCATGTTCTACTTGCTAGCTTCCAAACCCACTTTGTTGGGAAGTCTCTGTACAACAAATTGTTGGCCTGTGGATATTTTTGGTTTGCAACAAACCACTCAATGAGTAGTCTTTTTGTTGGCCTCTCTCAAAACCACATTGTACAATTTTTATGTCATTAAAGAAGACTTGATTTTGATGAGGTAAATGAACATGGAGGCATTGTATGTCAGGTTTCTACTGATGCAAGTCAAACCCAAATATCTACTAGATAGCCTCAGTGTGCTGATATGTATCATGCATTAAGATAGTTTGTAACTTTATCTAAAAGCCCTTCAGTGTCTTTCCCTTCTCATGTCCTCCCTTCTCATGTGCCTTATACACATACTTGTAGAGATCTTTCACAGTGGATGTAGTGGAGAAAACCTCCACATTGATATGTGCATTATACCTTATTGACAAAAATGGATCAACTATGGAACAATACATTTATTATTCATTTGCACTTTCCTATAAATAGTGTAATTTCCATCACCCCTCGGATCTCCTCATGTACGTTGGGAATCCCTTCCTATCCATAGTAGATGATGCATTGAAGCCTTGAGGGTATGTAAACCTCCTCTACCATACATAGAGCATTTTTATTCAAGTTTCCACACAGTCCATGTACATTACACCGACTAATAATGTCATACAAATGCGGAAACATCACCTTATTAGGAAGCTCCACACACACCATCATAGTATAGACGGGATATCTTTATTGGTTTATGCTCGGGAGAAAGTATCAATAGAATGTGGGTATGAGGATGACCTCTCTTTTGGAACTCAATCACAAAAATGTGTCCAATGAGCTTACCAAAAATCTCTCTCTTAATCAGCAAGCCCATCAAATCCTTGAGCTTATGGTAGAAAACACGTACAATAAGATCAAGTCAATTACTGGACATTTGTCGAGCCAATAATGCATCCTCTATCTCGTCCCATCTAGGATTGCATACAAATGTTATGAAGAGATCAAGTTTTTCTCTCTTGCTTACAATTGCCATGTCACCTTGATAAAGCTGGTGTATATAGCACGGACCACCAATGTATGAAGAAGACAATACAACCCTCATTCCAATGTTAGCACCAAGTAATGGTTCTCTATCATCCCTTGTTCAATCTCTTGCTCCGATCATGCTAATCAAACCTTGATACACCTCATTGCATAGATCACTCTGATGATTTCAAACCCATAAAATTCTTAACTCCTCCATACAACTATTGTTGCAATATCCTAGCACCACGTAGAAGATATTGTGTCATGTCATCCTTGATTTGAAATTTATACTTGTAGAAATTTATTGTGTAGAAATATACCTTGTATTCTCATCCACTTGCTCTCTATTTTATTGTGGTCTGTCCACTGGCGATATGTAGGGATTCCAACCTTCTTCACCACTTGAAATAGCAACACACATAATAGAGGCATGTACAACCTGTGGAAATTTGAGATTCTTTTTAGACCACCAGTAGAAATATTCAACACAATATCATAATGGCCAATGTTGCTCTCTTGACCTTGACTATGCATGACTACAACAACTTTCACATCTATTGGAGCAAGATATTGTCATCCATCTGTGCGTTTCTCAGTAATGACCATCCTAATGTCAGGAATATTAGAAGTTTGAACCATTGTAGCAAACTACCTAAAAGCTTCAACATATGGATTTACTCCGATGCGTCATCAATTGCAAGCTTTTCAAAACATTTGGTTTGAGTTTAGAAACAGGATGCATCCTGTCTTGCAACTCGTTATCAGTGTCCAAAAAATACAAGTGGGCAAAGTAAGGGATTTGATCTAATCATTCTTCTAGCAACAATGGACCAATTTTATGATAAATAGAACTATGCACTTTGAAGGTATAGATTCCTTTTCTTTGACAAAGTGATTCGTATATATGAGCTCCCAAAGAAGCAAATGCCAACACACTACTGTAATAATACTCTAATATGTTTCAATAATTGCTTGCTTCTAGTATTACCCCAGTGTGTTAGTTTTTCTAATTCTAAAATAATGGTGGCAAAGAAACATTACTTGAGTTGCAACAAATCTTCCCCACAACTGTGCAAATGGTCTTTGCTTCTATCTTCAAAGCAAAAGCACCATAAAGGGAACATGCAAAATCTAAGTTGTCTATGTTGTAAAGTATATATTTCTTGTGAAAAAGTGACAATGATGGCCGACTTTTGAAAGCTTCGGCCGTAGGCACTAACCCCAAAGAGGGGGAGCATTATAAAAATAAAAAATAAATTTAAAGAAAGCGTTTTATATTGCAGGTTGCCACCACCACCCCCTCCCTTGTCCTTGCGCTCACAGAGGGGCCGCCACCCTTGCCACCACCCTCTCTCTCTCCCTCTTGCTTAGCACCACCCTCCCTCTCTCTCTCTCTCTCCTCCATTATCAAAGCAAACAACTCTCTCTCTCTCTCTCTCTCTCTCTCTCTCTCATACATTATCCAAGGCAAAAATACTCTCTCTCCCTCTCTTAACACACACACACAAACACACATCTCTCTCACCATCTCTCTCTCTCTCTCTCTCTCTCTCTCTCTCTCTCTCTCTCTCGTTTTGTGTCGGCAAGGAGGAAATTTAGTCCTCTCTCTCTCTTTCCATACACATACACACACACATTCACAGACACATACATGTACACACACACACACTCACCCTCACAACTCTCTCTCTCTCTCTCTCTCTCTCTCTCTCTCTCTCTCTCTCTCTCTGAGAAGGTGATTTGTCAATTGCGCATGGGAAAAGAAATTTCAGAAATTTTTGTAGGCACTATTGGGGTTAAACAAGGATGTCACCAAGTCTCTTTGCTCTATGCATCGATCAATTGGAAAAAATGGTACTTGACTTTATGCAAGAAGAAGGCATTGAAGAGGTCACTATTTGCAATGCGGTAATCATGCTTTTGTTGTATGCGGATGATGTAGTGCTTCTAGCAAACACTTTAGAAGATGCACAAAAGCTTATCGTTGTCCTTGAGAACTTTTGCTTGCATAGTGGGCTAATTGTGAATGAATCCAAAACAAAGGTTATGCTTGTGAAAACCAACCATAAGGAGAAGCCATGCATCATTTACAATAATGAGACACTTGAATTTGTTAAGAGCTTTAAGCACCTTGGCCTTGAGGTTTTGTCCAATCACAAGTGGCATGAATGTGCTATGCGTCGTTTGGAAGCAGGAAAGAGAGCATATTATGCATTTGAGAACATGTGTAATGCGGGAAACATCAAGTGTTGGGTTCTCAAGAAGTATCTTTTTGATGCATTGGTGACATCAGTTCTTATTTATGGAGTTGAAGTGTGGGGCAAGAGCATCTCAAAGTCTACTTGGAAAGAGTTTGAGAATGTGTAAAAGCATTTTCTTATAAATTTTCTCCAAGTTAAGACACAAACACCATATATGCTCCTACTTCTTCAGTTGGATCTCTTCCAATTGAGGTCATGGGCATGGAAAGGGTTGTGGAGTACATGATAAAGATGCGTCAAAACCCCTCACATTGACTTACTACAATTGCATGGGGAGCAAGCAAAAAAATTCAAAAGATGCATAAAAGCAAGATCTTGAGCATGGGATGGATGCAAGACATAAAGAAGTGGTTTGGGAGATGGGATTCATTACACTTGCTACATGATGCTTCGATTGACTCCCAAGTGAATGAAGCTTTTCTACAACGCCAATGTAATACGGCTTGGGAGCAATCCGGTGGGTCACGCTTCATACATTACACCACCCATATTGCCCTCAACTACAAAACCATGTTCTTTGTTGAAAGAGGAAACCGTACTCACACTTACATGCTTGAGCCTATCCCCTTGTCGGTGATACGCACGATCACAGCCATTTGGCTTAGCTCCCATTTCCTTCGATGCGAGATAGGGCATTGAGGAAATGGAGAAGAGTCAAATTGATTGTGCACATTATGCTCCCTGCAAGTTTGAGAGTCTAAGTACCACACACTACTAGAGTGGTCAACTGTTGGTCACATCCAACCTTTCTTCTCTAACGTTTTCAGTCATAACTTAGACATACACACTTTCATCTCTGTGCACTCCTTGCCGCACTGTCGAAGCAAGGGACTTGCCAATACACCGTATGCGAGCCACAAACGGCTCCAAGCACACAACAAGCCTAAACTAGCAAGCTCAAGAAAACAAAGGGTGTGTCACTCACCGCTCTACGCTCGCCTTCGTGGTGGATTCCTCGCCGCGATGAAGAAGAAGCTGCTGTCGTGCCGCGCTCAACCGCTTCGCCGCCGTCGTGCCTTCGTAATGCTCGATCGCACACACACTCTCCCTCTCTCTCTCTCTCTCTCACACACACACACACACACACAAGGAGGTGAAGAAGAAGAAGAAGATGGAGATGGAGCAAGAGCACTCTTCAATTGCACAAATGAGAGAATGAGTAAAAATTAGGTTTAGTTGGCTTTTATAGGAGCTCACCCCATTCACACTTGGGCGCCCATGCTTAACCAACTAATCCCTTGAATGTCCAAGTTAAAGTGCGCCTCTCATTGGCGATCACTCTTACCCTTTTCCTATTGGTCCGACAAGCCCGGTACCTGACTCTACCAAATACATAATACACGTCCGTCGTAGGTGATGGGTGTCCGTGTGCCGTGAGGGTTAACATGCCCCCCTTCCTGATGTAGATTCCGTCCTCGGAAGCTATTGAGTTGAAGCCGGTTCGTCGAGGTGGAAGAGCATTTGAGATGAATGTCCTTAGCCTTCTTCAGTCACTGCAAAATCAAACAACATTGGCACAGTAATTGCATTCTCTTAAAAAGCATATGCAGTTTTAGATAGAAAAATTGATTGGTAAAAGAATTTCAAACAATTTGTTAGCAATGAACATTAAATTGCAATGTAATCAAATGCATAAACAGATGTAAAGGCAAAAAATTAAACAAGTCTGGGGTCGCTAATTTGACGGTCGAAAAGCACTAGAGATCGAATATTAATACCATGGGTAAGCTTCTTAACTTTCTGTGGTCAATTAAGTTGTTTAATCGCGAGAGCCAAGTATTCATGTTCGAGGGCTGACTAGAGGCTATACCTAGAAAACCTTGTAGTTAAGCTACCATAAAAGGAATTTCTCATGAAATCATCGCCTGACTGATTACTTTTTCTTTGACTCCCCAAAGTCTTTTCACATTGATTCAATTATGATGTGTGTGCTTATTTTGTATGCCTTGGGTTTTTTGCTTTTCAAGGAAAAGCGCCCACACTGGGAACCTCTAGGGCTCTAGTACCATAGGCAATACATGTGAGTGAAGTACCAAATCAAGCTGAGATTTCTCTTCCAGCTTAAAATTTTACATTGTGGCACTTTGATTTTTTGTTGTTCATTTTCATCATTTTAATTTTGTAACTTTGGGGGGTCATATAACACTGTTACATTTTCCAGGCTCATCACATTAGTAAACTCCCTTTATAATACTTAAGCTAAAGGTCAATAGGGTCAAGCCCACTAGAAAGCCCTAGTACATTTCATACAATGCTGCCTAAATCGGATTAAGAACCTAAGTAACCATTGTTTATTAGGAAGGCATTCCCCATGGTATTAAGAGAAGATTTCTAACACCTAACTTGGTCAAACTAGCTTAGTCGGACTGCTTGATTTTTACACCTAAACAAGTGATTATGACAAAAGATTGCATTGAATTAAATGTTGGATACTAAGCAAATGCACTGAATAGTACGCTACCAATCACAATCAAAGCAGACAAACATGGATGCAAAAAAGATAAGGGCAATGCTAATGGACAAGAAACACCTGTTTGTGTTGATGGTCGCGCTTGATTTGAAGTGTGAACGAGAGAAAGGTTCCATGAAGGTCCAAATCCTATCAATAGCAACACGCTCCTGTACACACTAGGAAACAAAAGGAATACCTCCAGGAGGCACATCAGTGGGAAAAGAGAACTTTGCTAATCACTCAACTCTAAAACAGAAACACTCCTATCGTACTAATCTTACATACCCTCCATCACTCAAGTGATGAGGATCAAAGGTGTTTTATGGCATAGGTTTCTGTTTCACTGTACCAGATGTGACATGTGTAGGTCTGAGTCAATGTTTTGACTTTTATTGTGCATACTCGTTTGCTAATTGCTCTTGCTCTTTTTTTTTTTTTTTTTTTGTGAGTATAAAGCTTTATATGTACATTCCCTAAGATCGGAGATTGAGAGGTCAGGAAAAAAGGTTGAGAGGGAAGCAAATGAATGAGGACTGTCAGCAAACACTCCCCCCTTTCTTGGGTAGATCATACCGTTTGAAATGAGCTTGTCACCCTTTGAAACCAATTGTTCCAGTTGGTAATAGGTGAGGATTTTTGCCAGTAGTTTGTTATTACCCTAGGTGCCTTGTCAAGTTGCAACGGTGGTAAGGTACTCTCCCAGGATCGAACTTGAAGTGGTTCATTAGGTGATTCTTGAACACTGGGAGGTGTGGATTCTTTTGTAGCTTCATAGAGGTCCACTACTATAGATGGAGGCTGTGTAGAAGCTTTTACCTCTATGGATGCGAGAGCAGCAGCTTGATAAACCGGCTTGACTTGTCCCCAACAATCTTCCATGTAGTATATAGGACACTCTTCCAATGTATCAAGTCCGTAGGCAGTACTAGTGTCTATTTCCTCCTCACAACCATCTGCATAAGCATTAGATGGCTCGCAACCCACTTGGTTCATAGGGGCGACTCTTGGATGCGGGGGCTGCGGTCCTAGCACAGGAGGTGGTAACGGTGTAGCTTGTACAACATTTTGAGATCTAGGGACCATGTGTTGCGGTAGTTGCTCAACATGTGGAGCAGGCATCAATACAGGAGCTTGAGGCGCATCCGTCCAGGCTACAGGTGGTCTATTTGCCATCATACGTTTGATCATTAAACAATCCTTAGCTTGGTGACCATACCTACCACATGCGTTGCAAGTTCCATTAAATTTTACTCTAAACGTAGGGCACTCACTAGTGCTATGTGGACCTAAGCAAATGGAACACCATTGTTGCTCCCTTCTTGGATACATGTGACTATTTTGAGGGGGTCGATTATCCTTAAGAGACTCTTGGATTGCCTTGGTGAGGTCTGTCAAGAATGTCTCAAATACCTTTGGCTCATTGGCAATGGGCTTTGCAGTCATGGGTTCATACTCAATGGCTTGTGAGCTAGTGGATCGCGTGTCAGTAGACACCCTCATGCCTGCTATCATCAAGTTGTCCTCTAATTGGATTGCATTGGCAGTGACATCTTCCCAGGTTGTGATACCTCTAATCACTAGTCCATTATAGATTCCTTCATTCCTCAACCCTCGAATGAATCGATCAAGCAGTTGGTTATTGTTGAAGCGCTCATTTACAGGGCAACGAGAGTTTAAGTGCTTTAGACGACTAATGAAGTCTCTTACTGACTCTCCTTCCTTACGTTCGGCCTTCTGTAGCTGAGATGCTACACCCCAAAGCACACCTTCTCGTATGTACTCCTTTAGAAACAACCTTCGAAGGGTAGGGTAGATTGTTTTCTCATCCACCCTTAGGGTCCTATACCAATCTCCAGCCTTCCCACTTAATGTCAAGCTTAAGGCATTGCACTTATGTAGTTCGTTGCGTTCCCCTAAGGAATCACATACTTGTTCAAACACTTCAATGTGTTTTCTAGCATCTTCGTCCCCATTGAATTTTTGCGTGAGTTTGGCAATTTGTACTGCCTTACTTCTAGGCTCTCTATCAGATGCATGACGCATATTTTCCGCGATAGATCGACCTATGGTTTGAGCAAACGCTGCCAAGTCACCTATGTGAGGAGGTAGGGCCGGTGGAGGTACTCTTGGAATCATATGTGGGAGAGGAACGGGTATCGGTCTTGGCATATGTGTAGATGATGCAGGATATGGAACATAACCGGGCATAGATCCACTCGGATAAGAGCTAGGGAGCGGCACTCGAGGAGCATAAGCAAGTGGTACTATTGGAGGTGTGGGGGCCATGTGTGCATAAGGGGCTAGAGGCACATATGGTCGAGGCCCCATATTAGGTACTACGACACTAGGTAGTGGCACTGCGCTAATCGTAGATGTCATCGGTACATTCTCTGTCAGGCTTATCCCTGGAGTGAGCACTGTGTTTTCCTTAATAGAGGGTTGAGCCAAGTTAGGGAAGCTAAAGTTTTCGCTCGGAGGCTCAGATTGCATAGAGACCCCAGGTGAAATGACGTAAGATGGGTCCATGGGACTCATTAGAGGAGTCTCCATTTGTGATAGAGTAGGCTGTTGAGCCTTGCTCGTATCCAGAAATCTTATGGGGCCAGTTGAGAGTATATTTACCCCTCGGTTTTGCCTTTCTGATTGAATAATGCCATGGATAACATTACAGATCATTTTCTGTTGATCTTCGATGCTCGTGGCACTAGAGGTGGATTGTACAATCTCTATCCATCCTACATGGTAGGCGTGGCCAGAGTGTAGATCCGTCAACACCTCAGTGTGGAGGTCGTATGTCCAATGATCATTAATGAACAATCCTTCTAGAGTCGACGTGTTAACGGTTTCTTGTGAGGTAGAAGCAATGTTGCTCCCCGTGGTTTTACTTGTCACCAACGGTACTCTAGAGGGAACTTCTGAAGGAGGCAGCTCAACAGGGCCTTCTTGGTAAGAAGTTGGTAGGATATCCACATGGACACTCTTTGGGGGTGTGGGGTCCACGTGCGATGTGAAAGGAGATTCCACTTCCCCACCCCCTTCGCGTGCTTCATCTGCATCAGGTTCCGAGCGAGTAGCTCTACCTAATGTTTCCATGAAACGGCTAAACATACTAGTACTAGGCTGTGGAGCTTCGGGAGGTGCATGGCCTTCTCTCTCAGTGTTTTGGTTAGGGTATGCTTCCATGATTTCTGAGTCGGAGGAGGAATCACTAGCGGCTATTTTAGGGTCTTGGGTGGTGCTACCTTGTGTCCCCTCTGAGGGTCTAGAGCTTATCGTGGATGGGTAATGGGTGTCTGTATGAACAGAGGCACCCTCAATATGCTCGTGTTCTAGCACCCGCCCAGAGCGTAAGTGCATGTGCTTTTGATACCCTAAGGTGTCAAAAAGCTGCTCTAGGAGGCCTTGTGACTAGTTTTTAGCGTGTTTTTTGTTTGTTTTTTTGCTAGATTTTTTAGAGCGTGTCGTGGAATGGGCCGTGTGATAGCTCAAAACGAGCGTATCGGTCAGAGGGTCGTGCCGTGCTTTACAGCCCTCCGTTTGGTCACTCTATGCCCTCGGAATCCCTAAAACTGTCAATTTCCAGTAGGGAACTATGCCCAAACTAGAAAGTCTAAGGGTGCAAGTGGGAAGAGAAAGGAGGAGAGTGGAGGACTTGTCCCACATGCTCTCATTCTCTCTTGAGGGAGTAGGGTATATATATAAGAGTGAGTCTAGTATATTTCATAAGATTGAGGACTGAGGCCTGGGCCTGGGCTTGGGCCTGGGCTTGGGCTTGGGCTTGGGCTTGGGCTTGGGAAAACGATCCCGATCTATCTTTTATACAAACCAACCTGTCCGTTTTTAAGAGTCACGTTTTTTATTTCCGAAAAATATCGCCGCCCGCTCACTCGCGTTTTTTTTTTCTTTTTTTTTTTTTTTTTTTCTTTTTTGGGAGAAAAAATAAAAAACTTTTTTTTTTTTTTTTTGCTGCAGAAATTGAAAACGCAGGTATGCAAAAAATGCAGAAAACGCAGATATGCAGAAAATGCAGAAAAAATGCAGAAATTGCAGAAAATGCAGAAAAAACGCAGAAATTGCAGAAAATTGACAGAAATGCGGAAAATTGCAGAAATTGAAAACGCCGAACTTGAAAACGCAGAAATTGCAGAAATTGAAAAACGCAGACAATAGCAGAAATTGGAACTTGACAGCAATTGCAGAAAACGCAAAAAACAGAAATCTCCACACACTCCTTCCCTGCCTTTCCTATGATAGAAATTGCACCACAAGGAAGCGTAAAGTGCTAACCGAGCTTAGTGTACGGCATATCCCCGGCAACGGCGCCAAAAATGTGCACTCCTTGCCGCACTGTCGAAGCAAGGGACTTGCCAATACACCGTATGCGAGCCACAAACGGCTCCAAGCACACAACAAGCCTAAACTACCAAGCTCAAGAAAACAAAGGGTGTGTCACTCACCGCTCTACGCTCGCCTTCGTGGTGGATTCCTCGCCGCGATGAAGAAGAAGCTGCAGTCATGCCGCGCTCAACCGCTTCGCCGCCGTCGTGCCTTCGTAATGCTCGATCGCACACACACTCTCCCTCTCTCTCTCTCTCTCACACACACACACACAAGGAGGTGAAGAAGAAGAAGAAGATGGAGATGGAGCAAGAGCACTCTTCAATTGCACAAATGAGAGAATGAGTAAAAATTAGGTTTAGTTGGCTTTTATAGGAGCTCACCCCATTCACACTTGGGCGCCCATGCTTAACCAACTAATCCCTTGAATGTCCAAGTTAAAGTGCGCCTCTCATTGGCGATCACTCTTACCCTTTTCCTATTGGTCCGACAAGCCCGGTACCTGACTCTACCAAATACATAATACACGTCCGTCGTAGGTGATGGGTGTCCGTGTGCCGTGAGGGTTAACAATCTCCCAACCACATTGTGGGCTCTCCATGGCGACTCTCATCACCACAATTTTGGAGCATCTAGAGTCACTCATGAGCAATACACATACTACATCACATGTAACTTTGGTCCCATAGGTCATATTTGACCTCCGAGGACGATAATAAAATCTCTCTCTTTCTCTCTCTCTCTCTCTCTCTCTCTCTCTCTGTGTGTGTGTGTGTGTGTGTGTGTGTGTGTGTGTGTGTGTCAAAGATGACAAAAAAAATCAGCCCTCTCTCTCTCTTTCCATACATACACACACACACACATTCACAAGCACATACATGTACACACACATACATACACTACATGCATAAGCACACGCACACAATCACATATGCACCAAGAACGCACACATACGACACGCACAAGAAGGAAGAAGAAAAATAAAATGGACATCGACGCATCGGCAAACGAAGAAGGACCAAAAACACGTGATGGCGACAACAAATCAAAGAATGACGCCAAAGGCATGCCCCAGCCGCGGCACCAAAATTGATGAGCGCACTATACCAACGTACCAGTAAAGCCTACAATTCATCGGCATCCCATCCATGATGCACTTCCTCAGTAAACATCCGTAGGGTAATTCACTTTCCATTTTCCAAGCCAAACTGTAAAAAAAACCATTTGTATATTCCATCTCTCTCTAGGTGATGGTCACAAAGGCCCACCTAGGAGAATATCATTTTCTTATTTCTCCCAAAACAAAGCACCAGTCAACCATCCGAGACTCGGCCACCTATTTTGTCTCTCCAGCTTAGGGCCCTAAACCTAATTAGTTTATACTAAACTAATGCAGCGTGCACCTATAAAAGAGCACTGAGAGGTCACTACCAGGGGGGTCAGCACTTGAGAGAGAAGTCGTGCACACACACTGACTCCAAGGGTCACTATGCACAGGAATAAGATCTTTGCACACATGAAATTTTCCTAGAGAGTTCACTATACTCTCTCTCTCTCTCTCTCTCTCTCTCTCTCTCTCTCTCTCTCCATTTCGTCAAAACGAAGGGTTTTGTAAATACCATCTTGAATCAAGTTTTCCCTCACATTTCGAAGGGTTTTTATCTCCTCCGTCCACATCTCTCTCTCTCTCTCTCTCTCTCTCTCTCTCTCCACGGTCTCCATTTCGCCAAAACAAAGGGTTTTGTAAATACCATCGTGAATCAAGTTTACCCTCACATTTCGAAGGGTTTTTATCTCCTCTGTCCACATCTGTGTGTGTGTGTGTGTGTATGTGTGTGTTATTTGAGTTCATGTTATCCGCGTCCTAGTCGCTCAAAGCTAAGTGGTGCCCCCTCTTCACTCCCAGTTTTGCGTAGACAGGGCTGGCGTAGAGGCTGTTGTGGTCCGTTTTGCACTTACGCTTGTCATTTGGTGCCCCCACGAAGGAGAGCTTCTCAGAATGTTTTAGTTTACAACACTAAAAACGATACACGTTGACAAGAAAAAAGGGTAGAGCAAGATAGTGCCTCTCAATAGCTCGCCCACATCATCAAGCATTCAGATAAATAGTAGGGCTTGACCATTCCTATCACTCTATGGCTCTCGTTGGCATCATTTGTCTGTAGTGAGGGCACTTGAGTCTAGAGAAAAGAAGAGAGTGTGAGTCCCCACAAGTACATATGCATTCAAGCTGGTAGACTTTCACACACCTTACACAAGATACCACTGGCTCGCCTCTCACCCAAAGCCTCACGCTAGAAGGTTCCTCTTCGGCTTCTCCATTCGTTGGCTCTGTACCTTGGCCAGCAGCTTTGCCGAGACCTCCACTCTCTAGCTTCGCTTTGATGTTGTATGTCACTTGCTCCTCGTGTGACCCGCTCGTGGGCCCCTATCCCTGTAGTCTCTGATTACTTGGCTTCTCAGTGCTACTTGCTCAAACTCAGCGGTCCTATGAACCCTCTATGCCCGCAGTTGTTCAATTCCTTGTTGAGTGCTGATGATGGTGCCCCCAATTTCCATCTTCATGCCTATCTCAGGCCGCCCTTCTTTCTCAAACTCGGCAAGTTTGCAACCCCGAGAGCTTTTACCCTCTCTACTCATTGGCGCTTTAAGTGTCAACCTGCTTCCCCAATGCTTTCTTTATCACTCAGCAACCCATGCCCTTGTTTGGCCTTTGATGGTACCCTCTTTAGGGAATGGTCACGCGAGGCTTAGTTATGATTCATAGTTTGCTAGCCGCCCTAGCCTACTAGAGCATTTATGCTTAGCAGCAACACTAGTAGATTCTCACTCCACCTAGATCCCACACAAAAATACTTGGAATTCCATGCATCAAATACGTAACCAAGCCTCCACCTGGCTCCCAAGGAAATTTCAAAAGCTTGCCATGCATTAACATCACACCAAAAAATATATCATAAACTCTATCATCCTCATGCATATGAATCATAAGACTTCCCTCCTCGTAATCTCCTGCACTAAAACTTGTAATTGGGCCAATATAAGCCACACCGCATTCCAAGGCCTAGGAAACACCTGTAGCAATAGCATGAGAAGAATCCGTGGCCTTCAAAAGGCATTGAAAAGCATACATGCCTGCAAAGTGGAATACAAATCCCCTAAACATATTCACAGCATCTGCACAAGTATCATCATTCTTCGGAGCATCTATGTCCTTCTCAAGAGGCACTTTCTCATCGAGTAAACGATCAAAAAACTCACAAGTAACATCTTCCAGCATACTAGTATAAAAGGTAGATACATTAACACCAGCTTCTGATAAGAGGTTGGCCAAAAAACCAATATCATCGCTTACATCATCACACAAACTCTCTATTTGCACCACTTCTTCACACATACTCTCATCATCACAACCATTCATAACCTCTTCAAATGAAGCATTCTCACTCTTCTCTGCTACTGGTTGTACACACTCCTCACAAGAGACAAGTCCTTGCTCTCCCTCTCCTATGCTTACGTCTTCACTCCCCCTAGGAGATTCCAAAGTTTGCTTTTCTCTCTCGGCATTTTCAAATCCCACCAGCCATCTTTCTTTCAGTGATCTGATGTCTCTCATAAATGGAGCCAAGTCAAACACCATTGAGTCATTGCAGGGAAGACTCTTCCTCAACAGATGCATCATCGATCGAGGCACTATCACATAAATCATCTTCACACAAAATCCTAGATGTATCAGACTCAAAATCACTACAATATCCATTTTCTAGAACCTTGTCATTGTAATGCATACGCTCTGTGATAGATGAATCTTCCACCATGTCAACCACCGACCTCTCCATAAGAGGCAAGCCATACAGATCCGACTTCCAAGTGTCTCCCTCAAACAAACTCCACACCATATGCCCAAACTCACCTTGTAGTGATTCAAAAGTAGTGACAAGGGAATCCTCTATTGAATCTTGAGGCTTTTGCAACCTCCAATACCGCATTAGTAATGAGACCTTCAAGGCTGACTAGCTGTAACGCCACTTATTCGGAAGCATATGTAAAAACATAAAAGCATCATGAGACAAGCCTTGTGAAGCATATGCAGCTTCTGCTACATCACTATCGATTGCAAGTCGCATCATTTCATGCTCAACTGGTGTTATCCAAGACTGTATGCATTCACTTGCAGTGCCACAAAAATATACAATACCTCTTGCTGGCATTTTTGAACATGCATAATATTTCAACAAAGCATACTTCATGAGTTTCCAACTATATTGCACCTGCTCAAGAAGACATTCATAAAAATGCCAAGCATCCTCGTACAACCTCTCATACATGAAATCAGCCCTCTCTACATCATCAAAGATATCAAGCTCTAAAAGCAACATATCTACTTCAACAACCCATGCATGTACATCCTCATCCCTCCTTCCACAGAAGCATACATTCATTGCTGCCATGTTTGCAGAGGCCGGTGATGCAAGTGTCGGATGCTAAAAACCAAAACACCTACTCTTGTTAGTGAAGGTACTCGACAACACGCTCCTCAATGGTGGCAAGCACCAAAACAATGACAAGAAAAAAGGGTAGAGCAAGATACTGCCTCTCAATAGCTCGCCCACATCGTCATGCATTCAAATAAATAGTAGGGCTCGAGTATTCCTATCACTCTATGGCTCTCGTTGGCATCATTTGTCTATAAGTGAGGGCACTTGAGTCTAGAGAAAAGAAGAGAGTGTGTCCCCACAAGTATATATGCATTCAAGCTGGTAGACCTTACACAAGATACCTTTCACCCAAAGCCTCACGCTAGAAGATTCCTCGTCGGCTTCTCCATTCGTTGGCTCTGTACCTTGGCCAGCAGCTTTGCCGAGACCTCCACTCTCTAGCTGCACTTCGATGTTGTACGTCACTTGATCCTCGTGTGACCCGTCGCCGGCCCCTTTCCCTGCAGTCTCTGATTACTCGGCTTCTCAGTGCTACTTGCTCAAACTCAGCGGCCCTATGGATGATGGTGCCCCCAATTTCCATCTTCATGCCTACCTCAGGCCCGCCCTTCTTTCTCAAACTCGGCAGGTTTGCAACCCCGAGAGCTTTTACCCTCTCTACTCATTGGCGCTTTAAGTGTCAACCTGCTTCCCCAGTGCTTGCTTTATCGCTCAGCAGCCCCTGCCCTTGTTTGGCCTTTGATGGTACCCTCTTTACTCCTTTGCCCCATTGGTTTGCTCTGATAAACACGCCCCATTGTGGTTCAAACCCATGTAAACTGTCACCCTCATTCTAGAGCCATGTTGCTCATAGTGAGCATAAACACAGGTGCTTTTCCTTCTCGGCCTTTCTCTCTCTCTCTCTCTTTCTCTCTCTCTCAGCAGTACGCAAGCTCGGGTGCCATCTCTTCTTCTCCGGTTCTCCCTTGGCTCTGCAGCATGCGCTAGGCGAGCTAAGGCCCTCTCTCTCACTCTTTGTTCTTGCTCCTGGAGCGCTCCGCTTCTGAGACCCCGGCTCCTACAGTCAGTTACCCCCTGCTCGGCTCTTCCTGGCCGTAGCCTTCTGCAATTGACACCCACATGAGCTGCACATCCTCTCAGAGCTCCTCTGTAGCGCCTCCTTTCAGTACCTTCAACTTACTGTCTCCATGCTCGCTCTCCTTCTGACATTCTCTCCATCCCCCAACCCTACGTTCTGCCCTGCAACTCGCTTGCCTAGTGTGGTCTTTATAGAGACTTCGCGTCAGCAAGCGGCCCATGCTTCTAATCATTGTAGACCGCCTCCAAAAAAACCATTTGCATTTCCTTTTATTTTTGAAGAAGGGTTGACTCCCACCAAAACATTGCTTTTTACCCACCTGACACCCGAGTTTCTCGTACATCATAGCTATTGAGCTTTAATCTCACTAACCTTGGCCTCTAACTTGACAAGTGCATCAAGTTCACTTTATTATCCCCACCAAACCCATTGACAATGCCAACGAAGCGTGCCGACGTAGCTCCCACGTAGCATAACCTAAATGACACTCGACTCTCAATCACCTCTATCCAGACATAAATAAATGGATAATGACATCAAGGTGAACATCCCACATCAAAGCCTTCTATAGAGACTAAAGACCTTGTCAAAGCTGAAATTGCATTAATTCTTTGCAAACTTGGTCAAATGACGAGCTGTAGACCATAGCCAAGAGCACACATCAGAAATTGGCATTGCCCAGCACTATACAAGCAACCATAGCACGCTCAAAAGTGGAACCAATAAGCACACCATATATACATGGGCTGGTAAAATTCAAACCAAAAAACTCCTATCAACATCATTGACCATGGATGAGTGGCTGCAGGAATTCTCTAATTGGAGAACGGAGGAGGAAGAAATTGAAGAAGCACTAAGAGCATTCATCAAAGTGTTGCTGTCGAAATACACCGTCGTCGTCAACATGCAGGAAGTAAGTTCTCCATCTCGCATCCCTCATTCTAACCGTGAATCAAGAGCCACCAGAGGGAGCGTAGTAGGCTACTCTCATTACCGTCACCCACGGCACTCTATCAATGAGTGCCATCAACGAAAGTAAAGGAGAAGCGAAATTCCTCTACATCAACATCCACCACAAAGAAATCATCCATATTAATAAAGGAAAGAGGTCAGTAAAGCCTCTCTTCCCCAAGGAATCTAAGAATAAAAGTGTAGCCTCGGCTCCTAAGTGGCCAAAAGGGGTTGCTCGTGCCAAGGGAAAAGGAGGGCTAGGCCAATCCTAAATCAGATGACTCCCAAGGAAGAAGAAACACCTGGCCACGTAAGTGCTTCGAGTTCGGCTCTGGAAAGCAGAATCGTGTCCACGTTGCCAGAAAGAAAGTCATTCAAGGTAAAGCAACAGAAGATCACCTATCGATTTGTGGCGCGCATGCAAGTGCTGCCAATTCACTTCAACAACCCCGAAGTGGGGGTGAGAAGGAGATTCCCATACCCTAGAGAGGAGTGGTTTGGTTACTATCCTCGTTGCTTTGGAAGGCGGTGTGAGCGGGATGGAAACACACAGAACTCCTCTATAATGACCCGACACACACTCTTGGAATGATATACACACACACTATGGGGCACCACTCGGCTTATACAATCCACCTGGCCGAGACAGGGAACACACCGATGGAGTGAGAGGAGAGAGACTATCCACTTTCCCACTCCACACAGAGACACAAAAAAAAAACTCAGCTCAAAAGAGGAGAACTTCTGATATTTAGATACAAATGAGCTTGGGCCAACACCAATGGGGCAAATAGCTCACACAATATGGGTAAAATATGCCAGATACAATCACAAACTGGAGCAGAAGCTTCGCTCATAGGAGAAACTTACACAGCCAAAACAGCAAAAAAATAATGAGGAATTTGGCAAAATGAACAGCGCCATCGCGTCCGGAACGGCCCAAAACCCCAGTCTACAATGTCAAAGTGCTCAAATCCGACCTCAGATTAGCAGTTTACGGCCAAAACAGGCTCCAAAATGAGCAAAAACACAATTGCGGCTGTTCATCCTCTTTTCTCCACGTTTTTTCTGGTCTTCTCTCTGTTTTTTCAGTTCCCACACTTAGCTTTATTAGTTGGGCACCCTTGGCCTTTTAGTTGACCTCAAACGGACCCCGAACAGGCCAAACACTGACCTCGCAGTGCATAGTTGTCACCTTTTTGTATCATCCGCACACCTGGCACTCAACTTTTTCCAATAATGCATCCCGCCACCACGTGAATTGGCCCCAAAATATGGTCCTCATGATGACCTTTCTGCATAATTATCACAAGAAAACACCCACGTTGTGTCCGTACTCATCCACGTGCAAGTATTGACCCCATTCGACCTCCTGACGCCACTAGATGCCATCTGACGCATCTGCTTACCTCATGTCGTCGGCCCACGGATAGCTTCCTCGAGAAGTTTTACGCGCTACCAACTCCTCATTATTATTAAAAAAACACACTAGTACTGGTGATAGTGAAAAATGATGCACTATGTACACCCTGCCCTACCTGTACATATGTGGGCCCCACGTAACCACCTAGCTCTGGAAAATGGGCAATCCTTTATTCGATGCACCATGCATGGGTATGTACAAATGCGCAATCCCTTGCTCCAAAAAACTCCTTATATAATTTGCCCATCCCCTAGCCTGCTAGAGCATTCAGGCTCAGCAACAACAACACTAATAGATGCTCATTCCACCTGGATCCCACACAAAACCACTTGGCATTCCCTGCATCAAAAACTTAATCAAGGTTCCACCTGGTTCCCAAGGAAAACCTGTAGAGATGCCATATATCAACCTTGCATCAAGAAAACCATCAATTACTTTGGCATAGACGTGCATGTGAAAACATATCTCCTTCTCCATAGCTGAGAGGTCTCCACTGATCATTTGTGTCATCAATTCCCGCTTCTTTGACAATTCAACCTTGGTTTGCATCAGCCCTTCAATCACTTCATAAGGCCCTTCACTTTCATCTTCAACCTCATTTGTAAATGCGACTAAACCAGACTCCTGTATTTCTTTATCCATCAAAAGAACTGCACCATCAGCATCCTCATCACTGCTGCTAGTACTATCATTGTCCTGGTCAGTCCACTGTGGAATAGTCCTCATCACTAGACTCATCCTCATCTTCATAAAGCTCCTCCAATCGTTTCCTTGTGTCCATATTATATAGCTTCTTGGCACCTGTCTTTCCATAGAGTCTAATCGTACCACGTCGCCAATCGTGAACAGCTCCCACTGCACGTAACCATGGTCTACCCAGTATAATAGGATATGCTCCCAACCCTGCTAGCATCACATGAAAATCAACCACTGCCTTTGCATCATATGCCTCTACTTCTAAGCTCTTTACAACACCCAAACATTTTACTTTTTGATGGTTTGCCAATTACATCTGGAACCCTGACACCCCAGTCACTGTAAGACCCATCTTCTCAACTCATGAGTGTGTTATGACACATTTGGGCTCCACCATCCACATAACCTTGTCCCAGATTTTTTCTTTTGTGCCACACATCTACTATTGAGAAAATGTATGGTAGCTCATCCATTGCCAACACCTTCACTGAACCTCTCTCTGGCTCTTTCTCCATTGGGTTAACCATCCTCTTCCATTGTCTCTTTAGCTTAGGCACCATCTCTATAAGCTGCCCAAAAGTAACATCTGCCTTCCTGCTTGTTAGATCCTCCTTCAAGTCATAGCTTAATTGCCCATCCCCTAGTGGAAAATCTGAAACATGAAACTTGCGACGATCCCTTCTTTTCCTCTTGGCCTTGACATCCTCACCTTCATGACTCTTTCCCTTCTTCTTACTAGGACCTGGGGCACTTCTTCCTTCCTTGTTCTCCGTGGTCCTCTTCCCAATAGGCATTACTAATGTATCCTCTAACTTTGATGCCTTCTCCAAGGTGACTACACTTATCACTTTTGTCTTTCCCTTTTCCTCCTGGGTTAATCCACTGGTTCCTTCTTCTCCCTTAATTTCGATGCCATAATCATTTGACCTAGTTAGCACCTGTCTTGGCAATGGATACATGTCTCCCCCCATCCTTGGTGGCTTATCACATTGTGGGCTGATGTGGCCAACTCTCCGCAATTATAACATGTGGGCGTCTGCCTCCAGGACCTACCATTGCTTTGTCCACCACCATTCCTAGGTCTTACCTCACCTCCTGGCTGATTTGCAAACCTCCCTCGACCTCGATTATTTCCCACTTGACCTAGCATGTTTAGGCTGAGATTCTTCATTAAATCTAACACTTGCCGCATGTCTTGCCTTAGCCCATCATCTTGCACTGCTGTAGTGACCACTGTTGGCATAACCTGAGGAGTAACAGAAACCACTGGTTCATGATGAACCCCTGGCATGCGACCTTGTAAAGAGTCAATAGGCTGAAATTCAGACCTCATGGGCAAAGACTCCACCCCTAACTGGCTCATTTTTCTCAGCTTCCACTCTTTGTTCCTTGCTGCCTCTAGTGCATCCTCATATGTCCTAGGCTTCTTTAGCTCCACTCTCCAACGTATATTCTCCCAAAGACCAGCCAAGAACCTGTCCTTCTTCATTATGTCAGGCGGGGGTACCTGTGGTGCTAAGGCCTTACACATCCTCTCCCATGCCAATGAAAACTTACGTATGTACGCATCTACTGGCTCACCTTCCTTCTGCACCAAACCTTGTACTTCTTGCCACACTTTGTCAGGATCTTCTATCTTCACAAACTCCGCTTCCAATCCATGCCTTAGATTGTTCCAACTCAATCTTACAGGTGGATCTGCTGCACACAACTCCTCTTCAAATGCTTTGGACCAAACTCGTGCATCGCTCTTCAAACAAATCTGGAGAAGACGTAACATCTGCATCGGGTCATGAATCTGGTTGCTAATGCAGGCAACCTCCATCTTTTCCAAAAATTCTTCCACATCTTCATCACTTCTTCCATGAAACTCCGGATAAGAGAAAGCCATGGCTACCCAAGTTACGATGCTTTGAGAACCCTTTCAAACACACGTGCAAGAACCCAAAACTTTTGACTGACTCAATTCCCAGAAACTTCAATGGAGCTCAACTTCAGATAAGGACAAACACATGCACATCAAATGAGTTTTCATAGTTAATCATTGGAATTACAATAGGTAAAGGACATTCCAGTATCTCCCTTAATCTTCTTGGCCCGAACATAAAGACTATGCGCTGCTGGAAAAAAATCTTCCTGGACACATGAACATTTATCTGGATTCTTTGAGTTAAATGAAAAGGAGTGAATTGAGGGCCATTTTGATCATCCATTAAAGCCAACCATGAAGCTTCCAAGAAGGCACACCTGACTTATCCTCTGATTTTGCCAAAATTTCAGCAGCACAACAGCATAAATGGCTTAAAAGACCAAAAAACCAGCCATCACAACTCGAAAAAAATTTGGCAGAGTTTCCCCAGAAGTAGAGCAATGTGAACCCAAAATATAGACTGTATATGTATACATAAAATGCCAACAATAGAACCCGAGCATCAAGTAGGAATCACTAGTACATAGCCTATGGCGAGGTCACAAAAAGGGTGCTCCAGCTACCTGTATCACAGAAAGGATCTCCACCTTTGAGAATCCCCCAGCTCAATAAAACCTCACGCTATCGACCCTCACACGAAGGCTTATCCAAATCTCATATAGTCAAGTCTCAGAAATGACTATCTTCCAGACCAAGTCTCAAAAATGGCTAGGACTACCAAATAAAACCAAATATGGCTCCACAAAGGCGTAAAATGGCAGTTTCCACAAGTAACGTACAATCCAGCAGACAATGCGCTCAAACAGGCGCCAAATGCTGCATACCCACAACAACTGCAAGTGACACCACTGCTAGTATATCACTGTACTCCAGCTACCTGTACCTGTGTGAATCACCTGTACCTGTATCTCTCCCTATAACCTGTAACCTGTAAGCTATAGTCTGCAACCTGTAATCCCGAATCTCGAAGCTTGAAGCTCGAAGCAGAAGGTACTCGAAGAAGATCCTCCGTGGGGGCGCCAAAAGAATGTGAGCGGGATGGAAACACACAGAACGCCTCTATAATGATCCGACACACACTCTTGGAATGATATACACACACACTATGGGGCACCACTCGGCTTACACAATCCACTTGGCCGAGACAGGGAACACACCGATGGAGTGAGAGGAGAGAGACTATCCACTTTCCCACTCCACACAGAGACACACACACACACACACACACACACAAAAAAAAACTCAGCTCAAAAGAGGAGAACTTCTGATATTTAGATATAAATGAGCTTGGGCCAACACCAATGGGGCAAATAGCTCACACAATACGGGTAAAATATGCCAGATACAATCACAAAGTGGAGCAGAAGCTTCTCTCATAGGAGAAACTTACACAGCCAAAACAGCATAAAAACAGTGAGGAATTTGGCAAAATGGACAACGCCATCACTTCCGGAACGGCCCAAAACCCCAGTCTACAATGTCAAAGTGCTCAAATCCGACCTCGGATGAGCAGTTAACGGTGCCAAAACAGGCTCCAAAATGAGCAAAAACACAGTTGCGGCTGTTCCTCCTCTTTTCTCCACGTTTTTTTTGGTCTTCTCTCTGTTTTTTCAGTTCCCACACTTAGCTTTATTATTTGGGCACCCTTGGCCTTTTAGTTGACCTCAAACGGACCCCGAACAGGCCAAAAACTGACCTCGCAATGCATAGTTGTCACCTTTTTGCATCATCCGCACACCTAGCACTCAACTTTTTCCAATAATGCATCCCGCCACCACGTGAAGTGGCCCAAAAAGATGGTCCTCATGATGACCTTTCTGCATAATTATCACAAGAAAACACCCACGTTGTGTCCGTACTCATCCACGTGCAAGTATTGACCCCATTCGACCTCTTGACGCCACTAGATGCCATCTGACGCATCTGCTTACCTCATGTCGTCATCCCGCGGATAGCTTTATCGAGAATTTTTACGCACTACCAACTCCTCATTATTATTAAAAAAACACACTAGTACTGGTGATAGTGAAAAATGATGCACTATGTACACCCTGCCCTACCTGTACACATGTGGGGCCCACGTAACCACCTAGCTCTGGAAAATGGGCAATCCTTTATTCAATGCACCATGCATGGTATGTACAAATGCGCAATCCCTTGCTCCAAAAAACTCCTGACAGCGGGTAGAGGGTCTTCCTTCTCTCCACGTGCAACTCATCCTGAAGAAACTGTCTACTACGAGTGAAACCCAGTGGGCCAAAGATGAGCTACAATCAAATGGTGTGGAATTCATGCAATGAGCCGATTACGGTAACTACTTGCGACTACTACTAGCTAAAAGGCTAGGAGTGGTCAAACACGTCGCCATCACTCCATACATGCTGAACAATGAAGGGAAGGTGGAGCCTATGAAGGGTGATGACCTCCTTTGAATGTGCCGACTTGTCAACATCGGCATGTTAAGGGTATAAGTGAGTACTCTACACTCTGTGCACCATGGATAACGGACCAACCGCTTTTCTGTTTAGGTTTTTGCAACACATGAACGTACATATATATGTAGATAGGAAGATCTTCTATCAGCAGAAGATTGTGTTCTTGTTTGGTGCTACGGGGCTAGGAGAGATCCTTAGCTCCCCAAATCCCATTATCCTCCCCGTGTTGGATTACCATCACTCCTTTAACATTTCAGTTTTCATCCTATTTTGATCTATCTAGCCAACCTTGTAAGAAGCCGCTATAAGTCGCTAAGCTACTTGTGTTTAAGCTACTCCTTTAACATTTCAGTTTTCATACTATTTTGATCTATCTAGCCAACCTTGTAAGAAGCCGCTATAAGTCGCTAAGCTACTTGTGTTTAAGAAAAAAATGAAAAAAAATCTTGTTTTGCAATGGCAAACGTTTTTCTTCCCAACCTTCGTGGGTAAGGTGGGGGAAGATGCTTCAAATTTCCTAGATAATCTTGAAATAGCATGTGTCGTCTCTGGAAGGGATGACGATGCTTCACGTCTGCGTATTTTTCCACTGTTAATGAAAGTGGAAGCAAGATCATGGTACAATGCCTTGGTGCAAGCCACCAAGGAGAGGTGGGACTCGCTAAGAGCAGCATTTCTAAGGGGTGTTGGAGAAGGCACCACATTAGAAAAATTGTGGCAATTGCTGATGGAGTTGAAGCAAGGAGGTATGGCTGAATATGCAGCATACAAATCAAAGTTCATGGACCTATGGGGACGATGGGTTGCATCGCTAAGGTAGGGCAAAGGGGCACCCAATTTCCTAAAGAAAGACCGGTTTGTGGATGGTTTATGGCCAATTCTTAAAGAGAAGGTGAAGGGAAGGTTTCCTACTACGTATGAGGTATCAGTTGAAGTAGCCCGCCTTAAAGATAAGAAATTGTGTCTACAAGCTAGGACTACCGAGGAAGAGGAACTGGGTAGAGCCCGACCACACCTAGCCGCACCTGCAGCAATCGTCCAAAGAAATCAGTCACAAGAACCAGCTAAAGATCAACAAGACCTGCTCAACCGAATCACCAACCAGTTATGGAATCTTTCAATACATTTGGTGCAGCAAGGACATGCACCTGCCAAAAATCTAGAGCAAGGAAGAGGGCGGCGAAGACAGAATCAAGACTACCATTGTTACAACTGTGGAGAGGATGGCCATGGCATGTACTATTGTCCTCATCCAAGAAGGCAGAACTTCAATAGAGGGGTAATACAAAATCAGATTTCTCCGCCAAGGGTGAGGCCACCACTGCCAAGGCAACCAGAGCCGATTCCACCGGTCCAAATCCTTCGACCGCCCGTACAACTGCCACTACCACCACAACCTCTCATTCCACCCCTACCTCCACCACCTGCTAGAAACCAAGCAATCTTGAAGCTAAAGGAAAGGCGAAGTAGAAGAGCGTGTCGAAGAGAAGGACAAAGGAAAAGGAAAAGTAGAAGAAGTATTTGCCATGGGAGTGAAACGTGCTAGACACGAAAGGCCTCTCAAAGGGAGGAAAAGATGAAAGGAAAAGGGAGTCTAGCAATCATGCATCTAAGTCTCGATAGAAGATCGACATCATGGATTTTTTGATGGGCGAGTATGCTAAACCATATGACCTAGTTCAAGATGTTTTGATGCAGGGTCCAAAAATAACCTGGCCCCAATTACTCCATCTTGCACCAAGGATGAGGAGACAATGGACGAAGATGGTAAGTACTAGAAAGTCAAGACCAAGGATAGCTAGGGCTATCTCTGGGAGGAATCTAGATGACATCCTACCTATCATGGATGCCTACGTAAAGGAGCAACACATCTCAAACATCTACATAGATGGTGGCTCATAGATATGCGTCATGAGTGAGAAAATGATGCACCATCTAGGCCTAGAAGTAAGTAGGCCGGCACCCTACTAACCTAAAATGCCAAATAACGTCAAAGTGAAGTGCGTAGGCATTGTGAATGCAGTCAAGGTGAAGGCATGCAACACGGAAGTAGAGGTACACATTTTTGTCATGCCACACAAAGGGGAGGGCTACCCTATCATTCTTGGAAGACCATGGCTCATGGCTATGGAGGCTAAGCAGGACTGGAGTACCAGGATGATCCAGATGAAGGATGCTAAGGGAAAAACCCATATTCTACGACATGAATACTGGTAAGCAATGCAACATGATCTTGGAGGCATCATAAGATGAATTTACCAGTGACTCTTTGACCAC
Organism: Adiantum capillus-veneris; assembly: GCF_014529385.1. Lineage (NCBI taxonomy): Eukaryota > Viridiplantae > Streptophyta > Polypodiopsida > Polypodiales > Pteridaceae > Adiantum > Adiantum capillus-veneris. The sequence goes on from NC_140954.1 coordinate 140,681,453, forward strand.
CTCGGGAGAAAAGACGACAAACAACTGAAGAGAGCGACATTAGCATCGAAGTGATGGGAGTCATCCTCAGAGATCCAAAGATATTGACAGAGTCTGAAGCACCATTAGAGAACCAAGAGGGGCCATCTGGTACGCAACCCTTGGTGGATACAAGTAAGCTACATTGGATGCTCTCCAGTTAATTAGCTAGTGAAGAGAGAGAAGAGTACATCTCTATGCTAGGTAACTTCACCACACTTTTCATTGATGGTTATGACAAGATCACAGGCATCACAATGGTGCAGCACCGCATAAGACTCAAGGAAGGAAGTAAGCATGTAGTGCAAAAGCTCAAAAAGCTTGGGGTAATTCAACAAGAGGCATTGCTCAAAGAGGTAAGGAATTTTCTACAGGCAGGTTTCATTTACCTCATCGAAGACTCAGAGTGGGTCTCTCCAGTGGTGGTCACGCCAAAGAAGAATAGTAAGTGGATAATTTGTGTAGACTACAAACCTCTCAATGCAGCAACAAAGAGGGATCATTTTTCCCTCCCATTCTAAGACGAGATTCTCAACGAGGTAGCAGGTTATAAGCGCTACACAGTATGTGATGGCTACTTAGGCTACTTTCAAATTAACATTGCAAAAGAAGACTAGAAAAAGACAACCTTCATAACACCATGGGGATGTTTTGCTTACAAAGTGATGCCTTTTGGCCTCACCAACGCTCCTACCACATTCCAACGCTATGTAACTTTTGTCTTTCAGCCATACTTTGGTAAGTTAATACAGGTTTTCATAGATGATTTCTGTATCTACAGCTCTCGCGCCCTCCATTTGAGCAAGGTCTATGATGGCCTAGCTAGGCTACAAACCTTGGGTGGCCAGCTTAACATAGATAAGTGTCACATTGGTGAAAGCAAGGTCACTCTTCTCAGCCATGTAATTTCAGCCAAAGGAATTGAGGCTGACCCAAGCAAGGTTCAAGCTTTAGTATCTTTATCATCACCCACAACAGCTAAGCAATTGGTCTATTTCCTTCAAAAGGTACGGTATTTGAGCAGGTTCATTCACTTGCTCTCTCAAGTGGTTCTCCCTTTACAACAAGTCACCCATGGAGATTTCTTCCTATGGAGTGAAGAAAATGAGCAACAGTTTAGCAAAGTGAAACAGATCCTGGCTTCACTTCCCACCATTGCACCCCCTAGATGGGACGAGCCATTTTATGTTAACACCAGTGTAGGAAGTGATACACTTGGGGCCGTACTAATGCAAAAGGACCCCCAAACCTCTTTCATGCGTCCTATCTACTTCTCTAGTCGTGTCATGACCCCATTAGAAAAAGGATTCGCCACGGTAGATCACATGGTGTTTGCATTGATGTTTGCCACTACAAAGTTCCGCTCTTATCTATTGCCTAGACCCTTTGTGATTCTAACAATGGAGGAAGTCTTTTTGTATGTAATGCAACACATGGATGTCTCATCTAGAATCTCTAAGTGGCTCGTTAGATTACAAGAGTTTGATTACAATATGTAAGCGGAGAACTCCACCAGAGCTAGTCTAGCAGGAATTCTTACTCATCGTCACTATGAGAAGAAGCTAAAGGTCAACACAGAAGGCAAAGGAGTAACACCAATGGTGGAAGGTCCTTAGCTAGAAGGAGCTCACTCTCTTTTCTTTGATGGATCTTACAAAAGAACAGTGGACCAGCAGGCTGCAGCTGGCATCATCATTTTCGCTGAGCAAAAGGAAAAGGTCTTCTCTATTGGGCAGTTACTACACTCCCACTCTAACAACAAAGCAGAGTATGCAGCCCTAATTCTTGGATTAGAACAATGTGTTTTGCAAGGGGTTCAGCGCCTAAATGTGTTTGGCGATGCCATGCTCTTGATAAAGCAGATAAATGGCACTTGGGTTTGTAAAAATCAGGTTTTGCTTGGCCAATTACACCAAGTTAAGGATCTTTAAAGAAAGTTTGAAGCAGTGCAGTTATTTCATGTCCCTAGGGCAGAAAATCAAGAAGTAGATGCTCTAGCCAAGGAAAGAATACAAGATGTTTCCATAGGAGCAATCAAACTGAAGCTACTCCTCTTCTAGGGTAGCGATTCTATGCCTGATATCATCGGCTTCTTAGTTACAGGAGAATATCCTGAAGGGTATACCAAGGGCCAGAAACAATGGCTTGTCCAAAAGGTAACAAGATACCACCTTATAAACAACGCCTTGTCCTGCAAGGGCAAAGACCAGATCCTCAGGCGAGTACCCATCTCCAGTGAAATCACGAAGGTGATCTCAAGTTGCCATGATGGTGTTTGTGGTGGCTACTTTGCTCTAGATATTACTAGTAGGAAGATTCTACAGGCAGGATTCTCTTGGCCTAGTCTGAACAGGGATGTGCATCATTGGTGTAAAACATGCAGAGCTTTTCAAGTATCCAGTGATCGAACACTAACCTATGAGCCACAGACTCCTATCATCTCATATGGCCCGTTTGAGAAGTGGGGAATAGATGTGATTGGTCCTTTACCAAGGGCCCAGTCGGGTAAATTGTACATTCTAGTTGGTGTAGACTACATGACTTGATGGGCGAAAGCAGCAACCACCACACACATTACAGCCCAAGAAGTGGCAAAGTTCATATTTGAGCACATCTATTGTCACTATGGCACACATCTGGAGATAATATCTGATAGAGGACCAGGTTTTAGAAGCGACTTGGTGGGAGAACTGATGAAAAAGCTAGGCACCACACATTGACACTCAACTCCGTACTATCCGCAGTGCAATGGTCTAGTGGAAAAGGTAAAAGGCATAATTTGTAAAATCATCACAAAGCAAGTGAATAACCACACAAGTGATTGGGATAAGCATCTCATGTCCACTCGTTGGGCCTACCGCACGACATTCCGAATATCACTAGGTTTCACCCCTTTCCATCTGGTATATGGAAAAGAGGCCATTCTACCCATCGAGGTGCAGATAGCCAACTTGCGAGTCATGGCTAGCCAGTTATACAGTGCCCAATTGCCCATCTCCGCAACCACTTCTTAGATCTAGAAAGGCTTCAGTTAGACAAGGAAGATGCAATCAACCACTATGCAATGCAAGCAGAACGACGCCCACTCACATTGAATCAAGGGCTTAAGAAAAAGGGCCTAAAGAAAGGTATGTTAGTATTGAGATACGACAACGGATTCGACACTAGGAAAGATAAGAAGTTTTAGCCCAGATGGGAAGGCCATTCATCATCGAAAGGCAATACGCCAATGGTAGCTACAAATTAATGGAAGCAGATGGTCAAATTCACAAGACCAGAGTCAATGGATGGAGGCTCAAAAGGTACTTCTTAAGGATTGATCTAAAGTTCATGGTAGATATTCTAGAGGAGGGAGAACCCTCCAACTCCGCTCCTCGAGAATCAAAAGCAGAGCTAGAGGCATGAATGCCTCAAGCCAGAAGGTGAGGGCTAATGATGGCCAGCTTTTGAAATCTTCGTCGTGGGCACTAACTCTAAAGAAGGGGAGCATTTGTGCTCACAGAGGGGCCTCCACCCTTGGCACCACCCTCTCTCTCTCTCCCTCTTGCTTAGCACCACCCTCTCTCTCTCTCTCTCTCTCTCTCTCTCTCTCTCTCTCTCTCTCTCTCTCTCTCTCTCTCGGAATTGAAAATATGCTTTTGGAATTGTAATGGATACCCATGGAATGCAGGGGTTGGCATTGATGAACTAACAAGCAAAGCCGATGTTGTACTTCCTGTTGAAACTTGGGAGCATGATACACAAAGGATTAACGGCTTGGAGAATTACAATGTATATTCATTGATGTGGTCAAAGAATCTTAAGCAACGAAGAGGACAAGGAGGGGTAGCATGTATGGTTAACAAAGTATTGGAAGATTTTGTATCAATTGTGAAAGATGACAAGTACAAACGTTATGTATGGCTGAAAATTATGACACCAAAAAGAGCACCCATTTTTGAGCTAGTTGCTACATTCCTCATCATGATTCTCCCTTTTATGCTTGCATTGATAGAGATCAGTCATTTTTTTATTTAGAAGAGGACATTGCTTATTTCAAAGGTGAAGGTGATGTTATTGTATTTGGGGATATGAATGCTCGCACAAAAACATTGCAACATGATACTCAACAATTTGATATGCCATACATTTCAAGGGAGTTGGAGGAAGTTCACTTGTATGATCGTTCTTCAATGGATGAGAAAGAGCCGGATCACTATGGAAAGCTACTTTTACACATGTGTAATAGCACAGGTATGCTCATTGCCAATGGTGTATCTTTGTGGAGTGGAACCAATGGATTTATATGTAGGAGACATAAAGGGGATAGTGTAATTGACTATATGCTACTCTCCGAAGCCATCGTGTATCGCATAAAGAGTTTTATGTTTGACCAATGGACCCCGGAATCCGACCATCGCACCTTATGTATTGACCTTTTCTGTGCAGAAGCAACTAAGCATGATAATCTCAGCCAAAGGAAAGAGAAATTGTCACTATGTATGGATTTCAAACGGGCACCAGTGTACATTGAAATGGTTGATAAAAAATTGTGGATGAAGAAGCTTCAATATGATGCACCATTGGAAACTAAATGGGAAGCTTTCAAGAAAGTTATTTGCTCTTGTGCGGAAAAATGCTTTGCTATAAAGCATCTCCACGGTATCAACAAAGATAGATCACACAAAAGGTGGCTTGATAAAGAATGTCAAGATGCTCGAAAGTCCTTGATAAAGCTTGATGCAATTATGGACAAAGACAACTATCAAAGTCATTTGCATACATACAAGGCATTGATTCAAAAGAAGAGAAGAAGATGGGAAGCAAAGCAACAACTTTTTCAAGTCCAAGAAAAGGCACATGCATGTGGAAGATTTTGGAGAAACTTGAGGGGCAAGCGGGTTGAGAATTTTGGTAACTTGAGTCTTGTGGATACGTACACACATTGTACGCAATTATATGAGCAAGAAAATGCTGAAAAAATGTAATTTTATGGTTCACTCCCATGTATGCCCTCGTTTTTAACTATTGAGGATGTATGCGGTGGGCTTGAAAAGTTGGCCACTCGCAAAGCGGGAGATCTTCAAGGTATCAAGCCGGAGATGCTCAAATGGACGGGAGATTTTACCCATGAATGGATGTGTGATATGTTCAACCTTGCACTTCAACATGGTATGCCTTATGATTGGAGTACTAATTGGGCTAAGCCTTTGCACAAAGGAGGGGATGTAAAGAATGTAAACAACTACCGGACTATAATGATTGGGTCTCTTATTTAAAAGTTGTTTGGGTGCATAATGGAGATGAAATTGAGTGATTGGGCTGAAGATAATGACAAGCGTGCATAGGGACAAGCGGGTTTTCGTCGATACCATAGCACCATTGATCATCTTGTCACTCTTTGTGTTCTCATGGAGGAAAGTCGGTTGAAAGGCAAGCGATTATATTGTTGTTTTGTAGACTTTAAGAAAGCCTTTGATATGATTCCACATAACAATTTGTGGAGAAGGATGGAAGAACTCCAAGTGCCAAGTGAGTTTATGCTTGCGGTTTATCGAATCTATGAGAAGGTGATTTGTCAATTGCGCATGGGGAGAGAAATTTCAGATTTTTTTGTAAGCACTATTAGGGTTAAACAAGGATGTCCCTTGTCACCAACTCTCTTTGGTCTATGCATCGATCAATTGGAACAAATGGTACTTGACTTTATGCAAGAAGAAGGCATTGAAGAGGTCATTATTTGCAATGCGATAATCATGCTTTTGTTGTATGCAGATGATGTAGTGCTTCTCGCACACACTTTAGAAGATGCACAAAAGCTTATGGTTGTTCTTGAGAACTTTTGCTTGCATAGTGGGCTGATTGTGAATGAATTAAAGACAAAGGTTATGCTTGTGAAAACCAGCCATAAGGAGAAGCCATGCATTGTGTACAACAATGAGACACTTGAAGTGGTTGAGAGCTTTAAGTACCTTGGCCTTGAGGTTCCGTCCAATCACAAGTGGCATGAATGTGCTATGCATCATTTGGAAGCGGGAAAGAGAGCATTTTATGCATTTGAGAACATGTGTAATGCGGGAAACATCAAGTGTTGGGTTCTCAAGAAGTATCTTTTTGATGCATTGGTGACATCGGTTCTTCTTTATGGAGTTGAAGTGTGGGGCAGGAACATCTCAAAGTCTACTTGGAAAGAGTTGGAGAATGTCCAAAAGCGTTTTCTTATAGACTTTCTCCAAGTGAAGACACAAACACCATATATGCTCCTACTTGGAAAGAGTTGGAGAATGTCCAAAAGCGTTTTCTTATAGACTTTCTCCAAGTGAAGACACAAACACCATATATGCTCCTACTTCTTGAGTCGGGATGTCTTCCAACTGAGGTTCTGGGCATGGAAAAGGTTGTGGAGTACATGATAAAGATGCGTCAAAACCCCTCACATCCACTTCCTACAATTGCATGGGAAGCAAGCAAAAAAGTTCAAAAGACGCATAAAAGCAAGATCTTGAGCACAGGATGGATGCAAGACATAAAGAAGTGGTTTGGGAGATGGGATGCATTACACTTGCTACATGATGCTTCAATTGACTCCCAAGTGAATGAAGCTTTTCTACAACACCAATGTATTATGGCTTGGGAAAAATCCGGTGGGTCACACTTCATACATTACACCACCCATATTGCCCCCAACTACAAAACCATGTTCTTCGTTGAAAGAGGAAACCGTACTCACACTTACATGCTTGAGTCTATCCCCTTGGCGGCGATACGCACTATCGCAGCCATTCGGCTTAGCTCCCATTTCCTTCGATGCGAGATAGGGCGTTGGGGCAATGGAGAAGAGTCAAATCGACCGTGCACATTATGCTCACTGCAAGTTCGAGAGTGTGAGTACCACACACTACTAGAGTGCTCAGCTTTTGGTCACATCCGAACTTGCTTCTCTCATATTTTCACTCATAACTTAGACCTACACACTTTCCTCTCCCAGCCAAAGTGTGGGCTCTTCATTGCGACTCTCATCACCACAATTTTGGAGCATCGAGAGTCACTCATCAGCCATACACATACTACATCACATGTAACTTTGGTCCCATAGGTCATATTTGACCTTCGAGGATGATAATAAAATCTGTGTGTGTGTGTGTGTGTGTGTGTGTGTGTGTGTGTGTGTGTGTGTGTGTGTGTGTGTGTGTGTGTGTGTGTGTGTGTGTGTGTGTGTGTGTGTGTGTGTGTGTGTGTGTCAAAGAAGCCAAAAAAAATCCAGCCCTCTTTCTCTCTTTCCATACATACACACACACACACACACTCACAAGCACATACATATACACACACATACATACACTACACGTATAAGCACACGCACACAATCACATATGCACCAACAACGCATACACACAGCATGCACAAGAAGGAAGAAGCAAAAGAAAATGGACATCGACGCATTGACAAACGAAGAAGGACCAAAAACACGCGGTGGCAACAGCAAATCAAAGAATGACACCGAAGGCATGCCCTAGTCGGTACCGAAATTGACGAGCACACTACACCAACGCACCAGTAAAGCCTGCGATTCATCGACATCCCATCCACGATGCAGTTCCTCAGTACACATCCGTATTTCTCCCAAAACAAAGCACCGCTCAACCATCCGCGACTCGACTGCCAGTTTTGTCTCTCTCGCTTAGGGTCCTAAACCTAATTAGTTTATACTAAACTAATGCAGTCTGCACCTATAAAAGAGCACTAAAAGGTCACTATCAGGGTGCCCAATGACTAGCAGCTAAGGGTTTCAAGGAGATAGGGGAAAAGTCTCCTAACTCACACACGCCTAAGTACAATGAAAAGGTAGGGATAGCCACTGTGTTTGGGTGATTTTGGTAGGGTGAGGTGGCTCACTATGGCAATTTTGGATAGCTAAAAAATGGCTTTCAATGGGAACGGGCGCCTAACGAGCGCCTTCCATGTCACTACTACTATGCCACCACATCACCACTACCACTAGCCGTCGGCCGCCGCTGCCAGCCACATGGCAACATAATCGCGGGAGATTCACTCTATATACAAAACGGGATGCCACCCACAAGCGAACAACTTTGATAAAACCCCTATCAAGTGCAAGCACGGGAGGCCTTGAGCCCCAAAAGGTTGAAAAAACTCCCTAAATCTCCATGGGAAAGCAACTTTCCCCCTCAATCTTCAGAGTTGCATCATTTGCTGCACAAGGATCCAGTGCCCATGCCGTAAAGCCCAACTAGAAGGCCTCATTGCTGGCTTTGACTCACCCATGCCCCATCACATTTCAATCTTGTTGGGCCTACCAACCGAGGCTGTCCAAATTGGCACAATAATGTCAAGAACAAACACCGGCTCCAAACTGTAATAACTCTCTGGTTCGGGCTCCAATACTTGATTCATACTACCCTCTAGAACCCCGTTGAGACCCAAAAATTTCTAGATGGCACAGTTCCCAATGCGACCAACTTGGCCCATAACTGACCCCCGAAAAATATTTTGATGGCCACAACTTGCATACCAGAACCCCGATCCGCAATCCGAAAAGGTGTGCATGCTCCATAATTCAAGCACTACACGTCTATCTGCTGACATTCCCCTGGGCCACCTTTCCCCAGCTGCCCTATCCGTCAAGGATCTTTAACACCTTCCATCTTTGAAATGGCATACCTTTCACACCGGGGCTCCGTTTGATGAGCCGTGTGGACCGGATTCTATTGCACATCGAGCACTACATTCTAGATCACAGACTCGGGACTTTGGGCACCTTGACTTGTCATCCCAACTAGACCATCTTGAAACCTCTTTGGCCTTAAAAAGCCACATCAAGCATAGACTTCCACTAACATTTGCTTGCCCAGGTCTTCCATATTGGCCTTTGCACTTTGTCCTTCTACACCTGCTAGCACCCACATCTTGGCATAGAGCACTTCCTTGCATAGACCAACTTTGATTGCACCATCATTGCCCACCCCCTAGTTGAACATTTATGTTCAACAACACACAGGCTCATTGAACTAAAAGATTGCTACATGGCAAACAGACACTTTGTACACCACAAAACACACACCATATGTACAAAACTAGCATCTGCTACCCACCGTCTTTGTTCATGCGGATTGCCCAACTCTTGCTTTGCCTGTCATCATCCACGTGGGTCAAACACCTTGCACTGATCTCTTCCATCCACTTGTAACACCCTTGCATAGTGCCACACCAAGGCCCATAACCAACCACACACCCAAACTGCCCCCAGCAGTAGACCTCTACCACTCCAAGTACTCATTGGCACACTTCCCACTCGCAACAAAGCATCTCCAAACACACCAACACTCCGCTACAATAGGCAAGACTGCCCTATCCCTTTTGGCAAGATTCCACACCTGTTGCACCACTATGACACATTCCACTTCCATCAACATGGCCATTAGCATGGAATCACACATCACCTTTACCTACATATCATCACCTATAGGCCTAGACCTCTCCACTTGGTCTCCATTAGGCATCTCTGCTGGCACTCCACGCTGCTCATCGCACATATTCATTTTCTCTCCACTCACATGCAAGAGATCATACTCATCATACTTGGATTGAGACGAAGCAGGCTCCCAACTCGTGTCGGCATCCATAGAGCTACCGTCACTCGACTCAATCTCTTCCTCCTCTAGCTTCACTGCTTTGACCTCATCTGCAAATTGCACTCTTTGACCTTTACCACACTTCAATGGAGATTCTAAAACCACACCTCAACATATTTTGCCGGATCTGGAACTACATGTACATTATCCACAATTGGAACCACTCTATCTGGCATCCTCAGCATAGGGACCATCATGTATCTCTGTAGCCAATGAACCCTTGGCTCTTCTCGCACATGCTTGACTGCCACTACATCACACTGCCTTGGGACCATTGCATTCAAAAAACTCCGTCTAGCTTTGCGCTTCTTCAAAATCTTTTTGGTCCGCCCTTTTGCTAGAGCTATTGCTTCCTCGTATGACATCGGGCCATCCATCTCCACTTTGTCACGTACTTCTTCATGCAGGCAATCCATGAATTTACTCAACTTTAGAAAACCAACATTCTTTTGTAACAGTTACCTTGATTAGCTTTCCCCAAAGGACCTTGAACTCCCATATGAACGCCTAAAACTCTGCTTCCAAGCTTTGCTTTGAACTGTCCAATTTTCTCTTTACTTCATCGAGCTGCGCATCCACTACATATCTACTTCAAAAAGCTGCCTCTAGGGCTTCACAGTCTTCTTTTTCTTCCTCACATAGGCCATCAAACCATAGCCTCACTTTACCATGAACCAAGAGTGGGAACACTTGTATCGCGCCTTTTTCTCTCAATAAACCGCTCTCCATCACGAACAATCCATAGTCTTGGAGCCAGGTTTCCGCATCTTCAACCCCAATGAAAATGGGAAATCCCATCCAAGTCATCTCTTCTCTAGCAGCACCTGCTCTTCAAAGGCCACACCTTTGGCATTACCAAAATCACCACTTTGACTTTAACTAGGAGCATCAGACAGCTCCTCTATGGGGGCACCAGAAGATGGAGAGGGGGAATGGGGGAACACACCCAGCACACAAAAAGATTGCCTCTCTATAGCCCTAGTCATACACAACACCCCAATCCACTAGAGTTCACCTTCGAAACTCTCAACACATGCTAGCAGGCCACCGCCCGCACACACACCGATGCACAAACGTGCACACCACAGCTAACCATGCATTTCACTGCTTGTTTTGAGCCACAAACCACTGCCGCACATGAAACCATACTCTCATTTCCATTCTGCACTCAAAAAAGAGGCCCGAGGGGGCACACACATCCGCACCAGCACCACACACACAAGCAGAAGAAGTAGTTAAGGGGGGTATGGAAAACGACGTGAGACAAACACCATGGAAGCCTTGCCATTGCTCATAACACCATGTATAACTCATTTACATCAAAGAATGCGCCCAAATGGTTGCAAGGCAAGAAACACATGCACTTGGGGCTTTGTAGGCACACACCTCTGCACAAAAATCCCACCCAGGGACTCACACGCTCACTCTCTATGGCTCTCTGCACGCTCACCGCCTCAAGGCCCTCCCAAAAAGCCTACTATAGTAGGGATTTGGTGGAATTGAAACCAATTTTTGGAGTCCTAGCTATTAATCGCGATCAATAGCTTTTGGACTACATGTGAACTTTTCTAATTTTTTATCTCCACTTAGGTTGCAAACAGAGCATTTCAAAAGCTTTTGATTAATCAAACTCAAATTTACATGCATAAATTTGCCCTAAGAAATTGGAAACTAAAGAAAACTCCATGAAACTTGACAATTGACTTGGTTAAGAAGTGAACATCCCATACAAGTCCAAAGATTTGAACAAAACCATGATTCTGACCTATGGGTTATTAATCAAACTTGGTTAATGGCGATTAATAGCTTCCATTCTAAAAATTTGATTTCTTGGAATTTTTTTCAATAGAACGTGGTCAATGGTAGTAATTCAGTGCCTATCCCAACTTCAAATGATTTGTATAGGTATTGCTTAAGATTTACTGTTGGATGGTATCTGATTCTGAAAATCACCCAAACCAAATGAAAATTGTGCAAAACTTGTCCACAACTGATGAAAATAGACACAAAGCTTGTTGGACATACACTTAACCTAGGGGGTCCCACCAACAAAAGTGGAATAAATTGATTGTATGGCCCAAGAGCTATAAAATGGATAGATATTGCTTAAGATTTTCTGCTTGGACGGTGTTTGACTTTGAAAATCACCCAAACCAAGTGAAAATTGTGCAAAACTTGTCCAAAACTGTTGAAAATAGACACAAAGCTTGTTGGACATACACTTAACCTAAGGGGATGCCACCATCAAAAGTGGAAAATTTTGATTTTATGGCCCAAGAGCTATTAGCTATTAATTGCGATCAATACCTCCTGTTAGCCAGAGACAGTGTTTTTCACATGTTTTGGTCACTAGTATTAGTAAACTCCCCATAAAGGTAGCCTGAAAAATTTGGAGTCAACAGGACATTGTTGGTTGCTTAGAGTTGAGTATTTTGGAGTTGAATTTTGCAAATTGATAAGTTTAATTTTTTGACAGGATTGAGTAAGAATTGGCATCAAAAGTTCCTGTATGTCGATGTGATCCTCCAACTAACTTATACACTTTTGATTAACCAGGAAATTGGAGGGGAACCTTGCCAATTGCTAGATTGAGAGGATTGCATCTGAAAAGTGTTATTTGTGGTATTGGAAACTAGGTATTCCTTTCTAGTGGGAACTCAAGTCTTTTTGTACTTAAGGCCAGGTTGTTTTGGTTGCAAATCAAGGCTATAACCGCAAAACTGAGAACAAATTGTTCACTGAAGAAAGTATAAACCAAGGGAGACCTTTAGAAACCATAGTGGAAGAAGTGCCAGACACTTACTCCGACTCAAGCTCCAAGATGTCTTCTTTTTCAATGCAATCAGAAACTAGGACCTCAATCAAGTTCAAGCATATTATAACCTTCTTTAAAAGCAACAAGTACCAAGCCCTAGTTTACTTGGATCCTAACGAGGAATTTGTTGTAAGTATAGATGACCATACCATCGAGTTTGAAGAGGAGGTTAGGGCAAACAAACAAGACACCTTCTACATGGATCGAAATGGGGTGTAATACCTCAAGATACAAGATCCTATTCTATAGACAAATGGGGATTGGAAGTTGACACTCTAATTCCAAAAAAGGCTGTGAAGGAAGGACCACATGTGCTAGAATTAGAAGGATACAATTTGATGGATAGTAAACCTCTCGAACGCATACCCACTGACAATCATAGGCTTGGAGTCTATTGTTGGGAAGCCAACAATGTCACGTACTTGATGTGGACTCTTCATGCCAAACCACAGCAGTTGACACTCTTGAAAATCGTGTATATTTTCAAGATCAAGGAAAGGGGTTTACCGGAACTTCATGTCCACCTCTTTAGGGATTGTTATAACAACAATTTTGTTGTGATGACTCCAAAGGAGATTGAACAGACCAAATACCAAGGACATTCAATGCAAGAATTCAGGGAACAATACCTAAAACCAAACAGAGTGTGGGGCCAAATGATAGACCCCATGATAGCATGGTAAATCAGAGAGGAAGTACAGCCAGAGGCAATCACCTCAATTATGGAAACAAAGGCAGGGATGTAAAACCACCTTCAATAGGGGAAGAATGAGTGACACTAGGACGAGAAGAGGTCCACATGAGTCACACCTACCAAACAGCTAGTTTGAAGATCTAATGGGAGAAACAACAATGAAGAGAGCTGGTGCGGAACCGTAGAGTCAGATCAGTATATTTCCAAAAATGGGTCAAAAAAACAACAGAACAAGGGATCTGTATGACCACTTAGCAAGCTTCAGACAAGTCCTAAGAGCTAAACGTATAATTGACTTTCACACACAATTTGAGGGGTTTGGAATGACCTTAGAAGGCAAAGCTCTAACCTGGTTCTAGACCATACCTCCTGGGCCAATAACTGACCTACCAACCTTGGCCATGAGATTCGTTGCTGCTTGAAAATGGAAATCAAGCATAAATTATAGGTTTAAACAAAATAGGGAGAAACGATAAGAGATTGTGTGAGTCGGATGAGACAATACATTGATAGATGTCCTAAGTTGAAAATTCCAACCGAGAAGCAACTTGCCCCACTATTTTAAGAAGGATTATTGAACAAGTATTTGCATGCTATAATGTATAGCAAAAAACACACGACTTGGGAACCCTGCATTCTTGACACTATTGACTTGGAAGATAATTGTGAGATCTATAACGAGGAAAGCATTGTTAAAGACTCACAGAGTGAGCGAACCACATCCACTATGCCAACTCAAGTAGGACCAACTGTGGCAGCTCTCGCCAATGCTATATAGACACGCTTAAGTGCATGAACGGCATGATGACCGACATGCAAAGGATGTCGATGAGAGGGCCACGACAGGGTTCCCCTAAGGGACAACCTATTGGAAAGCACATACCGTTGAAATGGTGTGCCATTGAAGGAAAATGGACAAACCACAAGACAAATGAGTGCTATCATGGAAATGTCCAGTATGTCCCAATGAGGCCACAAAGGACAACCCATGCATCAATATCCACCAAATGTGTCACCAATGTAGAGACAACCCATGAGTATGGAAAGACCACAATATGTATTAGGTCAGCAGCCACCACTACCAGGGAATGGTACAGTACCACTCAAGTACATGTTGCCTGAGGGGCAGATGGATGAACAGGCTCTAGTACCCATTACACCATACCTTGACACAAGTTCTGCACCAATGGGAGTAGACACAATGGTATACTCAATCAACACCTGCTACAGTAGAGCCAGTTTATCAAACACCATTGGAGGCAACACTTGTTTACTTCATTGCAAACCAAGGAGCTAGACCGCCCATGATCAAATTAATGCCAAAACCAAAAACCAAAAATTGCCATAACTGTGAGCAAGAATGTGAGACCTATAGAGGCATTTTGTGGAGTGTAAGGTCACAAGGGGGGACATTTTCTAGACGAATGTCCTAGGAAACCAATGAACAAAGGGAAAACAACCATAAACATAGCTCAAGTGGTGTCGAATAGCTCCTCAGAGGAGGAAACCATTTTGATTCGAGTAGTAACTAGGACACGGGCCAAGTAGAATAAACATAGAAGTACTATTGGGTCAAACACGACGACCAACATGCCAACAAAAGATTCCAAGAAAGAATGACACAAATGATATGATTTTTGGAGATAGAGGTCGAAGAGAAAGTGCAAAAGAAGGTAGAGGAAAAGGTGTAGGAGCTGGCGTCAAACTTTAAGTACTCAGAACCAAAATTGGCAAGATCATTATTGGTCGACAAAACTTATGAACCAATCAACGTAGCCTTTGAAGCTTTCCAAGCCAGATTGAAGACGGGCCAAACATTGGAGATCAAATGGAAAAACTATCCAGCACCTGAAAAGGAGGCCGTTAAACTAGAAGCATACAAAAACTTAAGTCCAAATAATGCAGTCCATGCTGGAAAAACAAAAACCTCAGTTGGAAAATATAGGTAAATCAACCAAAATTGAGACTAAAACCAATTTAAAAAAACATCAAAGAAAAAAGTGTTACCATATACATGTGTTAGTGATGTGTGTGAACACGCTAGAACCGCCGAGGCATTTTTTGTTAAGTATGGAGCCTGATTTACCCTTGTAATTTTCTGTGGTAAAAGCGCACATTTGTAAGGCCCCCATTATGAGGAGAAGCCATCGTGCGTGAAGGAAAATCACTCACCGGAAACCAAAAATTTTCACGGACAAGAATCAGGGGCAACTTTAGAGCCCCTGAGACTTTTTTTTTCGCCGGAATATTATGGCCGGACGGCGGCCGGAAAGTGGTCGGAAAACAACCGGTCAGTTGGCCGGTGGCCGGTAGTCAATGGCCGATGGCCGGTGGTCGGAAGTCAATGGCCGGTGGCCGGTGGTCGGAAGTCAATGGCCGGTGGCCGGTGGCCGAATTCAAAAGCGGGCTTGTCTTCTCAAGGGCGACCACACATGGGCGGATTGGAGGGTCCGATTTGGACTTATTCGCACAAGGGCGGCTACACATGGCTGTCTCTCATAAGAGAGGGCAACCCTTTTGGCCTATAAAAGGAGGCCATTTCTACACACATTTCAGAGTGTGAAGTTGATGCAACAAGGTGAGTGTGAGGTGGTGAGAGTGAAGCAAGGTGGGAGCTCCATTAAGGGTATAATCCCTTTGTAAACTACTTCTTGTTTTGAAGTACTAAAGCCATTGAGTGGCTGCTTTCCCGTGGACGTAGTCCACATTGGGTGAACCACGTATATCGTGTGTACTCTCTCTCTCTCTCTCTCTCTACTCTATAATCTCTTGTGTGTGAAATCTATCTCTCTCCATTAAGTAATCTACTCAAAAATCTATTTAGCTACGTCTTATTTCCTAACATTTTTTCCCTCTTTAGGAGGTTTTTTCCCCCGTGCATTGTATATACGCCCATCACTCTAGGGCTATCTACCTTTCCATTGCACACTAAGTAACACACTCTCTATTGTGTGCCTTGAGCGTCCTTTGTCTTCTCCAAGCTGTGTGCGTTTTTTTGCAACCCTAATTCCAACAACTGGTATCAGAGTAGGTTGCGTCCTCTTGGGCTTAGTCGCCAGCTGCTCCAACACACGTCTGCTCACTTTCTCCAATTTCAGTGAGGTTTGGCAAGCGTTCGTAGGTCGAAAAATATTTTGGTAGATCTCGTAGTGCTCAGTCTGCTCAGATTTCTGATTCGGGCTCATTTCGGCCTCCGTTTCCACTACAGACAGGTGTGCACATGCAATTTCGTCATTTTGTGTAAATTTTTTGTCAGTGCCGTTTTCTGCATAACAGGTGCCTTAAAGTCTTCTATGGTTTGTGCTATATAGCACGTGTTGTTCCTGCTTCATTTCTCCTCTTTTCGGGCAATTTTCAAATCAGGTGCAACATTTACCATGGCTGACAACAACACAAATGTGTTCAAGATGTTTGTTGCTGAGGATAGGTTGGATGGGGACAATTACCCTATTTGGGCTTATATGATGCAACATGTTCTTGTGTGAAAGGGCGTCTAGAATATTGTGCAGGGCATTGATGTACGTCCTGGTTCTGAGGATGTAGGCGATGTTGAGGATGTTGCAGGTCTTGCTGCAAGGATTGCTGCAATTAGAGTTGTTTTGCCTACGGCTAAACAAGCTTGTTGGGATGTAAAGGATGCGCAGGCTCATGTGTTGATTGCATTGTCTATGAAGCGCACCATTACTCCTCACATTCGTTTAGTGAAATCTACAAAACAGGCTTGGGATATTCTAGTAGGTCTTTATGCAAGCCGCAATGAGGCTAAAATTGCTTTGCTGCGTAAAGAGCTGGAATCAAAGATTATGCATGAGGAAGATGATATGAACACTTTCCTTGCTAGTGTCAAGGATATCAATGAGCAACTTATTTCTGCAGGTGAAGTCATTTCAGATAGTTCCCTTGTGCAGACTGTTCTTGATGCCGTACCAGATTCTTACCAGAGTTTTGCTAGTACTTGGAGACTTATGACCCAAGGAAATCCTGAAGTTGTCAAGTTTGATGCATTATGCACATTGCTGTTGCAAGAGTCACTTTCTAGAAAAAATAGGACTAGGAAGCGTGTAGTTGAACAGGCTTTTATTGCTTCTCAAAGAAAGGGTGGTAACAGCAATGCAGCCACTCCTTATGGTTCTACTGTGAGTGGTAAAAATTTTGTTCCTAATGCTTCTGCTAGCAGAAATTCGTCTGGAAATTTTGGTGATAAGGGAAAAAAGAAGATGCGTTGCCATTATTGTAAAGCTAATGATCACTTGATTAAGCAGTGTCCTAAGTTGAAGGCCAAAGAGGCTAAGAAGAAAGAGGGTGGTTCCACCGCAAATGCTGATTCCACTACAAATGCAGCCATTGTTGTGTCTTCTGAGAAAGGAGACTATAATGCTGATGTTGATGCAGAATGGGCTTTTAGTGTAGAGTGCACTCACAATCCTGTTGTCCATGATGCATGCATGTCAATTGCTGCAGATTCACATGTGTGGTATTTCGACAGTGGTGCTACAAAGCACATTACCTCACATCGTGAATTGTTCACCTCTCTCGAGTCTGTCCCTCATGGGAATTCTGTCACTTGCGCCAACAATGCATCTTATCCGGTTCAGGGAGTTGGAAAGATTGTGCTTACTGCTGCAAATGGCAGTTCTTTCACACTTGTTGATGCACTTTATGTACCTGGGATCAAAAAGAATATTTTGTCTATATTTGCACTTGTTAGACTTGGACTTGGTAGTCAAATTTGTGGATGACAGATGTACAGTTCACGATCTCAGTTTTGGTGATGAAATTGTTGCATCTGGCATATTATGTTGTGGGTTGTATAAGCTCACTTTGTATGACAAGTGTGGGCAGAATTTTGCAAATGCAGTTGTGGATTCAAAGGCTATTTTAGATGCAAAACTTTGGCATGAACGTTTTGGTCATCTGAATTTTGCCAGTTTGTTGCGTTTGCAAAAATCTGATATGGTTGCTTCTTTGCCGCCTCTTGAAGCACCTGTCAAACATGTTTGTAAAGGCTGTATTTTGGGTACAATGAAGCGTTCTAAGTTTCCAAAGGATGGTTCAGTTAGGGCCACATGCAGGTTGCATCTTTTCCATTGTGATGTTTGTGGGCCCATGCAAACTCCATCCTTGGGCAATTACCAATACTTCGTGACTTTCGTTGATGATTACTCCAGGCATGCATGGGTATTTCTGCTTAAAGTGGAGTCCGAAGTTTTTATGTGCTTCAAACGATTTTGGCTATGGCTAAAAATGTATCAAAATATACTATGGGCACCCTCCATTCCGATCGAGGGGGGGAGTATATGTCTCATGAATTTAATGCATGTCTGGCTAGTCGTGGGATAAATACCAATGTAAAGTGCCTTATACACTTTAGCAAAATGGTGTTGCCGAGAGGAAAAACAGGTCACTTACAAAAATGGCACGATGTATGGTCAAAAGTCAAGCTTTGCCACATTCTTTTTGGCTTGAGGCCATCATGTGTTCCACTTATGTACTTAACAGGTGTCCCACAAAAGCTTTGCAGTCTATTACTCCATATGAAGCATGGCATGGTAGAAAGCCTTCTATTGAGCACATGCGTGTTTTTGGCTGTTTGGCATATGCTTTGGTGCCACAAACACAGCGCAGAACATTGCATGATAAGGCTGTCAAATGTATTTTTGTTGGTTATAGTGCTAAAAGCAAAGGTTACAAGTTGTATCATCTGCAAACAAAGCGTATTTTGGTTTCACAAGATGTAGTGTTTGTGGAAGATTCTGTTCAGCCCTTGATGTCATGTACTAGAGACAATAATGTAAGCTCACATGACATTTATGACACTTTTTTGCCTCTTTTCAGTGGTGGAAGTTTGAATGTAAATTCCAATGAGGCAAATGTACACCTATGGGGGTTTCCAAAAATGTTATAGATCAGCCTATCACTGATGCAGATGTACATGATGTACTTGATGAGGAAAGGGCTGAAAATGAGCAGGCTAGAGATATGCCAAAATGGTTGGTGAATACATTGCGTGATAGTAAATTGGATGCACCTTTGTCTAGTCGTACTCGTTCAAGCTCTGGCCATGCATCTTATGCATCAGATTGTTATGCTTTGGCTGTGTCTAGTTTACATGATGTTGAGGAACCTCTATCTTTTGATGAAGCACAGAATTCAGAAATTGGATGGCTGCCATGCAATCAGAATATGATGCACTTATAGAAAATGACACGCGGACTTTATGTGATTTGCCTCCTTGCAAAAAGGCCATTGGTACGAAGTGGGTTTACAAGTTGAAACACAAGCTGGCTGGTGAGATCGATTGCCATAAGGCTCAACTTGTTGCAAAGGGTTATGCACAGCAAAAAGGCATAGATTATGAAGAGACTTTTGCTCCCACTTGTTGTATGACTATTGTGTGTTTTCTATGTGCATTGGCAGCTCATTTTGGTTGGGATGTACATCAATCAGACATTGTTACTGCTTTCTTGTGTGGTGACATATTTGGGGAAGTTTATGTAACGCAGCCTCGCGGTTTTGTCAAGAAAGGACAAGAGGACAAAGTGTGCAGATGTAAGAAGGCTTTGTATGGGTTGAAGCAATCTCCTCATGCTTGGTATGAGAAAGCTAACACTCATTTGGTCAAACGAGGCCTTCGTAACAGTCCAACAGAAAGCACATTATATGTATTTAAGCGTGAGGGTGATGTACTTCTCATTGTGGTTCTTTATGTAGATGATTTGTTGGTCACTAGACCAAATGAGAGACATATTGCTAAATTTAAGGCTAATTTGAATGCTACTTTAAGATGAAAGATTTGGGGTTGTTGCATCATTACTTGGGTATACAGTTTAAGTAGTATGATGGTGGTATTGCCTTGTGTCAGAAAAGTTACATAGAGACATTACTATGTAAGTTTGGACTTGAGGATTGCAAACCTATTGCCACTCCCATGGAAACAGGTCTGAAAATTGAGTCTTCATGACGCTGGTGATCCTGCTAATGTCACTCTTTACCAAACTGCTATTGAATGCCTCATTTATGTATGCAACATGAGGTCGGATATTCAGTTTGCAGTCTCACAGGTCAGCAGATTTATGCATAGCCCAGGGTCTAAGCATTCGCAGGCTGTCAAGAGAATTTTTCGCTACCTTAGTGATAGTTTACATCTTGTCTTGTTTTATCCCAAGAGGGGATCATTGCCGTCAGACTTACATGCTTTTTCGGACTCAGATTGGGTTGGTTGTTTTGACACACGAGTGTCCACAAGTGGTTTTTGTTTCATGCTTGGCAGTTCATGTATATCATGGTTGAGCAAGAAGCAACCTACTGTGGCCACTCCGAGTTGTGAGGCTAAGTACAGGGAAATCTTCACAGCTACGGTTGAGTGTGTATGGCTCAGATGCCTTATGACTGATTTAGGAGTTGGACAGGACACTGCCAACACTATCTACACTGACAGTCAGAGCGCATTGGCAGTTGCGAGGAACCCAGTTTTTCATGCTCGATAAAGCACATTGAGGTGCATTACCACTATGTCAGGGAGAGGCTCTCAGCAGGAGAGATTAGCTTGGCTTATGTGCCAACACAGGACACCCTTGCAGATCTTTTCACAAAGGCATTGTCTTGTGAGAAGTTCGAAGCTTTCCGCAAAGCTTTCGGCTTACTCCCCTTTGTGGACTGATCATGTCCTCACGGCATGGCACTTCCCTTTACTCATGTGCCAGCTCTCCTTCACCGCATCAGTCCAAGGGGGATTTGTTACGATATACATGTGGTAGTGATGTGTGTGAACACACTAGGACCGCCGGGGCATTTTTTCCCTCTTTAGGAGGTTTTTTCCCCGTGCATTGTATATACGCCCATCACTCTAGGGCTATCTATCTTTCCATTTCACACTAAGTAACACACTCTCTATTGTGTCCTTGAGCTTCCTTCGTCTTCTCCAAGCTGTGTGTGTTTCTCTGCAACCCTAATTCCAATAGGAAGAGCTGAAGAAAACTCAAAGAGACTCTCATGCACCGTCACCTAAATTGATAGTTCTTGATAGTGAGGAGGGATGGTCCGTAGTTCCCATAGATGAGGAAGATTGGCCAAACCACCTATGGGAACGAGTTAGGGAAGCAAAAGATGGGAGTCTGACGCTAAAATTGGCTCCAATTGAAGAAGTATGGCTAGATAGACCACCTATGGAATTAGATGAACAATCTTCGTATGGATATTGGGGATCGAAGAAGTCAGGCTTATCGAAAGCAGGAACATTTTGGACACTACCTTCGTACCTAAGAGAAGGGTGAAGAGAAATCATTGGTTTGCAAACAACAAAACTAAATATACCAAAACAACTTTGGATGTGGCAAGCTTGCAATCCATAATGTTGACTTCCATCCAATGCACAATCACATTGGGCAAACTACTTAAGGTACGACCACATCTGTGGAGGGATTTGCAATCTACCATGGAAACTTTGGGCTTAAAAGGAGTGACCCAAGAGAACCTATCAAAATTGCTAAACAAAGAAAAGTTACGGGCTAAACTTGTCAACTTTCTGCCTATGAACAAAGTAGGGGACTACTGCGAGGGGAATGAAGGAAACACGACCCTTCCAGTACAATACAATGATGTGATAACCATGGCTATCTTGGACAGTGGGCAGACATAGCCATAGCAACAAAAGCTGACTAGGAAGCTTGGGGAAAACCAGCCATTAGACAAACAAGGATGAAACTGCAACTAGCAGATGGACACATCGAGAAACCGATGGGCTTACTACAAAATGTGATAGTCAATTCCTGTGGAATTGACTACCAACACACTTTTGCCATTGTACATTCTAGAAAGAAACTCAATTATGAAATCATTTTGGGGAGACCATTCATGAGACAAATACAATCAATCCAGGATTGGAAAAATGACTCTCTACCTGAAACAAGTGGGAGCAATTACTCAAGTAAGTTTGAAGGACCATTCTTGCAAGGATGTCCTGAGGACATCTCCACAGGAACCAGACTCTGAAACCTCAACAGAGACTAAACTGCCGTTGTGGATTAAAAAAAGACACTCCAATTTGAATGTGCAGGTCTTTTGAATCGAGCAATTTGCAACAAGAAGACTATGTCTTAGATAGAGAAGTGGATGATGTTGAATACACAACTGAACCATTCCCTGAACATTTGTTTAAACCTTTGGGTGGACTCAAATTTAGGCCACCATGGATGTGTGTGTTAACAAATCTACACCCACATAATTTTTTGATGAGGATGGCTATGTCATAATTCCTATCCATATGGTATTTATTGAAATGATCGAGGAGCAACACGTCTTCTCTTATCACTACTATGATGCCACGGATGAGTTGGAAGAAGAAACACTTTTGGAAAAGAACACATAAGAGCAAAACTTCTACTCAAGGAGGAGAAGAAAAGTTTTTTAGATTTCCAAACCAGCATCATAGATGCCAACAAAGATATCAAAGAAAACAAGAAAACAACATAAAAAGAAAAAAAATCAAAACCCACGATGGAAAACAAACAGTCTTGATGAAAGTGGACGCAACAAACTGCATAAAAGACAAGATAACAAGACGATATTCAAACACAAAAAACTCAAAGCAACAAACCAAAACAAAAGAAAAAAAAAATCTCGATAGAACTAAAGGAAAAAAAACCCCAATGACAAGAAATGAGCACAAAGCAAAATATAAGAAGCTGAAATGGACCTTGAAAGAAGTCTGGACCACAGAAATAGAATCTGAAAGTGATGAACCAGGGGTGATTAGTGTTCCATTGCATTACAAAAAATACGCATTATAGGACCAAAAAATTGTTGTAGAGCAGCCCTTGTGGCAACCAACAAAGCCAAGGAAATCCTATGAGGGCCCTAAGAACGCCAAATGAATTGACCTTGCAGAGCATGGAGAAGAGTCAAGGCCTGCATACATAGCCACGGTTCTATCGCAAAAGAAGAGGAAGAGATTCTCATTTGAACGTTAAGAGAGTATAGGGATGTTTTTGCTTGGTCCTATAGTAGCCTCAAGAGGGTGGATACTGCAATCTATTAGCACACTATCCTTATGAGAGATGATGCTAAGCCGAGCAGACAACGACCATACACCTACAATGAGAACTTTGCCAAAAAGATCAAGGAAGAGATTGAGAAGCTTAAGGAGGCCGAGTTCATCTACGAAATAGAACACATTGATTGGGTATCACCTATTGTAGTATTGCCAAAAAAGAATGAAAAACTTAGAGTGTGTGTTAGCCTTAAGAAGGTGAACGAGATAACTATCCTCTTCTTATCATAAACCATGTCATAGAACAAGTAGATGGCAAGGAAGCTTATAGTTTCCTTGACAGATTCTATGGTTACAACAAGTTTGTAGAGTTCACATGCGTGTAGATATGTGTGTGTGTGTAGGTGCACTAGCAAGGGAGAGTGTGTGAGAGGGAATTGGGGAAGAAGGAGAAGCAAAGACAACTACTTGGGTTAGTGGGAGAGAAAGTGAGAGTGGGGTGTAGGCCAGGTGGCCATGGGAACCACCCCTAACTTCATTTTCTCTATAAAGAATATAGGGAGAGAAAGTGAGAGTTGACTTGCACTCTCACTTTCTGATCCACTAACCCAAGCAACTATATGTGCTTCTCCTTCTTCCCCAGTTCCCCTTACACACTCGCCCTTGCTAGTGCACATATATGCACACACACGCATCCGCACGCACGCAAACTCTATAATTGGTATCAGAGCACGGTGGCAACGGAGCTCGGACAAAGATCCGTGCTTTGCGGCATTGGTTCGGCATGGATCCAGCAAGGAGAAGGTGCACCCGAAGGAGATCGGGTGGATCTTAGAACCCCAACACATGCAGCCCCTCTTGGGCTTTGGTAATATTGAGGATTCTCAGGAGAATATCAATAGGAATAGAATCTGCAGGGGAGCATTGGACAATAGGAGGATTGAGTAGGGCAATAGACTCGATGCAACAGACTCGAGTAGGTAACGAGCTCGCAAGGTGAGCATAGGAAATTGAAGCAATCAAGGTCTCAAGGGAATCGAGCAGGTTGAGCAGTGCCGTGTCACAACTAAGCAAGGCCAAGCTTGGCAATTGAGCAGTCCTACAGCGAGTAGGGGAGTGAGAATCGAGCTCGTAGGCATCACACATTTGGCTTTGTGTGGTTGTGTGTGTGTACACACATACACACACACGCACCCATACACACTGGTGCAAAATTGAGGCAAATCGGCAGTCGACAGTGAGCATTGGCTGTAGGAATTGAGCACTTTGAGAGTGCATCGAGCAAGGAAATCGAGTGCAAGCTGGCGAGCCTTGGACAGCTTGTGAGATTGGGGAATTTGCAAAGCAGAAAATCGAGCAGCTTGTATTAACCTTGGCAGCGATGGCAAATTATGACTGAGGCGGGTCGAGCAGCTCACGAGAAAGGGGGAAGCAGGAATTCGCAAAGCAAAGTCGAGCTTAGCTTGAGTGTGGTGTCGAACACACACACACACACACATATTCAGCACTGGCAACAAATCGAGCAAGGCAGCATGAGCAGGATTGCAGGTTTCGACAGAGTACTGTTGAAAGCATTCCATTTTTTAAAAAAACAATTGACTCACAATGAGTGTGTGCAAGCCCCTATGCGCGCGCACACACACACTTGATTGCAGCGAGTATATTCGTGCAAGCCCCTGCACACACACATACACTGGCCGATCAGGGCAACAACAAGGAAGGAGTTTGGAGCACATTGAGCTCTCAAATCGGGCAAGCACACTTCATGTGCAGCAAAATCGAGCATGCAAGTGATTTTTCAAAAGCATATGAGTCATTCATCAAAGTAATGAGCATGGCGCATTTGTAGGGCGGGGAGGACGGCTGTTTTTGTGGATCGACTCTCAATTACACTCAACTCGACTCGAGTTTTTTTGTGGGTGATCAGCTTTCCCGTATATGACACCGATTCGGTGATTTGTCATCGGCAATTCACCACCGACATTGACATTCTGGCATCGACACACGCGTGTCTCCACACACACACACTTGGTAGCTCGTCATCAACATCTGAGATTCCCGTCCGGCGGCGGGAGGCGGCATCGGCTCGGGGATTTACTCTTGGCATGCACAGGTGAGGTACCTCTGTTAGAGGAGTGACGTTCGACATCTGCATCGAGCACAGATCCATCTAACGACGAAGATCGGCATCGACATTCCTAGTCTACATCGACACGCAGGTTTATAGGGGGCTTTTGAGCCCACATTGATTGATTCTTTTTTTTTACTCTAACATAGAGAGAGCATTCACAGCCTCTTTTTTGCGATCTCTTGAGAGATGCTTTTCCTAAGCACACTGCTCGGAGGCGGAGTTGTCAGCATCGACATTACAGGTGGTGTACGCGTTTGAGACCCAGCACAGACATTTTTTGGCTGAGGCATAGACTTGGGCTACGGCCATACAAGTGGTGTCTTCAACGTGGTTACAGTTTTATGATGTTCGCTCTTTTGAGAGCTTGATCTTAGCAGGGATTTTGTCACTTGCAGATTTGATGTACGCATGTTACGGATACTGCCTATGCACATCTTTTGTGGAGCCATATTTGGCTAGCCTTGGCAATTTTCCCGGTCGTTTCTGAGACTTGGTTTTGGAAGAGCCCTTTTTGAAACTGTGGCTAGTATCTTTGAGTCTGTGCAGCCTATTGGAGAGACCAGCATGAGGTTTTCTTTGAGCTAGGGTATTCTCAAATGTTGAAATACCTTCGTTGATACAGGTAGCCAGAGTTCCCCATTATGGTACCCTCGCCCTAGGATATGTATCTGATCAGATTTTATGCTTGACACTGTGTATGGCAGTCTATTGATAGTGATAGTGTCAGTTTTTTGAATTCAACTCGTTAGTGCAGTTGGCTTATTCTATGCATTTTTTAGTTGAGTTTTGACTCCTTAAACAAAGGAGACTCTATCAGATTTTACCAGAGAGTCGTGGCTGTAATTGTTGGCACTTTTGAGCCTATTTCAATTGAGATTTTGCTCCTGATACAAAGATTACTTTGCCCAAATTTTTGCAGCTTTTTGGCATAGTTTGACACCTCTCAAACCCTCTTGTCAGTGATATCTTCTTCTTCAAAAAAGGAGGAGTATTTCATTTGCAAGTTTGATGGCAACAACTTCACCATCTGGAAAGAGCGTATGAAGGATGTTTTAATTAACAAAGGTCAATGAGAAATGTTGAAAAAGCGTGCAGAGGGTGATGGCTATACACAGGCTCAGTGAGAGCTTTTGGATACAAAAACCATGGCTACGATACGTCTACATCTCACCGAATCAGTGTTCTTCTCTATCATAGGGAAGACTCGACATCCAAGGATCTATGGATAGCTTATGTTCAGGATGGGAGGGCAAAAGTGCATCCAACAAAGTTTTTTGTTAACCCTCACGTACACTCCTATCACCTAAGACGCCGTATTATTTATTCGGTAGAGTCAGGTACCGGGCTTGTCGGTCCAATAGGAAAAGGGTAAGAGTGATCGCCGATGAGAGGCGCACTCTAACTGGAACATTCAAGGGATTAATTGGCTGAGCATGGGCGCCCAAGTGTGAATGGGACGAGTTCATATAAAAGTCAACTAAACCTAAAATTCACTCATTCTCTCATTTGTGCAATTGAAGAGTGCTCTTGCTCCATCTCCATCTTCTTCTTCTTCATCTCCTTGTGTGTGTGTGTGTATGTGTGTGTGTGTGTGTGTGTGTGTGTGTGTGTGTGTGTGTGTGTGTGTGTGTGTGTGAGAGAGAGAGAGAGAGTGTGCGATCGAGCATTGCGACGGCACGACGGCGGCGAGGCGGTTGAGTGCGGCGTAGCCGCGTCTCTCTCTTCTTCGGGGCGAGGAATCCTCCACGATAGCAAGCGTAGAGCGGTGAGTGACACACCATCGCCATCTTTGAGCTTACTAGTTTAGGCTAGTTGCGTGCTTGGAGCCATTTGTGGCTCGCACATAGTGTATCGGCAAGTTCCTTGCATTGACACGTGCGACATACGCGCACATTTTTGGTGCCACTGCCGGAGAATGCAATACACTAAGCTTGAATGGCACTCTGTGCTTCTTTTGTGGTGCAATTTCAATTGTAGGAAAGGTAGGGAAAGAAGGTGAGAAGAAGGATTTTGTGTTGCTACTGTGTATTTCTTTGTTAATGAAGTTTTGAAAGGTTACTGTGTTTTCTCTGTGATAAGGTCTTAGTATTAAGGTTGTTAGTTCTGTGTAATGCAAAGTACAGTAAGTAGGAAGTAGATCTGTGAGAGCTAATGAAGTGTAGTAGGTGTATTAGTTGTAAGTAGGTAGGTAGAGTGTGTGTGTGTGTGTGTGCTCGCGCGCAGCCGCGGCAACCTTATCCAAAAAAAAAAAAAAATTAAAGGTAGGACTGGGATCGGGAATATCTCCCATACCCAAGCCCAAGCTCACGCTGAGGCTCAGGCCTCAGTCGCCCTTTAAAATTACATATTTTAGCTTCACACGTAGCTAAAAATCGATTTTTTTTAAGGACAAACGGAGCTTCAGGTGACCGAACGTTGTGCTATAAAGCACACCGTGACCCTCTAAGTGATACGCTCATTTCGAGCTATCACACACTTTTAAAAAAAAAACCGATCATTAAAAAACATTAAAAAGTATTTAAAAAAACGAGTGAAAATGGACGCCTAAAAAAGTAAGCGGTTAATCTTCGAGGTTATTCGTCGACGCTTGTAGGGTGCCAAAGGCACATGCATCTGCGCTTTGGTCGTGTGCTAGAGACGGAGCAACTAGAGAGAATTTCGACTTACGCGAGTTCTCATTATCCACCTACTTAGGTTCCGGGCCCTCGGCGGGGACCCAAGGTAGTACAAAACAAGACCCGAACATAGCGGGTAGTGACTCTTCCTCTGACTACGACGTCATGGAGGGTTTTCCAATGCCTAATCCTGATAGCTCAAGCCAAGCCATGCATGCCATGGGCCCGCAGTCCGGGCCGAACGTACTTAGCCGCTTGAAGGAAACCTTTAGTAGAGCCACTCGCTCCGAACATGGAGCTAATGATGTAAATGAGGGGGGTGGGGAAGTAAATTCTCCATTCATGACCAACGTAGAGCCTATACCCTTAGAGAATGTGCACGTGAATACTTCATTCACTGCACCTCCTGACTCTTCAGAGCTATTCCCCTCCGAGGTCATATTACTCGATGGTAGAAGCCTTGCCAAAGTGCAAGAGGTTGAGCGATATATCACTGCGGCTAGGGAAAAGGAAGTCAAGAGCTTACGCAAGGCGGAGCAACAAAGAGAGTTAAAAGCGAAAACCCTATGTCAATATCCTTGCTAAGAGAGCAATCGAGTGCTCTTGACTTAGCAACCGCTAAGGGCCAACCCCTAGAAACCAACATTGCATCTAGCTCAAAGGACACCCCTAGCACCTCAATCCTAGATGGAGCGTTCTTAAATGAGAACTGGGAGTGCGAACTACAAACGGAAACTCTAACTGACTTATACACAGGTCACACTTATCACGTGGGTTGGTTAGATGTCCTACAATCCACAATGGGTGCTACTAGTGTGGAGAATCAACAACAAAGAGTTTGTGAGGTATCCATAGGGTCATTGAGTTAGAGAGACAGAACAAGGGGATCAACATGCCTTCAACGGGTCTCATGAGATTCTTGAATACAGGAAAGGCTAAACAACCGACCTTATCGCAAATGGAGACTCCCTCGGTAAGTCCGATGGATCCCCCATTCCAGGGGTCTCGGTGCAATCTGAGCCCACAAGTGATAGCTTTACCTTTCCAACTCTAGCTTATCTTTCTCTTGACACCACGGCTACCATGCCTACTCCAATGATGGGCATGCCAAGAAACACGCCATGGACCTTATTTGTTAGTAAAGCACCGCTACATGGTAGCTCAATGCTTGCAACAGTACCTACAAGTGTGTACCAATCGTATACACCCATGGGTCCTCGTACTCATGTAGTTCCTACCCCTCCCATTGTTTCAACTACCTATGCTCCACAACCACAACACCCAAGTTCTTATTTCCATGGGACTATACCGGCTAGCATTAGCATGTCACATTCAACGTCTACTATGCCTAGGGCCACACATATGAACTTTGGGCTGCCACATGGCACAACACCGTACCAAATGTGGAACCCCAAGGGCTTCCTATGCGCCAAGCCCAATGCCAATACCCACTCCACATGTAGTCTCTAGAGCGCCTTCACCCACGGTGCCTGCTCGCTTAGGTGACTTGGCAACATTTGCTCAAGCTATTGGTCGATCTATTGCTGAGAATATGGGTAACACGCCTGATAGAGAGCCTACAAGTAAGGCAGTACAAATACCCAAGCTCACACAAAAATTTAGTGGAGATGGGGATGTGAGAAAGCATATCGAAGTGTTTGAACAAATATGCGATTCTCTAGGAGAACACAATGACCTACATAAGAGTAATGCTTTAAGCCTAACCTTAAGTGAGAAGGCAGGGGATTGGTATAGAACCCTAAGGGTGGAACAAAAAACGATTTACCCTACTCTTAGGAGACTATTCTTGAAAGAATACATACAAGAGGGAGTGCTTTGGGGAGTAGCCTCTCAACTCCAAAAAGCTCAACAAGAGGAAGGAGAGTTGGTGAGAGACTTTATTAGTCGCTTGAAGCATTTGAATTCTCGTTGTAATCCAAATGAGCGCTTCAATAATAATCAATTGCTTGATAGATTCATTAGGGGATTACGACATGAGGATATCTACAATGGCCTAGTCATTAGAGGTATCACCACTTGGGAAGCAGTCACCACCAATGCGATCCAATTGGAGGATAATTTAATGATTCAAGGAGAAAGAGTGTCTGTTGAGCCTAAATCTATTAGCTCGCAAGCATCAGGGCATCAGCCAATGACCCTAAAGCCTATTGCTAAGGAGCCAAAGATATCTGAGATGACTTTAGCAAATCTCACCAAGGCTATTGAAGAGAGTCTTAGAGACAATCGTGCTCCGCAAAACAATCATATGTATCCAAGAAGGGAGCAACAATGGTGCTCGATATGCTATGGACTGCATAGTACCAGTGAATGCCCTACTTTTAGAGTAAAATTCAATGGGAATTGCAATGCCTGTGGAAGGTATGGTCATCAAGCTAAGGATTGCATAGTATTTAAGCACGCGATGGCCAATAGACCAACCTTAACATGGACAGACACACCTCGAGTGCCTGCATTGATGCCGGCCCCACCTCTTGAACAAACGTCACAACACATGGTCCCTAGGGCCCAAAATGTTATTCAAACAACACCCTTACCACCTCCAGTGCTAGAACCGCAACCACCACATCCGAGAATCACTTCTGTGAATCAAGTGGGTTGTGAGTCATCTATTGCTTGTTTGGAAGGCTGTGAGGAAGATATGGACCTTAATATTGCCTATGGGATGGATGTGCTTGAAGAAAGTCCACAATACTACATGGAGGACTATTGGGGACAAGTCAAACCTGTATATCAAGTAGCTGCTCTTGCGGCAAGAGGCCAAAATTTTAATTACACTGCTGAGAGACCACCTCTTCAATGCTATGAGTGTGGAGGTCCACATCGTGTAGCCGAGTGTCCTATTAGGCTACAAAAGAATGCCACACTAATGCAAACCAATCAAGTGAGCACGTCTACAATGCCGATACTCATGTGTAATCGATGTGGCATAGATCATTTGATTGCCCAATGTCCAAATAATCCAGATGCACCGAAGATCACACCATTAAACTTGATTGAAGTTATCGAGGAGCCATCACAAAGTACACCTGTGGTACCAGTAAACGTACTCACACGATCGATGCTCCAAAAACAAAATTATATTCTTGAGGAAAGAGACACGGCATCAACTGTCCAATCTCAAAAAAAGAAGAAAACACGAAGAAAGAGATCGCAAAAAGCATCGAAGTCAGACCCCAGTTCAAAGACCAACATAGGGACTGGTGACGACCTCGTATATATGAACGACGCTGAAGAGGATTCGGATTCAGGTGAAACCATGGAGACGAAAACGACCACTAAGATAGAAACCAACAAGGAAGATCTTCATGAGCCACAATGGTCAGGATCCAAGAAGAAGATAGGAACTTATCCAAACCCTACAGAGTAGATTGAGCGAGTCAAGCAATTAAGGAGTTTGGTAGAAGATATCCAAAGAGATCTAGAGCCAGCACCTAGGTAGATCCATATTACAGACACCGTGTTCCCTACGCAACAACAACCTCACCAAGTCCATAGACCCTTAGCCATACCTAGTGTCATCCAAGAAGAAAGTGACTTAAAGTCATGGGAAAGTGGGCGTACTCACTTCTTGATGGAAAGAATGTTTACAGAGGGACTATCTGATCCTATAAAAGAAATGGAGATCCCATCTTCCCCACGTCAAGGGACTGAAGTCCAAAAGGTGCCGTTAAACATTGCCAAATTGATGGATTTCATGTCTTCAAAAGTCAGAACCACCATCATGTCCAAACTATATAAAGACCTTGAGCTAGTCTCAGCTCTTCGAGCCTTCCTCAATGGAGAACTAAAGTTTGGGCTACCACAATTTGCACAGATGGATGGAGCTGGGGAGATGCCAATAGAGGAGGAACACTTAGATCCACAACCCAACCTAGATGAGAACCTTGTTATAGAAATACATGTTAACAAGTTGGGACAATCTTTGAGGGTGATGAATCCAATGCGACCATACCAATCACTACTAAGGGATTAACTGTGAAGGGAATCCTTGATGGTGGCGCTGGGGCTAGCATTGTGACTAAAAATTGCTGGGAAACTATGGGGAGACCTCACCTTGCGACCACAACCATAGTAGTGAAGATGGCCAATGGGTCTATTGTTAAACCTATTGGGATGCTAGAAGATCTCAAGATCAAGGTATTTGGACATAAAATAAGAGTTACCTTCATTGTTATGGATTTCTCCAAGCACACTATGATCTGAGGTATCTTAGGATGTCCTTTCATGAGGGAAGCAAAAATGGTGCATGACTGGTCTAAAAACCATGTCTACTTGCAGTTCCAAGATTCTGTCATTCGAGTGGGTCTTGTGACTGGTCGAGCACATCCTCTAGGAAACAGGTTTATAATTGATCATAGATCTGACACCACAGTTCACTCGGCCCCATTGCAGTATTGTTACACGTGTAAAGCGGACACTGATGCTGGGGAAGATTCTCCTTATATGGATGTACTACCTGGGATGACTGAGTTGGACAATGTGAATTGGGTCCACCTAGCAGCAACCATAGACACTTGGGGAAACAGGGGGACAACCTGGGTAATACCTGAGGGGGATGAAATGCCCGTACCCTTAAATATGCTAGAAGCAATGCATATAGCTTCTAACAAGACTCATCCTTGTATAACAAAGAAAACATACAAGTGGGTCCCTAAAGCTTCTTTAGAGACCATAGCTAGTGCCAAAAAACATACGCCTTGTAAGAAACGTCCCACTCGCCCCAAAAAATGTAAGGAAACGTGGTGGTGGATTCCTAAACAACTATTGGAACCCCAAGGCTACTATCAAGGAAATGATCACATCTGGGTGCCAAAACGTAGATTGTGTTCTTACCTGTCACCTGACCCATGTGCGCCCAATCTTTTAGCTCCAAAACGAATTGACAATCGCGGAAAGAAAAAATCACAGAATGCTACACACCCGCTCCAAAGCTAGTTTGGGTACCAAAGAAAGACCAATTTGTTCCACCTAGCTCAGGAAGGGGGGAGTCCCATGAAGCTTCTAGCTCCTCATGTAATGCATCCATAGAGGTAAAAGCTTCTCCACAGCCTCCTCCTACAATCGTGGACCTCCATAAAGCTACAGAGGAATCCACACCTCCCAATGTTCAAGAATCACCTGATGAACCACTCCAAGTTCGATCCTAGGAGAGTACCTTACCACCCTTGCAACTCGATGAGGCACCTAAGGTAATAGAAAACTACTGGCAAAAATCTTCACCTATTACCAACTGGAACAATTGGTTTCAAAGGGTGACGAGCACATTCCAAACAGTATGACCTACCCAAGGAAGGGGGAAGTCTTCATTCACGTTAGCCTATTGATTTGTTTCCCTCTTACCCTTCTTTTCCCGACCCTTGAGATTTCCGATCTTAGGGAATGTATATATAAAGCCTTATACTCACAAAAAACAAAAATAATAAAGAGCAAGAGCAATTAGCAAACAAGTATGCATAATAAAAGTCAAAACATTGACCCAGACCTACACATTCACATCCGATACACTGAAACAGAACCCTATGTCATAAAACACCTTTGATCCTCATCACTCGAGTGATGGAGGGTAGGTAGGATTAGTACGATAGGAGTGTTTTTGTTTTAGAGTTTAGTGATTAGCAAAGTTCTTTTTTCCCACTGATGTGCCTCCTAGAGGTATTCTTTGTGTTTCCTCGTGTGTACAGGAACGTGTTGCTGTGGTTAGGATTTGGATCTTCATGGAATCTTTATCTCATTCACACTTCAAATCAAGCATGACCATCAACACAAACAGGTGTTTCTTGTCCATTAGCATTGCCCCTTATCTTTTTGCATCCATGTTTGTTTGCTTTAATTGTGATTGGTAGCAAATATTTAGTGCCTTTGCTTAGTATCAAACATTAAACTCGATGTAATATTTTGTCATAATCACTTGTCTAGGTTTAAAAATCAAGCAGTCCGACTAAGCTAGTTTGACCAAGCTAGGTGTCACAGATCTTCTCTTAATACCATGGGGAATGCCTTCCTAATAATCAATAATCAATGGTTACTTAGGTTCTTAATCCGATTTAGGCAGCATTGTGAGAAATGTACTAGGGCTTTCTAGTGGTCTTCGTCCCTATTGGCCTTTAGCTTAAGTATTATAAAGGGAGTTTACTAGTGTGATGAGCCTGGGGAGGGTAACACTGTTATATGACCCCCCAAAGTTACAAAATTAAAATGCTGAAAACGTACAAAAAAAAAAACAATCAAAGTGCCACAATGTAAAATCTTAAGCTGGAAGAGAAATCTCAGCTTGATTTGGTACTCCACTCACATGTATCGTCTATGGTACTAGAGCCCTAGAGGTTCCCAGTGTGGGCGCTTTTCCGTGAAAAGCAAAAAACCCAAGGCATACAAAATAAGCACACACATCAAAATTGAATCAATATGAAAAGACTTTGGGGGGTCAAAGAAAAAGTAATCAATTAGGCAATGATTTCATGAGAAATTCCTTTTATCGTAGCTTAACTACAAGTCCTTCTAGGTATAGCCTCTAGTCAGCCCTCGGACATGAAATACTTGGCTCTCACGATTAAACAACTTAATTGACCAGAGAAAATTGAGAAGTTTGCCCATGGTATTAATAGTCGATCTTTAGTGCCTTTCGATCGTTAAATTAGCGACCCCATACTTGTTTAATTTTTTTACCTTTACAACTGTTTATGCGTTTGATTATATTGCAATTTAATGTTTATTGCTGACAAATGGTTTAAAATTTTGTTACCAATCAAATTGTCTGCCTAAAACTGCATATGCTTTCTAATTGTATATGAGAATGCAATTACTGTGCCAATGTTGTTTGATTTTGCAGTGACTGAAGAAGGCTAAGGACATTCATCTCAAATGCTCTTCCACCTCAACAAACGAGCTTCAACTCAATAGCTTCCGAGGACGGAATCTACATCAAGAAGGGGAGCATGTTAACCCTCACGCACATTCCTATCACCTAAGACACCGTATTATTTATTTGGTAGAGTCAGGTACCGGGCTTGTCGGTCCAATAGGGAAAGGGTAAGAATGATCGCCGATGAGAGGCGCACTCTAATTGGAACATTCAAGGGATTAGTTGGCTAAGCATGGGCACCCAAGTGTGAATGGGGCGAGATCATATAAAAGTCAACTAAACCTAAAATTCACTCATTCTCTCATTTGTGCAATTGAAGAGTGCTCTTGCTCCATCTCCATCTTCTTCTTCTTCATCTCCTTGTGTGTGTGTGTGTATGTGTGTGTGTGTGAGAGAGAGAGAGAGAGTGTGTGCGATCAAGCATTGCGGCAGCGAGGCCGTTGAGCGCGGCGTAGCGGCGTCTCCCTCTTCTTCGCGGCAAGGAATCCTCCACGACAGCAAGCGTAGAGCGGTGAGTGACACACCGTCGCCATCTTTGAGCTTACTAGTTTAGGCTAGTTGCGTGCTTGGAGCCATTTGTAGCTCGCACACAATGTATCGGTAAGTTTCTTGCATTGACACGTGCGACATATGCGCACACTTTTCTCATGAAAAAGCTTATACAGCTCAGCATGAAAGAAGGTAGCAATTTTTGGACACTGAAATGAGTTTAACTCCTTGTTCAGTCAATTGACATCTTAGGGCTTTAGTGAGTTTGACGATGAACTCAAGCCTATATTCTTGTTATGCTCTCTACCCAGTTCATGGGACATAGTTTGCACAGCCATTAGCAATTAGGCTCCAAATGGCAAGTCGATATTCAATGATGTCACAAATGCATTGCTCAGTGAAGAGATTCAGCGTAAATCTTTCGAAGGTGCTAGTCATGGAGATTCATATATGGCTGGTAGTTCAACAAAGCAAAGAGACCGTGACAAGAACACAAACAAAATTAAAAGTAGAGAGCAAAATCCTCATAGTTTGAGCAAAAATAGGAACTCTAGTAGAGAACATTGTGCCAAAAATGTCAAGTGTTACATTGCCACAAAAAGGGCCATTACAAAGAGGATTGGCGCTTCCTAAGAGAGCAGAAAAACATGCAAAAAGATAATTCTGGCAAAGTAAAAGTACGATAAAGATTGAGGAGATCAACATGGTTGAGTCTCCCATACCTACCACTATAGTAGAGAATGCTCCTCCTTCATTGATGAATGTTATGCCATCAGTGATTCATGCAGAGGTGACATCAGATCCCTCAGATGTTCTCATTTTCATTGAACCAGATCTTACTCCAGATGCTTTGGCTGCATAGGATGAGGGTTATGTGCAGAATTGGATTCTCGATTCTGACGCAAGTTTTCATGTCACACCACATAGAGATTGGTTTTCCTCTTATGAGTTCATGCAAGGCATAGTCAAGCTTGGTGATTCCTATGAGCTTGAAATTATTGGCATTGGTGATGTGAAGCTTCAGATACATAATGGCACTACTTTTGTATTGCGGAATGTTAGAGAAAAGAGCTTACTTTCTATAGGGCAATTGGATGACCTTGGTTACATTACAGTATTTGGTAGTCATTCTTGGCTAATTTGCAAGAATAACTTTGTCATGATGAAAGGCCGTAAAAACGGATCCATGTACTCTATGTTTGTATCCTGTCGACAAACACTCAATCTATGTTGTCGAGCTGCCATCTACTGAGTTGTGGCATAGCCAATTAGGAAATATTAGCCAGAAGGGAATGAAAACACTTCAACGTTTTGGCTACTTACCTGTGTTAGATTACATGGATTTTCCATTGTGTGAGCATTGTCTATATGGAAAACAGACTAGGTTGACATCTTCGCCATTGACAAGAAATTAGGCGAACCCTAGACTTAGTGCACAATGGTTTGTGTGGTCCAATGCCACATAAGACTCTTGGGGGCGGGAGGCTATTTTCTCATGTTCATAGATGATTTTACCAGAAATGTGTGGGTGTATCTCCTTAAGCATAAGGAAGAAGTCTTTTCTACATTCCAAAAATTCCTTGCCATCATTGAGAACCAATCAGGAAAAAAGCTCAAAGCTTTTCGCACGGACAATGGTGGAGAATATGTCTCGACGGAGTTCAATGATTTTGCAATCAAAGAGGCATTTGTAGGCATTTTTTTGCTCCGTACACACCTGCTCAGAATGGAATAACTGAAAGAATGAATTGCACGATTCAAGAGCGAGTTATCTCTATGATTTCTATGGCAAAACTTACTCCAGAGTTTTGGGGGGGAACTGTCCTGACAGCAATGCACATTATCAATTGAATTTCAAGATTCTAGAGGAATTGTGGAGTGGGAAAACGCCAAGCTATGAGCATTTACATGTGTTTGGATGTGAGGCGCATGCACATGTGCCCAAATAACTTCATCGCAAGTTAGATCTTAGGTCACACAAATGCATTTTTATTGGCTATGATACAGATGGGCTATCATTTTGGCACCCAAAATCCCACAAAGTCATTTGTAGCTCACATGTGATTTTCAATGAATCAAAGATGCACAAGAAGCCCATTAAAGAAATTGAGTATAGACACGTTCGGTTTGAGGATGCCAACTCAGTTTAGTAGTGATGCACCTAATCCTCAAGTGCAAGATACTATTATTGCTCCAAAAGGAGAAAATTCTAGCAGTCAAGCACCGAGATACTCTGTGAGAGTATCATGTGCACCCGAGCAGTTTGAGCTGGGTATACACCACATTTTGGTGACGGTGGACAACACCAATATTGAAGACTTCAGACTGGAACAAAGTTTTCTATGTGCATGTAGATGCTTCAAATTTTGTTATTGGTTGCGTGTTAGCTCAGCCAAGAGAGGGGACTATGGATTTTTCTATCTCATATGCCAGTAGACAGCTAAACCTAGCAAAAAATAATTACACAACCACTAAAATAGAAGGCCTTGGAATGGTGTACGCAATCAAGGAATTCCAACATTACTTGTTATCTTCTTTTTCATGGATCATCAAGCCTTACTCTATTTGGTGAATAAGCACTACAGGAAGAGTTGTGAGGTGGTTCATCATCCTACTCAAATTTGACTCCACAGTGGCAGTCAAAAAGGGCACCATGTACCAAAGAGTGGATCATATGTCAAGGATCACCTTAGGGGAAGCACCAAAGGGGGTAGATGATGATTTACCAGATTCTTATCTATTCTCTATGGAAATGATTCCTAGATGGTCGGAAGATCTTATGTCCCTAATTACCATAGCACAAATAGATTCCAAAATACCGCTTCCTATTACACCATGATTGATAGAGCAATCCGCCTTATATCAATTGCTGGCTGCAAGACTATATCAAAAAAACAAGGATGGAATTCTACTTTTGTGCATCAAACCGGAGGAACAAGAAACTTATTTGAGTCAAGCTCATACTATGGTAGTGAAACTCCATTTTGCAAAAGACCAAACCTTATGACGATTGACTTGGCTAGGGGTTTATTGGCCTACCATGAAGAAAGATGCTCATGATTACGTGAAGAGTTTCTCTCAATGTAAAGAAAAAGCCACCATACCCCATGCCATGCTATTTCAAATTTTGGTGACACCACAATGGAGTAGATATCCGGTGGAGTACTTGACTAAAAGTACATTCCCAGAAGATATCAGTAAACAATAACAAAGAGCAATAGAAGCTGAAGTATCCAGTTATACAATGTTTAAAAATCATCTCTATCGAGAGGAAATGACCAACAGCTTAGATTGTGTGCCATGAGGATGGATACTTTTTTAGCACGGGGGTCTTGCAGAAGGTCATTTCTCTCATGAAACCACGACCAAGGCTATATTGATAGTAGGCATCTAGTGGCCAACATTGTTTTCCAATACCAAAGAGTTTGTTTGATGATGTGATTCATGTCAGCAAGCAAAGATGCCGACACGAGTTGATAGTATGCTATTACGACCCATGATGGGAGCACGTGCATTTGCTAAGTGGGGTATCAACTTTGTGGGTCCAATACAACCACCAACATACAAAACTCAAGCACAATATATAATTGTGGCCATGTATTACTTAACCAAATGGATTGAGGCACAAGCCACTAGGAAGAACGATGCTAGAACCACTACATCATTCCTGTATGAATGCATATTCACTAGGTATGGACTTCCTATTGCGCTAGTAAGTGGTAGAGGATCACATTTTCTCAGTGAAGTGATTGAACATTCGCTAACCGAGTTCATGGTGATACATAACAAATCATCACCCTATCATCTTCAAGCAAATGGACAAGCTGAACACACTACCAAAATCTTGAGCTCCGTGCTTATAAAGATTGTTAGTTTGGGCAAAATAGGAAATGTATCTTCATTCAGGCTTTATGGGTGTATCGAGTTTTATTCAAGACAGCCTTGAACACAACTCCATTTAACTTG
Organism: Adiantum capillus-veneris; assembly: GCF_014529385.1. Taxonomy (NCBI): domain Eukaryota; kingdom Viridiplantae; phylum Streptophyta; class Polypodiopsida; order Polypodiales; family Pteridaceae; genus Adiantum; species Adiantum capillus-veneris. The sequence continues at coordinate 140,720,684 of NC_140954.1, forward strand.
GTCTATGGACTATATTCAATCCTACCCATGGAATTTTTATTACCCACTCTCAGAGTTGCACACGAATTGGAATGGAAAGGGCACGAGTTGTCAGAACAACTCGAGGACTTGGAACGGCTTGATGAATAGAGATTAGCATCCCTCATTGCCCATATATATGCACAAAAAAAAAAACAGAAAGAGTTTTTTGACTCACACTTACTGACAAAAAATTCCAAACAAGGGGACTTGGTTCTAGTTTACTCCTTAAAACAACATATACCCAAGTTCAAGAAAAAGGGACATGGTCCTGTTGTCATTGAAGATGCTTCACCAAGTGGTGCAGTCAAACTAGGTACGTTAGATGGGAAAATCATGGAAAATTAGATTAGTGGATGTTGACTTCGTAAATACCATCTACCTTTGACTATTGACCTTTTGCAAAGAATGCATTCAGTTAAGGAGCATAAGCTTAAACGGCAGCAGGTGATTGAGGAAGCCCAAGAAGAAGCGCGCATTTGGGTTTTGAAAAGAAAAGCAGCAAGGCAACAAATTCCTCAAGTTCTACCCCTTAAGCCCCTTCGGGTTCAACCCTTAGGAGATTGATGTGGTAGAAATCGATGATGAATGGCAGGATGGATTGGACATGCGTATAACCGTAACCCTGAAGGATGAATTTCAAGTCAATGCACTAGCTAATATGCGTGCACGACTTAATGCGATCAATTATACAATGTACAAAAATGCAACAAACCAACCACTTGAACATTACAGAGCACAAGTCAAAGGCTGCCATAAAGAGCTAACACCAACTAGGACTGATTAATCTCAATGTCTTTGTGCATGGATTTATGTGCCCACACACCTTCATTTGCATTCCAGATGAACATATGAATGAAGACATGGTGCTAGGAGTTCCATGTATGTGCTCTACAACGCAGTCCAAGACTGGGATGACAAAGTTCTTGAAATAACCCTAAAGGGAAGCAAATTACGAGTGTTGTTTGCTCATAGCCAAGAGGAATGGAAAGCTACCCTCCTAACTTCATAGCCCACCACCCCAAGCCCTATGTCCCCACTTCGACATCAAATTCATCCGCACAACACCAATATGCAAGGAACCGGACAATTCTGGGTACCTAAGGCCAACTCACTACCAATCCTACACAAAATTGGGTGCCTAAAAAACTGCTACACAGTAAGAAGAAGCCTACCATGGCACCATCCTATCCACATCAGCGATGGAAACCGCAATTACAAACACTAAAACAGGTATGGAAACCTAAGTAGGTATCTAAAGCTTGGACCGAGCCTACAACTATCCATAAAAGCCAATTGAAGGCACATCCAAGGAAAGTATTATACAGATGGGTACCCAAGACAAAACACATACCAGCACAGTCAACCACTTCTAGCACAATGGCTGCAACCAATACATATAGCGTTATTAAAGAAGGAGCTCAATTGCTACAAGATTTAATCTTCAAGAGAGAAAAACAGACTACTTTGCCATCGACAACCCTTGAGTATACTACTAAAGAGCCACCTCTTGCACCGCATAGTGTTTTTACATGAATTTCCATCATGATAGGGCCACGCCATGCATAGACACGATTTTATCTCCATGCACTCCACAACCTGGGTTATACTGTCTCGTCCAAGAGGACTCAGGCAAGGACTGGGAGGCATTCTAAATGTGGACCCAAGCATATGAATCTGATAGAGAAAAGGGCAATGTTAGAAGTAATTGTGTGTTAACATGTTTTTTTTTTTGGAAAAGCTAGACGATAATGCCCTAATAACTAATTGAATGGGGAGAACGTGATATGATAACCTCTAGGTGTATCTATATATTGTAAATACATGTCAAAAAAGCCAAAAAGATTGTAATTTTCACTCTTTTTGTGTGTTTTTGGGCCAAAAATATGATCAAAATGGAGTAATCTACAAAAATATGGCCAAGTACTAAAGTTAGGTGTGTTTTAGAATTTTTGGGTTTGAAATTCTATTTTTGGAGTGAGAATTTAACTTTCTTCAATTTCCTTCATAAAAAGGTAAAAAATAACAGATAAATGTCAAACAAATCCAGATGGAGAAAGTGAAGAGACCATGATGATCATGAAGCAGAGACAGACAATCATGTCAAATCTTGTACGATTCTGAGGATGGTGATGGAAAGCCTAATTTGGGCCCCCAGTACTTGATTCTGCAAAACCTTTGGAACAAGAGCAATCGGAATCCGAATTCAAAAAATTTCGAAAGGAAAGTATACTTTGTGATATAGTAGGACTAACTGGAAAGTTTGGGAGGAAATGAGTCAGGAAGCCTAGGTATGTATAGTCAAGGTAGGCTAAAAATAGCCTCATTTCCACTTGTCCACTTTAGAGAGAGCTCCGAGAGACCTTCTTGTGCATGCCTTGTGCGACTTCTAACGACCATTACAGTATACCGTCTCACATGAGACATGAAGGGTAAGTTCCTAACCTACTAACGATCAGTTTTGTTCATGTCTTTGAGGTCGGGGGAGTCGGGAAAAACCTTAGGTTAGTAGAATCCCATGAAGAAAGAGAGCACAAAAATGATTGTACCGGCCAACTCGGTCCACCAAATGTGACCAAAATTGATAGGGGGCATAGAAAACACCTATAACACATTCCCATGTAACCAAATGACCAGTTGACCATATAGCTATTAATCTCAATTTTAGCTTGGAGTCAGATTCCATTCTTACTTCACGAACGACTTCCCCCTAGGTATTATAACCAATGTACCTAGGTGGAACCAAGAGCAAAGCTCATTTGATGCCTTGGATATGGAAAATTGGCTCGGATGGTGACAAAGCATCATTTTTGACCTACGATCACAAATCGGCTCCGAATTGGATGAAACTTGACAAGACCAGTCATGATGACCTATGGGAGCTGCCCACATGCCTGGAGTGCAAACAACCACCCCAAAGTGCAAGACCCAAAAACCACCAAAGTCAAAGTATCAAAGTGCCAAGAGGTGTTAGTAGATCACAAGAATGCCAAGTAGGAGCCAAATATTACTTGCTAAGACTATAGGACAACTTGTGGATCATCAAAATTGCATTTGGTCACTTTTTTCATTCTGTGCTATTAATTCACGATTAATAGGTATGGGACTAACTGCTTACACTTTTCCATTTATCACTCTTTCACATGTTGTGTTCAAGCCAAAAACCCACTTACTGCACAAAAATCACTTATTCATTAACTCTAAGACCAAAAAACGCAATTAATTTGCACCAAAGCCAAAATCTAACACAAAACACAACTTATGTGTCCAAAACTGATCAAGCCACATTCAGTGCTTTGGGACATAATGACCAAACACTCCATAACTTCAAAGTGCCAAAAAGTCAACAAAAAATGTACTTATCTATTAATCGCAATTAATAGTTCAAGAGTCAAAATAGGGACTTGGCAATTTTGGTCATCACCTGCTCCTCCATATCTCACTAGCCCATGCATCAATTTTCAAGCCAAATGGACATTCAAAATTGTGCAACATCCCTTTTTCATTTTCAGAAGACCTTCAAGTAAAAAACTCATCAGAATATAGTGTTTTTGCATCCAAATGCTTCCAAAAGTGAAACCTTATCATTATTCAATGCCTTCCACCCAAGTGCATAAGCAAACCTCAAAACTAGAACCTGAGTAGTGAAATAGCTATTAACGCAATTAATAGCCCAATATAAATTTTTTGGCCAGATGCTTTGAAAAGTTTAACAAATTTGTTTCTAAAACTTTTGGTGATAATATCTTGGTTTTCTACTTCAAATGGAGCAATCTCAATTCATGCGAGCCAAAATGCCATAACCCTCCTCTAAAATGTACCTAATCACAGATTTCTTTATGTTTGCACTCAGGATCAATGCAAATCTCGTTGGCCCCTGCAAAGAAGAAGCCAATGAAGCAGATACTACAAGAGCTTCTACACTACTAGTTGCAAGAAGAATACATAGGGGTAGCAAAGAAGACATATGTGGGAGAAGACCTCCTCGAGAAGCATCATGTGGCAATCTTCCAAAAAACCTTTGAGACACTAGAAGGGAAGGCAATGGAAATGCAAGTCATGCCAAGAGAAATATATGATGTAGCAAAGGAGTCTAAATTGGACAAAGCACACATATGACTCAGGTTAATAGACTACTACAAATTGTCGCGACTTTTGGGGCTTGATGTATAGCTCATGTGGCTTCATATACACATGTGACTCCACCCATCTAGTCATATAAGTATATAGCCACTAGAATGTAGAGCTTGCCATTCTTTGTCCTTGGTAGTGGGCCCATAGCATCAATGTCCCATTTTCCAAAAGGGCCATTTGCAATTACCAATTGTCATGAACCATGCTCCAACCCTAATTCCAAATTTGGTATCAGAGCAGGTTGCGTCCTCCTGGGCATAATTTCCAGGGTCACTAGTACCCCCTTGCTCACTTTCCCCAAATTGGGTGAGCTTTGATTCAGGCTCATTTTTTACCTCCATTTCCACTACAAGTAGTATTGCACAGGCAGTTGCATCCTTTTGTGTAAAATTTTTGTCAGTGCAATTTTTAGCAAAACAGATCCCTTACAACACTCTTCAAGTTGTGTTATATAGCATGTATTAGCTCTACTTTGTTTTCCCTCTTTTATAGTAGTTTTCACATTAGATGTAGCCACTCTCCATGGCTAACAACAACTCAGATGTTTTCAAGATGTTTGCTATTGGTTGGGGATAACTACCCAATGTGGGCTTACATGATGGCGAATGTTCTTGTGTCAAAGGGCATCTCAAATGTTGTGCAAGGCATGGATGTATGTGCATCTTCCATGGATGTACAACATCTTCTATGGCTCTATTGAGGATGTTGAAAGTTCTAGTAGGCATGTTGCTGCTAGAGTTGTTTTCTCTAGAACACAACAATCTCATTAGGATGCTAGAGATGTGCATGCTTATGCATTAATTACATTATCTGTGAAGCACACTATTGCTCCTCACATTTGCTCATCAAAATTAGCAAAACAAGCTTATGATGCTCTGGCTAAGTCTTTATACAATTCGCAATGAGGCTAAAATTGCATCGCTGCGTAAAGAGCTAGAGTCAAAAATTACGCAAGAGGAAGATGATATGGACACTTTTCTTGGTGGTATCAAGGATATCAATGAGCAACTCATATCTATAGGTGAAGTTATGTATGATAGTTCACTTGTGCAATATTCTTGATGTGTTGCTAAACTCTTACTAGACTTTTGCCAGTACTTAAAGACTTATGACCCAAGGAAACCCTCAAGATGCTAGCCCCCTTGTTCAAGAAATGAGGGTAGTAGCCATGCAGCTACTTCTCATGGTTAATCAATGAGTAGAAATCATCTATATCTAGTGCTTCTATTGCTGGCAGTAACTCGTCTGAGAATTCTAGTGAAAAAGGCAAGAAGAAGATGTGTTGCCATTATTACAAGGGTAATGATCATTTGATAAAGCAATGTCCTAAGTTGAAGGCAAAAAAGGCCAAAAAGAAAGAGGCTAGATCTACTACTAGTGCAGCTATTGTAGAATCTTCTACAAAATAGAGATTGTGATGTTGATGTAAGTGCAAAGTGGGCATTTAGTGCAAAGTGTACTTATGATCCTTCTATCCATGATGACAATATCTCTTATGCGGTCAAGGGAGTTGGAAAAATTATGCTAGCTACTGTGAATGTCAATTATTTCACACTTGTTGATGCACTTTATGTACCCGGGATCAAAAAGAACCTTTTGTCTGTATCTACACTTGTAAGACTTGGTCTTGTTGTCAAATTTGTGGAATTTGAGTGATGTACAATTCATGATCTCAATTTCAGTGATGAAATTGTTGCATCTAGCATTTTGTGTCATGGGTTGTATAAGCTCACTTTGTGTATGACAAGTGTGCAAAATATATTGCAAATGTAGTTGTGGATTCAAAGGTTGTTTCAATTGCCAAACTTTGGCATCCACATTTTGGGTATCTAAATTTTGCCAGTTTGTGTGTTTGCAAAACTCAGGTAGGGTCGCTTCTTTGCCACCTCTTGAATCATCTTCTAAGAATGTTTGTGAAGGTTATATTTTAGGTAAGATGTAGCATTCAAAGTTTTCAAAGGATGGTTTGATAAGAGCTACATGCAAGTTACAACTTGTGCACATAGATGTTTGTGGGCCTATGAAAACTCCATCCTTGGATAATTGCCTATACTTCATGACTTTCATTGATGATGATTCTAGGAATTCTTGGGTGTATCCGTTTAAAGCAAAGTCCAAAGTGTTCATGTGTTTCAAACAATTTTTGGTTCTGGCTGAAAATATCTCTAAATGTACTATGAGCACCCTCCACTCAAATCGAGGAGGGGAGTATAAACCTCATGAATTTAATGCATTTTTGGCTAGTCATGGGATAAAACACCAATGTATACTGTTGTATACACCTCATTAAAATGGTGTTGCTGAAGAAAAAACACGTCGCTTATTGAGGTGGCATGATGCATGGTCAAGAGTCATGCTTTACCAAATTCATTTTGGCTTGAGTCTATCATGTGTGCTACTTAAATAATTAAGAGATGTCCTACCAAATCCTTGCACTCTATGACTCTTTATGAAGCATGGCATGATAAGAAGCCACCTATTTATCACGTGCAAAATTTTTATTGTTTGGCTTATACTTTGGTGCCACAAATGTAGTGAAAATTGGATAATAAGGTTGTCAAATGCATTTTTGTTGGTTATAGTGCTATAGTTTTGAAAGCAAAGGGTACAGGTTATGCCATCCACAAACAAGATGTATCTTAGTTTCACAAGATGTTGTATTCATGGAAGATTTTGTTCAACCTTTGTTATCATGTACCAGAGATAGCAATGTAAGCTCACTAGATATTTATGACACCTTGGTGTCTCGTTTTAGTGGTGGCAACTTGAATATAAGTTCCAATGAGACACATGTACAACCTATGGGGGTTTCAAAAAATGTTACAAATCATCCTATTACTGGTATGGATGTAAATGATGTGCTTGATGTGGAAAGGATTGAGAATGAAGAGGCAAGGGGTATGCCAAAAGGGCTAGTGCATACCTTGTATGATAGTAAATTGGACGCACCTTTGTCTAGTTGTACTTGCTCAGGTTCATGCCATGCATCAAATTGTTATGCTTTGGTTGTTTCTAGTTTATGTGATGAAGAGGAACCTCTTTCTTGTGATGAAGCACATAATTTAGAAAATTGAATGGCTGCAATGCACCCATAATTTCATGTACTTATAGAGAATGACACATGGACTTGATGTGATTTACCTCTTTAGAAAAAGGCCATTGGTACAAAGTGAGTTTACAAGTTGAAACGCAAGTCGGATGGTGAGATTGATCGCTACAAGGCTCAGCTTGTTGCAAAGGGTTATGCACATCAAAAAGGCATAGATTATGAAGAGACTTTTTCTCCCACTTGTCCTATGACTACTATGCATTTTCTATGTGCATGAGCAGCTCATTTTGGATGGGATGTACATCAATTAGACATTGTTACTGCTTTCTTGGATGGTGACATATTTGGGGAAGTTTATGTAACGTAGCCTCGTGGTTTTGTCAAGAAAGGACAGGAAGATAAAGTGTGCAAATGTAAGAAAGCTTTGTATGGGTTGAAGCAATCTCCTCATGCTTGGTATGAGAAAGTTGACACTCATTTGGTTAAATGAGGCTTTCATAACAGCCCAAATAAAAGCACTTTGTATGTAAAGCATGAGGGTTATGTACTTCTCATTGTTGCTCTATATGTGGATGTTTCGCTTATCACTAGTCCAAATGAGACACATATTGCTGAATTTAAGGCTGATATGAATGCTACTTTCAAGATGAAAGATTTGAGATTGTTGCATTATTACTTGGGCACACAATTGAAGGGGTGTGATGGTGGTATTGCTATGTGTCAAACACTTTACATAGAAACATTGCTGTGTAAGTTTGGACTTGAGAACTGCAAGTCGATTGCCACTCCCTTGGAAATAGGTGTGAAGTTGAGTCTTCATGATGCTGGTGATCCTACTGATGTCACTCTTTACCAAAATGATGTTGGATGCCTCATTCATGTATGCAATACGATTCCATATATACTATTTGCGATCTCAAAGGTCAGCAGATTTATGCATAGCCCAGGGTCTAAGCATTGGCAAGTTGTCAAGAGGATTTTTTTGCTACTTGAGTGGCACTTTGCATCTTGGCTTGTTTTATCCCAAGGGGGGATCATTGCCGCCAGATTGATATGCTTTTTCAAACTCGGATTGGGTTGGTTGTTATGGCACGTGAGTGTCCACGAGTGGTTTTTGTTTCATGCTCGGTAGTTCATGCATATCATGGTTGAGCAAGAAGCAACCTACTATGGCCACTTCCAGTTGTGAGCCTGAGTACATGGCAATCTTCACAACTATGATTGAATGTGTCTGGCTTAGATGCCTTAAGGCTGATTTGGGTGTTGGATAGGACACAACCAACATCATCTACACTGACAATCAGAGTGCATTGGCAGTTGCGAGGAACCCAATATTCACAAGACAACCTTGTAGATCTTTTCACAAAGGCGTTGTCTCGTGAGAAGTTTGAAGCTTTTGCAAAGCTTTGGGCTTACTTCTCTTTGTGGAGTGATCATGTCCATAGGACATGACACTCCGCTATATTCTATGTGCCACACTGCATCACTCCGAGGGGGATTTATTACCATACATATGTGGTTATGTTGTGTGTGAAAACACTTGGGACCGCCGGGGCATTCTTTCCCTCACTAGGAGGTTTTTTTCCCTTGTGCATTGTATATACGCCCATCATTCTAGGGCTAACATATCTTTCATTGTGCACTAAGCAATACTACACTATGTTGTGTGCCTTGAGCTTTCTTTGTTTTCTCCAACCTGTGTGTGTTTCCTTGCAACCCTATTTCCAATAATTTCTTGACATCCAATGTCACCTTATAGTGTTGAACTTGTAGTGGAATATTACTAACCATAGTATTTCAAATATAAAAGGCTTGTCTTTGCATAAGAGTACCATATAACTATGTGTACTCTCCATATGTGGAAGCTTTAACCTCTTGGAAGAAAGCATAATTAAGAAACACTAAATCATGAGGACGCACTAGTTGTTGCCATATGGAAGTTGTAAGTAAGTTGTCATGTGCATCTCTGCATTGAGACACTTGTGCAATCACTCAGTTGAAGTAATAGGATGGTGTGTAAAGCCTTGTCTTTGCCCTTTATTGCCTCTTTGCTGGTGTCCATAGCCTTGTCCTAATTTGCATTACAATTCATAGGACACTCATGCTTTGTATGCTTGTCTAAGAGACAACGAAAACATAAATTCTCCTTCTTGGATCTTGCAAAACCTATAGTAGATAAAGGACCATGAGGACCTTTAATCTTTTTTTGTATACTTTTAGGTGGTTGAAGATGCAAAGCCACTTAGAAACAAAGCCATATGCACCATAAAAAAATGTCTATGAAATGCTATCTTCCAAAGTTTAAGGATGTAGATGAGTAATTTTGGCCTCAGCATCAGGGTGTAATCCTCGTAGGGAACCCTGCACCTTGTGAAACTCATTGAGACCATCTAACTTGAAACTTAATTATCTATAATGAGAGATATAAGCAGTGAGAGATGGAAGTATTTCATAAAATATTCATCCCATGTTTAGCAGTTTTGAACATAAAATAAAAAGAGATATAACTTATCTATAACGAGATGATATAAGTGTTCAGAGATGGAAGTATTCATAAAACATTCATCCCATACTTGGAACATAGCTTGAAATTGTGTCCAAGTTGTAGGCTTTTGTTCAAGTATAAGTGACATCCACCACTTGTAGGCCTTGCCTTCAAGTGCTAAGCTAGTTTCCATAGCACAAAAAGTACCTTGAGTAGTGTGTAGATGATGAACAGCTATCCCCTTATGCAGAAAAGTATTAACCACATATTTATTGCATTCTCAATCTTTGCCTCTACAGACTGCTAGGTTCAAATTTTCCATCCCCGACGAAGTCTTTTGATTGTCGTTCCTTGTAGCAACATGAACATGAGGAGATTTTCATGATGGAGGAACTCAATCTGTCCCTTTGCTATCTGTAGTTGAAAACTTCAACTTGGTTGTCTCTAACTGCAATAATTAATTATTAGTGCAATTAAATTCATGTTGAGCACCACGAAATTTATTTCCATCTATTGAGTACGACATAGAAGTGCATTGAAATTTTGTTTGTCATCTAAACCAAGATCAATGTGTAAATCATCTGCATTATCTGCTCACATATTTGTCATAGCCACATACTCAAAAGGTTGAGGTAGATTCTCAAAATCGAATCAATGATAGTCCAGGAGAGGGTGATCTAAAGACATGTTTAATAATGGAAGCATAAGAAGTCTTTAGAAGAAAGATTGACGGTTTTGTTGTACTTGTTTGCTTTAAATCGCCTTTCTTTGACATGGTGACAACCCTCATAAGTTTTAAAAACCCTTTGCTTGCTTTTCAGCAAAAAGCCTCAGAGAATGAGATCAGAATTTCCAACTTTTTAAATAACCTCAAATCGTGAAGCTTAAAAAGGCCCGCTCAGAACAAGCTTTCTAAATGTCTTGAACGATGAGAGAACCCTTTAAATAGGGTTTGGCCAAGTGAAACCTTAAATCCAAATTATGGGTGCCCCCCTTATATAATTTGGGTTTGGCCAAGTGAAAACACCCCCCCCCCCCCCCTTGGGGTTTCACTATATAGAGATCTTTGTATAGGACGTGGATTCAAGAGGTATTTATAAAACCCCCATATTCTACATTTTTTGAGGTATATAAAGATCCCTTATGTACCATTTTTCTCAATAAAAAGACCCCTTTTCACTTTTTCAATTTAAAACACCCTTATTTGTGTATATTTTGAGTAAGTTCGTAAGAGAAATCAACCCCTTCTGTTGAACTCACATGCTATTTTACATATTTTTGAGCGACCCCCCAAGCCCCCCCCCCCCCCCCCCCGATGAACACCTCAAATGTCTTGGTTATGGTGTTGCTTCCAAGTAGTGTGGAGATGTTTCTGCTCTAGCATAGAAGGAAAACCGACCCTCACTCTTGCAATCGTTGATCATGGATTTACGAAAACAATGCATCGTGCACCACAAGCTGCTAACGCTTCTTCTACTTTGCATTGGCTTATAATTAGCTAGTTTGAGATTTCTTTCTCAAGGTATGCTGGCTCCCTTCAAAGGGGGTTGAGCTACTTGGTTGTGATGTGCTTATTGTCTTTGTGGGGTTATTTCCTCTACTCTCTTTACTTTCAGGGAGGGGGTCTCTCTTAGTCTGCTCGTTGGTTTAGGGCAATGCCTTGGTCGGACTATCAATTCTATATATGAGCATTCTTTGTCGGTAGTGGGGCTGAGGGACTTGCTGAGTGGGTTCCTCTAGAGGAGCGATGGCATCATCATCCTCTTTCATTCTTGGAAGCCAGTTGCCCCTAAGGCTTACATGCCCCTGGGTGTTTGAACTCATCTTCAGGACAAGACGTGAGTCCGGACGTGTCTGAACTGAGCAACCCTAAAGCAAAGGTAAATGCAGCTCATTGAATTTGCTGCTCTTTGAGCGCGAATTCATCTGGAGAGTGGAGGAAGCAGTGGAAGCGGAGGAAGATGCCGGCTGGGCACGGGCAAAGATCTCGCACGCGCGACCTCTTCTCCAGGCCTTTCAGACGAAAGGGTTACATCCCGCTCTCCACATACCTTCGCACCTACAGGATCGGCGACTATGTGGATATCAAGGTCAATGGAGCTGTGCACAAGGGTATGCCTCACAAATTCTATCACGGCCGCACCGGCGTCGTCTGGAACATCACGAAGCGTGCCATTGGCGTGGAAATGAACAAGCAGGTATGCACGGCTTACTATTGTCTAACCTCCCCCTCATTCTTGTGCTGTCTGCTCCTAGCCTTGTTTATTATAGGAAATGTGATGTATAACATTGCCGTTTTGCACTGTCCTGAAGAACGACAATCACATGGTTTGCTTCTGAATTTATATTTCAGTGCTATCTTGCTTCTGTTGTCTTCTGTCAATCTACTCTTTCTTCAGATCCATAAAATCCGTAACGCTGGAAGGGATCTTACTGTTTCTACCTTTCATACATGTCAAGCTTTAAATACGCTACTCTTACGTGAAGCATGAGCTGCAATGTCACGAGTTTTGACTGAGCAGCATTAGCCTTACCATCAGGATGCGTTGGTTTCTGATATTGCCTAAGTGTCGCATATCTTGTCTCCTGATTGGTTTCTCCTTGTGAAGGTGAATACCCGGATTGTGAAGAAGAGGATCCATGTGCGGATTGAACACGTGCTTCCTTCACGATGCCGTGAGGACTTCATCGAGAGAGTGAAGAAGAATGATTTGCTGAAGGCTGAAGCAAAAGCCAAGGGTGAGAAGATCTCAACAAAGAGGCAGCCAGAAGGTCCAAAACCGGGATTCATCGTTGAAGGAGCCACTCTAGAGACAGTTACTCCCATTCCTTATGATGTTGTTAATGACCTGAAAGGAGGGTATTAGTCTGGGGACAATTTTGATACTTGCTGAAGCTACCTGTTTTTGGCCTAAAGACTTCATATTGTAAACCTTTTCAAAGAATTTATCATGTTTATCTTGGTATTGTCTTCTTATTCTGTATCGAGGTCTCTGGGAACGAGTGTGTACCCTTTTAAGTGGGCTGGTCAGTAGGTTATAGCTGCACCCATTTGTAAGTTGCCCTGCTGTAGGCAACTTCTGCATCTGCCACTGTCGAGCTTTATGAGATGATCAAGGCCACTTGTTCTATGGATTGTGGCACTTAGATTTTGTGCCCTGTTGCTTTCTGGTGCTAGTGTGCCGGGCGGAAAATTAATATTTGTTTTACCAGGCGGTTGGTCCTTTCAGTTATATTCTTTAGCATTCTTGGCCCATCTATTTTGGCTTTTTGGCAGGAACACTTTTAACTTTGGGTGGGCTAAGATGAAGTTAGAGGCTTTCAGCTTGCCTGCAAGGTCTAGCTGCATATGTATATGTATATGAGCACTGACGCTCACCGACAAAGCCGAGCACCCGCAGATCAAGCAGCTGTATCTGTAAGTTTATGAATTCAGCCTTCGATTGCCTGGAGCTGGGGTTTACAGCAATGGCCGCTACGTCTTGAGGTAAGGGTATAATCTTGCAAGCCGCAGCCCCCAGCTATCTTCTGCTGTCCCGTCTCTAGGTCTTTGGATTGAGTAGCCTCAGCTTATATTTCTTGCTCTCTCTAAGTTGGCGTCTCTTGTGCTTGAAGAAATATTACCCATTTCAATGTTTTCCTTGTGTAATGGTTCATGTATGGTATCGAACAGTATTTCCAAGATTGGGTTGTGTGACCTTCTTGCTATTGGTAGTGCTGAAGGTTCATAGAGTTCCGTCACGGGTGTAGTCAAATTGCTTTAGGGGGGGGGGGGGGGGGGGGGGGGGGAAGGGCTTATGCTAGCTTGTATGGTGCCCATGTGATGTTCATGCCTAGCCATGTCTCTGTATCTTAATGGTCATGAAGAGGTGGTGTCTGGCTATGAATTTTCCATGTATTATTTGTTTGCCTAGGAGTCGTTGAGATGTTAATGATATGTTGAATGTGGAGAGTGCCAATAGAACAAAGCTTCATATGTTAAGTGCATTTCTTGATATTTGAAAATTTGGAATGTCAACAGAAATGGAAAGCAGTAATGTGGTGAATGGGCATATTGGTGATTTATTAGCAATGTTTCTAATAGCTACCTTAATGAGAAATGGCTAATCAGGTTAATGATTGCAGAATAGGAAACGAACTAAAGCTGACAATAACTAGATTTATTGTGGTACCAAAGGTCTAAAACTGATGCAACAGTGATAGTTAAATAGTATAGAAAGAAACGAGCACAAAGGGTTGTGCATATTTATGTCTTGACTACATTAATTCAAAACATGACGACACTTTAAAGCAAGGAACAAGTTGCAATCATCCAATGAATGTTACCACAATAAAGAGTATCATTGGAGATGTATATGTAGCACTTCCTCCTTTTAAGAAAGGACAAGAAAAAGAAGTGTGCGAATGTAAGAAAGCTTTGTATGGGTTGAAGATGTCTCTTTGTGCTTGGTATGAGGAATTTGATACTGCTAAACAAGGCTTTTGTAACAATCCAATTGAAAGCACTTTTTTTTGTCAAATGTGATGTACTTCTCATTGTCATTTTATATGTGGATGATTTGTCAATTACTGGTCCAAATGAGACATTGTTGTATTCAAGAATTATCTAAATGAAATTTTCAAAATGAAAGACTTTGGGCATTTGCATCATTACTTGGTCATACAATTTAAGTGATGTGATGGAGGTATTGCCTCATTACTATGGAAGCTTGGACTTGAGGTTTGCATCGATGGAAACATGTTTGATATTGAGTCTTCATGATGCTAGAGCTCTTGCTAATTTGACTCTTTATCAAACTGCTTTTGGATGCCTTATTTGTGTACGCAATTCGAGGCTTGGATATTCAATTTGCAATCTGTTAGGTCATCAATATTTATGCATAGCCCAGGTTCTAGGCATTGGTAGGCTATGAAAAGGATCTTTCACTACTTGAATGACACTTTATATCTTGGATTGTTTTATCCCAAGGGCAGATCATTGCCACTAGATTTGCATGCCTTTTTGAATTCAGATTGGGTTGGTTGTTATGATGCACAAGTGTTTTTTGTTTCAAGTTTGGTAGCTCATGCATATCATGGTTGAGCACGCAACAATCTACTATGGCCACTTCCGGTTGTGAAATTGAGTACAGGACAGTCTTCATAGCTACGATTGAGTGTGTATAGCTCAAATGTCTTATGGTAAATTTGGATGTTGGACAAGACACTGCCAACATCATCTACACGGATAGTTAGAGTGCATTAGCAATTGCGAGGAACCTAGTTTTTCATGCTCACACAAAGCACATTGAGATGCATTATCACTATGTTAAGGGAGAGACTCTCAGTAGGAGATATCACCTTGGCTTATGTGCCAATTTTGGACAACCTTGCAGATATGTTCACCTCAATTTGCTCACACAAAGCACATTGAGGTGCATTATCATTATGTCAAGGGAGAGACTCCCGGTAGGAGAGATCACTTTGGCTTATGTGTCAACTCAAGACAACCTTGTAGATATGTTCACAAAGGCATTGCCTCGTGAGAAGTTTGAAGCTTTCTGCAAAGCTTTAGGCGTGCTTCCATTTTTGGATTGATCATGTCCTTAGGGCATGACACTTCCTTGTACACTGTGTCATTTCTCGTTGATAAAGGGCACCTTCTGAGAATATATGAACTTGCCTTTTTCATAAGCCTCCTCTTTTGAGCTTTTGTGAATCCTTGAAGAGACTCACCTTCCAGAATGTACTCAACTAAGGGAGCAAATGAATCCATTCCTTGGTACCTTGGCTACTTTACTACTACTATCACCATGATGACCTATACCTCTTTCTCAATACATGTAACTGCTTGTTGTGCAAGTAAATCAACATTCTCATTTTGTTTCATAAGAATATTGTACAATTGCATCTCTTCAAATTGATTAAACAACCTATGGATGACATGGACCTTGTGTTTTAGCCTTTCATTCTTGCATGCCCAAATGTCTAAAATTTGCTTCACAATGAGAAGTCCACCTCCTTTTACCATGGGACATATCTTTTGACCCACACATACCTTCAAGCCATGGAGTAAGTATGTCATACTCTACTTCATTGTTGCCGGTAAACTTTGCAAATTGATCTTCTCTTTCATAACCACTTCTCTATTTGGGTCAAGCAACACTAGCTCTCCCCTTGCTTTACATGTGGCTTGTCTAAAAGCTCCAAGGTAAGCATAACAGGTTTCCTTTTATGTGGTGGCAATGGTAGAGTCTTTACTTTAGGCATTTTAATCTCCTTCTCATGCACTCTATAAGAGAAAATTCCCACCAAGTATTAGAAATCTTGTAACTACATAACCCACTTTGTGATTCTAACACTAAGAGTCATTTGAGGATGATACCCAAGGAAACAAATTCTTTGCAATGAGAATTACAAAAGATTTTGGTAACAAGTAAGATCTAAATTTACTCATTGTCGCAAATATGAGAGCAAGCATCGTGGGTTCTGCTTCTATAGAGCTTTTCTCCCCCCTAAGGGAGATCATTAAAATAAAAAAATTGCCTATCACGTGGGTTCAATACTAGGTATTATTTTATTCTATATTTTCTCATATTTTTACATATTGAAAGGTAATTAAAAAATGATCTTGATTTTTTTAATAATTTGAATAGAAAAAGACTCCCTTTTATTGGTGAAAAATTCACAGCTAAGAGATTTTATAAGTGACTAGTCCTTGAATGCACGTGATATATAGGTCTTTACATATAGTGAACCCCCCCCCCCTCCCCGTGCTTTCTTCAAGGCATTCATGGACCTACTAGCAAAGTAGATGGGCCACATCATGGGAATGTGGGGATCTTGTTGTAACTTTGTAAAATGAATATGACTATGACTATGAATAGTAGCAAAATTCAAATAACCATAGTGAATACTTGTAAAAGAGAGAGAGAAGGAATTGACAACAATTGAGGACCTGATTTACTTGGAGCCGGTCCCCCCTCCAAAAGGCTTTTGTATTATAGATTCTCCCATGTAGAGAGACTTGGTACAATACAAGATTTATGTTCCTTGAGACCTCGTTGGTGCAATGAAGATGGAAAACTTAATGCACCAAAATCATGTCCTTAACTTGTCCCTGATCTCAGTCCCAAGGCCTCAAACACCTTCAAAGGTGAAGAGAGCTAGCAGGGAATGAGGGTAGGGAAGAGGAAGAAGAAGTAACATGCAAGAAAGACATAGACTCCTCACTTGATATTACTCTTGTTGCTTTAGCATAGCATAATAGCATAGTAATGGAGATGAAGGAGACGACAAGCATGTACTTTGGAGCATGGCTCTTGGTTGGATTTGCATTCCATAGCCAAGAGTTGTTGGTGTAGGCTCTCCACTTCTCAAGCTTGGAGAAGGAGCTGGTGTTATTGCACAACACACTATGAGAATGAGTGTGTGTGTGAGTGAATGAGTGAGTGTGTGTGTGCTTGGGTCGACCCCCTCTTCTAGCTTTTCCTTGATGGTGATTGGACCTCCTCAAGACTGGCCAATCTGGCATGCTTTGTGCATATCAAAGCAACAAGGGTAGCATTAGGACAAGTGTTCTTCATACCCCTTTGAGAGAGATGACTTGAATAATGCTTTAAACAATTTATTAAATGAACTAAATTCTAATTGGACCCCTTTAGAGGTCAAGTGATATGCTTTAGGCACTACATGAGGGCAACATGTGTAGGTACTTGACATGTGTCCTTATTACCTATGGAGTCTTGGGCTTGCCTTGAGTGTGTGTGTGTGTTCTTTCTCATGCCCCTAGCTTTAGGGCTCCCCCCCCCTCCTTTGTAGGGATCATGTCGACTTTGGAACACCACAAGCCCCTCAAGCACCTTAGTCACGAAGCACCTCAAACACCTTAGTCATCAAGCACGACAAGCACCTCAGTCATCAAACATGACAAACACCTCAAGCACCTTAGTCAGCTCAAGCACGACAAGCACCTCAAGCACATGCTTAGCTTGTCTAAGGTCTAGAATACCCTAAGGTCTTAGGTCTAAGGACTTTTCACACTAACCTTTGGAGGTATTTAATGAAGCTAACCCTAAGGTCTTTCAAGCTCCATTAGCTAGCATTGCTCTTTGACAGACCATCTCTCATTTGGACCCATTGCCTTTGGTCTCGTGTTGAGATATATCCATAAGCACGTGTCTATATTCTAACTCTTGTTCTTGTTTATTCTCCCACATTATGAGAAAATCATTTGGGTTAGTTAGATATTAGATTTTATGACATTACCTCTCTCTTGAAATCATAGTCGTCCTCGACTATGAGGTAGAGGAGATAAAGCTTTAGTCATTAGTCTATGTTCTAGCGGATAGAGGATCCCGGTTTACCCTACGACATCATTTCAAATTGGATGACTAATCCATTTGGTGCTTGGGAGTGTTAACCGACAAGTCAGACAGTGGAGTCAGCACTGGGCGAATAGGAAGCTTGGGGATTGCCCAAAGCTCCCTATCGCTTGGTGTTGACCTTGGGGTTAAAGTCATTACAAGAGGCAGTTGAGTCAATACTAGGCGAATAGGAAGCTTGGGGATTGCCCAAAGCTCCCTATTGCTTGGTGTTGACCTTGGTGTCGAATACATGACATGCGACAGTGAAGTCAACACGGGGCGAATATAAGGCTTGGGGACTGTCCAACGCCACCTATCGCTTGGTACTGACCTTGGCAAATGGGCGTCGGCCCAGTAAATATCCATGAACATTACATTGTTTTGAGTAAGGGACCGGGCTTGTCAATCCAATAGGAAAAGGGTAAGAGTGATCGCCGATGAGAGGTGCACTCTAATTGGAATATTCAAGGGTTAGTTGGCTAAGCATGGGAGCCCAAGTGTGAATGGGCGAGCTCATGTAAAAGGTACCTAAACCTAAAAACCACTTATTCTCTCATTTGTGCAATTGAAGAGTGCTCTTGCTCCATCTCCATCTTCTTCTTCATCTCCTTGTGTGTGTGTGTGTGTGTGTGTGTGTATGCGTGAGGGAGGGAGAGAGAGAGAGAGAGAGAGAGAGAGAGAGAGAGAGAGAGAGAGAGAGAGAGAGAGAGAGCATTACGACGGCACAGTGGCGGCGAGGTGAATGAGCGCGGCATGGCGGTAGCTCCCTCTTCTTCCCTGCGAGAAATCCTCCAAGAAGGCGAGCATAGGGCGGTGAGTGACACACCCTTGCTCTCTTGAGCTTGCTAGATTAATCTGGTTGTGTGCTTGCAGCCATTTGTGGCTCGCACACAGTGTATGACAAGTCCCTTGCATTGACACGTGCGACAGACGCGCACATTTTTGGCGTCGCTATCGAAAAAGTGCCCTACACTAAGCTCGAATAGCACTCGCTGCTGCTTTGTGGTGCATTATAAAATGTAGGAAAGGTAAAAAAAGAAGGTGTGTGGCTTGTTGAGAAGGATTTGTGGCCTTTGTTTTTGCTACAGTGTACTGTTTTTGTTAACAAGGTGTTGCAATGTACTATGTTTTTTGTTAATAACGTGTTAGCTTTAAGGTATTAGATCTATAATGTTAGATCTATAAGGTACAGTAAGTAGTTATGTTAGTTAATTAGTTGCTGTAGTACTGTGTTAGTATGTAACAGTAGCTCTGTTAGTTGCAAGTAGGTAGTTTAGGTGTGTGTGTGTGCACGCGGCGCGGCCACGGCGACCTTATCCAATTTTTTTTATATAAAATAAAATAAAAATAAAAATAAATTTTTTTAAAGGTAGGACCGGGATTAGGAGGAACATTCCCTAAGACTAAGCCCAAGCCCAAGCCCAAGCTCAAGCCCACGCTCAGGCTCAGGCCTCAGTCACCCTTTGGAATTACTTATTTTATCCTCACGTCTAGGTAAAAATCAACCCTTTTGAGGACCAGCGGAGGTTCAGGTAACCGAACGCTGTGTTGTAAAGCACACAACCCCCTGAGCGATACGCTCGTTTCAAGCTATCATACGCTCTAATCCAAAAACAGATTGTAAAAAGACATTAAAACACATCAACAAACGAGAAAACGGGGTGCTAAACGCACTTGTGGAGAAAGATAGGAGGAAGAAATGGTTTGACGTAATCTAAAGAACAAAGATATCAATGTTGGTGATAAAGTTCTATGTATGGAGTGCGTAACAAAAAGAAAAAGTTAAAATATGCGAAAAAAGGACCATATAGAGTATGTGAAATTACCCCACAAGGAACAATTCGGGTGGAGACTCTTGATGGAGTTGAAAGAAATGTTGCATTGGATTCCTAAAAAAATTATTGGAAGCCCAAGGCTACTATGAAGGAAATGATCAAATCTGGTTCCCAAACGTAAATTGTGCTCTTACCTGTCACCTAACCCATGTGAGCCCAATCATGTAGCTCCAAAATGAATTGACGATCCACGAAAAGGAAAAAATCACGGAATGCTACATACCTGCTCCAGAGCTAGTTTGGGTACCAAAGAAAGAACGATTTGTTCCACCTAGCTCAGGAATAGGAAAGTCAAATGAAGCTTCTTGCTCTTCATGTAGTTCCTATACGGAAATAGAAGCTTTGACACAACCTCCACCTACCATTGTACATATCCATACAAACAAGGAAGAATTTGCACCCCCCATTGTAAGTTCACCACCTACAACAACGTTGCAAATAAAATCATGGTAGAGTACCTTACCACCCTTGCAGCTAGATGAAAGCCCTAGGGCGGACGAAAACTAAACTTGGAACAATTGGTTTCAAAAGGTGACGACATCATTCCAAAAGGTATGATCTACCCAAGGAAGGGGGGAGTGTTTGCTGACATCCATCATTCACTTGCTTCCCTCTCAACCTTCCTCCCTGACATCTCAATTTTTAAATCTTAGGAAATGTATATATAAGCCTTATACTCACAAAAAAAAAAAAAAGAAAAGTAAAAGAGCAAGATTCACCAACCAAAAATTTAGAAACCTACAAGTTTTAATACATGACCCAAAATCATAAAAACACATTATGTACAAAGATAAGACCTTTTGACACGACCCACCCTTATAATATTTGCACTCTAACCATCATCTATCTGTGTGTACAGATATGGCTAGTACGTAGAGTCATCCACTCTCGCCTTGGGTGAGAGGTACCCTCGTTACTTTTCACAAGTGTTTCACATGGTCTTTCCGGTGCTTTCCTGTGAATGGGATTTGGTAGGTACGTTAGCATGTGAGAGAAATTTTGACGAGTTAGAATAGTTGATACATCTCTTGATCACGATTGGTCCATACTTAGTAGAGAGCGTTTCTCCCATTGCATAAGCCTACCCTTTTGACCAAGATAACTATAGATGTCTAGTGACCTTCTTAGTAAACATTGGTGCCTCTAATGATGAAGACAATTTACATGATTACACGGATGGCACATATGGTCTCACGGATGATAACTTTGTTTTTCTCGACGACAAGGATAGGGGTTTAGCCTTAGGGTTTCCTCCCAATCTCTACAATATCCTATTCCCTTGACTCTCTAGGGGGAGTGCAAATAATTAGGTTAGGGTTCCTTATGTTTTTTAACTGTGTTCAATAGGGTTGGTACCTTTTTCCACTGATGTGCCTCTGGAAGGTGGATGTTTGGTGGTGACTATTGTGCAGTTTGTGACTACATAAGGATTCCTTCAAAGGACAACAACAATGGATGTTTACATGCTACAACGGATGTTCTCCATTATATCAGGTGTACTACTTTCTTTTATCTATGCTTTCCATAGTTACATATTTGCATCTTGTCATTTGAATTTTAACAATGCATAAAATTTATGAAGTTGTGACATTGCCAATTTAGATGCTATAATTTTTTTAAACTTCTAGTACCTTGTTCTTCTCTTTGAGTTTGGTCTATTAGTTGGATTTAAGTAGGTATCAATACCTTAGGTTAAACTAGGCCACTTAATTGTTGACTTTAATTCATAAATAGTCTATTAAGTGTAGTAACTTTAGTAATGTTTTAGGCTATGAGGATATAGTTCTCTCTAGCTTATTCTTTGTTTTGTTAGAACATTAGCATCATTTAGAGACTCTTTGAAAAAAATCATATACAAGGAAACCAATCTTTTTATTGAATTATCAAAAGAAAGAGAATTTACAAGTGGTATAGTACGACCGGGCTCATTAGCATCTTTATACATGCTCTTTTCCCTACAGGTGAAGTAGATTCTTCTTTCACGGAACTTCATTTGGCAGCCATGCGGTTGAACCATGGTGCCCCTATGATAACATCCTCGTGTGTTGAGAGGAGAGATGAAAAAATCTTCTTTGTTGGTGTAGCTTTGGACATGAAGCCTCAACTTCTCAATCAAGGGGGTAACAGAGGCTTGATGTTCCTTGAAATCCCCATTGACAATTACAATATCTTCCATCTCGAAAGCTTGTATGCCCAGCTTTGCGGTCAACTTCATTGATATAAAGTTGTGAGTAGATCCAGGATCAAATAGGATGAAGGCATCATGCTCCCTCACCTTCCCCCAAGCATATGAAAGGGATGATCCTTTGCAATGAGCATCCTCTTTTGGGAATTTGACCATGGAAGCTCTAGCATTGCGGGCATTTCTTTTGGGGCAAGAACGATAGCCATGTCCTTGCTCGCCACAAAGCATTTGTGATCTTTGCAAAAAGCCTCTAGCTCTTCAAGAGAGAGTTTGTTTTTACCTTTTTAAACTCCTTTCTCCTTGATCTTGTCGTTGTTTTTGCTGGAATTCCCTTGGGAAGAACTTTGAGTATTGTTCTTCCCTCTCAAATAATTCCGATCTTTGTTTTTCATGGGTTTGGCATTCCTTTTAGCCCCTTGTTGGAAATTCATTCGACAAACAACCATGTTGTGGTGGATGACTTCGGTGGTAGAACCAGGCCGTTGTGAGTTGACATACTCGGCCATTTCTTCAGGTAATCCCACACAAAGTTGTTGCTTTTGCTCGGTGAAGTCTATCTTTTGAAAGACTGTAGCTTTGAGATGTAAATCCCAAAACTTGTCTACATATTTGTGGATAGACTCGTGGGAGAGTATCTTCAAGCTCGTCCATTCAGTAAGAACTTTGTCCTTGGCATCGCTTGCAAGGAATTGCTTCATTATGGAAACTCGTAGAGTTTTCCATTCCCTTGGGGCTTTGCCATTCCCACGGAGACTAGCCCACCATTGACGAGTAGATTTTTGAAAGTGCATAGCTACATGGTGTAGCTTGGAGGACTCTTGGAAGCCCTCGTCTCCAAAGGCCGCATAAAATTACTTTGTCAGTAGCACCAAAGGTTCCATCATGGGTGCGAAAAGAGATACTCTTTCCTCCCTCTTTGAACTTGTGATGTTCTCTCCTCTTGTATTCTCTAGAAGAATAATCGCTGCTTTTGTCGAAAGAGGAGGAAGGTGAAGAAGAAGGAGAAGAGGGTGACCCCTTTCTTGCCTTTTTCTTCCTTTGTTTCCTCTCTTCCCTTTTGGATTGACGACCAACTACTATGAATCTCTCATTTAAAAAAAAATTTACACCATCTTCAGGGTTAGAAATATTCCTCTTCCATATAGCCCAAAGACATAGAAAATCTTGCTTTTAGGTGTAGTAGTCACCTAGTTCTTTTTCCTTGTGAGGAGCTTGTGAGCAACAATGTATTGCCATAGATTTCGAGTGTTTTGGGGGTTGAAAAAGTATCACTTAAATTGATCCCAAACATCACTATAGAATCTCCTAACTTCCTTAGATAGAGAGGAAAGCCAACTACTAGCATCTTTTTTAAGAACTACCTCAAACATTTCTAAGCACTCTTCATCAACTAACACCCCTTTTATGCGGCAAGACATTTTGGAGTTTGCTATAAATAGCTCAACATCCTCGTCAAGCTCTCCAAAAAATAGAAGATATCTTGACATTCCATTGAAACAATATTGAGAAACACGCTTTCTAATTTTTTATTTTTAAAAAAGATTTACAAGCACACTATTTTGCTAGCTGCAGTTTGTTTTAGAATAAACTATAAACATGCACATCAAATGATGTTTGATAGTCAACAAGAGGCAAGATGTTAGGTTGTGGTGATGCAAAATTTTGCCTATCCTTTAAGCACCAAACATGAACACCATACATTGTTGAGAATGGATTTTTCTACTAATTGTAATGTTTATCCTAATATTTGATGTAAAGTGGAATGGATCAATCTCTATTCTTGGTCCATTATCCATGGTCTACACAAAGTCTAATGCATAAAATAGAACAAAAACATATACCTAGGTTGTACCTAATGAGAGGCAAGAGAAAAGGATTCAATGATGCATTTATTTTGGCTAACCTAAGATGACCTAAAATTCTAAAAATTACACATTGGAATTGTAACTTGGTGCTAACAATGATGTGCCTCTTTGCCTTGCAATGTGTATGAAGATCTATTGCAAATTTTTATGATGCAAGTAACCTATTTGATTTTTCTAAAGTCTAATTATTCATGCAATATGAAGTAGCAATATACACAAAGCCTCCTCAATAAAGGAACCGAAATTGAGGTAGTCCAGGGTGGGCAACAAGGACAACAACCTCAATGTAGCCTCTATATACTCTTCTAAATCTTCTAAGCTCTAGACACTTTTCTAAGATCTTGTGCTACTCAATTGGGGTTGTGGTGTAACATAAGACAACTCAACAAACCAACATACACCTAAATCCAACTCAAAAGGAGCACCACCTAGTTATAGATTCAAACTAGGATGCATGAGAGTTTCCTTTTTGACCAAAAGGAGACATAACAAACACATACACAACAAGCAACATACTCTTACGCATACATACCCACTCTTATGCACACACACGGACATGCATCAACTAGAGAGAATAAGAGGTAAAGAAAAGTATTTGCATAAGACTTGGCTTACAATTGCAAGAGGTTTGTACAAACACTTGGTCACCAAAAAGTACACCTAAATAGTGAAAACTACACCTCACCTTGGATTTGGCCAAAAGTTGTCAAAAAATTCAAAACAACATCAATTTTTGGAGCAACTTTAAATAGTACAGTGTCAAAACACATCAATTTTTGGATCTAATTAAAAACATAACAGTGAACACTGTCAAAAAACATCAATTTTTGGAGCAACTTAAAAAATAGTAGTGAACACTGTAAAAAAACCTTCAATTTTTTGTACTAAAGCCACTATAGAAAGATTTTTGAGACAAAAAAGTGCAAATATTTTTTGAAAAAATTACACGACATTACACTAAAAGAAAAATTACATCGTCAAAAGCTTACAATTGTAGACTCAAGACTTTTAATTACAAACCTTGAACTGTTTCCATCAAAAGCTTTGTGATTTTTGATGAAGATGACCAGACTTCTTCAAGGTGAAACCATAAATAAAAATTTCCGCGTCCTCCATATCAATATGTCATTCGCCACTCCCCTTTTTCTTCTTCTTAGTCACCTTGATCACCTCAAGGTAGTACTTGCAAGTAATAGCATCTTCTCTAACTGCTTTGTACTACTGAACATAAATCAATTGAATATGTTGATTTTCTTCATAGATCTTGGCTATCCAAAATGGACATCCACTCTCATCATCTGATGCTAACATAGCAATCACGACACCCACAACAAGCTCATTGAAATTCCCCTCCCACATCTCCTTCTCTTGTTATCAACTTTGTGTTTTCCTTGCACCAACATAAGCTTCTTGAGTCTCTCATGCACCAATTGCTCCAACTCTTATATTAATTGAGACCTTGATTTCCACACTCTATAACGTTATCATTGGGAATACTGTTTGATTGACCCACACGCCAAAAGAATGGGTCCAAGTTAATGATTTCAGTTGTGTCATTTTCCAGGACTTCAATTAACTTCTTTTTCTCCTCAAAAAAAAAAAACCACCACTCCATAGAACATGACAAAAAGTACACATGTGATGCTTGTACTATGTCTTTGATTTCAACTAAGCACTGCAAATAATTGATGCTTTTGATTCTCCTTTAGAGCTTTTTGTGATTCATTTGTTGACACTAATAGCATGTATCTAGATGGAATAATTTTTTGTTTTAGAAAAAATGATATAAATTTTAAACCATCATTCTCAAGACTTTCAACATTGCCTTGAGAACCAAAAGGGCTATCCAACTCCATGTTTGGCGTTTCTTGAAACATTTGGCTAATTGCCTCTTCATTGCGAAAACTATTATTTTTTGTTGGTGGTATAATTAAGGAAGAAGGTAAGTAAAAAGATTCAGAAGTGCTTGAAAACAACATATTTGAGGCAACAAATTGAAAATGACAAAACAACAACTCCACAAAAAAATCTTTAGCTTTGGCCCTTGTTAGAATGAGTTTGAGTAGTCCTAAGCACTTCTTACCCTGTTTGAATGTAAATTACATTCAAACAGGGTAAGAAGTGCTTAGGACTACTCAAACTCATTCTAACAAGGGCCAAAGCAAATGACAAAACAACAACTCCACCAAAAAATCTTTAGCTTTGGCCCTTGTTAGAATGAGTTTGAGTAGTCCTAAGCACTTCTTACCCTGTTTGAATGTAATTTTTAAAGAATATATATATATATATATATATATTTATTTATATACATTTAATTATACCTTACAAAATAGCTCAAGGTTCATTTTGAGTCACTCTTCCTTTGAGTTTTGTGCGTTTGATCAATTTTGTGCATTTGTGTGTGTACTCTCTCTCTCTCTCTCTCTCTCACACACACACACACACACAGTACTCTCTCTCTCTCTCTCACACACTCTCTCTCTCTCTCTCTCTCTCTCTCTCTCTCTCTCTCTCTCTCTCTCTCTCTCTCTCTCTCTCTCTCTCTCTCAAATGCAGTTCTCATGATAGGATACCACACACACTCACAATCTCAGTGCACATTTACATGGATATGGTTGGTTTGTGATTCAATACAAAGTATGTATTGGTAGAGGAATGTAAATAATCTAGACTTGTGCCTATAAAAAGTATATAATTCCACCATCTAATAAACATCCCTATTTTTGTGTTTATAGACACAAAAATTCAATACGTCTCGACATCCGATTTTTTTATGTTTCTCATGCATATAAGATCGTTGAATTGGAAAATCCTTTGCCAGTGATATTGTGGATTAGCATCTTTATCTAGCTTGTGCAAATACTCAACTCGCTCCCTCTCTAGATCTAATGTCATGTATACAATTATCAACACCAGTCTTTCATTGTCCACCAGCCCTTGTGCAAGGAATCACACACCCACCCACCATGGGAAATCTGTCAACCCTCAGATGGTTTTTTTAGACGTTCTCTTCATCACTCACCGTCTGTTCACCAAATTCCTAGCAAATGTATCACTGACCCATGTGTTGGCCTTTTCTGTGTCTTTTCTTTGTGAAAATAGGAATAGCCTTTAAAGAAGACTGCTACCCTCATGTTCATTAAAGTGCCAAATACTTTGCTAGTGGATTTTATCTATCCCGGTTTTTGTAGAAAATAAAAAGGTCTTCCCTAGTTATAACAATCTCTCATATCTCTATCTCTCACACATCGCGGCCTGGTGATCTCTTGCCACACACACGCTTCTCTTTCTTTCTCTCTCTCTCCCCGCTTGCGTGCCCTTATTGGTTCGTTCTCAGCTTGGCCGCAAGGGATCCTCCTTCTATAAGGCCACACCTACTCCAATCTCATGAAGTGTGGTATTCAAAACACACACACACACACACACACACACACACACACACACACACACACACACACACACACACACACACACACACACACACACACACGCGCGCAAATGCACATGCATGCACACGCATGTGCGTGCACACACACACCCCTTAATTTGGTGGATCAACGATAGAGACACCCGCTAGCATCATCACATAGGTATAATGGGAGCAGGCAATGACACCTACACATGCTTTTTTGGAAAGCCTTAAATCTCTTGTTGAGGGTCTAGTGAGAGATGGCATAGACTGTTTTTTTTTAAAATTGTCCAAATTACTAGCAAAATGCTACCCAATTTTGATTATGTTTATTTACTGTATTCTATAATACAAATTTTTTGTTTTATGTAGTACAACTCATTTGATTTTAAAAAACAAATAGGATGCGTTTTTGAAGACAACTTGTGTTTTGGAAAACAATTTTGTTGCACAAGTGTATTCCAAACACATGTGTGAAAGTATTCTAGAATACAAGTTTATGCTGAACTTGTTTTTCAAAATACAAGTTCACAACATACTTGTGATCTAGAATACACGAGTGTGAAGATTTTTGTTCATTTGTTGTCTACAAGTATTCTATAATTCATTTTTAGAAAAATTCTAGAAGACAAGAGTACTGTAATCTTGTATTCTAGAATACAAGTTGCAATATTTTCCTATTTTGGAACACAAGATTACAACACCCTTGTATTTTAGAATACAAAAGTAAAACACATGTGGATTCTAGAATACAAATGTGTAACACAAGCGTATTCTGGAATACAAGTGTGTAGTATAGCTGTATTCTAGAATACAAGTGTTTAGCATAGGTCTATCCTGGAACACAAGATTACAACACTCTTGTATTTTAAAATACAAGAATACAACACAAGTGTATTCTGGAATATAAGTGTGTAGCACAAGTGTATTCTGGAATATAAGTGTGTAGCATAGGTGTATTCTGGATTACAACTTTGCTATGCTCTTGTATTCCAATACACAAGTCTGATGTATTCTGGAAAACAAGAGAATATTTTGCTTTCTCTAAAGGTCATACTTAGGTATATCTTTTCTTTCTTTCATCCTGCAGTTGCCCAATCCGGTACAAATATGCTATCAATCCCAGGTTCCAACTGGCATAACTTCTTCATCGTAGCTCCAATTGACGAGCCGTAAAGACATGCATGGAGATCACGTCAAACACTACAAATTTGCCTTATAAAATCACATTTTGGTGGCATCACTTACAACTCGGCTTGCATGCAACAACTCCATTTCTAGGCACTGAACCTGGCATTTGGCATACACTCCATCATCCTGATGGCATAACAGGTTTTGGCATAAATCATAACTTTGGAAAAACCTCAAAAATGTTTGCAAATTCATATCTTTCACCCCTTGCTCGCAAAGCGGCATGACATCCACGCCCTCTAAACTTGCACATCCTCTGGTATTATGTGCCAACCATTACTCCAAACTACAAGCAAAAACTTGTAAACGCTTACGTACTGCCCAACTGTGAGCATGCTTTGAACAATTTTGCAGCATGTGGCCTTATTAGCATATAACCTCCTCCAAGATCATAGGGAAAACACAAGAATTTCCCAACAATAGAGCACATGCATGAATTAACTCGTAAGCCATTGATAGCCGTTTTTTGACTCTCTGTAATTTCCATAGCGAGTTACCTCACCCTATCAAATCACTCAAACACTGTGGTTACCCTCACCCTTTCACTGTATATAGGTGTGTGTGAGTTAGGGGACTTTTCCCATATCTTCTTAAAAACCCTCAATTAGCTACTCACTGGGCTAGTTGAGCCAAAAAAAAAATAAAAATAAAAATAAAAAAAATAAGTATATTATGGCCCATTTGTGTGTAAATATTTCATTGTATATAAGGCCTAAATAAAAAGATTTTTCATAATTATTTTGGTATTTATTTAAATATTTCTACCTACGGTGTGTTATTTATGCTATGTACATTGACTCACCATTACCATATTTTTTCTTACCATTTTGCATACTCTTTATTCCATATAAAAATAATTTCATGCAAGCTTCTCTTATTTTTGGTGTAACTCCATCCCAACAAAAATCCAAAAAAACTAGTTCTATTTATGTGTATATTTTTTCACTATTGTGTTTTTTTCCTTCCTACATCTATTCTCTATTACTCTCATAAATTAGAACACCAAAAATATTCATCTTTTTATGGTAGACTTATAATGAGAGAGATTTATTTTGACCCCTTTATATGTTTTCCACCTATATTATTTATATTTGACATGTACATATTTTTTTAAAACCCCTCTATATTTGATTTTCTTAGTTGTACTATTCACTTATATCATGATCTCAACAATATCTTCAATTATAGAGCTACCAAATAAGGTCAAGGGTATGTGGCATGCATGCATGCACTATGGGGGGCTCACTCTTGGAGGTATTCAAAAGAATCATCCAAAGAAGGACCTCACAAGGAATTTGTGTAGTGGAAAAAAATAGTCGGTTTTACTGAAGCGTCAAAATTGACCCTACTCAAGACACTTGGAGCATCAACATTGTAAGAAATCCATATTTTCTTACCTATTGAGAGTTTTTTCTTCCTTATTTGTATCCTACTGGGATACTCCCATTGTAAATATCCAATTCCATTTGTAAATCAATAAAAATACTAACTCTACTAATTTACTAACACTAACCTACTATGAAAAGTCCTATCACCTCCACTTCTCTCCTCTCTCTCTTCTTCATCTATCCACACCAACTTCTTGATAATTCCAAGCAAAAGAAATTAGATAAGTGCTAAAAATCTAACCCAACCATGGTTAGAGGAGTAACCCTAGCCCTCAAAATTGCTATAAAAGGAGGGTGTAGCTAGCACAAAAGGGGGGGAGCCATAAGCAAGAGCACTATGCTATAGCTTGAGAAGCCAAGCTCAACCTCTCTAGAAGGAGCTCTTGAGTGGAAGCTCATTGTCTTATGCATGTGCATGTGTTGTAATAGGGGTGATTAGCAAGGGAACTCTATGCCATTGTAAGAGAGAGAGAGTGATCATTCAATTGAGAGTAGGAAATCTATCATTTCTCCTACTAGTGTAAGCCCAACATTTGCTGAATCAAGGAGGGTGGATTTGGACTAAGCTTGGATACTTTGTCTCTCTTCCAACGTGAAGTAATGGACAACAATGATGCGTAAGTGTCTTGGTGTTTTTTTTAAGTGCTTGATAGCTTGTCTCTGGGTGTTGTCATCAATTTAGCCATAAATCCCACATACTGTAAGAGGGCGACAGGATGGAGAGGACTCCCCTGGCCTTAAGACAGTGATTGGGGTGGTTTTTCTTGTGATGTGTTGTGGTGTAATTTACTCAAGCTATGTTGAACAAATACTAATCTCACTTTGATTGGTCATGACAGATTTGTAAGAAGGTATTAATGCAACAAGCACCCCCTCCCCCTTCTTTCTCTTTATTACATATAAAATTGTGTTTGCTTGATCATTGCCGATACATTCCAAAGCAGCCCGAGCACTATCTCTCTCTCTCTCTCTCTCTCTCTCTCTCTCTCTCTCTCTCTACGCGTCCTAGTTCGCATCCAAAACTAGGTGGTGCCCCAAATTGGTGTAGGGTTAGGGAGTGTATTTTTTGTTTTTTGTTTTTCAACCCCAACCCAATTGAGCAACACGAGAGCCTAAAAGAGTGCTTAGTGGCCACTCTTGTTGTTGCCCACCCCGGACCGCCTCAAATTGGTGCCCCCACTGAGGAACCAACTTGTGTATGTTTTTGTGTAGGATCAATCTTTAGAATAGTCAAGTAGTTTGCATGAATCACGAGAATTTGTATGATCCTTTCATTCCGATCGCAAGGCAAAAGGTACACATAATTGTTAGTACTAAGTTGCAATTTCAACGCATAATTCGTAGAATTTTAGGTTCTCTTAGGTTAGCCGAAATAAATGCTTCGGTAAATCCTTTTATTTTGCCTCTCATTAGGTACGATTTTAGTTTCGATGTATATATCTTTGTTCTATTTTAGGCATTAGGTTATGTATAGAGCATGGATAATGGCCCAAAAATTTTCCCTTTTTACTTCACACCACATATTATGATAAATATTGCACTCAGTAGAAAGATACATTTTCAGCAGCGTATGGTGTTTATGTTTGGGGCTGAAAGAACAAGGGAAATTCTTGCATCTCCATAACCTGTCATTCTACCTCTCATCAACTACCACACTTCTTTTGATGTACATGTGTTCATTTTATTTTAAAATGAAGTGCAACCAAACAAAATAGTGTGTATGTTGGCTTTTTCTTTGTCCACGTTTGTTACAAAAACAAAAAAAAACGATCATTTATTCTAACAAGGAGTGTGTGTGCAGTGAAAATTCAATCCTTAGAGATCTAGCTCTATTACCGATTGAGTTGCAAGAGCAGGTAGTAAAGTGTCTCCCTCATAACAAGAGGGTGGTGAAGCTAAGACGAAAGGTCCTGCGTGTGGATTCCATTTTCCTTTTGCTGTTGGGCACTAAGGAAGACCGCACATTCATCCAAATAGTGTGTGTCCTAAGATTGGTAAATAGAGTGAAATTTGGTGTTTGGCGAGTGCATTTCACCATTGAGGAAGACTCTTCAGGAAACTCGCGGCCAGAGTTCATGCTTCATAGACTCACATTTGGTGAATTTTTCCCTCTTTTGCGTCTTATTAATAGTCTTCCTTTCACTTTCAACAAAGGAGATAGGGAGATATTTAGTGCTTGTCTTAATAAAGAGAGCATAGAGAAGATTGCAAATTTGTATAAATTCTCATCCTTCTCTACTTTCTATGACACTTTGCTCATAGAGACATTGTAAATCTTTTGATGCTTATGAATGATTTAACCATAATCCTAAGGAGTTTTTGTCTAGGAGTTTTGTAGCACAAGTGGAGTCTTTAAATCTTGCAACCTTGATTGGACTGGAGGAGGATGTTCTTTATGAAATTGTGAGAAGGTTGCCTCATTCCGACTATGTGGAACTCGAAGGAAATGAGCTCCTAGTCAATTGCTACTTTCTCACAGCCTTCGACGAGCATGAAGATCTAGTTTTTATACAAACCGCTTGTGCATTGGGAATTGTAGAGCAAGTGCAATTCATTACTTGGGACGTGGTTGCTCTTCTAGATCCAGAAAATGAAGTTTTAGATATTTCTGTATATCGCCTTAGCTTTGAAGAATTTCAACCCTTCTTAGAGCTCATAAATAGTCTACCCTTTTATTTTGATCAAACAAATCGAGACCTCATTGAAGCTTGGATAGCTGAAGAAGAAAACCTAGAGTGGTACTTTCTTACTTCTTCATTTGCAGGCGAGTGGTTCTAAATTTCTATTGTATCCCTTGTTGCAACTCGTGTTGTAATCTTTCATAATAATGGAAAGCCAACGCCAAATGTCCGGATACCCTCTTTTCTTTGGAGAGCCTGGAGAGGATGCATAGTTATTTTTAGCAAATTTCAAGATATCTTGTCGTATCAAGAGGATAGTAACTGATCAAGAGCACGTAGAAATGTTTGAGGTGGTACTTAGGAAAGATGCTAGCACTTGGTTTGACTCTTTGCCTGAAGAAGTTAAGGGGAATTACACAAAAGTTTTGAATCATTTCAAGAGATACTTCTTTGATCCCCAAAACACTCAAAAACTATGGCAAGACATTGTTTCTCATAAGCAAAAAGATTTAGATGACTACTACTTGTACAAGCAAGAGTTTCTACGTCTTTGGGCTCTATGGATACGAAATGTTGCTAACCCTGGTGATGGTGCAGAATTTCTAAAGAAGAAGAGATTCATAGCTGGACTCTTTCCTGATCTTAAGGTAAAGGTGGAGGCGGATGCACCTGCTACCTATGATGCAGCTGAAATTAGAGCTTCCAAGAAGTATAGGAAACTCAAGTGCCTAAGGGGAGAGGTTCCAATAGAAGGTCTTAGACCCAAAGGTAAGTCACAAGCATCGACATCTAGGGAGCTTCCTGAGGTAACAGCTAAAGTAATCGAGAAGTTAAATGAATCTTTAAGTAGCCTGTCAATTCACCTTGCACAAGCTGTAGGTCCAAAAGGACAAGCAAGGAAGTTTGAAGAGCGAGATCCACGACCTAGGAGAGTTTTACAATGTTTGAATTGCGGAGAGTCTGGACATGGGATGTATAATTGTCCTTGGCCTCGTGGGGAGCCAGGGAGACCTAACTTGAATTACCCAGTGATGAATGCAGGTGAAGGAACTAGTCAGCAACCACGGCTTCTACAAAGGCCAAATGGAGCAAGACCACCTCCACAAGGAGTGGAAGGAGTTCCACCTTTGCCAGACCCAAATGTGCATGTGGTAGAGGTGACAAATTCAAAAGAGGTTGACATGGAAGCAAATGGCATTAAGCGTGGCCCTGGAAAAGGGAAGGAGAAAGAAGGAGTCACGTCACAAAGTGATCATGGACGAGAAAAGAAGGCAAAGGAGACCAAGGAAACCAAGAGGACTCGACGTCGTATCAACCTCCAAGAGTTACCTCTTGGATATGGTATGGCTCCATACAACTTGTTGGAAGACATGAGAGGTAAGGGTCCTGATATCTCATGGCCTCAGTTTCTTGCATTATGCCCACAAGTTAGGAGGGATTTAACAAAGGCAGCTAGCACTAGGAGAAAGGTAAAAGAGAGTGTGCCTGTTGTAAAAATTTCACAAGCTGAAATGAATGAGGATATTACACCGGTGCTAGATTTTTACATCAAAGGAAGATTGATTAGGAAAGGTCTAGTGGATGGGGGTGCACAAATTTGCATCATGACAGAGGGACTCATGCAAAGACTAGGCATGCACATACATGAGACACCTGAAGTCAAAGTGAAAATGGCAAACAATAGCAAGGCTAGGTGCGTAGGCATTTGTAATTTTTTTTTTGTGGAGGCCTTTGGCATTAAGAAGGCAGTGGATTTCTATGTCATGTCTACCAAAGGAAATGGTTACCCATTTATCCTAGGAAGACCATGGCTAATGAAAATGCGAGCTTTGCAAGATTGGGAGAGTGGAAAGCTAATTTACAGGAATGACAATCATAAGAAGGTTGTCTTTGACATGAAGGAGCAACGCCAAGAGGAGCTCCATGAAGAATCATCCCAAAGTGAAACGGAGGAAGGCTGGACCGATAGCACTTCAGAAGGAGAAAGTAGCGGCAGCATTATTGAAGAGGAGTCTTCCATTGAAGTCATGGGGGTAAGGTTTAAGCCAAACAACCAAGAGATCTCTTGCCTAGGTTTGGAAGAGGTAGGTTCCCAAGAGAACCAAAAAGTGGAAGATGAAAGAATGCTAGAAGGTATGTTATCTACAACACTTACAAAGGATGAAAGAGAGGAGCTCAAAGGTGTGTTAAGGAAATTTCCTAGGATTTTTGCTAAAGACTACACCGATGTGCGTGGAGTAGATGCTGTTCAACACAAAATTGAGTTGAAGCCAGAGGCCACACCTAAGGCTCAGAAGCTACGAAGGCTAGGAGTCATCAAGGAGCAGGCTTTACTCAAGGAGGTAAGAAATCTTCTAGCAGCAGGTTTCATTTATCCAGTGGAGAATTCAGAGTGGGTCTCTCCCGTTGTTGTCACTCCTAAGAAAACCGGCAAGTGGAGGGTGTGTGTGGATTACCGTCCACTCAATGAGGCAACAAAAAGAGATCACTTTCCCCTCCCATTTCAAGATGAGATACTAAATGAGATAGCTGGTCATGAGAAGTACACTGTGTGTGATGGCTACTTGGGTTACTTTCAAATAGGTATCGCATTGGAAGATCAGTTGAAAACAACCTTCATCACTCCTTGGGGTTGTTATGCTTTTAGAGTCATGCCATTTGGACTGACAAATGCTCCTGCAACTTTCCAACGCTTCATGAACATGGTGTTTCAAGCATTCTTTGGAAAGTCCATTAGGGTTTTTATTGATGATTTTTGCATTTATAGCTCAAAATCATTGCATCTACAAAGGGTAGAAGAAGGTTTAAAGAAGCTCTACGACATGGGAGGTCAACTCAACCCTGACAAGTGTCACATAGGTGAGGATGAAGTGATCTTGCTTGGTCACAAGGTTTCCTATAAAGGCATTGAGGTGGATCCTTCAAAGGCAAAGGCTCTTATTGAGCTCCCATCACCCAAGAATCTCAAAGAGGTCATCTCATTCATTCAAAAGGTGAAGTATATGTCACGCTTTATTCACTTAGCTTCGGAGTTGCTTCATCCTTTGCAAAAGTTGACACAACAAGTAGAATTTGCATGGTTTTATGAGCTTGAAGAGTACTTTTGTAACATTAAAGTCATTTTGTCAGAGCTACAAACACTCATGCCTCCTTGTTGGGAGTACACATTCTTTGTTAGCTCTAGTGTTGGGAAGGAAACAATTGGTGCAGTTTTATTACAACAAGATCCCCACAGTACCAGGATGCGACCCATCGACTTTGCTAGTAGGGTCATGAATGCTTTGGAGAGAGGCTACACGGGGGCAAAACTCATGATGCTTTCTCTCATGTTTGCGGTGAGAAAGTTTAGATCCTACTTGCTACCAAAACCTTTTGTAATTCTCACTGCAGAAAATTTGTTTCCTTGGGTGTCATCTCAAATGAATCTTAGCACTAGGATCTCAAAGTGGATTATGGAATTGCAAGAGTTCCAATACTCTTTCAAGGTAGAAGATAGTGTGCGTGCACAATTGGCAGGGATCCTTACTTATAGGGTACATGAGAAGGAGATTAAGGTGCCTGAAGTAAAGACCCTACCATTGCCACCACCTAAAAGTATTCCTAATGCTTTTACCTTGTTCTTTGATGGAGCTTTTCGACGAGCCACAGGAAAAGCAGGGGGAGGGCTAGTGTTGCTCAACCCAAGTGGGGAGGTGGTCATGAAAGAGAAGGTCAATCTACCAGGTTCAACTAACAACAATGAAGCAGAATACGACACACTACTTCATGGTTTAAAGATATGCATTGGCCAAGGTATACAACGTCTCATGGTAAAAGCGGATGCACTTCTCATTGTGAAGCAAATTTTAGACATTTGGGCATGAAATAATGAAAGCCTAAGGACAAAAGTTCATGCCATTTGTAGATTGTTTAATCAATTTGAAGAAGTGCAACTATATCATATTCCTAGGAAACAGAATGAAGATGCCGATTTACTTGCACAACAAGTAGTTACATGTGTTGAGAAAGAAGTGCAGGTCATCATGGTGGCAGCAAATGTCAAGCAACCGAGATACCAGGGGTTGGAGTCATTGACTCCCATTATTAGCTACATTTTGGAGGGTGAGTTTCCACAAGACTTCACGAAGGCTCATAAGAGGAGACTCATGAAGAAGGCAAGCGCGTATCTCTTCCTAGAAGGATCCCTCTATCAAAGAGGGATGGATCAAGTGTGCAGAAGAGTACCAACTATCAAGGAGATTCCAACCATTCTAAAAGGTTTGCATGAAGAGGCATGTGGTGGTCATTTTGCCCAAGAGTTATTGTGAAGAAGATTTTGCTTGCGGGGTATGTTTGGCCAAGTCTGCATGTGGATGTCCAACATTGGTGTAAAAGTTGTCACAATTGTCAGGTAAATGGGAATAGAAGATTGGTTTATGGTCCAAGGCAAATCGTGCTTGCAAATGGACCCTTTGAAAAGTGGGGCATTGATGCTATGGATCCTCTGCCTAGGACCAAAAATGGTAAACTCTACATTCTAGTGGCTGTAGACTATATGAGTAGGTGGTGGAAGCACAAAGTGTGGCAAAGGTAACTGAGAGGACAGTGAGCAAATTTGTCTACACTCACATTTGTTGTAGATTTGGCACACCTTTGAAGATTGTTTCTGATAATGGTCCAGGGTTTAGAAAGGGCTTGCTCACAGAAGTCTGTGAAGAACTTCACATTCTACATCGTCATAGTACACCCTACTATCCCCAATCAAATGGTTTGGTAGAAAAAGCTAATGGTGTCATTGCAGGTATCATTAGAAAGATGGTGAAAAACAAGACAAAGTTGTGGGATGACTTCTTGGATGGTGCTTTGTGGGCGTATCGAACCACATATAGGGAAGCCACGGAGTTCACACCATTTCACTTGGTCTATGGTCAAGAGGCTTTACAACCAATTGAGCTCAACATTCCAACAATGCGACTTCATGGCAAAGTAGCACAAGATGATCAAGAAGCATGGATGGATTGATTTCTTACCTTAGCTGAACTTGAGTGGAAAAGAGAAGCAGCATACGAGTGGTACAAGAGGAAAGCCACACAGACAAAGGAAAATCTTGACAAGAAACTGAAGGACAAAGGCATCAATGAAGGAGATTTTGTGCTAAGGTATGACAATCGACTCGATAATCGTTTTGATTCCAAGTTTGAAACTAGATGGCAGGGGCCATACATAGTCAAGAAGGCTTTCAATTCAAGCTACTATCAACTTATGGACTTGAATGGGAAAGAGCACTCCAGGAAGGTAAACGGGTATCGCTTGAAGCCTTATTTGAGTCGCCTTCTACCGAAGGATCTACCAAAGATCTGTCAAAAGGCAGCTATCTCATGTAAGTATTGTTCCGTGAAGCATGAGTGTAACTCAAACCAAAATTCCAAGGGGCCAAACAATGAAGAGCTTGTCAAGGACTCTGAAGCACTCTCTTGGGAAAAGATGCTTTATGATGGTACATGAATATACCATCATCCTGCGAGCAGCAGGGCTAA
Organism: Adiantum capillus-veneris; assembly: GCF_014529385.1. Taxonomy (NCBI): domain Eukaryota; kingdom Viridiplantae; phylum Streptophyta; class Polypodiopsida; order Polypodiales; family Pteridaceae; genus Adiantum; species Adiantum capillus-veneris. The sequence continues at coordinate 140,758,725 of NC_140954.1, forward strand.
TGATAGCCGTTTTTCGGCTCTCTGTAATTTCCATAGCGAGTTACCTCACCCTATCAAATCACTCAAACACTGTGGTTAACCTCACCTTTTCACTGTATATAGGTGTGTGTGAGTTAGGGGACTTTTCCCATATCTTCTTAAAAACCCTCAATTAGCTAATCACTAGGCTAGTTGAGCCAAAAAATAAAAAAAATAAAAAAAAATAAAAATAAACGTATATTATGGCCCATTTGTGTTTAAATATTTCATTGTATATAGAGCCTAAATAAAAAGATTTTTCATAATTATTTTGGTATTTATTTAAATATTTCTACCTATGGTGTGTTATTTATGCTATGTACATTGACTCACCATTACCATATTTTTTCTTACCATTTTGCATACTCTTTATTCCATATAAAAATAATTTCATGCAAGCTTCTCTTATTTTTGGTGTAACTCCATCCCAACAAAAATCCAAAAAAACTAGTTCTATTTATGTGTATATTTTTTCACTATTGTGTTTTTTTCCTTCCTACATCTATTCTCTATTACTCTCATAAATTACACCACCAAAAATATTCATCTTTTTATGGTAGACTTATAATGAGAGAGATTTATTTTGACCCCTTTATATTTTTTCCACCTATATTATTTATATTTGACATGTACATATTTTTTTTAGACCCCTCTATATTTGATTTTCTTAGTTGTACTATTCACTTATATCATGATCTCAACAATATCTTCAATTATAGAGCTACCAAATAAGGTCAAGGGTATGTGGCATGCATGCATGCACTATGGGGGGCTCACTCTTGGAGGTATTCAAAAGAATCATCCAAAGAAGGACCTCACAAGGAATTTGTGTAGTGGAAAAAAATAGTCGGTTTTACTGAATTTTTAAAGATCACTTGCTCTCCGAATTTGAAAAGGTGATACAAACAAAAGTTGTAGCCCGTGAGCTGAAATTTTACCTCAAATTTTTTCTTTTTTTTTTGAACTACGAGCTGTGAGCTATGATTTTATTGGTGGACCCCAGTTTGCCCATGCTATGCAGCCACACTCCCTCTTCCACTTTATCATTTTCCTCTTTCACACACACTTCTCCACTCATCATCCCCACCTCTCTCACAACTCCTCTCTGCACCCTACTCACCTTCTTCTCAACCTTGAAGAATAAGAGAAACCATGGTGAACTCGTGTCTCCTACACACACTTCCATTCCAAAATTGACCACCTAGTCTCATTTTTCCTCATCCATATTACCCATATCTATCAAAAAACCACAAAATTCAGCCTCTTCTCTTGAAAGATAGCATCATGGTGATTGATTACTCATGTTCATCTCCCAAGGAAGGTCAAGAGTGGAGAAAAAACGTACCATCAGAGCTAGTGGACCGTCAACAAGCGTCAAAATTGACCCTACTCAAGACACTTGGAGCATCAACATTGTAAGAAATCCATATTTTCTTACCTATTGAGAGTTTTTTCTTCCTTATTTGTATCCTACTTGGATACTCCCATTGTAAATATCCAATTCCATTTGTAAATCAATAAAAATACTAACTCTACTAATTTACTAACACTAACCTACTATGAAAAGTCCTATCACCTCCACTTCTCTCCTCTCTCTCTTCTTCATCTATCCACACCAAATTCTTGATAATTCCAAGCAAAAGAAATTAGATAAGTGCTGAAAATCTAACCCAACCATGGTTAGAGGAGTAACCCTAGCCCTCAAAATTGCTATAAAAGGAGGGTGTAGCTAGCACAAAAGGGGGGGAGCCATAAGCAAGAGCACTATGCTATAGCTTGAGAAGCCAAGCTCAACCTCTCTAGAAGGAGCTCTTGAGTGGAAGCCCATTGTCTTATGCATGTGCATGTGTTGTAATAGGGGTGATTAGCAAGGGAACTCTATGCCATTGTAAGAGAGAGAGAGAGTGATCATTCAATTGAGAGTAGGAAATCTATCATTTCTCCTACTAGTGTAAGCCCAACATTTGTTGAATCAAGGAGGGTGGATTTGGACTAAGCTTGGATACTTTGTCTCTCTTCCAACGTGAAGTAATGGACAACAATGATGCGTAAGTGTCTTGGTGTTTTTTTTAAGTGCTTGATAGCTTGTCTCTGGGTGTTGTCATCAATGTAGCCATAAATCCCACATACTGTAAGAGGGCGACAGGATGGAGAGGACTCTCCTGGCTTTAAGACAGTGATTGGGGTGGCTTTTCTTGTGATGTGTTGTGGTGTAATTTACTCAAACTATGTTGAACAAATACTAATCACACTTTGATTGGTCATGACAGATTTGTAAGAAGGTATTAATGCAACAAGCACCCCCTCCCCCTTCTTTCTCTTTCTTACATATAAAATTGTGTTTGCTTGATCATTGCCGATACATTTCAAAGCAGCCCGAGCACTATCTCTCTCTCTCTCTCTCTCTCTCTCTCTCTCTTTCTCTCTCTCTCTCTCTCTCTCTCTCTCTCTCTCTCTCTCTCTCTCTCTCTCTCTCTCTCTCTCTTTACGCGTCCTAGTTCGCATCCAAAACTAGGTGGTGCCCCAAATTGGTGTAGGGTTAGGGAGTGTGTTTGTTGTTTTTTTTTTCAACCCCAACCCAATTGAGCAGCACGGGAGCCTAGCATCTCCACCTGGATCAAACTGCATATCAATCAATTGCCCTGGACCATGCATATAATTGTTTCCTCCTAGATCAAAAGCTAGCTCAACATCCCTTACATCATAGGGTAACAAAGAATACCATACAACAATAGGTATCACTAGATACTGCCATATCTTTTGTGTGCAATTGGCTCATCCAATTGTTGATCATCAATCATGGGTAGGAGGATTGGTAACGCATTCAAAGTCCAATCATACATATTTAGATACATCAAGTCTCTAGAAAAATCCTCTTCATTGGACTCCTGAGATGCATAAAAACATTTCCCTAGTTTGTATATACCCAAAACCAAATAGAGCATCATCCAACAACTACATAACTTCATCATCAACCCCATCTAGATAAACGGGCTTATGCATGAAACCAGATTTCTTGGTACCCTTTTCATCCATAATTGAGAGGCCTTCCAAAGATTCATCTAATAAGCACATAAGCTCTAGGTTTGCCACTTCAGAATAATCTTCACTCTATGTATCTCTGGCTACAAACTAGGCATTCCACATATGGTATGCATACTAGCCACATCTGCTGTAGATTGCTCATCAAGTTTCTCCTCCTCATCCAAATATCTTTGAGCTTCTATAGCACAAAGCTCAGCATGCATGTTGAAAATTGCATCTACATCCCTGTTCATATCATCGGCACAATGAACCCAATCATATGAAACACCAAAAGATTGCAATTCATTATGCACCCCCTCTAAATAAGCATCATCAAGTTCACGAGCACTTTGCCATATTGAGAGCTCTGCATCACAAAATCTTGATAAAGAAGGAGTTTGTACCCCCTCTAAACCATCACCATGCGGACCTTCAAGCACATAGCCTTGGTCATCCAAGCCCTTAAAATGTGGTGCGGTATCCAAACCCTATAAATATGATATACACAAGTCCTATAGATGCTCATGTACATCCACACCCTATGAACCCTCATGTGTGTACAGACCCTCTAAATCCTCATGCTTTTGTCGCTGAAAGTCTTCGACTTCAACCATTAGCATGGAATCTGCAATTCAAAGCTTTGCATAGATAGCTTGGACAACCTCTTCATCATCTTTATTTTGTAATAGACTATCATCCGCGAGCAAGCATTCATCAATAGCAGTTTCCAGCTTAGCCCTAATTTTCTTGCAAACCTCCGCATAGGTAGGTATATTAACACAATCCTTATCATCTTCATACATGCTATGATCCCATCGTTCTCGGATGACTGCAGCTTTAAACTTGCTCCAGCTATGCAAATTTTTTTGCTGAAGATCTTGGACTCTCTCAATAAAATCTGGGATCACAAACCTGTTGAAATTTAGAATCTTGTTCTCTTTTGTCACCCCATGCAGCTTTTCAACTCCTCGTCATAGCACTCTAAGTATTCTACTGGATCATAACCATAAAAAATCCCCTACTGATAAAAAACTGAGCGTTTGGCATTTTCAAGGGCCAACTGCTGCAACATATCTTGCGTCCAGCTTCTTGTCTCTTTAAATTCCCTTTCTTCCATTGCTAACTCTGTTACTTGAGAAATTTTTGTGTTATTTTGCTCTTGAAATCCACCCACTTCATTTTTTGTAGACTGCTGCGACTCCTCTTTCTCAATTTTCAAATCAGTACCCAAGTTTGGTTCATAACCTGCACTTGATTTGAATATGGCTGCTGCAAAATAACAGCAATTAGCCCAATAATTTGCTGCACCTCTTTCTCTTGGCTTGTCGACATGACTGGTTTTGTCTACCCCGATCAAGTTCACGTCGGGTTCACCAAATTGTCAGAGTGCGCGGTTCTCTAGGGTTGACCAAGAAAGCGTCGGGCTTTTGGCTATAGATAGATAGTCAATAGCCTCAAACCAAGGGAAACCAGTGCAAATTGGGAAAAATTAAGAGTAAATAGGAGCATTAAGAGAGTAGTTTGAGAGAGACAAACACATTGGGAACACAGTTTAAGGTTTAAACTAATTGAAAGAAGATAGAGACATTTGATTGATATTGGCAACCAAAAGATATTTCTATTAGTTGATATATGAAACCCTTGATACAAATTGATTGTATACGCCATTGTCGGTATGCCTGTTGATTTGCAATCCCCTATTCAGATGACCCAATCCTGATGAAAACAATCCATAATTGCCAGGTTCACCCTGTTTAACTCCTTTGCCTATCAAAATTTTGAAGAAAAATCCCTTCCACCTTGTGCTCATTTTGAGATTTTTCCACCCTCTATTGATTTGCCCAAGTCTTATCTCCCCCAGCTCGATAGAAAGAGAGAAAATTTTCCTCTCCCACCACTTCGTATCCTCCTCCCTTGCTTGCTTGCTTCATAAATCTACGAAGAGGGACATCCGAGAGAGAGGGATAGAACCTTCCTCCCAAGAGGGAGAGCAACCCTTTTGTTTCCTTCTTCCCTTACCTCCTTAGGCTGTGATTACCCTCCTACTGCTCAATCCACCACTGTCGTCCCTCTCTCCAAGGTCGAGAGAGAGCAATTCTCCCAAAACCTCATTCTTTCGCTACCTTGATTCCTCCTCCCCTTCTCTCTTAACAACACGCCAAGATTCCTCCCTCCTTTCTGCTTCTCATGCCTTCTTATGCCTCCCATTTCTCCTTTTTTCTTTCATGCAAATCCCCCCCCCCCACCTTCCCCCCTTAAAATAGCCCCCACACTTCCTATTACCACTAGTGCCGCCGTCATTGATGTGGTATGGAAACGGACACTTTTGACATGGCAGGTTGGTGGTGGGGTTGCACGAAAATTTCCAAGAGCATGGAACAAGGGCGCCATGGCAAGATGATCACCTTTCGTTGCACGCTTGCGCTCGTCCGAGCTCCCTAGAGCCCGCCGATGCGAGCCTCCCTCTCTCTGCCTATGCCTTGTTCGCTGCCTACTTGCTTTCTCCTCCTCATTCACATTATAGAATCCCCTTGTTTTAATTTGCATGGGTGGCCTTTTGGCTTTGGGCGTCCATTTGGCCCTTTGATCCATAAAGGCACCACATTTGGCATGCACATCGATTAAGGCATTACTAGAACCAATTCCAGTTTTAGCAGTCAATGACTAGAAATATTGTTGCAAATATTGTTTCCCATTAGTGCCATATGCCCTCAAGGTGCGATGATATCTCAAGAGATGCACTTGCTTCACATCAATTGAAGACAATTCAGAGTTTCCTGCCCGTCCCTGTTTGGCATATCCCACAATCAATACATTGCTCTTTCACCGACTAAGTTAATTCTAAAGCACCATATTAGACTTACAAATCATCTGAGGTACTACCTGGCACAACATTTGGCTTGCATGTCAATCAAAGCATTGCCAAGAACCCGGTAGATACCCAAAAACGCCCAATTGGCACACTCTCTAAGGCGACCAAACTGGTACAAAACCGCCCCCCGTCGGTGAAACTTAAACTGCTAATATCTTGGCAACCAGAGCTTCGATTGACAATTTAGAAAGATTGATGTGCTCCACAAAACAAGCACTTCAAGCCCATGCATTTACTTCATCCCTGATCTCTCATTTGCAATTGCCCAATTTGATACATATTTGCACCATCAATCCCATCTTCAAACTGGCATAACTTCTTCACAGTAGCTCCAATTGACAACCCATAAAGACAGGCATGGAGAGCATGTCAAGCACTACAAATTTGGCTTATAAAATCACATTTTGGTAGCATCACTTACAACTCATCTTGCATGCGGCAACTCCATTTCTAGGCACCGAACCCCACTTTTAGTATACACTCCATCATTCTGATGGCATAATACGTTTTGGCATAAATCATAAGTTTGGAAAAACCTCCAAAATGTATGCATATTTGCATTTTTCATCCCTTGCCCGCAAAGGGGCGTGACAACGTGCAATCTGTTAGCTTTTCCCCTTGAACTGACTGCGACCATATTTCTCGTCACCCTTTGCTTTCTTTATTAATAAAAAAGGAATCTAAGGCGGATTCCATCTATTAAACCCACAAAAAAACATTTTGCCAATCTCTTATCTATACTAATTCTCCACTTTTAATAAGGAAAATTGCTCCAAATTTTCCCTCGACCTCCTCCCTTATGCAAAGCAAATCCTAGCCCTCACCTCCTCTCTTGCACCCGCCCCTAACTCTCCACCCTCGCCTCCATCCTGGTTTGTACTTGTACAATGATTCTCACACCATGCATCCACCATTCCCCTCTTGCATCTTTGTAGCAAGAATGCTTCATAGATGCTCTTGAAGATCTACCGTGTGCCTGCACACGAATTATAGATAGACATAGAGGAACTCCCTCCTAAAGCTCGCACCAGAGAGAGAGAGAGAGAGAGAGAGAGAGAGAGAGAGAGAGAGAGAGAGAGAGAGAGAGAGAGAGAGAGAGAGAGAGAGAGAGAGAGAGAGACTCCTTCATAGCCCGGCATGCACCTCACAACCTCAACTCAACACCCTTCTCAACCCGTACGCTCACGAGCTCAAATCGCGGCCTTCCTCAACTCCGGATTGCAATGCATCACAAAAGATTAACAAAAATTTAGTAACCGCCCTCCGACCTTGTTTTTGCTCTTTCCTCTTTCCTTTGCTTTTGTTAAACTCAAAATTCTGAGTGATTGTATTATAATGTCACCAAGAAATATATAAATCAGCCTCAATCTCATGCTGAGCCTTGAGGGACAGAGGATTACAACCAAGGTTAGTTAAAAGTACCTAGTAGCGTACTATTACAAAAAGCCCTATCCTTTACAAAACAAGGCTTGACCAAATGGCAAGGGTTGCCCCGAGACAATCATCCGAGTTATGTCTTTTACATACCACATATATTATCTCCTTACTTTCTTGTACAATCTCTGAGAAGCTAGCCACAAAGAGGTCGCTATCAAAGACACAATAGTTCCTGGCCTTCTAGATATTCCTGAAGAAACAATATCTGAAAATTTGAGAGAGATTAAAAGTGCAGAACTTCAAAACTGTTTGTTGCCACCAAGGCACATATCCTTCTTGAAAAACCCTATCCTCCACGTTCTTTGTATAATTTGCATATTTTTCTTGCAAGGCTTCAAAAAAATTTAAAGGTATTCCTAATGGCTTCAGAAAAAGTAAAAGGTGCTCCTAATTCAAAGATTCCACATAAAAACAAGAAAAATGATGCGTTAATCTATAGCACGTAAGGATAGGCAATGGTGAAGCACATAGATTTGCAACAATATTACCTAAGATACAACATAGAGAGAGAGAGAGAGAGAGAGAGAGAGAGAGAGAGAGAGAGAGAGAGAGAGAGAGAGAGAGAGAGAAAGGAAAACGCTAAAGAGAACTTAGAAGAAAATGCTAAAGAAAAAATGAAAGAGCATAGAAACACTTATTTATATGGACACAAAATGTCTTTTGACTTTCCATCTTCATTTGTCTTTTGACTTTCCACCTTCATCTGTCTTTTGACTTTCCACCTTTATCTGTCTTTTCATTTTCGAAACTCACCCTTCATTTATGCACTTAATATGTTTTAAATTTTTTTTATTGTTCAAAGATTGGGGAGACCTAATAGCTGGACAATCCATGAAAAGGTGGGTGAGGTCTTCTCTAGCAAATCTGCACCCTAAACATCTATCGGTCCCAATACCATGTACTTGAAAATTGACTCCTATCGTCAAGGCCCCCCATAGTACCTTCCATAGAAATATATTCATAAATTAAGGCCATTGTGGATTCCAAATATTCTTTGTAACCTTTACCCATTGAGCATTGGACCATTGCTTCTTCCACTATTTGTTTAGAGGGGAAACCAATCAGCCTCGTGTATTGACACTTGGTAAATGCCCTTGGAATGGGGTTTAGAGAATCAGCTACTCATGGGCCATTTCCAAGCTTTCCACACAAAAGTAGATTTACAGATTGACATCCGAACATTGTTGAGGCCTTGTTAACCCTCACGGCACACGGACACCCTATGATCTATAAACGTTGTATTATGTATTTGGTAGAGTCAGGTACCGGGCTTGTCGGTCCAATAGGGAAAGGTAGAGTGATCGCCGATGAGAGGCGCACTTTAACTTGGACATTCAAGGGATTAGTTGGTTAAGCATGGGCGCCCAAGTGTGAATGGGGTGAGCTCCTATAAAAGCCAACTAAACCTAATTTTTACTCATTCTCTCATTTGTGCAATTGAAGAGTGCTCTTGCTCCATCTCCATCTTCTTCTTCTTCACCTCCTTGTGTGTGTGTGTGAGAGAGAGAGAGAGAGGGAGAGTGTGTGTGCGATCGAGCATTACGAAGGCACGACGGCGGCGAAGCGGTTGAGCGCGGCACGACTGCAGCTTCTTCTTCATCGCGGCGAGGAATCCACCACGAAGGCGAGCGTAGAGCGGTGAGTGACACACCCTTTGTTTTCTTGAGCTTGCTAGTTTAGGCTTGTTGTGTGCTTGGAGCCGTTGTGGCTCGCATACGGTGTATTGGCAAGTCCCTTGCTTCGACAGTGCGGCAAGGAGCGCACATTTTTGGCGCCGCTGCCGGGGATATGCCCTACACTAAGCTCGGTTAGCACTTTACGCTTCCTTGTGGTGCAATCTCTATCATAGGAAAGGCAGGGAAGGAGTGTGTGGAAGGTTTCTGTTTTTTGCGTTTTCTGCAATTGCTGTCAAGTTTCAATTTTTGCTATTGTCTGCGTTTTTTCAATTTCTGCAATTTCTACGTTTTCAAGTTCGGCGTTTTCAATTTCTGCAATTTTCTGCATTTTCTGTCAATTTGCTGCAATTTCTGCGTTTTTTCTGCATTTTCTGCATCTTCTGCGTTTTTCTGCATTTTTTTCAATTTCTGTATTTTCTGCATCAACAAAAAAAAAAAAATAATTTTTTTTTTGAAAAAAAAAAAGTTTTTTGAAAAAAAAAAGTTAAAAAAAAAAAAAAGAAGGAAAAAAAAATCGGAAATTAAAAACGCGAGCGAGTGGGTGGCGAAATTTTTCGAAAATAAAAAACGTGACTCTTAAAACGGACGGGTTGGGATAGATCGGGATCGGGATCATTTTCCCAAGCCCAAGCCCAAGCCCAAGCCCAAGCCCAGGCCTTAGTCCTCAATCTTATGATATATACTAGACTCACTCTTATATATATACCCTACTCCCTCAAGAGAGAATGAGAGCATGTGGGACAAATCCTCCACTCTCCTCCTTTCTCTTCCCACTTGCACCCTTAAACTTTCTAGTTTGGGCCTAGTTCCCTACTGGAAATTGACAGTTTTAGGGATTCCGAGGGCATAGAGTGACCAAACGGAGGGCTATAAAGCACGGCACGACCCTCTGACCGATACGCTCGTTTCGAGCTATCACACGGCCCATTCCACGACACGCTCTAAAAAATCTAGCAAAAAAACAAACAAAAAACACGCTAAAAACTAGTCACAAGGCCTCCTAGAGCAGCTTTTTGACACCTTAGGGTATCAAAAGCACATGCACTTACGCTCTGGGCGGGTGCTAGAACACGAGCATATTGAGGGTGCCTCTGTTCATACGGACACCCATTACCCATCCACGATAAGCTCTAGACCCTCAGCGGGGACACAAGGTAGCACCACCCAAGACCCTAAAATAGCCGCTAGTGATTCCTCCTCCGACTCAGAAATCATGGAAGCATACCCTACCCAAAACACTGAGAGAGAAGGCCATGCACCTCCCGAAGCTCCACAGCCTAGTACTAGTATGTTTAGCCGTTTCATGGAAACATTAGGTAGAGCTACTCGCTCGGAACCTGATGCAGATGAAGCACGCGAAGGGGGTGGGGAAGTGGAATCTCCTTTCACATCGCACGTGGACCCCACACCCCCAAAGAGTGTCCATGTGGATATCCTGCCAACTTCTTACCAAGAAGGCCCTGTTGAGCTGCCTCCTTCAGAAGTTCCCTCTAGAGTACCGTTGGTGACAAGTAAAACCACGGGGAGCAACATTGCTTCTTCCTCACAAGAAACCATTAACACGTCGACTCTAGAAGGATTGTTCATTAATGATCATTGGACATACGACCTCCACACTGAGGTGTTGACGGATCTACACTCTGGCCACGCCTACCATGTAGGATGGATAGAGATTGTACAATCCACCTCTAGTGCCACGAGCATCGAAGATCAACAGAAAATGATCTGTAATGTTATCCATGGCATTATTCAATCAGAAAGGCAAAACCGAGGGGTAAATATACTCTCAACTGGCCCCATGAGATTTCTGGATACGAGCAAGGCTCAACAGCCTACTCTATCACAAATGGAGACTCCTCTAATGAGCCCCATGGACCCATCTTACGTCATTTCACCTGGGGTCTCTATGCAATCTGAGCCTCCGAGCGAAAACTTTAGCTTCCCTAACTTGGCTCAACCCTCTATTAAGGAAAACACAGTGCTCACTCCAGGGATAAGCCTGACAGAGAATGTACCGATGATATCTACGATTAGCGCAGTGCCACTACCTAGTGTCGTAGTACCTAATATGGGGCCTCGACCATATGTGCCTCTAGCCCCTTATGCACACATGGCCCCCACACCTCCAATAGTACCACTTGCTTATGCTCCTCGAGTGCCGCTCCCTAGCTCTTATCCGAGTGGATCTATGCCCGGTTATGTTCCATATCCTGCATCATCTACACATATGCCAAGACCGATACCCGTTCCTCTCCCACATATGATTCCAAGAGTACCTCCACCGGCCCTGCCTCCTCACATAGGTGACTTGGCAGCGTTTGCTCAAACCATAGGTCGATCTATCGCGGAAAATATGCGTCATGCATCTGATAGAGAGCCTAGAAGTAAGGCAGTACAAATTGCCAAACTCACGCAAAAATTCAATGGGGACGAAGATGCTAGAAAACACATTGAAGTGTTTGAACAAGTATGTGATTCCTTAGGGGAACGCAACGAACTACATAAGTGCAATGCCTTAAGCTTGACATTAAGTGGGAAGGCTGGAGATTGGTATAGGACCCTAAGGGTGGACGAGAAAACAATCTACCCTACCCTTCGAAGGTTGTTTCTAAAGGAGTACATACGAGAAGGTGTGCTTTGGGGTGTAGCATCTCAGCTACAGAAGGCCGAACGTAAGGAAGGAGAGTCAGTAAGAGACTTCATTAGTCGTCTAAAGCACTTAAACTCTCGTTGCCCTGTAAATGAGCGCTTCAACAATAACCAACTGCTTGATCGATTCATTCGAGGGTTGAGGAATGAAGGAATCTATAATGGACTAGTGATTAGAGGTATCACAACCTGGGAAGATGTCACTGCCAATGCAATCCAATTAGAGGACAACTTGATGATAGCAGGCATGAGGGTGTCTACTGACACGCGATCCACTAGCTCACAAGCCATTGAGTATGAACCCATGACTGCAAAGCCCATTGCCAATGAGCCAAAGGTATTTGAGACATTCTTGACAGACCTCACCAAGGCAATCCAAGAGTCTCTTAAGGATAATCGACCCCCTCAAAATAGTCACATGTATCCAAGAAGAGAGCAACAATGGTGTTCCATTTGCTTAGGTCCACATAGCACTAGTGAGTGCCCTACGTTTAGAGTAAAATTTAATGGAACTTGCAACGCATGTGGTAGGTATGGTCACCAAGCTAAGGATTGTTTAATGATCAAACGTATGATGGCAAATAGACCACCTGTAGCCTGGACGGATGCGCCTCGAGCTCCTGTATTGATGCCTACTCCACCTGTTGAGCAACTACCGCAACACATGGTCCCTAGATCTCAAAATGTTGTACAAGCTACACCGTTACCACCTCCTGTGCTAGGACCGCAGCCCCCGCATCCAAGAGTCGCCCCTATGAACCAAGTGGGTTGCGAGCCATCTAATGCTTATGCAGATGGTTGTGAGGAGGAAATAGACACTAGTATTGCCTACGGACTTGATACATTGGAAGAATGTCCTATATACTACATGGAAGATTGTTGGGGACAAGTCAAGCCGGTTTATCAAGCTGCTGCTCTCGCATCCAGAGGTCAAAATATCAACACCCAGGCTAGGAGGCCACCTCTTCAATGCTACGAGTGTGGTGGACCACATCGAGTAGCGGAGTGCCCTATTAGGCTGCAAAAGAATGCTGCACAGATGCAAATGAATCAAGGGAGCACGTCTGCAATGCCAATACTCACATGTAATCGTTGTGGCATAGATCACTTGATTGCCCAATGCCCCTATAACCCAAATGCGCCTAAAATCACACCCCTGAATTTGGTCGAAATTGCTAGTGTGACATCGCCAATACCACCCGTCGCACCCGCTTATGCGATTACACGGTCCATGCTTCAAGGGCCAAGCCATATCCTCGAAGAGAGAGATACCGCGTCAGTTATCCAAGCAAAGAAAAAGAAGACACGAAGGAAGAAGTCGCAGAATACGGAAAATTCAAAGCCAAGTTCCAAAACAAACATAGGAACAGGAGATGACCCCGTGTATATGAATGACCTCGAGGATGATTCAGATTCAGTCGAGACAATGGAGACTAGAACCAATACCACAAAGAGAAAGACCGACAAAGAAAACCGTAACATGGAACCAAATGAAAACCGAATAAGAGAAAACCATAAAGAGCCTCTGAAAACACCACAAGTGTTTCCAAATCCAATCCAAGACCCCCAAGATAAACCGCAGGGGCAAAAAGGGAAGAATCGTAAAAAGAAGATTGGGACGTACCCAAACCCTGTAGACGAGATTAAGCAGGTGAAACATCTAAGAGGTTTAGTGGAGGAGACTCAAAGGAAACTAGAACCAAAACCCATGCATGTAAAAATTCATGACACAGTGTTTCCCACGCAAGTTCATCCACCCCACATGAACCATAGACCGTTAGCCATATCTAGTATCATCCAAGAAGGGAGTGAGGACAGGACATCAGAAAGTGAGCATACACCCTTCTTGTTGGAAAGAATGTTTAACGAAGGAATACCTGATCCCATTGAGGAATACGAGATTCCATCCTCACCAGTTCCTAGTCAAGGACCTACACCCTGCAAAACGCCAATGAATGTTGCCAAACTAGTGGACTTCATGTCTTCTGAGGTCCGAACCACGATCATAGCAAAGCTGTATGGAGATCCTGAGTTATTCCTTGCACTTCGAGCATTCCTTAACGGAGAGCTACGAACGGGATTACCGCAGTTTGCGCAACCAAATAGGCCTGACTCGATTATGATTGATGAGGAAAATCATGTGCAATCACTTGACTTAGATGGACACGAGTCTGTGATCGAGGTACCCATTAACGAATTAGGCCAGTATTTTGAAGGCGACGAGTCTAATGCGACCCTACCCATCACTACCAAGGGATTAACTATAAAGGGAATTCTTGATGGTGGTGCGGGAGTTAGCATCGTTACAAAAGATTGTTGGGAATCCATGGGAAAACCCCGCCTCAGTGTTACTAACATTGTGGTAAAGATGGCAAATGGTACCATAGCCAAACCTATGGGGATGCTCAAGGATCTTAAGATCAAAGTTCTAGGACACAAGGTACGACATACGTTCATTGTAATGGATTTCTCTAAACACCTTATGTCATATGAAATGATTTTAGGACGACCATTCATGAGGGAAGCACAAATGGTTCACGATTGGTCTAAAAATCATGTCTATTTGCAATTCCAAGACTCTGTCCTTAGAGTGGATTTGGTGACTGGTAAGGTACACCCCTTAGGGAGTAAAACCATTATTGATCATCGCTCTGACACCACAGTTCACTCGGCCCCACTACAATATTGTTACACTTGTAAGAAGGATACAGACATTGGCCAAGATTCTCCTTATATGGATGTGTTACCGGGTATGACGGAATCAGACAATGTGGATTGGGTCCACCTAGCATCAACCATAGACACTTGGGGAAATAGGGGGACGACCTGGGTAACACCTGAGGGGGATGAAATGCCTATACCCTTAAATATGCTACAAGCAATGCATATCGCTTTCGACAAGACTCATCCTAATGTAACGAAGAAAACATACAAGTGGGTCCCTAAAGCTTCTTTAGCGACCATAGCTAGTGCTAAAAAACAGAAGCCTTGTAAGAAACGTACCACTCGCTCCAAGAAAAGTAAGAAAATGTTGCGATGGATCCCTAAACGACTATTGGAAGCCCAAGGCTACTATCAAGGAAATGATCAAATCTGGGTGCCAAAACGTAGATTGTGCTCTTACCTATCACCTGACCCAAGTGAGCCCAATCCCTTAGTTCCAAAACGAATCAATGATCGTGGAAAGGGAAAGATCACAGAATGCTACACACCTGCTCCCGAGCTAGTTTGGGTACCAAAGAAAGAACGATTTGTTCCACCTAGCTCAGGAAGGGGGGAGTCCCATGAAGATTCTAGCTCCTCATGTAATACATCCATAGAGGTAAAAGCTTCTACACAACCTCCATCTATAGTAGTGGACCTCAATGAAGCTACAAAAGAATCCACACCTCCCAGTGTTCAAGAATCACCTGATGAACCACTTCAAGTTCAATCCTGGGAGAGTACCTTACCACCCTTGCAACTTGACGAGGCACCTAGGGTAATAGAAAACTACTGGCAAAAATCCTCACCTATTACCAACTGGAACAATTGGTTTCAAAGGGTGACAAGCTCATTTCAAACAGTATGATCTACCCAAGGAAGGGGGGAGTGTTTGCTGACAGTCATCATTCATTTGTTTCCCTCTCAACCTTTTTCCCTGACCTCTCAATTCCAATCTTAGGGAATGTACATATAAAGCTTTATACTCACAAAAAAAAAAAAAAAGAGCAAGAGCGCCTAGCAATGAGAGAGCACCCTATCAGATCTTACATATAAGTCCAAATTCACCGTGTCAAGTCAAGCAACACACAAAAACAACTCTTATGTTTTAAAGGCCTAACCAAATCTATCTGTCTTGTCAGAAATGGCTACTTCACCAGAGGCATGCACTTCTATTTTTGATGAAAGGTACCCCTTGTCTTTTCAACAAGTGTTCTACGTATGCTACCCTATACTTTCTTGCGAATGGGATTTGATAGAGAGCCTTGCATGTGAGAGAAATTTTGAGGAGTTAGAATGGCTGATACGTCTATGGCTAACTAGTGATCCCTACCCATTGGCGAATGTGTCTCCAATGGCACATGCTTATTCTTTTGCACAAGATGAGTATCCACGCATCACGAGGTTCTTGATTAGCATGCTTGCACAAGAGGATGATGAAGAGGAACTAATAGAGACCGAGGAAGACTATGGCCTCACGGACAACGATTTTATTTATCTAGATGATGAGGATAGAGGCCTAGCCTTAGGGTGGCCACCCGGTTTATATAATATCCTCTTTCCTTGATTCTAAAAGGGGTGACAGATAGGTAGGTTAGGGGTCTAGATTGTGTTTTGAGTTTGTTTTTTAGGAGTTTTAATTTTTCCCACTGATGTGCCTCTTAGAGGTATTGTTTGTGTTTCATAGTGTGTACAGGAGCGTGTTGCTATTGATAGGATTTGGACCTTCATGGAACCTTTCTCTCGTTCACACTTCAAATCAAGCGCGACCATCAACACAAACAGGTGTTTCTTGTCCATTAGCATTGCCCTTATCTTTTTTGCATCCATGTTTGTCTGCTTTGATTGTGATTGGTAGCATAATATTCAGTGCATTTGCTTGGTATCAAACATTTAATTCAATGTAATCTTTTGTCATAGTCACTTGTCTAGGTTTAAAAATCAAGCAGTCCGACTAAGCTAGTTTGACCAAGCTAGGTATTAGAAATCTTCTCTTAATACCATGGGGAATGCCTTCCTAATAAACAATGGTTACTTAGGTTCTTAATCCGATTTAGGCAGCATTGTATGAAATGTACTAGGGCTTTCTAGTGGGCTTGACCCTATTGACCTTTAGCTTAAGTATTATAAAGGGAGTTTACTAATGTGATGAGCCTGGGGAGGGTAACAGTGTTATATGACCCCCCAAAGTTACAAAATTAAAATGATGAAAATGAACAAACAAAAAATCAAAGTGCCACAATGTAAAATTTTAAGCTGGAAGAGAAATCTCAGCTTGATTTGGTACTTCACTCACATGTATTGCCTATGGTACTAGAGCCCTAGAGGTTCCCAGTGTGGGCGCTTTTCCTTGAAAAGCAAAAAACCCAAGGCATACAAAATAAGCACACACATCATAATTGAATCACTGTGAAAAGACCTTGGGGGGTCAAAGAAAAAGTAATCAGTCAGGCGATGATTTCATGAGAAATTCCTTTTATGGTAGCTTAACTACAAGGTTTTCTAGATATAGCCTCTAGTCAGCCCTTGAACATGAATACTTGGCTCTCGCGATTAAACAACTTAATTGACCACAGAAAATTAAGAAGCTTACCCATGGTATTAATATTCGATCTCTAGTGCTTTTCGATCGTCAAATTAGCGACCCCAGACTTGTTTAATTTTTTGCCTTTACATCTGTTTATGCATTTGATTACATTGCAATTTAATGTTCATTGCTAACAAATTGTTTGAAATTCTTTGACCAATCAATTTTTCTATCTAAAACTGCATATGCTTTTTAAGAGAATGCAATTACTGTGCCAATGTTGTTTGATTTTGCAGTGACTGAAGAAGGCTAAGGACATTCATCTCAAATGCTCTTCCACCTCGACGATCCAGCTTCAACTCAATAGCTTCCGAGGACGGAATCTACATCAGGAAGGGGGGCATGTTAACCCTCACGGCACACGGACACCCTATGATCTATAAACGTTGTATTATGTATTTGGTAGAGTCAGGTACCGGGCTTGTCGGTCCAATAGGGAAAGGTAGAGTGATCGCCGATGAGAGGCGCACTTTAACTTGGACATTCAAGGGATTAGTTGGTTAAGCATGGGCGCCCAAGTGTGAATGGGGTGAGCTCCTATAAAAGCCAACTAAACCTAAATTTTACTCATTCTCTCATTTGTGCAATTGAAGAGTGCTCTTGCTCCATCTCCATCTTCTTCTTCTTCACCTCCTTGTGTGTGTGTGTGTGAGAGAGAGAGAGAGAGAGGGAGAGTGTGTGTGCGATCGAGCATTACGAAGGCACGACGGCGGCGAAGCGGTTGAGCGCGGCACGACTGCAGCTTCTTCTTCATCGCGGCGAGGAATCCACCACGAAGGCGAGCGTAGAGCGGTGAGTGACACACCCTTTGTTTTCTTGAGCTTGCTAGTTTAGGCTTGTTGTGTGCTTGGAGCCGTTGTGGCTCGCATACGGTGTATTGGCAAGTCCCTTGCTTCGACAGTGCGGCAAGGAGCGCACAGGCCTTCTACAAACCTGTTGATAGGTAGCTTCTCAGTGCCATTGAGTTGAAACTAGGAAACCACCTCATCAGAGGATTCCCAGAAGTCCTTTATTGTTCATCTCTCTACCAATTTCTCTCCAATAAGAATTCATGATAACTCCATCATCTTTAGATAGCCAAGGGGACCAATGTGCGATGGAGGTCTAGAAATATCTGGTTACTTCACCCCATTCCAGTGGCCATGTTGCTCTATTGTGATTGCACCATTTCTCCTGTAATGCCACTCAGTCTTAGGCTGGTCCACCTCCGGGCTAATAGTTTGTTGTGCACCTCGATGCCTTTCCACTGACCACCTTCAGAGCAAAGCTTTGCCTTGTTGTTGGCGGATATGCTGCGACGGACGTCAGCATAGCGAGAACTCACCTAACAAGATTTGTTAGCTAAGGACGAAGCTTGACCCGCAGGCGCGTGGAAGCAAGCATAGGGTGTCAACCTACGCTCGACCGACTATTGACTACTTCCTACAGAGGTTTCTACCCAATGTCTAAGCTACAGCCTTCAAGAGTACACAAGAGGAGATTTCCTACAACGCTTTCAAGAGCCAAATACCCATCAAACGTTCTCGAAACGCCACAGAACTTGAAGGAAACCCTATTAACACCAATAGGTTGCTCTCCCTAAGGTCCATGAACCAAAACCCCAACCCTAAACACCCGGTGCAAAATCACGTAGGATGTCTGGTTGAAATTTGTAGGTCGTCGTTTCCAAAAACTAACATGCCTAATAAGTAGCTCAACTCAATGCGAATGTGTGGATATGCTGAAATGCAAAAATAGACAACGTATGCTCACCGAATCACCAGATATAGCTCGTGGGTAGATCTCGCGAAGCCGGATCGTACACACGCAATGTAGGTGTTGGCGTGTAGCTCTCTTCGGGGGCAACACGTTGCACTTCTCTACACTCAATTCCGACCACCAGTGCACATGTAGCGTCAAGATAAAACTCTCACTCTCTCTCGTACACAGAGTACGCTCAACTCACACAGACAAAAGCTTATAAAATGTCAAAGGTTTTCTGCATTAAGGTCAAAAGTGGTATAAATACCTTACAATCTCAAACCCTAATGTTCCAATTTAACTAGTCACTCAGTCTAAATGTCAAAAATGGGATACAATTGGGAAGCTTTTGCGAGCCCCACTATTTACAAAGGTGAAATGACGGTTTCTTCTCAATTAAGGAATAATTACAAAGAAAAATAATATCCTGTTGGCGGGCAATCATCCTCCGTTGGGTTTGTCCAGCCGCTAACACTCCCCCCCTCCTAGATCATGTTGTCCCTGACATGACAGTAGAGTTGCTTCTTCAGTGGAGGCTTTCGCGCATCTTCAGAAGAGACTCATACCGTGCACGCTGGGCCAGTAATGTAGGGCCAAATATTTCTATATCGATGGTGAAGAAACCGGTGTAGAAGGCTTCTTCAAAGGCCCGGAGATGATACGAGGGCAAGAACATGATTTTCTGGTACAGGGCATGTATCACCTCATGGGAAGGCTGAGCAGACAGTTCATATGCACATCTATATGTGTCTTGGAAGAAGAATATGCTTTCTGTTGCCTATCCATGTTTAAAGGTTTCAAAAACTACCAGAAGGGTTTTACAAATTTTCCTGAGCATGATGCAAGAGAGGTCAGGCAAGCCAGTGAACAATTTAATGGCGCCCATTAGGGTTTTCATCATGTATTGTTCACTCATTCTCTCACCCGCCTTCAAGCCTGGCAGATTTGGATAGTTGAGCCACGTGGGGTGGCTTTTCTTCAACAACTCTTGTTCTTTCCACGTCCGCATCCTAGGTAGAGGGCAAAAGCTAAGGTTGTCTCTGATTCTTTTAGGCGCCTCTACCATATGAACTAAATACTTGGGGTATTTAGTTAGTCATGATTTTCTCCATTTTGGCTGAGAGTCCACAATCAGCTTAACTCCTTCTGGTTTGGAGATATCTTCTTGGTATAGTGGCACTATCGGCTCTTCTTTGATCCGCTTGTTTATTGTAGCAGCTTCATACTTGAGAAGAGGATATGGGAGAGAAGGTTGTAGCCATTCATGTCGAACGATATTGGCATCTAACTTCTAAATGGTCATAGACTTCAACACTCTCTGCTCCCACTCCATTGCTTCTTTGGCCGTGTCTTTTATTGCCGCTTCTATTGCCTTTTGTAGATTTTCTTCTTCTTCTTGTGTCAGATCCCGGGGCTCTTGGGATGGTCCCACAAGGATGTCCTCTTGCATTGTGGTGTCCATTGGATCTGACACATTGTCTATGTCAATTCCTTCCATTGCTGCTGGCCCTGTGCTCAAATGTGACTCTTCAATTTGCTGTTTTCCTTTTAGCTCATCAATCTGCTTCTGATATGCTTTCTTTTCCTTTTCAGCTTGATCCTCCATGTTCACTAAGTGGTCGTTCAATTCTGCATTGGATTTTTCAGCCTCTTCTAGCTTCCTCTTGGTTCTTCATTTTCTGTTTGAATCCTCTTTAGATCCTCGTCCATCTTCTTTTTCAAGGCTTCTAGCTCATCTTTCATGGCCTCGTTCTCATCTTCCAGACGGCTTTGCATTACTAGGGAGCCCTCGGCCAGCATCAGTCTTTGTCTCTTCTCTACTGTCAACTCCTTTTGGAGTTCCTTCATCTGTTCTTCATATGTATCATTCTCCGAAGCAGTGCTAGTCGAGGTAGCAGCTCTGACTCTGGCCGGAGATGCCCTTAGCCCCTCTGGATGGTATGATCTTTCACTTTCATTTGATCTTTTAGCTCTATCACTTCATCATGGCTTGCCTCATGTTCTAGCTCAGCTTTTTCCTTAGCATTCCTCAAAGTTTCCACTTCTTTGGACTCATCGGCAAGCTGGAGTGTCAAATTGTCCCTTTCTTTCTCCGCATTCGTCAGTGATTTACTGATTTTCTTATACTCCTCCTCTGCTCTTTGAAGATTTTGGTCTGCTGCCTGACTCTGTCTTTCCATCTCTTGGCATCTTTTTAGTGCCGCTTCCAGATCGGCTTGCAGCATGGCTTGCTTCTATGTGTTCTTTTGGTCTTGCTTTTGCAGCGAGTCTACCTCGGCTTTGATTTGAACTTCATTTGCTTTGAGATTATCAATTGCAATCTCAGTGGTCATAGGTCTTGCTCTGAGCCCAGTGAGTTTTTGCATCACTTCATCCCAATCATTGGTTTGTGGCTGTAAATCCATTGTATCTGTGGCCATTTCCTTCAATTCCACCAATCGAGGGCTCAACATGTATTCTTTGGGTCTGGTGCTCAACAACTCAAAAGCTGCATTAGCTGCCTCTTCTTGAGAGTATCCAGCAGCTAATAGATTAAGAAATATTCTATAGTTTTTCTCTTCTGGATCTGGCTTCTCATCTTTTGGCTCAACTTATGCCTTCTACTCTTCCTCTTTGTTCTTCTCTTCCTTGGAGTCTTGTTGCCTATCAGGTTTGTTCAACTCCTCTTTTTGTCAGGTTTGGGGAGGACTAAGAGGAGGTGGTGATGGTGGAGGGATGGATTCTTGTCTTGATGGTGGAGTTGATTGCTTCTTCTTGAAATCCCGATCCGCCTTTGTTTTCCTCTCTCTTTCTTGGCCTTCCTTCTCTTCTAGTAGCTGCCGTCTCACATCATCCACTTCTTCTTCGGTAAAAGGTATGTTAGGGATATTCTCCACTATAGCATCTAAGATCTCGAAATTCTTCATATAATCTTCAAACCGATCCCTTTGAATCCTTCGAGATGATCCACACATAGCCTCAAGTGATGGCTTCCATAACTCGCTCAGATCCCCTTTTAGCGCTCTCTTAGCTTTGAAACTTTCCATTAATCTTTCTAGCCTTGCCGCTTTCTGTGACTTTGTTTCCTTTACTGACACCTGTAGAGTTTCTTTCTTTCCCTTCTTTGGCTCTGGCGGCTCTTCTAGAACTGTCTCTAAACAACGCTTCAGCCTTGTGGCTACCCTTGGCGCCTTAGGAGGTTCTTCTTCTTTGTCTTCCTTCAACTTGAGCCAATCATTTTGTGAGGGAGGTAAAGGCCAATTGCCCTTGGCATGCAATGCTCCATAGACAACTTTGGTTATCAACTCACCAGGCACAATATAGGTGGGATTTTTGGTCTCCATCTTCACAAGATTGTCGTGAATGTAAGCGGCATAGTTTATCTCCTTTGGTTTGCTCTTCTACATCGCCCATGTGAAAGTGATGGCAATAGCTCCATGTGGCATCCTATATTTCTGTGGCCGCTTGGTACACATGTGGAAGTACTGATTGTATAGTTGGCTCATGATAGCCACCTTAGGGTTTGCAATATCTTCAAATGTATAGTTATTCTTCCTTTTCGAGTAGACCTTAATGTCATCTCGCCTCTTAGTCACGCTGTCTCCTTTGTTAGAGATGTCAAGTGCTGCTGCCACCACCTTCTCTGTGATGACAATCATTGTATTAGGCTTGCCTTGCAGATCTGTAGCTCTAGCTATGCCGTCGTCTTTGATTCTGGTGACAAATTCCCACACTCTTTTAACATCAATCCCTGCTGGCAAGGCTTCAAAGTGATTGTGGAGATCTAGTTTCTCCAAGTAGTCCCCCATCTTGCTCCTGACAAATTCATTGAGCTCTTGAGGTATCATGGGTAGCTCCACTAGATTTCCCTCCGGATATTTAAACACTCCTTGGTAGATTCTCAGATCATTGGTTTCTAGTAGGTCATCTTGAATCCAAGTGCTTGTGGGCTTCAAGGTTCCCTCTGGGATAACAAAAGGCTCCACTTCTTCTAAGTAGTCCTTGATAGTCATCCTCTTTTTCTTTGCAGGTGACTTTGTGGCTGCCATTGATCCTGTTGCACTCAGTAGTCCAAAGTTAGCATTTTTTTTATAGATTAGTTGATAAACTAAGTTCTGTCTACCCAAATGACTTGAAAATTGAAATAAGAACTCAAAAGGGACTAGGGAAACCATGCATGTGCCCACATTAGATTTTTGGCTGCAAAATAAGCATGTAGACATCCCACACGTAGGATGTCTACCTTCTCTGATTTTGATGAAACTTGACAGGCTTGTGGCCCTTGACCTGTGCAACATGGCTATGTACCTGGAATTAGGTTTGGACATCAAAAAGTGCAATTTTGAGCTGATTTAGGCTTTTGGCTCACAAATTGGGTAGGATGGCAAATGATATTCAATTGGGTTGAAGTTTGATATATAGGCTTCTTATACCATGTAAAAGACTCCCATGAAGTCAATTCCTGCACAGGAGGTCAATATGACACTGGAATTAGGTTTGGACATCAAAAAGTGCAATTTTGAGCTGATTTAGGCTTTTGGCTCACAAATTGGGTAGGATGGCAAATGATATTCAATTGGGTTGAAGTTTGATATATAGGCTTCTTATACCATGTAAAAGACTCCCATGAAGTCAATTCCTGCACAGAAGGTCAATATGACACTGGAGACATCCTACGCGTAAGACGTCTACTTTCTCAGAATGACTTTATTTTGGTTCTGTGGGTAGCCCTTAGCATGTAGAACATGGCCCTGCTCTTAGATTTTGATTTGGATAAGCATTGGTGTTGTTAGGAGCATGTGTAGTGTTTTTAGGCTAAGAAAAGTGCATCTTTGAGGTTTTGGGACCAAATGTGATTTGTCTAGCTTGAAACTTGATATATGAGCTTGAGAAGATGTAATAAAGATATCTGGAACTCAAAAACACCAGCTGGAGGTCAAATAGGTCATTTAGACATCCTACGCGTAGGATGTCTATTTCATTAATTTTCATATCTGACCCCACAGTTAGCTTGGCAATGTGCTAATAAGTATATTGTGCAAGTTTCATGTGATTTGGACTAGTTTTGGTAGGTCTATGACCCACTATTGCCTCTATGCTCTGACTTTCCGTTTTTTGATGCATATGAGGTCAACTCTTGTCCAAATGTGATGAAACTTGATGGCTAGCATGTATAAGCTATGTAGAAGCTGTGTATGAGTTGAGATGTTGAGTTTGGTGCCCAAACATGGCCTTGAGACATCCTACGCGTAGGATGTCTCCTGATGAATTTTTTATGAGAAATGCTACTAGTATATGCCCTGAGCCCCCTTGAGTCCCCTTTAAGCCCTATTTCAATAAAAAAGTCAAAAAGATAGATAGAAACTCCCTGTTTGGATTTTAGAGGCTCTGAGTCATTTTCTGGCTCTTGGAGTGCTTTTCGGCGATGAAATTTCTTGATGTTAGTCTCCATAGCTTCCTGGTTCCTTGGGGATCCTTGCCATATGGTTTTTGTTGGCTTTGGCTTCACCGGAGCTCCGTTTGGCAATTTGTCGCTCTGGAAGCGCCCATGGTTGCATTTACATGTCGTCGATGACTTGTGGTGGTCTACCACCATAGGACTTGGTTGTTGATGGTCTAGGAAAGCCGCTCGTGAAGTTTGGTGGCAAACGGACATCCGGTTTGGCCGTGAGAGCCATTTGACGCTTTGTGTGTCTGATGCTGTTTTTGAAGCTTAGTCCCGCTTCGGGTGGCCTTATGACCGTATCGGCTATATATCCTTGTAGAGCATGTTGAGATGCTCCTACCCATGAGTTCTGGTAGCATTTGGGCGACGTTCCACCGATTTACCACTTGGTGGCCTCTTGCAGGGCTCTAGAAGTTAGGGTTTTTCCCAATGGTTTTTGCCGCCTTTGTGCATTCAAGAGTGGTCTCCTATGCTAGGGTAAACCCCATACGAAGCCTCATTGCTTTTGGGTTAGCCGTTAGGTGGCCACCTCTACTTGTAGGTCTTTACTGCTTGTTCCCGTGTGAACCCTACACTAGTTTTCGCGACAAAACATCAAACATATGCGAAAAGCTCAAGGTGGTTGGCCTACCTCTCATATCTCGGGTGGTTGTGCGCGTCGCGGGTGGTTGAGCGCGTCATAGAAGCTGTTGGAAGTCCGGTTCGCTCTAGGTGGCAAGAGCTCTCTCTCAAGAAGGAAATAGTAGATATGAGCTCTAAGTGAAGTGAAAAAATCTTATAATGGGGGTCCCCGAACCTCTTTCTATGAAATTTGACATGTGCTCCCAACTTCTTGCGAGATGCGATTTAGGCTCAAAAAGTTCTTGATTTCGACTCCGTTTGCCTAGTTTTCGAGAAATTTGACATTTTGGTCAAAATCTGACCAAAACACGCCTTCCGCTCCATTCACATAATTGCACCCCCATTATACCATAGGTTGTCCTATAGTCATTGATTATCCCCATATTTTTTATTTTTCATTACGGTATTTCACCTGTTTTTTGTATTTTTGAAGTTTTTTTGCCGATAATTAGTAAAATTAAAAAGAAAATAGCAAATTAAACCCAGAAAATCCCAAAAAACATAATAACTCAAAAACATCACCGCAAAACACTATATACACTCACATGAAATTTTTATGGCCGGATTTCTCCATTTTATCAATATTTTGCTCGAAAAATGGCTATTTTTACATATATACACACACCTAGGGGCCTAATTTGGCGTTTGGTCCCATATACTTGTAGATTCTTGCTGTATAAGGGCATATGTACTTAGGTTAGTCCAGAAAATTTTGCAATCAAACAAAAACCCTTCAAAATAGTCAAAAAACATGCCCTTTTTTTGCTCTTTTTCCCTTCATTGGATCCGCATTGAGAATGCCTCCCCCCCTCTTAGTCGGAGTCCTCCTGGACGACAAGGTATCACGTCGGGGTATGTGTAGTGCATGGGTTAAAAATTGTGCTGATGCGCGGCCTTGGAATGTGGCCCTATTTGATGCATACTCAGTCAATGCATGGAAAAATTAATGTTGTGCGAGAGGAGGGAATAAGCAAGATGCTTATTGGCATTCGACGTGGAGTTTTCCTGTTTGTTGTTGATTTGGTTGGCTGATTTTTTTGCAAGTAAAAGTTGTAACTCTACAGCTCTTTGTTTGATCGTCTTTCTTGCAAAAGTTGCTTGGTTTGCCGCTACTGTCGATATGGCCGTGGTTGTCTCCGTGGAGAGAATTGTCGAGCTGAATTGGCCATAGTCTTTTTCTCGTTTGCTTGCCATTTGTAGCTTTGTTTTGGAGGCTTTTGTAGGTTTATTGCCGCATCCGTGGTCGTCATTGTTGTTCTGCTGATCGGCACCCACATAGATCAGTTTGCCGGTTTCATATGTAGTGTGTGTCTGCCTGCTGGTGTTGCTTGTACTGAAGGGAGTTCCTGTTGCTTTGGTTTTGAGATCCAAATGCGAGTCGCATTTAAGTTGTTAGTAACCATTCTCTTTGGGATCCATATCTTTTTTATTCCCGTGGTTGTTGGTTTAACTGTGTTCTTTTGTTGACTTCTGGTGTTGTATTGTGGTTTGTATGCCAGGTCACCTCTATCCTTCCGTACCCATACTTGTTTTTCGCGTGTTGCTAACCTTGATCTATTCACTGTTGTCTATGTTGTCTTATTTTTGTAGTGAACATGGTTGGCAGTTCCCTGGTTGTTCTCCATGGGTATCGTGTTGTGCTTTATTGGCACCCATCCTTTTTGTTCTTTATCCAGTGATGGTGGTGCTGTCATCTGGTTCTTTCGGGTTTGCTGAGCAAAGGCTACCACCTCTTGGTCTTGTGCATGCTGAATTTTGACTGCATCCGAATTCCAATCTATCTGCACATTATACTCTTTCTGCCAAGGTTGTCCCAACAACATGGGGTGTAGTGTGTTTTTTAAAAGGAAGATTAGCAACCTCCTCTTCAAGCTGCTTCCCTTGCTCTTCTTGAGCCCTTTTCATCCGAGGGCTTGAGATTTTGATCGCTTTTTGTATACTTCAAGAAAAGAGGTTCCAAGCTTTAGGTTTTTGAAGATTGACATCTTACTGAGTTTAATCAAATATTTTTTTGGTGAGTCTTTTAAATAGAGGGTCTTTGAACACGTGTGCCCCAGTAACCAATAGCTTCTTACTTCCCTTGGGGGCCTGCCCCTCCCCATTGGATTTCCTTAACAACATATGGTATGGTATGATCTTTGATAGCACCACCTTCATCTCAAGAAGCGACAAAATCTAATCAGCTTGGTGAGAGTAGTAGCACTTGCCAAGTCAAGAAGTCGTGTGGTCATACTGTAGGCTTGTGTACGTGAAGCCTCGTGTGCTATTCCAAGGACCTACCTCCACAAATCCATCATAGCCCATTTCTCATAGAGACCCAGCCATTTAGTTTTTTCAGAACCTGCCAACAAACTGGCTGATCCTGTTCTCTCCTTGCTCTTCTCCACCACATTAAAGTCACCAATCAATAGCCACTCTCCTTCAATGGGGGAATCCATAAACTGCATCCACAATTTAGCTCTATTCTTTGCATTGCATGGGCCATATATGTTAACTATAGTGATACGCTGATTTGCCCACATGACTCACTCCTAGGGCTCTCTTAGAGGGGTGATTAAGGAACACTTTGGGCTCTAGGTCCTTGCTCACAATAGAGAGGATTACATTGAACCCATCCACTCCCTCTCCATAAAACACCAACCTCTTTCCTAATGCCTGTTTTCTTTTGCTGCAAGCATCCAGATGATGTTCTTGGATGACCCAACAATTAACTTCCTTATCCGTTCTAACTTCCTCTCAGAAGAGGTCATGCTTCCTCGAGGTTTTCAATCCTTTCACGTTCCATGATTGGATAGCTGGCACTTACATCATTCTGAAAGTGAGACAAATTCCTTGACCTTTGATTCCTACCCCACCACCTCTTCCTTGATTTAAGGAGATTTTGAAGGATCACCTTGGCTAAGGTATTTCTTTTCTTGAAGCACATCAAAGGGGTTGTGCAGTGGTATGGAGAAAGTCCCCCTTGTTAGTTGAACAAGGGGAGGAGATAAGCCTTTTTCGTTTGAGGCTTCAGTACCCCGTAGTGACCTGGCCTCTCTAGCCACTACCTTCACCCTTTTGACCCTTTTCAAACCTGGGACTTGCACCACCAAAAAAGTTGTTACAGTCAAAAGCTTAGGTGGAGGAGCAGTAAAAATGATGGAGTTCTCATAGTGTGGGCCTTGGGGGAAATTCAGGGTGAGGCTCCATTTATCCACAATCTTCCCTTGTAATTTGAAGTCTTCCTTGTCACAAAGCATTGCCTCTTTTTCCTCCCCTGTTCTTGTCCCTTTGCTGCACTTTACCTATACCTCACTCCCTTCCCCATATTCAACCGAATCAAATATTGGCTCCTACGGCACTACACAGACAATTGTCCTATTAAATAAGAGGGGTCCTTTCTCTAGAATCTTCAAAACATCAGAGTGCTCCTTGAACCTAAGTGGGCAAAAGCCTTTTGCGAGGTAGGAAGTACTTTCTAATGCTCCTCCATGCCCAAGGATTTTTGATCCTTGAATCCATTGAGTTAGTTCGTACCTATTTGAAAATCTCCCACTGAAGCCAAACACAAGCGTGATCTTAGCTTGCATGGCTAGCTACATTTTAATGAGTGTAGGCGGAATCACAATAGTAACCGTCTCCGCTACCTCCACCTATTGTGGTAGCAATTGCTTAAGAGCACTATAGGCTCCATCCACAACCCCATCTTTGACACACCCACTACAATTTACCTATGAGCTAGATCTTTTATTTATGTTGGGGTCAACCTCTATCTGCTTGTTAAGTTCTTGTTCAAGACAAGCCTTAATCTTCTTCAGATTTCCCTGTCCTCCATCACTTTTGACCTCGGTAGTTTGGACAAAGCCATTGTCCAAAGAAATATGATCTTTCAAAATGCTAGAAAAAGAAATGCTTGGTTTGAGCAATGTAGCACCGGTAACCACCTTGTTAGTACTCGTGCAAATCGTGGCCTAGTTCTCCCCTTCCTTGAGTGTCTTCACCTCAAAAATGATTCCTTTTGTTGACTGATCTATCAAATTTTTCCTTATCTTTACCTGGGGGGACTTCTATATTGACCCTTCCTTGCTATCCACTTGGATCGAGCCCTTCGTCAAGAATTCTCCTGACTTTACGTCACCACCAGGTGATGAGTGCACTACCGATCCTTTTCCTTCTTCCATCGGCAAGCCGTCATCTTGAACCGGCAATTTCCTGGCCACTAACATTTGCAAAAACTTTAGGATTTTCACCTCCATGGGAAGCCCTTCAATCTCCATGGTAGACACCACGAAAGAGCAAACCTAAGTGGAATGGGGTGAAGGCAAGGGAAGCATGGGGGAACAATTCCTAGTGGAGAGTGTTAAAGTTAAAAACAAAAAAAAACAACGAAGATAAAGAGACGCCGAAGATAAAGAAATGTTGAAGATAAAGAGATGCTGAAGATGCTAATAGAGGGATCACCCAACATGTAACAAAATCGTGTTGTGGTTGGCAGCAAAGCAAGTCGAGGCACAAACCTCGTAGCCAAGCACAAAACCCACACACATGTAACCTAAGATCTCTACCAGTGTGTCAAGATCGCAATCACGAATAAAATGCAATTCTAGCAGACAACCACAAGCCCAACCCTCGCAGGCGAGCGATGAAACAACTCACCCACAATGAAGAAGCGAGGTGCAGCCTCCGTAACCTCACATCTAGATATAAGCTCACACATCCACTTATACCACCCAAGGTGAAGCAATGAGACCTTCCAAAGTGCACTCAAACCCTATACCATCTAGACTCTGGAAACCCTATGCCATCGCCAAGGGTACACTGGTCTTCACTTGCCTCACTTTTAAGGTGATCCACTTGTACACAAAAGTATCTCCTCTTTTCTCTTTTCTCTTTCCTCTTTGAACATTAGTTTGCACTAAAATTAAAGGGGAATCACTTTTGATTCCCTAAAAAAGAAAATTTGTGACACCTTCTCACATCAATTTTCAACCAGTTTCAATAAAACATAAACTTCATGCTTCATTAGTGTCGTAAAAAAAGCAAATCAATAACAAACTATTAATTTACAAACCCTAACTTTTGCATCTAGTTTAAAAAAAGGTAACTATCATGATTACCTCTACTTTGAAACAAAGCCTCATAAATAAAACTAAAAACTAAAATTAACTTTTAAATGCAAGACATGTTTAAACATGCACAAAAGCCATTGGTGCTAGTAGCCAATCGGAGGTCCTTTTCAATGCGAGAATTGTGGGAGCATTTGAGGTCAAGAGATCCATCAAACAAGGGTGACCTCTGGACAGTGTTGCGAGAGGGGAGATTCAAGGGCTATCTCTGCCTGCAATTGCTAGCTAAGCTCTTTGATGATGACTCATTGTTACTTTTCCTCAAAGCTTGCCATTAGGTGATCAAGAGGCCTTAGAGATCGTGCAAATGTATTCCATAGCATCACAATTGAAGTTTAGCATCAAAGAGTCAAGATTGATCTCTCTCTCAGAGAGGGACTCATTTGATCCATCAATGTCGTCCAGGGAGACAGTATCAAAAGGGAAGATATTCTGACACCTTGGATCCCCACTAGGGGTAGATGGAAACCACAAGAAAAAATTCACTTGGGTCATGGAGAAGATAAGAAGCAAGATGCACGGATGGAAATATGTGCTTCTTTCCTTCTTGAGCAGAGTGAAAGTGATCCTTCATAGTGGGCTAGTTGGGATACAATTGCGAGATTGATTGAGCAAAGCAGTTAAGAGATTCTTAACCCTAGTATCCAGGCAAAGGCCATGTGCGCTAAGTTTGTGGTCACATTTGCAAAGCAGATTGTTAGCAACAAGCTAACTTGGATCACATTTTCCGGTAGCAAGCTAACTCGGATCACATTTTTTGGAGCTTTCATTGTTAAAACACTTATTATTTTGATAAATCGGAAATATTGTAACTCCTACTTTCCGGATAAACTTTGTGATTGATGAGCCGGGGCTACAAGCTTCCAGATTGTATCAACCTATCTTTAGTTAGAGCTCTCAGATTATTAGTTTTGACCACCTAAAACCTTGGCTAAGGTATAAAAGCCAATTTTTGTAAGTTTTCTAGAATTTCTTGGATAATAGAAACATAGCGTGAGCTAACGGCGCTCACTTCTCTCCTTCTCGCGCTTCCTACTCTCTCCTTGGTTGTCACATTGCAGCAGCGTCAGTTGCGTTGCAACCGCAGGTAAGAGCTCTACACATTGACATAAGCATTCCACGATATTTTGTAGATTTTGGCGTCATTGACTTGTGGCCTAAATTCATCATAAGTAGAAATTTACACTTAAAAATAAAAAACTAAGTATAGGTGGGTATTGGGGTACCATTGCAAAGCATTTAGATGCATTCTGGGTCAAAAAAGACTACAAAAACTCACTGCTGCTGTTAATAATCACGATTTTTGCAGTTGACCTAAAGTGAGATTTGAGACCATAAGCATGTGTGCTTAGGTCTTATAAACATGTCCTAGAAGTCTCGTAATGTTTGGATATCCTTTGATGCTATAATGGATGTGATCTGTTTGCCGATGAGCGATTGGCTTTTGGTAATTTCTGTCATTTGAGTGTAACCTGAGTTAAATGCGAGTTTTTTGGTGTTTTCTAAGAGATCGACAACCTCTTGTAGCATCTATGCACTAGTCGAGTCAGCTTCGTCCCATGGATTGACAATTTATTCGTGGTTCTCGCTATGTCTGCAATAAGATAGGAGTGAGGTTAGACACCCATCCCACATTTGGCACCACTGCCGGGGATCAAAGAGACCTAAACTAGGAAAAAACACGAGCTTATTGTGAAGTTATCCTTTAACTTACTCTAGGATCTCCTAGAGTAAAAACTTTATTTTTAAAACCGCATAGCTTAAGATTGTTGTCTTTTGCTGTGTCGAAGTAGCTTGGAAGTAATCTTACTTGCTAAGTACCTTTAGGATTGTAGGATTGTAGAGTTGGATTAGGATTTTGAGAATGATTGATGGATGAGACAAGTCTTAAGATCAAGGCTCAAAAAACCCATAAAAACAAGAAAACAAGTGTTTGTGGACACTTTCCACAACCCCATTGCAGTAGAACCTAGAAGTAGGGTAAGTAGAATCTGAGATGGATTTCAGAACATAGCTCTCTCCAAAAGAATCAATTGTGAATTGTTATGTGAAGTTGCAGAATTTCAGGTCTACGGCTAGAAATAGCACCAAAAGACTGCCACCACTCAATCCAATTGGAGAGTATGCTCTAAAAGCTGTATGAACCAGTGGGTAAGCTCAAGGACACACTAAGGTAAAAATTTCAAGAGTTTGCAAAAACTCCAATTATTTACTTTTTCTTGATATTTTGGGACCAAATTAGATTTTGACTTGACTCAAAATAGCTCATAAAAAGACTGTTTAGTGGAAAAGTTCAAAAAAGTGTTCATTTTAGGCTTAAAGTAAATAATCATGATTGTTCAAGTTTGTTCAGATCAAAATTTGTTTAAGTTTTCAATTGTTTTCAAAATCAAAGACAAGGGATCAACAGATGTACCAACCTACCTATTTATGGATTGTTATAACAATAACTCTGTTATGATGACTCTTGAAGAGGTGGAACAGACCAAATATCAAGGGTATTCCATAAGGGATTGGATAATGGGCCAAGGACCAAAAACTATTCCATGAGAAGAACTCCGCAAGAGATCTTTTGAGAGTAATTTTAAAAAACCAGAAACTACCTCGTCACGAAGAAAACCGGGTGACATTAAAGCTAGTCTAGGGTTACATGAGTCACTATTTCCAATAGATTGGTTTGAAGGACTCGGAACATGATCAACTGCCAAGAGACCGGGAGTTGAACCAAACAAATAGACGTGTCAAACCAGCTAATTTTCAAAACTGGGTCAGAAAATACAGTGGATTTGGGGATCCATACGACCACTTAGCAAGCTTTAGCAAGTGCTAAGAGCAGAAGACATACTTGATTTCCATACTCAATTCGAGGGATTTGGAATGACATTAGAAGGAAAAGCACTGACATGGTTCCAAAACATTCTACCAAGGTCAATCATGGACTTGAATACATTAGCTCAAGAATTTGTAGCTGCTTGTTCCAAAACGGGGATCAAACACAATACGATAGCCCAAATCTATAGCTTCAAACAAAAACAAGGTGAGTCCGTTAGGGATTGTGCAGCTAGAATAAAACAATACATTGCAAGATTCCCAGAGCTAGAGATACCTGCAGAAGAAAGACCAGTATCATTGTTTCTAGAGGGACTGCTAAACAAAGAACTTCATGCTATATTGTATAGTAAGAAGCATACGACCCTAGAACAGTGTGTGTCAGATGCTATTGACTTAGGAGACAATTGTGATATTTTCAATGAAGAAGATGTGCCTAAGAATAACCAAAGCGAGAAAACTGTGTCCACCAAACCAGCACAAGTGGGAACGGCTACTGTAGGTCCGCTTTCAGCCATAGAAGACATGCTCAAAAGGATGAATGACATGATGGATAACATGCAAAAAGCACCCATGAGGGGACCGAGGCAAGGGATACCTCAACATGGACAACCAATTAGGCCGCAAAAATGGTATGCAATTGAGGCTAAATGGACAAACCATGTGACCCATGAGTGCTATTACCGATCAAAGTATGATGGGAATGTTCAATATGTGCCTATGAGGCCACAAGGACAACCCATGTACAAATATCAGCCTAATATGTCCCTAGCTCAAAGACCACTGATGGGTATGGAAAGACCTCAACCTGTGTTGGGTCAACAACCTCCATATCCGAGACATAATGCAGTGCCTATAAAGTACATGCATTTAGAGGGAGTCATAGATGAACAAGCACTAGTGCCTGTTACACCCTATGATGAGCCTAGTCCATCTATAGTAATGGTAGAAGGATATTGGTATAATGCACATCCATCACCAATGAAAGAATCCGTGACTTATGCTACTGCAGAGCTTGCACCAATGTACTATGTAACTAATCAAGGTGCTAGACCTCCTATGGTAAGACCCATGATTAAGCCAAGAACTGGAAACTGTCACAACTGTGGTGCAGATGATCATTGGAAAAATGAATGTCCAAAGTCTAACAAGAACCTTAAGCCAGTTAAATCTTATTGCATACAATGTTGCAAAAAGGGAGGACTTTTCCCTGAGGATTGTCCAAAAAATCATTTAAACAAGGGTAAAACAATAGTAAATGTAGTCCAAGTGATACCTAGTAGCTCATCTGAAAGTGAACCAATTGTTCCAATCAAGGTAATCACCAAAGCTCTAGCTAAGAAAAAGAAAACTAACTCCTTTAATGATTTGGAGAATACAAAAATTTCCTCTCAAAACACCAAAAGAAGCAGAAACAAAAGGTATGAGATGAGAAAACAGAAATAAAGGGCTGAAATCGAGGAGAAAGCAAAGAAACTATTCCAGAAAAAGGTGAGAGAAACTGGAAGTGAAATTAAAGAAACCAGTATGATATCTGGAGAATTAATTTTGGTTTTGACAAAATTTTTGAGCCAATTAATGCAGCCTTGGAAGCTTACCAAGCGGGACTTAAAGCAGGCCAAAACATGGAAAACAAATGGAAAAACTATCCTTCTCCAGACATGAAAGCAGCTAAGCTTGAAGCTTATCAAAATTTAGTAAGAATTACTCAAGAAATGCTGAAAAAACAAAAGCCCAAGCGCGAGAGTATGGCAAAACCCGAGGAGCTTGTGACCAGTAAAGAAAAATCCAAAGTGGTGGTAGAATCCCACCTTGAAACAAAAGAGCCATAACTTATAGTGCCGGACATCAAAGATGCCTTAGATGGAATTCCATTTGTAGAAGAAGATTGGCCAGGACACTTATGGAAAAAAGTTAGAGAGATTAATGATGGGAGCCTAATTCTGAAGTCAGCTCCTATAGAGGAAGTTTGGGTAGACAACATAACTCCTGATTTGGACATGGATGTACAATCCTTGTATGGGGATTGTGGATCTGAAGCTTCAGGAATGTCTAAACCATTGACTTTGAAAACACTACCCTCTTACTTGGGAGATAACGAAGATGAATCCATAGTGTGTAAAACCACTTAGATAAAGAGAATGGAACAGACCCTAGAGATAGACAACATTCATTCAATCATGTTTACATCCATTCAATGCACTCTTACTTTAGGAGAACTATTGAAAATTAGACCATATTTATGGAATGATCTATAGAAAACTCTAGAGAAGGTGGAGATAACGGGGTTAATCGCAAAGAATTTGGGAAAATTGAAACATGAATTGGATAACAAAGAGATTCGACTTGTTCCAACGAACAAAGTCGGAGAATACTACGAAGGGAAAGAAGGAAACACAACCCTTCCAGTGAGATATAATGATATAGAAACCATGGCAATACTGGATAGTGGGGCAGGCATGGCCATAGCCACAAAAGCAATATGGGAATCATGGGGGCGACCAACCATTAGACAAACTCGAATGAAATTGCAATTGGCTGATAAAAACACATCGAAAAACCCTTAGGACTGCTTGAAAAAGTGATAGCTAATTCCCGTGGGATTGAATATCAACACTCTTTTTCCATAGTGGACTTTGAAAAGAAACTCAATTACGAAATCATATTGGGAAGACCTTTCATGCAATAGGCACAACTCATCCAAGATTGGGGAAACAATTTTATGTACTTGAAGCAAGTGGGATCTATAACAAGGGTTAATCTAAAAGATCACACTTATAGAGATGTCATGAAAACACCCATACAAGAATTTGATTCAGTCTCTTCGGCTGAAACTAAGCTTCCATCTTGGTTGAACAAGGGCACACCTATTTGGATGTGTGGAGCCTCAGAAAATGAGAGCTTAAAATGAGAAGAGTGTATCTTAGAAAGGGATTGCACAGATGAAGCCTATGTACCTAAACCCTTTCCAGAGTATTTGTTTGAGCCATTTGAGTGGACTCAAATTTTAGCAACAATGGATATATGTGTAAATACGTCTATGCCTACTCAATTTTGCAATGAGGACATAATTCCCATACAAATGATCTCAACCCTTCACGTTCAAGACAAAATTCCAAAATCCAAGGACTTGATGAAAGCTAAACAAGTCTTTTCAGACCTCTACTATGATGCAACAGATGAATTAGAAGAACATTTGGCTACCTCAGATGATTCGGGGTCGGAAAAAGAACATGTGAGAGCTAAACTACTCATGAAAGGAGGGGAGGAAAAGTTTTTTGACTTTACAAACTAGAAACCTAGAAGACAGAAATGGTATAGAAGAAAAAGAGACACCAGAAATTTGAAAGCTATACCTATGCCATTAGTCTCTAGTAGAACATAGTTTCTGATGCAGATAGATGCACATGATTGTGTCAAAGACAAAATCACTGGTAGGTATCCTTTAAACAAAAAGCAAGAAATATCTAAAACATTGAGAAAAACAAGAAAGGAAACTCAAGTAAAACCTAAATACCAGGACAAGAATTCAACGATGACACGTGTTGAACGAAGAAAGAAATATCAAGAGTTGAAAAAAGCTCTAAAGAAGATATATACCACTAAAATGGAAACCACCGAGGAGGAAGGTAAAAAAAAGATGAAATGAGTGTTCCGTCCCATTACAAAAATTATACTCTCCAAGATCAAAAAATCATAGTCGAACAACCTATCAGAGAACTACAAAAATAGGGCGAGTCCTATGAGGGACCAAAAAATCCAAAAAAGATAGATCTGGCCGACGAACCAAGAGAGGAGCCTAGACCGGCCTCCTAACGGAAGAAGAAGAAGAAGAGCTTTTTTAAAGCTTACTAAAAGAATACCGAGATATCTTTGCTCGGTCTTATAAGGATCTCAAGGGTGTTGATCCAGAAATCTATCAACATACCATACCGATGAGAGATGATACAAAACCAAGTAGACAAAGGCCATACACATATAATGAAACATTTGCTAGGAAGATCAAAGAAGAGTGTGAAAAGCTAAAGGAAGCCAAATTCATTTATTAAATTGAACACACAGATTGGCTGCCTCCAATTGTGAAAGTCCCCAAGAAAAATGGAAAATGAAGAGTGTGTGTCAATCTCAAGAAAGTGAATGCAGCTACCATTAGAGACAACTTTCCTATTCCAATCACAGAACATGTTTTAGAACGAGTTGCAGGAAAAGAAGCTTACAGATTTTTAGATGGATTTTTGGGATACAATCAACATTTGGTTGACCCCAAAGATCATCATAAAACTGCCTTTGCAAACTGAATGGGATATTTATGCCTATCGGGTTATGGCTTTTGGGTTAACTAATGCTTCTGCCACCTTTCAAACATTAATGAGCCATGCTTTTAAAGAATATATTTGAAATTTCTTGGAAGTATATATGGATGATCTATGTGTACATTCATCAATCCGGGCTGATCTTTTTCAACACCTCAAAAAGGTATTCGAAAAATGTAGACTTTATGGGATTTGCTTAAATGTTAAAAAGTGCACATTCATGGGTAGGCAAGGAAAAATTCTTGGACATAAAGTGTCTAAAAATGGCATAGCTATTGATTATGTATAAAATGCATGTTATTGCTGATTTGTCTAGACCGACAACAGTCAAAGGGGTTCAAGCCTTCATGGACATTGTGGATATTACAGACGATTAATTTACATGTACGCTATAATTGCAAAACCCATGTATAGCTTGATTACACACTTTGAATGGACTGATGAGTGTGAAGAATCCTTCATAAAAAAGCTTAAGCAATCTCTCACCTCAACTCCAATATTGAAAGCATTAGATTGGAATAAGATCTTCCACATACATGTAGATGCTTCCAATTTTACCATTGGGTGTATCCTAGCTCAACCAGGAGACGGAAAAATTGATTTTCCTATTTCTTATGCTAGCCGACCGTTGAATATGTTAGAGAAGAACTATACCACCACCAAAAGTGAAGGACTAGGAATAATCTATGGCGTAAAAAAGTATAGACATTACCTATTAGCTAACAAATTTGTGTCCTTTGTGGACCACCAAGCCTTATTGCACTTGGTCAACAAGCCATACAACACATGAAGAATAGTGAGATGGTTCATCATTCTTCTGGAATTTGAGTAGTTGTGAAAAAGGGCACCACTAATCAAAGAGCAGATCATTTGTCAAGGATTGTTTCAGGAGAACCACCTAAGGGAGTAGATGATGATCTACCAGATGTATATCTGTTCTCTATTGAAATGATACCTTGATGGTCGGAAAACATGGTATCATTGATGACCATAGCTCAAGTGAATTTGCAAATACCACTTCCTATTACAATTGGATTAATTGAGCAATCGGCTATGTATCAATTACTAGCTGGAAGGTTGTACAAAAGAAATTAGGATGGAATATTGCTGTTGTGCATTAATCCTGAGGAGAAAACCCAATGCTTAGGTCAAGCACTTATTACCGTAGTAGGAATTCACTTTGCGGAAGACCAAACTATGCGACGGATCTTAAGACTTGGAGTATTTTGGCCAACTATGAGGAGAGACGTTCATTCTTTTGTGAAAAATTGTCCTCAATGTCAAAAACAAACAGCCATACCTCATGTGACATTGTTCCAAATATCACTTGTTCCTAAGTGGAGTAAACTATCTAGTTATTTACTTATCAAGTCGAACATTTCCTGAGGATATGAGTAAACACCATCAAAGAGCAATTAGTAACAGAAGCAAGAGACTATACTCTTTTTGGAAATTAATTGTATCGGAGAGATAAGGATCAACATTTGTGCCTTTGTGCAAATGAAGACGAATATATTCCCATTATAGAACAAGCACATGCTGGATTAGCTGGAGTCCACTTCTCTAGTGAGACCACAACAAGAGCATTCTAATGGCAGGCATATGGTGGCCAACACTTTTTGCAGATGCCAAAGAATATGTTCAAAGATGTGATGCTTGTCAACGAGAAAAAATGCCAACCCATGTAGATAGCATGCCCTTAAGGCCAATGATGGGGGCTAGAGCTTTGCAAAATGGGCTATAGACTTTGTAGGGCCAATATAGCCACCTGCTTATAGAACCCAAGCTCAATATATCATTGTAGCTACTGACTATTGGACCAAGTGGGCCGAGGCTAAAGCAACTCAAAAGAATGATGCCATAACCACAGCCACATTCTTATACGAGTACGTGTTCATAAGATATGGACTACCAATAGAAATTGTCACTGATAGGGGAACTCATTTCCTCAATGAGGAAATTGAGTATTTGCTTAATGAAATAATGGTCATCCATAACAAATCGGATCCCTATCACCCACAAGCAAATGGACAAGCTGAGCATACGAATAAAATTCTTAGCTCGGTATTGACTAAAGTGGTTTAGGAAGAACAAATTGGGAAATGAATCTCCATGCTGCTCTATATGGGCTTATAGAGTTTTATTCAAAACAACTTTAAATGCTACACTCTTTAACCTTGTTTATGGTCTTGATGCCATATTGCCAATAGAATTTCTATTGCCGACATTAAGGGTAGCTAAGGATCTTGAGTGGACTGGACATGAATTGTCCGAGAGACTTGAAGATTTAGAAAATATTGATGAGCAAAGGCTAGCTGCTCTAGCTCACATCTATGCGTTGACGAGCGCAAAGCGTGACATGGACCCTGACGGCCTCAAACGCCAAGAGCCAATGCATGCCGAGCCGGCCACAATGAAATGAACAGGGGGCGTCACCTAGCTTTGAGCGGCTAGGACGCGGATAAGGGTGATTCGAAGTGATACAAACTCTGCATACGAGAGAGAGAGAGAGAGAGAGAGAGAGAGAGAGAGAGAGAGAGAGAGAGAGAGAGAGAGAGAGAGAGAAGTAGAGAGAGAGAGAGAGAGAGAGAGAGAGAGAGAGAGAGAGAGAGAGAGATGACGCAAGTGATGGAAAGCCCTTGGGGTGTGAGGAAAACTAATTTGAATGCAATATTTACAGCAATCTTATTTTTAGCGAGGTGGCAACCATGGTGATAGAGAGAGATAGAGAGATAGTGAGCCCTAATAGTGCGTTCTCTAGAGGTGACTCATAGATACGGAGATTTCTACTAGCGCGAGTGTGTGGCAACCATTGGAGTCAAGGTGTAGACATGGATTATTCACATAGTGCTAATTCACAAAATACTACACTAAATCCCTCTCTCTTGGTGCAAGTATTGCCAATCCCTCCCACCAAAATGCTACCAAGTGCTGACCCCCCCGATAGTGACCTCTCAATGCCTTTTTATAGGTGCTGGCTGCTTTAGGTTTAGGGAAGAAAGGCAGTGGGTCCTAGATGGTTGACCCTTGCTTTGTCTTAGGAGGATTTAAAAAATGAAAACTCCTAGGTGGGCTTTTGTGGCCATCACCTAGAGAGAGGTGATAATTTACAATTGGGGTTTTTTACAGGATTTGGCTTGAAACTAGAAAAGTAATGATAACCTAAGGATATTGCTGCAAAGATGTGTCGTGGACGGGAAGACGGTAAACGACGGGCCTGGTTGGTGCGTCGGTGTAGCACGTTCATCATTTTCGGGGCCGGACAGGGCATGCCTTCGACATCTTTTCTTGTTTCAATGTTGGCATCTCGTGACTTGACTGTCCTTTATTATTTTGTCATTAGCGTCGATTCCTTCAATTTTTTTTACTATTTTCTTGTGTGTGCGTATATGCATGCGTAAAGTGTGGATATGTGAGTGTGCATAGACGTGTGTGCTCGTATATATATAAGTGCGTATGTTTGTTTTGTGAGTGTGTGTGCATATGTACTATGGGTTGTATGTGTGTGTATAAGTGTGGGGGTAGTGTGTGTAAATGAGAGTGTGCATGTGTGAACGAGAGCAAGAGAAGGTAGTTTTATTATACATACATTTATATATATATATATATATATATATATATGTATATGTATAGGGGACGATGGCGTGCGAGCTCGTGAGGGGGGGGTATGAGAGGTGGGGAGTGTGTGTGTGTGTGTGTGTGTGTGTGTGTTTTACCATACTAGGTGGGGTGTGTGTGTATGTATTAGGAGAGAGAGAGAGTGTGTTTTTTTGACTGCGGTGCCTTCGGGCCTGACTGACAAGAGCGCGACAGAGACAGAGAGGGTGGGAGTGCTTGGTGGCGGCCCTGTGGTGGCTGGGGGGGGGGGGGGGGGGGGTGAGGGGTGAGAGAAGGGGTAGTGTGGGGTATGTACTATGGCTATGAATGAGTTTGTGTGTGTGTTTTACCCTGCTACGCCTTTGGGCCTGACTGACGAGAGCGCGATAGAGAGAGAGAGAGAGAGCACGGGAGAGAGCTTGATGATGGCGGGGGGTGAGGTGTGAGAGATGGGTGAAGTGGGTGTGTGTGTGGGTGGGCTATGAGAGAGAGAGTATTCTGTTGCATGCCTTCGGATTGACGAGGGGAGAGACTGCGGGAGCAAAAGAGAGAGAGAGAGCCTCGGGCCTATGCATGGCCGACAGAGAGTGGGAGGGGGGGTTTATGGTCAACGGGATGGGGGTTGAGAGTAGCGGGCTAAGGGAAGTGAGTGAGGGTTGGGTGGGTGCTTATGAGTGAGTGAGAGAGAGAGAGAGAGAGAGCGAGAGAGAGAGAGAGAGAGAGAGAGAGAGAGAGAGAGAGAGAGAGAGAGAGAGAGAGAGAGAGAGAGAGAGAGAGAGAGAGAGAGAGAGAGAGAGAGAGAGAGAGAGCTTGGGTGAGTGGCGGTCCGCCAGTAGGAGAAAGACAAGGGGGATTGGTGAGGTGGCGAGAGAGTGTGTGAGGGGGGAGGGTTTATGGCGGCTGGCCAAGTACGAGAGAGAGAGAGGAAGGGTAAGAGAGAGAGAGAGAGAGAGAGAGAGAGAGAGAGAGAGAGAGAGAGAGAGAGAGAGAGAGAGAGAGAGAGAGAGAGAGAGAGAGAGAGAGAGAGAGAGAGATAAGGCTCTAATATGAATAATGGAAGAGAGAGAGGAAGACCCTTGTAAAATCATGGCGGCCCGCCGATGGAAGAAAAACCAGAGGCAGTTTGTTTTATGCACCCTTTGGGCTGGGTGACAAAGGGGTAGAGATAAGAGAGAGATGGTGGGTTGGTGAAGCCGAGAAGGGGAGAGAGAGAGAGAGAGATCTGTTCTCTGGTGATAATGGAGGGAAGTGTGGCCAAACTAGTGGCGGCGTGCTGTGGCCAAGCATAGAAGGGGGGTGGTGATTGTTAAAAACAACTTTTTATCATTTTTTTCAGTAATGTGCTCCTCCCTGATTAGGGTTGGTTCTTGCGGACGCGATTTCGAAAACCGGCCGTCATTAGCCCTCCCCTCTGGCTAGAGGCATTCATGCTTCTAGCCCTACTTTTGATTCTTTAGCAGCGGAGTTGGAGGGTTCTCTCTCCTCTGGAATATCTAGCATGAACTCTGGGTCAAACCTTAGAAAATTCCTCTTGAGCTTCCATCCATTGACTCTAGTCTTGTGAATTCTCCTACCTGCTTCCATCAACTTGTAACTACCATTGGCGTAGTGCCTTTTGACAATGAATGGCCCTTCCCATCTGGGTTGAAATTTCTTGTCCTTCCTAGTGTCAAATCTGTTGTCGTATCTCAATATTAACATGCCTCTTTCCAAGCCCTTTTCCTTAAGCCCTTGATTGAAGGTGAGCCGGCGTCGCTTTGCTTGCGCTGCATAGTGATTGATTGCATCTTCCCTATCTAGTTGGAGCCTTTCTAGATCCAGGGTGTGGTTATAGAGATTGACAATTGGGCACTGTAATTGGCTAGCCAAGACTAGCAAGCTGGCTATCTATACCTCGATGGGTAGAATGTCCTCCTTTCCATAGACTAGATGGAAAGGGGTAAACCCTAGTGATGTTCGGAATGTCGTTCGATAGGCCCATAAAGCGGCCATGAGATGTTTATCCCAGTCACTTGTGTGGTTATTCACCTATTTTGTGATGATTTTACAGATCATGCCGTTTACCTTTTCCACTAGGCCATTGCGCTGTGGATAGTATGGTGTGGAATGTTGGTGTGTAATGCCTAACTTTTTCATCAGTTCTCCCACCAAGGTGCCTCTGAAACCTGCCCCCCTATCAGATATTATCTCTAGCGGAGTGCCAAAACGGCAACAAATGTACTCGAATATGAACTTTGCCACCTCTTGGGCTATAATGCGTGTGGTGGCCGTTGCTTCTGCCCATCGGGTCATGTAGTCTACACCAACTAGAATGTATAATTTACGTGATTGGGCCCTTGGTAGAGGACCAATTGCATCTATTCCCCACATTTCAAACAGACCATATGAGATGATCGGAGTTTGTGGCTTATAGGTTAGTGTACGATCACTGGACACTTGAAAAGTCTTGCATGTTTTACACCAATGATGCACATCCTTGTTCAGACTAGGCCAAAAGAATGGCCTGTAGAATATTCCTATATACTTGTAATATCTAAAGCAAAATGACCGCCACAGACACCATCATGGCAACTTGAGATTACCTCCGTGATCTCATTGGAGGTTGGCACTCACCTGAGAATCTGGTCTTTGCCTTTGCAATATAAGTTGTTGTTTATAAGGCGGTATCTTGTAGCCTTCCTGACAAGCCATTGTTTCTGGCCCTTAGTGTACCCTTCAGGACATTCTCTTGTATCTAAGAAGTTGATGATATCAGGGATAGCATCGCTACCTTGAAAGAGGGGTAGTTTCAGTTTGATTGCTCCTATGGGAACATCCTGTATTCTTTCCTTGGCTAGAGCATTTACCTCTTGATTTTCTGCCCTAGGGACATGAAATAACTGCACTGCTTTCCTAAAAAATCCTTAACTTGGCATAATTGGCCAAGTAAAACCTGATTTTAACAAATCCAAGTGCCATTTATCTGCTTTATCAAAAGCAGAGCATCGCCAAACACATTTAGGTGTTGAATCCCTTGCAAAATACACTGTTCTAAGCCAAGAATTAAAGCCGCATACTCTGCTTCATTGTTAGAGTGGGAGTGTAACAACTGCCCAATGGAGAATACCTTCTCCCTTTGCTCATTGAAAATGATGATGCGAGTTGCAGACCGGTCCACTGTTCTTTTGTATGCTCCATCAAAGAAAAGAGAGTGAGCTCTTTCTAGCTTAGGACTTTCTACCATTGGTGTCACTTCTTTACCTTCCATATTGACCTTCAGCTTCTTCTCATAGTGACGATGAGTAAGAATAACTACTAGACTAGCCCTGGTGGAGTTTTCTACCTGCATGGTGTAGTCAAACTCTTGTAATCTAACCAGCCACTTAGAGATCCTAGATGAGACATCCATGTGTCGCATAACATACGGAAAGACCTCCTCCATTGTCAGA
This sequence comes from Adiantum capillus-veneris, assembly GCF_014529385.1. Taxonomy (NCBI): domain Eukaryota; kingdom Viridiplantae; phylum Streptophyta; class Polypodiopsida; order Polypodiales; family Pteridaceae; genus Adiantum; species Adiantum capillus-veneris. The sequence goes on from NC_140954.1 coordinate 140,802,749, forward strand.
ATTACAAAGGGTCTATGCAATAGATAAGAGTGGAACTTTGTAGTGGAAAACATTAATGCGAGCACCATGTGCTCTACTGCGGTGAATTCTTTTTCCGATGGGGTCATGACATGACTAGAGAAGTAGATAGGATGCAGAAAGAGGTTTGGGGGTCCTTTTGCATTAGTACGGCTCCAAGTGTATCACTTCCTACACTGGGGTTCACATAAAATGGCTCGTCCCATCTGGGGGGTGAAATGGTGGGAAGTGTGGCCAGGATTTGTTTCACTTTGGTAAACTGTTGCTCATTTTCTTCACTCCATGAGAAGACATCTTTATGGGTGACTTGTTGTAGAGGGAGAACCACCTGAGATAGCAAGTGAATGAACCTGCTCAAATACCTTACCTTCTGAAGGAAAGAGACCAATTGCTTAGCTGTGGTGGGTGATGACAAAGATACCAAAGCTTGAATCTTGCTAGGGTCAGCCTCAATCCCTTTTGCTGAAATTACATGGCCAAGAAGAGTGATCTTACTCTCACCAATGTGGCACTTGTCCATGTTGAGCTGGCCACCCAAGGTTTGCAGCCTGGTCAGGCCATCGTAGACTCTTCTCAAATGGAGGGAGCGTGAACTATAGATGCAAAAATCATCTATGAAGACTCATATTGACGTTCCAAAGTATTGCTGGAAGACAAAAGTCACATAGCGTTGGAATGTGGCCGGGGTGTTGGTGAGGCCAAAAGGCATCACTCTATCAGTAAAGCATCCCCATGGTGTTATGAAAGTTGTCTTTTTGTGGTCTTCTTCTGCAATACTAATTTGAAAGTAGCTTGAGTAGCCATCACATACTGTGTAGCGCTCATGACCTGCTACCTCATTGAGAATTTCATCTTAGAACGGGAGGGGAAAACGATCCCTCTTTGTGGCTACATTGAGATGTTTGTAGTCTACACAGACTCTCCACTTACCATTCTTCTTTGGCGTGACTACCACTTGAGAGACCCACTCCGAGTCTTTGATGGGGTAAATGAAACCTGCTTGTAGCAAATTCCTTACCTCTTTGAGCAGTGCTTCTTGTTGGATTATCCCAAGCCTTCTGAGCTTTTGCACTACGGGCTTACTTCCTTCCTTGAGTCTTATGCGGTGTTGGACCACTGTGATCCCTGTGATCTTATCATAACCATCAATGAACAATGTGGTGAAGCTACCTAGCACAGAGACATATTCCTTCCTCTCTTCATTGGTTAACTCACTGGAGAGCATCCGATGTAACTTACTTGTATCCATCAAGGATTGCGTACCTGTTGGTCCCTCTTGGTTTACCAGCGGTGCTTCAAATTGTGTCAATCTTTTTGGGTCTTTGAGGATGACCCCCATTATTTCAATGCTACTGTCACTTTCTTCAGTTGTTGTTGTATCTTCTCCTGACGTGGACAAATAGTCTGTCATAAAATCTAATATCTAACCAACCCAAATGATTTTCTCATATTAAATTGATCACTTAATGTGGGAGAATAAACGAGAACAAGTGTTAAGATATAGATATGTGCTTATAGATCTATCTCAACACGGGGCCAATGGTAAAGGGGCCCAAAAGGGAGATGGTCTATCAAAGAGCAAGGCTAACCAATGGAGCATAAGACCTTAGGGTTAGCTTCATTGAAGACGTCCAATAAATGTGTGTAAAAGTCCTTTGACCTTAGGTAAGCTAGGGCTGAGCTTGAGGTGGGAACCCGGCCCAAGCTCGAGGTGCTTGTCCCGCTTGAGGTGCTTGTCGTGCTTGAGGTGTTTGTCATGCTTGAGGTGCTTGATTAAGATGCTTGAGGTGCTTGAATGGCTCCATGCTTGAGGTGCTTGACTTGCTGCATGATTAAGGTACTTGAGGTGCCTTGAGAAGCTTGCCTGAGATGCTTGTGGGAACACCCCCTAGTTCAAGTGCTTTGTCATGCTTGGTGAGTAAGGTGCTTGATCACCTAAATTCAAAAGCATTCCTACAAGAGGGGGGGCGAGCCCTTTTCCTAGGGGCTAGAGAGAGAACACCCACTCACACACACAAGGGAAGCCCCAACTTGAAGAGGCAGCAAGGACACATGTCAGGCCCCTACCCATGTTACCTTCATGTGTTGCTTGAAGCCTATTGGCTAAGCTTCAAAGGGGTCCAATGATAAATTACATGAATTATCTAATTGTTTTAGCATTTATCTAGCCCTCTCTCTCAGAAAAGAAAGGGGGACACTTGTCTCAAGGCTACCCCTACTACTTGTAATGCCTCCTGCTCATGATTGGCTAGGCCTGAGATGGTCCAATGAGCTTCAAGCATGAGCTACAAGGGGGGGTCGAACCAAGCTAGCTAGGGGCTTTCTTGAGGGGTATACTCACCCACACACACTCACAATCACTCTCATTGTGTGCTATGCAAAGTGCAAGAGCTCCCTCTCCAAGCAAGTAGAGGTTGAGAGCCTACACCAACACTCTTGGCTATGGAGTGCAAATCCAACCAAGAGCCATGCTTCAATGCTTGAGCTTGTCATCTCCTTCTTCTTCATTACTATGCTATTATGTATGCTAGCAACAAGAGTATGATAAGTGAGGAACTAGTTCTTTCTCCTATGAAATGTTTCTTCTTCCTCTTCCCTACCCTCATTCCCTGCTATCTCTCTCCACCTTCGAAGGTGTTTGAGGTCTTGGGACTGAGGCTTGGGACAATTAAAGCTTTCTTCAAGTTCATGTTATGTTATGATTGTGATGCATGAAGCTTTCCATCTTCATTGCATCATCTAGGTCACAAGGAACACAAAGAATGTATTGTAACAAGTCTCTCTTAATGGGAGAAATCATAATACAAATGCCTATTGGAGGGGGGACCGGCTCCACATAAATCCGGTCCTCAAATGTTGTCATGTTCTCTAAATTCTCTCTCTTGCAAAAGTATTGTTCATGCCAAGTTAACTAATTGCTATGATTATGTTGCTATCTTCAATTCTGTCTACCCGCTATGCTCACAAAGTTATTTCTCGAAATAATTCTCATTAATTTCCGCTATTCTCAAGTTGAATAGGCTAATTCCATTACATTGGTATCAGAGCATTTGATTTCTCTTTTCTTGCTTAAGAAGAGAGGTCTTTAAGTAGCCTATAAATGGTTGATGTTGTTAATTATAATAGGGTAAGTGGAACTGGGATCTAATATCGGTTTTGTTAAGCCCACTATGTGGGGGATGGTGCACACCTCGGGAGCTTTGGACTCAATAATGGAGTCTTTTTAGACTTGCCTACGGCTTTACCATTATTGAGCCATAAGAAGTCCGAAAGGAGCTAGCCCTTGGCAACTCTGCTATGTTAGACCTACTCCTCTACTCTCTATAATTAACCACTTTGAGCCGTGGGTGTAGATACTTAAGAGCCAATTTTCAAAGGCTAAGAGGAGTGGCAACTAAGGTTTTGAATTGCCAAAGCATACACTAAGTACATACATAAAATTTTGTTAACATGGCTGACAATAATCAAGAGAGTAGAATGAACATTGATAGCTTTGATTTTGCACATGAAGGTGCTAATGATGACGCTCCCATGTTTGTGAATTATCTTGTGACTAGGTTGCAACAAGCTATGGGCAACCCTACCTTGCAAGCTGAAGTTACTCAACAACTTCGTGCCTATGGAATTTCCCTTCCTCTCCAAGAGGAGAGAGAGCTTAGGAGGCCTCTTGAAGAGACCCCCAAAAAAAGACTCTCTCCCATTCGAGAGGAGGAATCCAAAGAGAAAGAAAGCAATGAAAGTCTAAGTTCTTCTGAAGATGTGGCTCCACGAAGAAGGTGGTCTAGACGATCGCCTACTCCTCCCAAGAGGAAAAGAGCAACCCATAGTCCTTCTCCTCATCACTCTGAAAGGCAAGAGAGGAAACAAAGGAAGAAAAGGGCTAGGAAGAGGTCACCCTCTTCTCCTTCTTCTTCACCTCCCTCCTCTTCCGATGAAAGTTATGGCTATTCTCCTAGAGAATACAAGAGGGGAGGACATCGCAAATCATTTCCTGCATGGCGAAGGTCACAAAAGCTAAAGAAGTTCAAGGAGGGAGGAAAGAGTATCTCTTTTCTCACCTACGATGGCACCTTTGGTGCTACCGACAAAGTCTTGGCCTTTATCCAGCAATTTGACGCGGCCTTTGGGGACGAGGGCTTCACAGAGTCCTCCAAGCTACGTCATGTAGCTATGCACTTCCAAAAATCAGCTCGTCAATGGTGGGCTAGCCTTCGTGGCAATGGAGAAGCCCCAAAGACATGGAAAACTCTACGAGTTTCCATCATGAAGCAATTTCTGCCAAGCGATACTAAAGATAAAGTTCTTACCGAATGGCGCGCCTTGAAGCTTCTCTCTCATGAGTCTATCAACAAGTATGTAGACAAGTTTTGGGATTTACATCTCAAAGCTACTGTCTTTCAAAAGATAGACTTTGCCGAGCAAAGATAGCAATTCTGTGCGGGATTACCTGAAGAGATGGCCGAATACATCAACTCTCAACGGCCCGGTACTATTACCGAAGTAATCCACCACACCATGGTTGCTTCACGCATCAATTTCCATCAAGGGGCTAGACGTAATGTCAAGCCCATGGAAAACAAAGATAAAAATGATGCAAAGGGGAAATCCAATGCTCAAAATAATTCCCAAGGCACTTCCAACAACAACAACAACAACAACAATCGGTCCAAGGAGAAGGGAGTTTACAAAGGTAAAAACAAACTCTCTCCTGAAGAGCTTGAAGCTTTTCGCAAGGACCATAAGTGTTTCAAGTGTGGAGAGCAAGGACATGGCTATTGTTCTTGCCCCAAGAAGAATACTCGCAATGAGACTCCTAGAGCTTCCACCATCGAAGCTCCAAAAGAGGATGCTCATTGCAAAGGATCATCACTCTCCTATGCTTGGGGAAAGGTAAGAGAGCATGATGCCTTCATCTTGTTTGACCCTGGCTCTACTCTTAACTTCATATCAATAGAGTTGGCCACCAAGTTGGGCATTCAAGCTTTTGAGATGGGAGATATAGTAGTCGCTGATGCAGCTTTCAAGGGACAACAAGCCTCCGTTACTCCCTTGATTGGGAAGTTGAGGCTTCATGTCCAAAGCTATGTCGACAAAGAAGACTTCTTCATCTCTCCTCTCCAACATCAGGATGTTATCCTAGGGGCACCATGGTTTGATCGCATGGCTGCCAACATGAAGTTCCCTGAAAGGAGAATTTACTTCACTTACAGGGGAAAGAACATGTATATAGATGCTAGTGAGCGTGGTCGCACTATTCCACTTGTAAATCCTCTTTCTTTTGATAAGTCAATGAAGAGCTCAGTTTCTGCGTACATGATTTTTGTCAAAGAGTCTCCAAAAGATACTAATGTTTCATCAAATGTAAATGATAGGAATCAAGAAGAGTTAGACTTGTCTAATTTTCTAAAAGGATTCCAAGATGTATTCATCGATGATATCCCTATGGACTTACCTCCAAAACGAGGGGATTATGACCATCGTATTGAGCTCCTTCCCGGAAGCTCACCACCTAACAAGCCTCCTTATCGAGTCTCACAAGCTCAACAAGAGGAGATCATGAGGCAAGTACAAGAGCTGGTAGACAAAGGGATGGTGAGGCCTAGTTCCTCTCCCTTTTGTTCTCCAGTCCTTTTAGTGCAAAAGAAAGATGGTACATACCGTATGTGCGTGGACTATCGAGCACTAAACCATATCACTATCAAAAACAGATTTCCCGTACCTCGGGTAGAAGATCTGTTTGATAAGCTACAAGGCTCTACCTACTTCAGTAGGATTGACCTTAAGAGTGGCTATCATCAAATAAGGATAGTGGATGAAGATATCTTAAAGACCGCGTTTCGCACAACGTTTGGTCTTTATGAATATCTAGTCATGCCTTTTGGCTTGACTAATGCACCAGCTACGTTCAATCGTTTGATGGAGAAAATTTTTAGACCATATCGAAAATTCACTGGAGTGTTCTTTGATGATATCATCATCTACTCCAAGTCTTTGGAGGAACATAAGCAGCATCTCCAATTGATTTTTCAAGCATTGAGGGAGAACAAGCTTTATTGTTACCATATACATGTGGTAGTGATGTGTGTGAACACACTAGGACTGCCGGGGCATTTTTTTCCTCTTTAGGAGGTTTTTTCCCCCGTGCATTGTATATACGCCCATCACTCTAGGGCTATCTATCTTTCCATTGCACACTAAGTAACACACTCTCTATTGTGTGCCTTGAGCTTCCTTCGTCTTCTCCAAGCTGTGTGTGTTTCTCTGCAACCCTAATTCCAACAATTGGTATCAGAGCAGGTCACGTCCTCCCGGGCTTAGTCGCCAGCTACTCCAGCACACGCCTGCTCACTTTCTCCGATTTCAGTGAGCTTTGGCGAGCGTTCACAGGTCGACAAATATTTTGGGGGTGCTCGAAGAGCCTGGTCTGCTCAGAATTTTGATTTGGGCTCATTTCGGCCTCCGTTTCCACTACGGGCAGTACTGCACAGGTTATTTCGTCATTTTGTGCAGATTTTCTGTCAGTGCCGTTTTCTGCATAACAGGTGCCTTATAGTCTTCTACGGTTTGTGCTATATAGCACAAGTTGTTCCCGCTCCATTTCTCCTATTTTCGGGCAGTTTTCACATCAGGTGCAGCATTTACCATGGCTGACAACAACAACACAGATGTGTTCAAGATGTTTGCTGCTGAGGACAGGTTGGATGGGGACAACTACCCTATGTGGGCTTATATGATGCAACACGTTCTTGTGTCAAAAGGTGTCTGGAACATTGTGCAGGGCATTGATGTACGCCCTGGTTCTGAAGATGTAGGCGATATTGAGGATGTTGCAGGTCTTGCTGCAAGGATTGCAGCTGTTAGAGTTGTTTTGCCTACAGCAGAACAAGCTCGTTGGGATGTTAAGGATGCGCAGACTCATGCATTGATTGCGTTGTCTGTGAAGCGCACCATTATTCCTCACATCCGTTCAGCAAAATCTGCAAAACAGGCTTGGGATATTCTAGCAGGTCTTTATGCAAGCCGCAATGAGGCTAAAATTGCTTTGCTGCGTAAAGAGCTAGAGTCGAAGATTATGCATGAGGAAGATGATATGGACACTTTCCTTGCTAGTGTCAAGGATATCAATGAGCAACTCATTTCTGCAGGTGAAGTCATTTCTGACGGTTCCCTTGTGCAGACTGTTCTTGATGCCTTACCAGATTCCTACCAGACTTTTGCTAGTACTTGGAGACTGATGACCCAAGGAAATCCTGAAGTTGTCAAGTTTGATGCATTATGCACATTGCTGTTGCAAGAGTCACTTTCTAGAAAAAACAGGACTAGGTAGCGTGCAGTTGAACAGGCTTTTATTGCTTCTCAAAGAAAGGGTGGTAACAGTAATGCAGCCACTTCTTATGGTTCTGCTGCGAGTGGCAAAAATTCTGTTCCTAATGCTTCTGCTGGCAGCACTTCGTCTGGCAATTCTGGTGATAAGGGCAAAAAGAAGATGCGTTGCCATTATTGTAAAGCCAATGATCACTTGATCAAGTCGTGTCCTAAGTTGAAGGCCAAAGAGGCTAAGAAGAAAGAGGGTGGTTCCACTGCAAATGCTGGTTCCACTACAAATGCAGCCATTGTTGAGTCTTCTGTGAAAGGAGATTGTGATGCTGATGTTGATGCAGAATGGGCTTTTAACGCAGAGTGCACTTACAATCCTGCTGTCCATGATGCATGCTTGTCAGTTGCTGCAGATTCACATGTGTGGTATTTCGACAGTGGTGCTACAAAGCACATTACCTCACATCGTGAATTGTTTACCTCTCTCGAGTCTGTCCCTCATGGGAATTCAGTCACTTGTGCCAACAACGCCTCTTATCCAGTTCAGGGAGTTGGAAAGATTGTGCTCACTGCTGCTAATGGCAGTTCCTTCACACTTGTTGATGCACTTTATGTACCTGGGATCAAGAAGAATCTCTTGTCTGTATCCGCACTTGCTAGACTTGGACTTGTAGTCAAATTTGTGGATGACAGATGTACAGTTCATGATCTCAGTTTTGGTGATGAAATTGTTGCATCTGGGCTTTTGTGCCGTGGGCTGTATAAGCTCACTTTGTATGACAAGTGTGGACAAAATTTTGCAAATGCTGTTGCAGATTCAAGGGCTATTTCAGATGCAAAACTTTGGCATGCACGTTTTGGTCATCTGAATTTTGCCAGTTTGCTGCGTTTGCAGAAATCTGATATGGTTGCTTCTTTGCCGCCTCTTGAAGCACCTATCAAACATGTTTGTGAAGGCTGTATTCTGGGTAAAATGCAGCGTTCTAAGTTTCCAAAGGATGGTTCAGTTAGGGCCACATGCAGGTTGCAGCTTGTGCATAGTGACGTTTGTGGGCCCATGCAAACTCCGTCCTTGGGCAATTACCTGTACTTCGTGACTTTCATTGATGATTACTCCAGGCATGCGTGGGTATTTCCGCTTAAAGCGAAGTCCGAAGTTTTTATGTGCTTCAAACAATTTTTGGCTATGGCTGAAAATGTCTCAAAATGTACTATGGGCACCCTCCGTTCCGATCGAGGGGGGGAGTATATGTCTCATGAATTTAATGCATTTCTGGCTAGTCGTGGGATAAAACACCAATGTACAGTGCCTTATACACCTCAGCAAAATGGTGTTGCTGAGAGGAAAAACAGGTCACTAACGGAAATGGCACGATGTATGGTCAAAAGTCAAGCTTTGCCGCATTCTTTTTGGCTTGAGGCCATCATGTGTGCCACTTATGTACTTAACAGGTGTCCTACGAAAGCTTTGCAGTCTATTACTCCATATGAAGCATGGCATGATAGAAAACCTTCTATTGAGCACATGCGTGTTTTTGGCTGTTTGGCATATGCTTTGGTGCCACAAGTGCAGCGCAGAAAATTGGATGATAAGGCTGTCAAATGTATTTTTGTTGGTTATAGTGCTGAAAGCAAAGGTTACAGGTTGTATCATCCGCAAACAAAACGTATTTTGGTTTCACGGGATGTAGTGTTTGTGGAAGATTCTGTTCAACCCTTGCTGTCATGTACTAGAGACAGTAATGTAAGCTCACAGGACATTTATGACACTTTGTTGCATCTTTTCAGTGGTGGAAATACGAATGTAAGTTCCAATGAGGCAAATGTACAGCCTATGGGGGTTTCTGAAAATGTTTTAGAACAGCCTATTACTGATGCAGATGTACATGATGTACTTGATGAGGAAAGGGCTGAAAATGAGCAGGCTAGAGGTATGCCAAAATGGCTGGTGCACACTTTGCGTGACAGTAAATTGGATGCACCTTTATCTAGTCGTACTCGTTCAGGCTCTCGCCATGCATCTTATGCATCAGATTGTTATGCTTTGGCTGTGTCTAGTTTACATGATGTTGAGGAGCCTCTGTCTTTTGATGAAGCACAGAATTCAGAAAATTGGATTGCTGCCATGAAATCAGAATATGATGCACTTATAGAGAATGACACATGGACTTTATGTGATTTGCCTCCTGGCAAAAAGGCCATTGGTACGAAGTGGGTTTACAAGTTGAAACGCAAGCCGGATGGTGAGATCGATCGCCATAAGGCTCGCCTTGTTGCAAAGGGTTATGCACAACAAAAAGGCATAGATTATGAAGAGACTTTTGCTCCCACTTGTCGTATGACTACTGTGCGTTTTCTATGTGCATTGGCAGCTCATTTTGGTTGGGATGTACATCAATCAGACATTGTTACTGCTTTCTTGAATGGTGACATATTTGAGGAAGTTTATGTAACGCAGCCTCGCGGTTTTGTCATAAAAGGACAAGAGGACAAAGTGTGCAAATGTAAGAAGGCTTTGTATGGGTTGAAGCAATCTCCTCGTGCTTGGTATGAGAAAGCTGACACTCATTTGGTTAAACGAGGCTTTCGTAACAGTCCAACAGAAAGCACATTGTATGTAAAGCGTGAGGATGATGTATTTCTCATTGTGGTTCTTTATGTTGATGATTTGCTGATCACTGGACCAAATGAGAGACATATTGCTGAATTTAAGGCTGATTTGAATGCTACTTTCAAGATGAAAGATTTGGGGCTGTTGCATCATTACTTGGGTATACAGTTTAAGCAGTGTGATGGTGGTATTGCCTTGTGTCAGAAAAGTTACATAGAGACATTGCTATGTAAGTTTGGACTTGAGGATTGCAAACCTATTGCCACTCCCATGGAAACAGGTTTGAAGTTGAGTCTACATGATGCTGGCGATCCTGCTGATGTCACTCTTTACCAAACTGCTGTTGGCTGCCTCATTTATGTATGCAACACGAGGCCAGATATTCAGTTTGCAGTCTCGCAGGTCAGCAGATTTATGCATAGCCCAGGGTCTAAGCATTGGCAGGCTGTCAAGAGGATTTTCCGCTACCTTAGTGGCACTTTACATCTTGGCTTGTTTTATCCCAAGGGGGGATCATTGCCGCCAGACTTACATGCTTTTTCGGACTCAGATTGGGCTGGTTGTTTTGACACGCGAGTGTCCACAAGTGGTTTTTGTTTCATGCTTGGCAGTTCATGTATATCATGGTTGAGCAAGAAGCAACCTACTGTGGCCACTTCGAGTTGTGAGGTTGAGTACAGGGCAGTCTTCACAGCTACGGTTGAGTGTGTATGGCTCAGACGCCTTATGGCTGACTTGGGTGTTGGACAGGACACTGCCAACACTATCTACACTGACAGTCAGAGCGCATTGGCAGTTGCGAGGAACCCAGTTTTTCATGCTCGCACAAAGCACATTGAGGTGCATTACCACTATGTCAGGGAGAGGCTCTCAGCAGGAGAGATCAGCTTGGCTTATGTGCCAACACAGGACAACCTTGCAGATCTTTTCACAAAGGCATTGTCTCGTGAGAAGCTTGAAGCTTTCCGCAAAGCTTTGGGCTTACTCCCCTTTGTGGACTGATCCTGTCCTCAGGGCATGGCACTTCCCTTTACTCATGTGCCAGCTCTCGTTCACCGCATCACTCCAGGGGGGATTTGTTACCATATACATGTGGTAGTGATGTGTGTGAACACACTAGGACTGCCGGGGCATTTTTTCCCTCTTTAGGAGGTTTTTTCCCCCGTGCATTGTATATACGCCCATCACTCTAGGGCTATCTATCTTTCCATTGCACACTAAGTAACACACTCTCTATTGTGTGCCTTGAGCTTCCTTCGTCTTCTCCAAGCTGTGTGTGTTTCTCTGCAACCCTAATTCCAACATTTATCTCAACCAAAAGAAAAGCGAATTCTTCCTTCAAGAGATTCAATACTTAGGTCATATTATCTCTAAAGATGGTATCCAAATGGATCCATCAAAGTTAGAGGTAATAAAAGCATGGCCTAACCCAAGAAATCTACATGAGCTAAGAAGCTTTATTGGTATGTGTGCATACTATAGACGCTTCATAGCAAAGTTCTCTCAAGTAGCAGGACCACTACACGACTTAACTAAGAAGAACGTTAAGCTTGTATGGACTGCTAAGGAGCAAAATGCTTTTGAAAAACTCAAAGAGAAGCTTACTTCCCAACCAGTCCTCGTGCTTCCGGATCTCTCAAAGCCATTTGAGGTCCAATGTGATGCTTGTGGTGATTGCCTTGGAGCGGTTTTGCTTCAAGAAGGGCATGCCATAGCATATGAGAGCCGAAGGCTCAATGGTGATGAACGAGTCTTGGGCATTTATGAGAAAGAGCTTTTAGCTGTTCTACATGCCCTAGACACATGGAAACACTACCTATTGGGGACTCCATTTATCCTACGAACCGACCACCAAAGTCTCAAGTATTTCATGACGCAAACCAAGCTTTCCGACAAACAAATGAGGTGGGAAAATTTTCTTTCGCAATTTAATTTCCATATTGCTCACATAGCTGGTAAGCACAATCAAGTTGCCGATGCACTTTCACGACGACCAAAAGTTAATGCGGTGTCTATAGCTACTCACAATGATCTATCCTCTATGATAGATGAGTATGCTACTGACCCTGACTTTAGAGACATAATGTCAGCCCTTGCTTTGGGGAAGAAAGAGGAACCATTCACCTTGCAGGATGGTTATCTTCTCCATGGAAATAGGCTATGTGTTACTCATTCCCTTCGTGAGAAGGTTATGTATGAATCCCATGCTCCTCCATATGCAGGGCATAGAGGTATTCAACCTACTCTCCGAGGAGTAGAGACGTATTTCTATTGGCCTACCATGAAAGTGGACATACAAGAGTATGTTTCAAAATGTGTAGTATGCCAAAAGACCAAGTATGATAGAGGGAAGCAACCTGGATTACTCCAGCCATTGCCTATTCCAAATTCACCATGGGAGAGTATATCCATGGATTTCATCTTTGGATTGCCCAAGTCTATCCATGGGAATACAGGAATATAGACAATAGTCGACAGGTTTAGCAAGCAAGCACATTTCATTCCTGTCAAAAAGACTATTAAGGCACACCAAATGACAACTCTCTTCATATCTCAGATTTTCAAGCACCATGGATTACCCACATCCATCGTGTCAGATAGAGATCCTAGAATGACCGGTAATTTCTGGAAAGGTCTCTTTGAAAATCTAGGAACACGATTGAATTTCTCTTCGGCCTATCACCCACAAACGGATGGCCAAAGTGAGATAGCCAATCTTACGATACTCGATCTACTCAAAACTTATGTTACCGAAGTAGATCAATGCTCACAATGGGAAAAGTATTTACCGCTAGTAGAGTATGCCTACAATAATACTATACATACTTCTATGGGGAAAGCACCTTTCGAGATCATAGAGGGAAGACCTAAAAGTCCCTTGCTATTGAAAGTACATGGGAAGATCTTCGACGCCGATGAGTATAGCCGTGACCTACAAGAATCTTTTCAAAAGTTTAGGGAGGCTATAGCCATCTCTCAACAAAGGCAAAAAGCTACTAAGATTTGGGACTGTTGCATCATTACTTGGGTATACAGTTTAAGCAGTGTGATGGTGGTATTGCCTTGTGTCAGAAAAGTTACATAGAGACATTGCTATGTAAGTTTGGACTTGAGGATTGCAAACCTATTGCCACTCCCATGGAAACAGGTTTGAAGTTGAGTCTACATGATGCTGGCGATCCTGCTAATGTCACTCTTTACCAAACTGCTGTTGGCTGCCTCATTTATGTATGCAACACGAGGCCAGATATTCAGTTTGCAGTCTCGCAGGTCAGCAGATTTATGCATCGCCCAGGGTCTAAGCATTGGCAGGCTGTCAAGAGGATTTTCCCCTACCTTAGTGGCACTTTACATCTTGGCTTGTTTTATCCCAAGGGGGGATCATTGCCGCCAGACTTACATGCTTTTTCGGACTCAGATTGGGCTGGTTGTTTTGACACGCGAGTGTCCACAAGTGGTTTTTGTTTCATGCTTGGCAGTTCATGTATATCATGGTTGAGCAAGAAGCAACCTACTGTGGCCACTTCGAGTTGTGAGGCTGAGTACAGGGCAGTCTTCACAGCTACGGTTGAGTGTGTATGGCTCAGACGCCTTATGGCTGACTTGGGTGTTGGACAGGACACTGCCAACACTATCTACACTGACAGTTAGAGCGCATTGGCAGTTGCGAGGAACCCAGTTTTCATGCTCGCACAAAGCACATTGAGGTGCATTACCACTATGTCAAGGAGAGGCTCTCAACAGGAGAGATCAGCTTGGCTTATGTGCCAACACAGGACAACCTTGCAGATCTTTTCACAAAGGCATTGTCTCGTGAGAAGCTTGAAGCTTTCTGCAAAGCTTTGGGCTTACTCCCCTTTGTGGACTGATCCTGTCCTCAGGGCATGGCACTTCCCTTTACTCATGTGCCAGCTCTCGTTCACCGCATCACTCCAGGGGGGATTTGTTACCATATACATGTGGTAGTGATGTGTGTGAACACACTAGGACCGCCGGGGCATTTTTTCCCTCTTTAGGAGGTTTTTTCCCCCGTGCATTGTATATACGCCCATCACTCTAGGGCTATCTATCTTTCCATTGCACACTAAGTAACATACTCTCTATTGTGTGCCTTGAGCTTCCTTCGTCTTCTCCAAGCTGTGTGTGTTTCTCTGCAACCCTAATTCCAACAGTAGAATTTGTCACTCTACTTTGGGAGAATGAAATGGACTAAAGAGCAGACATGCTTGCGGCAGCTATGTCTCCCAAGCACCAAATGGATTAGTCATCCATCTTGGAAATATGTCGTAGGGTAAAAAGGGATCCTTTACCCGCTAAGTACGATTGACTAATGACTAAGACTTTATCTCTTCTACCTCATAGTCGAGGACGACTATGATTTCAAGAGAGAGGTAATGTCATAAAATCTAATATCTAACCAACCCAAATGATTTTCTCATATTAAATTGATCACTTAATGTGGGAGAATAAACGAGAATAAGTGTTAAGATATAGATATGTGCTTATAGATCTATCTCAACACGGGGCCAATGGTAAAGGGGCCCAAAAGGGAGATGGTCTATCAAAGAGCAAGGCTAACCAATGGAGCATAAGACCTTAGGGTTAGCTTCATTGAAGACCTCCAATAAATGTGTGTAAAAGTCCTTTGACCTTAGGTAAGCTAGGGCTGAGCTTGAGGTGGGAACCCGGCCCAAGCTCGAGGTGCTTGTCCCGCTTGAGGTGCTTGTCGTGCTTGAGGTGTTTGTCATGCTTGAGGTGCTTGATTAAGATGCTTAAGGTGCTTGACTGGCTCCATGCTTGAGGTGCTTGACTTGCTGCATGATTAAGGTACTTGAGGTGCCTTGAGAAGCTTGCCTGAGATGCTTGTGGGAACACCCCCTAGTTCAAGTGCTTTGTCATGCTTGGTGAGTAAGGTGCTTGATCACCTAAATTCAAAAGAATTCCTACAAGAGGGGGTGCGAGCCCTTTTCCTAGGGGCTAGAGAGAGAACACCCACTCACACACACAAGGGAAGCCCCAACTTGAAGAGGCAGCAAGGACACATGTCAGGCCCCTACCCATGTTACCTTCATGTGTTGCTTGAAGCCTATTGGCTAAGCTTCAAAGGGGTCCAATGATAAATTACATGAATTATCTAATTTGTTTTAGCATTTATCTAGCCCTCTCTCTCAAAAAGGAAAGGGGGACACTTGTCTCAAGGCTACCCCTACTGCTTGTAATGCCTCCTGCTCATGATTGGCTAGGCCTGGGAGGGTCCAATGAGCTTCAAGCATGAGCTACAAGGGGGGGTCGACCCAACCTAGCTAGGGGCTTGCTTGAGGGGTATACTCACCCACACACACTCACAATCACTCTCATTGTGTGCTATGCAAAGTGCAAGAGCTCCCTCTCCAAGCAAGTAGAGGTTGAGAGCCTACACCAACACTCTTGGCTATGGAGTGCAAATCCAACCAAGAGCCATGCTTCAATGCTTGAGCTTGTCATATCCTTCTTCTTCATTACTATGCTATTATGTATGCTAGCAACAAGAGTATGATAAGTGAGGAACTAGTTCTTTCTCCTATGAAATGTTTCTTCTTCCTCTTCCCTACCCTCATTCCCTGCTAGCTCTCTCCACCTTTGAAGGTGTTTGAGGTCTTGGGACTGAGGCTTGGGACAATTAAAGCTTTCTTCAAGTTCATGTTATGTTATGATTGTGATGCATGAAGCTTTCCATCTTCATTGCATCATCTAGGTCACAAGGAACACAAAGAATGTATTGTAACAAGTCTCTCTTAATGGGAGAAATCATAATACAAATGCCTATTGGAGGGGGGACCGGCTCCACATAAATCCGGTCCTCAAATGTTGTCATGTTCTCTAAATTCTCTCTCTTGCAAAAGTATTGTTCATGCCAAGTTAACTAATTGCTATGATTATGTTGCTATCTTCAATTCTGTCTACCCGCTATGCTCACAAAGTTATTTCTCGAAATAATTCTCATTAATTTCCGCTATTCTCAAGTTGAATAGGCTAATTCCATTACATAGTCACTCGTGGACTCATCTTTCGAAGCCTCTAAGATCATGTTGTGTTTCTTCCCAGTCCTCATGTTGTAGAATATGGACTTCCCTTTAGCATCCTTTATTTGATTCATTCCGGTACTCCAGCCTTGCTTAGCTTCCATAGCCATGAGCCAGAGTCTTCCAAGAATGATAGGTTATCCCTCCTCTTTGTGTGGCATGATAAAAATGTCTACCTCCACTTCTGTGTTGAATGACTTTACTTTGATTGCATTTACAATGCCTACGCATTTCATTCTGACGTTATTTGCCATTTTGGCTCGGCAAGGTGCCGGCCTACTTACCTCTAGGCCTAGATGGTGCATCATTTTCTCACTCATGACGCATATCTGTGCACCACCATCTATGTAGACATTTGAGATATGCTACCCCTTGATGTGTGCATCCATGGTTGGTAGGATGTCATCAAGGTCCCTCCTAGAGATAGCCCCAGCTATCCTTGGTCTTGATTTTCTTGTACTTACCATCTTCGTCCATTGTCTCCTCATCCTTGATGCAAGCTGGAGTAATTGGGGCCAAGTTATCTTTGGACCCTGCATCAAGATAGCCTGAACTAGGTCATATGGTTTGGCATACTCACCCACTGAAAAATCCACAATGTCGATCTTTCATTGAGGCTTAGATGCCTGCTTGCTAGACTCGCCTTTTCCTTTCATTTTCTCCTCCCTTTGAGAGGCTTCTTTGTGCCTGGCACGCTTTACTCCCATCGCATCCACTTCTTCTACCTTTCCTTTTCCTTTGTTCTTCTCTCAGACCGGTTGTTCTACCTTTGCCTTCCCTGTAGCTTCCAGGCTAATAACACTCACGGCTTGGTTTATAGCAGGTGGTGGAGGTAGCGGTGAAATGAGAGGTTGTGGTGGTGGTGGTTGTTTTACAGGTGGTTGAAGGATCTGGACCGGTGGAGTTGGCCCTAGTTGCCCGGGTGGTGGTGGTGGAGAGATCTAATTCTATCTTCCTCCTCTATTGAAGTTCTAGCTTCTCGGATGTGGGCAGTAATACATGCCATGTCCGTCTTCCTTGCAATTATAGCAGTGGTATTCTTGGTTTTGCCTTCACTGTTCTATCCCTTGTTCTAGATTTCTGACAGGTGCATGCCCTTGCTGCACCAGATGCACACGGATAAACTTTCAAGCTGAGTAGTGATGCAAATCAACAGGTCTTGTTGCTCTTCTGATGCCTCTTGTGGTTGGGTTCTATGAGCGACTGTTGCAGTCACTGGGGTTAGTCGGATTGAGCTCGATTCCTCTCACTCATTAACTCTTGCTTGCATGTGCAGCTTCTTGTGTTTAAGGCGGGCTACTTCCACTGCCAACTCATACGTTACAAGGAACCTCCCCTTCACCTTCTCTTTAAGCGGCGACCACAGACCAGCAATGAAGTGGTCTTTCTTTAGGAAATTAGGCGCTCCTTCACCTTCCTCCAGTGAGGCGACCCCTCTCTCCCACAAATCCACAAACTTGCATTCATAAGTGGCATACTCTAACAGACCTCCGTGCTTTAATTCCTTCAGTAGCTCCCATAACTTTTCTGAGGTTGTGCCTCCACCAAACCTCTTTACAAAGGCAGCACGTAATACATCCCATTCATTTTTGGCAGCTTGGGGCAAAGCATTGTACCAAGACTTGGCCTCTACTTTCATTAGTAGAGGAAAAATTTGTAGCCGTCAAGCATCGTCATCCTTGTTGGAAACCACACACGCGATGTCGAAGTCATCCAGAAAATTGGTGGTGATGTCTTCTCCCTTCTTTCCACTGAATGTGGGGAAAGAGACACTTGCCATGGCAATAACTCAATGAGCAGGAAATTACATTCTTTTTAAAGAACATAAATGACTCAGCGATCATAGCAGCTTTTTACAGGGTTGGGTGGATGGATTTAAAAACATGATAAAATGGAAACTTTGAAAGAGTGGTCGCAAAGCTAGAACAGAATAAAGATGCTTACATCAAAAGAGTGGTAGTAATCAAAAAGGGGTAAGATGATGGGATGTGAAGATCTCAAAATTTCATCAAGCATTTCTACTTCAAACAGGAAAACAATCTTTTGCTGGTAGAATATATTCCTATCAATATATATACGTTTACATGCATGTGTTGCAACAAACGGAAAGGAAATACTTTTGGCCTATTGTTCTTATCCATGTTAGGTGTAGGGAACTGATTACTTAGAGTTGCATACCTTAAGTGCTGACAAGGTGACACCTTCGCTGCATGCCTCTATCTCATGTTGAAGTCCGCACAATCTTCCACATTAGGTTCAAAACAGACTGGGTGAGAAGAGTCTACCTCAATTGGATTTCCATTCTACATGCGGCAGCGGCGCTTGGGTGGTCGCACTTCACTTGAACTCTCTAGGCTTAGAGAGAGTGTAGGCCCACTTGCGTTCACCAAATGCTCTAGGCTTTGTGGCTTCGACTTTGTGGTTGATGTAGTTGACAACTCTTCTCGGACCATTAGAGAGAAAACACTTGGTGCTACACAAATTCTCACTATTGTGAGAGGCTATGGTTCTCAAAAGAAAAACTCACCGTTCTTTCTTCACCTCCTCTATCAGCACTCATTGACAGAATGCTTTGGTTGACGACAGTGACGACATTTTGTAGACCTCCCACTTGATGCTCTCGATTTGTGGTTAGCACGAGCAATACGAGATGGGGAATTTACCTCTTGGATGTTTACGATGGTGTATTCTGGCAGTAGCACTTCGATGAAGGCGGTCAGTGCTTCTTCAATCTCCTCCTCCTCCGTTCTCCAACTGGAGGATTCTTTCAGCCATTCGTCCATGGTCGACGATGTGCGTTGTCTTCAGCATTGTAAACTGAAGGTTTTCGAGAAGCCCTCCTTAGTGGGGGCACAAAATGACGAGCACAAAGCGTGACACGGACCCCGACGGCCTCAAACGCCGGGAGCCGATGCACGCTGAGCCGTCCACAGTGAAATGAACATGGGGCACCACCTAGCTTTGAGCGGCTAGGACGCGGACAACGGTGACTTGAAGTGATACAAACTTTGCACACACACACACACACACACACACACACACACACACACACACAGAGAGAGAGAGAGAGAGAGAGAGAGAGAGAGAGAGAGAGAGAGAGAGAGAGAGAGAGAGAGAGAGAGATTTTATTATCGTCCTCGGAGGTCAAATATGACCTATGGGACCAAAGTTACATGTGATGTAGTATGTGTATGGCTGATGAGTGACTCTCGATGCTCCAAAATTGTAGTGATGAGAGTCGCAATGGAGAGCCCACACTTTGGCTGGGAGAGGAAAGTGTGTAGGTCTAAGTTATGGCTGAAAATGTGAGAGAAGCAAGTTCGGATGTGATCAAAAGCTGAGCACTCTAGTAGTGTGTGGTACTCAGACTCTCGAACTTGCAGTGAGCATAATGTGCACAATCGATTTGACTCTTCTCCATTGCCCCAACGCCCTATCTCGCATCGAAGGAAATGGGAGCTAAGCCGAATTGCTGCGATAGTGCGTATCGCGGACAAGGGAATAGGCTCAAGCATGTAAGTGTGAGTGCGGTTTCCTCTCTCAGCGAAGAACATGGTTTTGTAGTTGGGGGCAATATAGGTGGTGTAATGTATGAAGCGTGACCCACCGGATTTCTCCCAAGCCGTAATACATTGGCGTTGTAGAAAAGCTTCATTCACTTGAGAGTCAATTGAAGCATCATGTAGCAAGTGTAATGCATCCCATCTCCCAAACCACTTCTTTATGTCTTGCATCCATCCCGTGCTCAAGATCTTGCTTTTATGCGTCTTTTGAACTTTTTTGCTTGCTTCCCATGCAATTGTAGGAAGTCGATGTGAGGGGTTTTGACGCATCTTTATCATGTACTCCACAACCCTTTCCATGCCCATAACCTCAATTGGAAGAGATACCGACTCAAGAAGTAGGAGCATATATGGTGTTTGTGTCTTAACTTGGAGAAAGTTTGTAAGAAAACGCTTTTGGACATTCTCAAACTCTTTCCAAGTAGACTTTGAGATGCTCCCGCCCCACACTTCAACTCCATAAAGAAGAACCGG
The DNA here is from genome assembly GCF_014529385.1 of Adiantum capillus-veneris. Taxonomy (NCBI): domain Eukaryota; kingdom Viridiplantae; phylum Streptophyta; class Polypodiopsida; order Polypodiales; family Pteridaceae; genus Adiantum; species Adiantum capillus-veneris. The sequence continues at coordinate 140,822,794 of NC_140954.1, forward strand.
TGTCACCAATGCATCAAAAAGATACTTCTTGAGAACCCAACACTTGATGTTTCCCGCATTACACATGTTCTCAAATGCATAATATGCTCTCTTTCCCGCTTCCAAACGACGCATAGCACATTCATGCCACTTGTGATTGGATGGAACCTCAAGGCCAAGGTACTTAAAGCTCTCAACAACTTCAAGTGTCTCGTTGTTGTACACAATGCATGGCTTCTCCTTATGGTTGGTTTTCACAAGCATAACCTTTGTTTTGGATTCATTTACAATCAGCCCACTATGCAAGCAAAAGTTCTCAAGGACAACCATAAGCTTTTGTGCATCTTCTAAAGTGTGTGCTAGAAGCACTACATCATCCGCATACAACAAAAGCATGATTACCGCATTGAAAATAGTGACCTCTTCAATGCCTTCTTCTTGCATAAAGTCAAGTATCATTTGTTCCAATTGATCGATGCATAGACCAAAGAGAGTTGGTGACAATGGACATCCTTGTTTAACCCCAATAGTGCTTACAAAAATTTCTGAAATTTCTCTTCCCATGCGCAATTGACAAATCACCTTCTCATAGATTCGAGAAACCGCAAGCATAAACTCACTTGGCACTTGGAGTTCTTCCATCCTTCTCCACAAATTGTTACGTGGAATCATATCAAAGGCTTTCTTAAAGTCCACAAAACAACAATACAATCGCTTGCCTTTCAACCGACTTTCCTCCATGAGAACACGAAGAGTGACAAGATGATCAATGGTGCTATGGCATCGACGAAAACCCGCTTGTCCCTTTGCACGCTTGTCATTCTCTTCAGCCCAATCACTCAATTTCATTTCCATTATGCACCCAAACAACTTTGCCATAAGAGACCCAATCATTATAGTCCGGTAGTTGCTTACATTCTTTACATCCCCTCCTTTATGCAAAGGCTTAACCCAATTAGTACTCCAATCATAAGGCATACCATGTTGAAGTGCAAGGTTGAACATATCACACATCCACTCATGGGTAAAATCTCCCGTCCATTTGATCATCTCCGGCTTGATACCTTAAAGATCTCCCGCTTTGCGAGTGGCCAACTTTTCAAGCCCACCGCATACATCCTCAATAGTAAAAAAAAAGACGGCATACATGGGAGTGAACCATAAAATGGCATTTTTTCAGTATTTTCTTGCTCATATAATTGCCTACAATGTGTGTTCATATCCACTAGACTCAAGTTACCAAAATTCTCAATCCACTTGCCTCTCAAGTTTCTCCAAAATCTTCCACATGCATGTGCCTTTTCTTGGACTTGAAATTCTTGTTGCTTTACTTCCCATCTTCTTCTCTTCTTTTGAATCAATGCCTTGTATGTATGCAAATGACTTTGATAGTTGTCTTTGTCCATAGTTGCATCAAGCTTTATCAAGGACTTTCGAGCATCTTGACATTCTTTATCAAACCACCTTTTGCGTGATCTATCTTTGTTGATACCATGGAGATGCTTTATGGCAAAGCATTCTTCCGCACAAGAATAAATAGCTCTTTTGAAAGCTTCCCATTTAGTTTCAAATGGTGCATCACATTGAAGCTTTGTCATCCATAATTTTTTCTCAACCATTTCAATGTACATTGGTGCCCGTTTGAAATCCATACATAGTGATAACTTCTCTTTCCTTTGGCTGAGATTATCATGCTTAGTTGCTTCTCCACATGAAAGGTCAATACATAAGGTGCGATGGTCGAATTCCGGGGTCCATTGACCAAACATAAAACTCTTTATGCGATACATGATGGCTTCAGAGAGTAGCATATAGTCAATCACACTATCCCCATTATGTCTTCTACATGTAAATCCATTAGTTCCACTCCACAAAGATACACCATTGGCAATGAGCATACCCGTGCTATTACACATGTGTAAAAGTAACTTTCCATAGTGATCCGGCTCTTTCTCATCCATTGAAGTACGATCATACAAGTGAACTTCCTCCAACTCCCTTGAAATGTATGGCATATCAAATTGTTGAGTATCATGTTGCAATGTTTTTGTGCGAGCATTCATATCCCCAAATACAATAACATCACCTTCACCTTTGAAATAAGCAATGTCCTCTTCCAAATCAGAAAATGGTTGATCTCTATCCATGCAAGCATAAAAGGGAGAATCATGATGAGAAATGTAGCAATCGGTTACAAAAATGGGTGCTCTTTTTGGTGTCATAATTTTCAGCCATACATAACGTTTGTACTTGTCATCTTTCACAATTGATACAAAATCTTCCAATCCTTTATTAACCATACATGCTAACCCTCCTTGTCCTCTTCGTTGCTTGAGATTCTTTGACCACATCAATGAATGTACATTGTAATCCTCCAAGCCGTCAATCCTTTGTGTATCATGCTCCCAAGTTTCAACAAGAAGTACAACATCGGCTTTGCTTGTTAGTTCATCAATGCCAACCCCCGCATTCCATGGGTATCCATTACAATTCCAAAAGCATATTTTCAATTGTAACTCGGTCTCATAGGTCACGCATCCCTATTTGCTTGAGAGACTTGCCTCCTCCTTGGGCACATTTTCTTCATGAGAGATCTCCTTGTTTTTATTATTCTTTTCCTCATATGCCTTGCGACGCATATTTTGTTGCTTAATAGTGCGATCTTCACATACAAAACATTTTGTATCCCTCAAATAGATCCAACTATTATCAAGGATAATCTTTCGCTTGGTCTCATTCGGCATGGTGCATACAATTGGCCGTTCTCTCGAGCGAGGAGCTCCTTGCTTCCCCACTCTATGTGCTGCATAGACCATAACTCCGGACATGCCAAAGTGGGTTTTGAAGAAATCTTCAATAACAATGGCAAGAGAAGGAGGTGTCTCTAACTTCTCTTCGGGAATTCCACGAATAACAATGTTCTTGGAACGTCGCTCCCGTTCCTTCAACTCCTCCACATCCACATTCTCAACATTCTTTGTTTGAACCATAGCTTGCATGAGTGAGGAATTAGAAACCACATTGCTACCACATACATCAGCCCAAGACTTGTTTGTGCATACATTTTTCATGTTGCATACATCCCGGCTCATAGTGTCAAATTTCTCCTCTTTCAATACATGGTCATGCTCTACTTTGCTCATCCGCTCCTTCAAAGCATTCAAGTCCACAAGAGAGTGTTTACATTCCTTGACTTCCTCTTCAAGTTGCATCAAACGTGTTGTTTGCATCTCAAGTGTCCTCTTGAGATTTTCATTCTCAACCACAAGTACCCTTAGTGTGCCATTCTCCATTGCAAGTGCTCGTAAGTCTTTGCCTTGTTTGTTTACGGTCTCTTGCAATGATACCAAGTACGCCATGATCATGGTTTCCGATGTCGTTGGTTGGGTGGTTGTGTTGCTATCTCCACACTTAGGAGATTTTGGATCACTTTCCACAATGGTTGTGGATCTTGTTGAAGAAGAAGAACCCTTGCGAGTGCCGGAAGACATTGTATGTAAAATAGGAGATGAGAATCAATTTTGTTGAACCTGTTCACTTCGGAAATTCTGCTACAGAAACGCCTTCCATAACTCTGAAAATTTCTGTCTTTACATCAATGCGTAGAGGACTTCGTGCTCTTCGATTGAGGCTATAGATCACCCAAATCGGAGTTCGGATGAAGAAGTTATGATCAAAAGAGTGGACTGCTGTCTACTAGGTCAAAAAACGGCTGCACTGAGAGAGAGAGAGAGAGAGAGAGAGAGAGAGAGAGAGAGAGAGAGAGAGATGACGCAAGTGATGGAAAGCCCTTGGGGTGTGAGGGAAACGACTTTGAATGAAATATTTACAGCAACCTTATTTCCGGCGAGGTGGCAACCATGGTGATAGAGAGATATAATGAGCCTAATAGTGCATTCTCTATAGGTGGCTCATAGACACGGAGATTTCTACTAGCGTGAGTGTGTGGCAACCATTGGAGTCAGGGTGTAGACATGGATTCTTCACATAGTGCTAATTCCCAAAATGCTACACTAAATCCCTCTCTCTTGATGCAAGTGTTGCCAATCCCTCCCACCAAAATGCTACGAAGTGCTGACCCCCCCCGATAGTGACTTCTCAATGCTTTTTTATAGGTGCTGGCTGCTTTAGGTTTAGGGCAGTTTGATTAGGTTAGGGCCTTAATCAGGGGAGACAAAACAAGGTGGTGGGTCCGAGATGGTTGACCCTTGCTTTGTCTTAGGAGGATTTAAAAAATGAAAACTCCTAGGTGGGCTTCTGTGGCCATCACCTAGAGAGAGGTGATAATTTACAATTGGGGGTTTTTACAGGATTGGCTTGAAACTCGAAAAGTAATGATAACCTACGGATATTGCTGCAAAGATGTGTCGTGGATGAGAAGAGGGCGAGCGATACGCCTCGCTGGTGAGTTGATGTAGCGCGCTCCTCATTTTTGGGGCCGGGCGGGACATGCCTTCGACGTCTTTTCTTGTTTCGGTTTCGGCATCGCGCGACTTGGCCGTCCTTTATTCTTTTGTCGTTGGCATCGATTCCTTCGTTTTTTTTTAACTATTTTCTTGTGTGTGCTTATATGTGTGCGTGTACTGTGTGGATATGTGAGTGCACGTAGGTGTGTGTACTCGTATATATATATATAAGTGCGTATGTTTGTTTTGTGAGTGTGTGTGCATATGTACTATGGGTTGTTTGTGTGTGTATAAGTGTGTATAGAGGTAGTGTTGTTTAAACGAGAGTGTGCGTGTGTGAACAAGAGCTAGAGAAGGTAGTTTTATTATACATACATACACATATATAGATATACATATATATACATATATATATATATATATATATATATATATATATATATATATATATATATATATATATATATGTATATATATATGTACATATACATATATATGTATATATATGTATATGTACATATATATATACATATATATACATACATAGATATACATATATATACATCTATGTATACATACATATACATATATATATACATATACATATATATATATATATATGTATATATATATATATATATATATATATATACATATACATAGATATACATATATATACATCTATATATACATACATATACATATACATATACATATACATATATATATATATATATATATATATATATATATATATATATATATATATATATATATATATATATGTATATGTATATGTATATGTATATGTATATGTATATGTATATGTATATGTATATGTATATGTATATATATAAATATACATATACATATACATATACATATATATATATATACATATATACATATACATAGATATACATATACATATACATAGATATTGTGGGAGTTAAACACTAGCTCTCTACCTGCCTAGCCATGCGGGAGTGATCCCTAGAATTCTCTAGAAACTCACCTTTGAAGCCTACATAAGAGGCTCTCTTCTCATGGTTGTAGCAAGTCTTTTTGCTCTAGTAATATAAAGTTGCTTTCTTTTTGTCTAGAGTGTTTCTCTCTCATCTACACACACACACACACAAGTATGAATGCTTCACATGTGTATCCACCCTAAATCTTCCAACAACTGGTATCAAAGCATTAAAGACCCTCATGGGCCACTAGATCACTTTTAGGTAGTGTGTGTGCACTCTTAGGTAAGTGTGGTAGGCACTCTTCTCTCTCTCATCCCCCACTTGTCAAAAACGTTTTTGCAATAGGTGGCCAAAAGTCAACAGAGGGAGGCAAGTGGCCAAGTGGGTGGCTCACTTTCCCAAGAATAAGGGAAGGAGAAATTTTTTTCTCTTCATTCTCTTTCACCTTCTTCCTCAGCTCCCCCAAGCTTCCATGGAAAGCTTCTAAGCTCTCCTAAAGAGCCCCTAACCATTCCCACCATTTCTCATCATTTTTGGTGCAAACTAGCTCTAGACTAGCTCATTTTCTCTCTCTAATTTCTCTTTCTAATAAGAGGCTTTTCATTTTTTGTTTTAACAGCCCATTAAACCTCATTAGATCATCATTATTCCACTCTTAATCTTGTCATTAGTCTCCTACAAGCTCTACACGACAAAAGGGCAAGACTAGCTAGCTTATGCAACCAAAACTAGTCTATTTGTACATGTTTTTAATTTTTTGTTTCAAAACAGAGAATTAAAACCTCATTTTCAGCCCTCTAAATCATTGTTCGAGGCTTCCTTAAGATATTCCGAAGCTTGAGCTACAAGGGCGTTTAATTTGGGCACCATCTACATCGATTTCGGGAGGAAAAGAGCTCATTTCGAAGGCCGTTTTACTTCAACAAGGACTCAATTTCAAATCAGAGAATTAATTCTCTGTTTTGCACTCATTTTCAGCTTCGTTCATCAAGGGAGAGCTTCTACAAATCATCTCGACACATTGGTATACTTCAAGGCACACTTCGGTAACATTTGGAGCTTATTTGTGCATGTTTTGAGCCTTCATTCTTCATTACCGCATACATTGCTTTTGTAAAAGGGTAAACACCATATCGAGAGTTTCGAAATAGGACCCCCTTGCTTACATTATCTAACATTATGGGTAACAATGACGTCTCAATCTTCAATGGAGTTGGCTTCCATACATGGCAAGTCAAGCTCAAGGGCTACTTGATGAAGAAACGGCTATGGAGTATGATTACTACCGAAGGGGGGGGGGGGGGAAACCTAACGGCCCAACAACAAAGGGAATTTACACAAAAATATGAGAAAGACTTAGGTATTCTACTCACTAGTGTAGCGGATGAGATAGTGCATCACTTAGATCAAACCACTTCCGCTAAAGTTGCATTGGATACACTAGAAAGAACTTTTGGGGCAAAGGGTAAGCATTCTAAGATCTCCCTTAAAATGCAACTCTATTCACTCATTATGCATGACAATGAAACACTATCAAGTGTTGTCAATAGGCTTAAGAGTATTTGCACCCAATTAACTTACATTCAATGCAACATAGATGAGGATGATAAAATAGCTATTCTTCTTAAATCCTTACCTATTACATATGAGCACATAGTCACTGTGCTTAAGGAAAAAGAACCAGTTCTCTCTCTTGAGAGTATTATCCACTCTCTCCAAGAGGACGAAAACAAGCACACACACACACACACACACACACACTAAAGAGGCACCCATATCTCAAGCATTATATGTCTCTAATTCAAAGAAAGCATGTAAACATTGTGGAAAAACCAACCACTCTTCCCAAAATTGTTTCAAAGTCAAAAAGTGTGTTAAGTGTGGTAAAGTTGGGCATCCACCCCAATTTTGCCCTAAAGGTGGCAACGGCAACAACGGCGGCTCTAATGGCGGCAACAATGGCGGCTCTCTCTCCAAAGGATGACACGTTCACTACACACGTAGTGATGATGATGATAGTGATGAAAATCACAATGGCAATGACGACGACGACAACACCAATGAAGGGATACATTTCACCACTTCTCCTCGTGCTTCCTCTTCCGCTTCTAGCACTTCCTTTTCTAATAAAAACCATGTTAAGGGCAGCCCAACTAAAGGCAAAAATGTGTACTACTATAATAGTGGTGATGACATTCTGTGATGGGGATATGCTACCATACCTCTTTGTTGAATCCTTGTTAACTTGTAGTACTTCTATGTGTGAACCGCTTATGACATGATGTTGAGTCCTTATGAGAACCATCAATGTTCATAAAGTGATGAATCCCATATGTTTGTAATGTTGGACATAACGTTGAATCCATATGAGAACCGTTATGTACCACATCCTGTTTTCTTTGTGAACCTCAGTTGGTAGACGCATGTGTTTAAGGGGGCATTTGTGGGAGTTAAACACTGGCTCTCTACCTACCTAGCCATGCGGGAGTGATCCCTAGAATTCTCTAGAAACTCACCTTTGAAGCCTACATAAGAGGCTCTCTTCTCATGGTTGTAACAAGTCTTTTTGCTCTAGTAATATAAGGTTGCTTTCTTTTTGTCTAGAGTGTTTCTCTCTCATCTACACACACACACACACAAGTATGAATGCTTCACATGTGTATCCATCGTAAATCTCCCAACAGATATACATATACATATACATATACATACATACATATATATATATATATATATATATATATATATGTATATATGTATATATATGTATGTATATATATATATATATACGTATATATATATATATATATATATACATATACATATATATATATACATACATATATATACATATATACATATATATATATATATATATATATATATATATATATATATATACGTATATATATATATATATACATATATATATATACATATATATATATATATATATATACATATATATACATATATACATATATATATATACATATATATATATATATATATATATGTATATATATGTATATATATATATATATATATATATATATATATGTATATATATATATATATATATGTATATATATATATATATATATATATATATATAGGGGGTGATGGCGTGTGAGCTCGTGAGGGGGGGTACGAGAGGTGGGGAGTGTGCATGTGTGTGTGTGTGTGTGTGTTATGAGAGAGAGAGAGAGAGTGTGTGTGTGTGTGTGTGTGTTTTACCTTGCTAGCTGAGGTGTGTGTGTATGTGTTATGAGAGAGAGAGTGTGTTTTTTTTTACTGCACTGCCTTCGGGCTTGACTGACGAGAGCACGACAGAGACAGAGAGGGCAGGAGTGCTTGGTGGCGGCCCTATGGTTGGCTGGGGGGGGTGAGGGGTGAGAGAAGGGGTATGGGGAGCACTGTGGGGTATGTACTATGGGTGTGAATGAGTGTGTGTGTGTGTTTTACCCTGCACCTTCGGGTCTGACTGACGAGAGTGCGATAGAGAGAGAGAGAGAGAGAGAGAGAGAGAGAGAGAGAGAGAGAGAGAGAGAGAGAGAGAGAGAGAGAGTGCGGGAGAGAGCTTGGTGATGGCGGGGGGTGAGGGGTGAGAGAAGGGTGAAGTGGGTTTGTGTGTGAGTAGGCTATGAGAGAGAGAGTGTTCTGTTGCACACCTTCAGGCTGACAAGGGTAGAGACCGCACGAGCGGAAAAGAGAGAGAGAGAGAGAGAGAGAGAGAGAGAGAGAGAGAGAGAGAGAGAGAGAGAGAGAGAGAGAGAGAGAGAGCCTCAGGCCTACGTGTGGCCCCGACAGAGAGCGGGAGGGGGGGTTTATGGTCAATGGGATGGGAGTTGAGAGTAGCGGGCCAAGGGATGTGAGTGTGGGTTGGGTGGGTGCTTACGAGAGAGAAAGAGCATTGCATACCGCCCGCAGGGCCGTTCACACAGAGAGAAAGACAAAGTTCAAATGAGAGAGAGAGAGAGAGAGAGAGAGAGAGAGAGAGAGAGAGCTTGGGTGAGTGGGGGCCCGCTAGTAGGAGAAAGGCAAAGGGGATTGGTGAGGTGGTGAGAGAGTGTGTGAGGGGGGGAGGGTTTATGGCGGCCTTCCAGGCAGGAGAGAGAGAGGAAGGGTAAGAGAGAGAGAAAAGGCTCTAATATGAATAATAGAAGAAAGAGAGGAAGACCCTTGTAAAAGCATGGCAACCTGTCGGTGGAAGAAAAACCATAGGCAGTTCGTTTTATGCGCCCTTTGGGTTGGGTGACACATGGGCAGAGATAAGAGAGAGATGGTGGGTTGGTGGAGCCGAGCAGGGGAGAGAGAAAGAGCTCTGTCCTCTGGTGATAATGGAGGGAAGTGTGGCCAAACTGGTGGCGGCCCGCTGTGGCCAAGCATAGAATGGGGGGTGGTGATTGTTAAAAACAACTTTTTATCGTTTTTATTGGTAATGTGCTCCTCTCTGATTGGGGTTGGTTCTTGCGGCCGCGGTTTCAAAAACCGGCCGTCAGCGCAAAAGTGGAAACAAAAACAATTTTTTGATTCCCATCTAATTACAAAAATCTTCAAAAAAGGGGCTTAGTTTTAGTCTATTCCCTTAAGCAACACATTCCCAAGGTTAAGAAAAAGGGAAACAGACCGTTTATTATTGAAGATGTATCTCCAAGTGGAGTTGTTAAGTTGTCCACCCTAGATGGTGAACCAATGGCTAATTGCATTAGTGGATGCCGTTTAAAGAAGTACAATTTACCACTAACCAATGAATTGCTAGAAAGGATGCATGCAACAAAGCAACAAAAGATAAAACGACCGAAGGTTATTGATGAAGCCCAAGAAGAAGCTCGGCTTCGAGTACTCAAAAGGAAAGCTGCTCTCAAAAACCAACAAATACCTATTCCCATCAACACTATGGAACTAGATGATCGACAATGGGAATTAGAGAAAGATGCAGTGTCAACAGATGATGAATGGTTAGATGGAATGGACCTTTGTATCAAAGTACAACTGAAGAATCATAACACAAATGCATTGGTCGACGCAGGAGCTCAAGTAAACGTAGTTAGTTCTTCCACGTACAAGAAAGCAATAAGTCAGTCTTTGACAACAGGAATAGCGACTATTAAAGGATGCAGCAAGAACTCAACACCAACTTTGGAAGTAGTCAACTTAAATGTGATAGTGCATGGATGTTCATGCCCTCATCAATTTGTATGCTTACCAGATAAACACATGAATGAAAACAATGATTATTGGAATCTCATGGATGTAGATGTACAAGAAGGCAGTACCAGATTGGGATACCAATCAACTCAAGCTATCACCTAAAGGCGGACAACTCATTGTTCCAATTGCACCAAGCAAAGAGGAATAGAAAGTAGGTTACCAGCAAAGCAAACCACAAAGCAATCAATCTTCTCTATCCTATTGACAAGCAAATGCTACAAGTAGCATGCAAGGAGTCAGGAAAATTTGGGTACCAAAAGCACAACTTAAGAACAAGCATCTACTGTAGTTCCAAGGTTCAAAACACAAAGAGCAACATCATCTACTGTAGTTCCAAGGTTCAAAACACAAAGAGGAACATCTCCGAGCAGGAAACCTAAAACAAAATGTATTTGGAAGAAAAAGGAGCACTTATCTTCTCTGCAAACTGTAAAATCGATAAAGCAATGGAGAACTACGTATCAAAACAATCAACCACACCATTCTAACCAAAGCAAACCAGGATACCAATGGCGGGTAAAAGGTCGAAAACCATCATTCGTGATACCCACAGCGCAGGAAATCAATGTACCAAAGCATCCTGAGGGTACAATCAAGCAAAGAGCACACAAGCTACAAGATTTTCTCTTTGGAAGACAGCAAAAGAAAACCTCAACATCAGAAACCCTTGAGTTAATTACTCAAGACCCAAGTCTTACACACCATAATGATTTTAACTGCATTGATCTTTAAAGCATGGTAGAGCCAGCCAAGGCTATACATAGACACGCTTGTTCAACCCATGCACACAGTCGTCTCGGAGTACGCCATCTAGAAGGGGTGGAAGGGAACTAAGTAATTAAGGGGAATGTTTGAAGAGAGAGGAAAAAGTTGATGTTAACGCGTGATTTTTTGCAAAATTACCTAATAATGCCCTTACAAATAATCAACAGGGGAAATTTAAATGATAACATCTCCCTAATGAGTGTAAATACATTATATACTATGAGAAAATCATTAAAAAATAGTCTTTTTTAATTAATTTTCATCATTTTTCTTGATATTGGGACTTAAAAACAGAGATATACAACAAAAAACAATAAAGCTGTGTTTTTTAATAGATTTTCTTAATTATTGAATTTTCACTTTGCTTTTTTAGCACGTTTTGTTATTTTCTTTGACTTTTTTAATAAATAGGTCAAAAATTAATAATAAATAGCAAATGAGCTCAGATGGAAAAATTGAAGATACTTTGATGATTAGAAGGACAAGGCGGACATGCACAAAAAATTTCAATCAAATCGGCAGATGGAAGCGAAAAGCCTAAATTAGGCGGCCAAGGCCTACTTTCGCAAATTCTTGCAAAATGAGCTACCGGAATCCAATTGAGGAAATTTTTGAGTCTAACATAGATTTCATGGCCTAGTAGGACTAGTAAGGGTATTTGGGGAAAAATGGTTTGGGAAGCCCGAGTATAGATATCCAAGGTAGTATAAAATCACCTCATTTTCACTTGTCGCCCTTGGAGAGAGAGCTTTCGACCTTCTTCGTGCGCGATTTTCGGAGTCCACAGTCGCCTGTTTACAACGCCATCTCACACGAGACATGAGGGGTAAGTTCTATAGTTATCAATGATTTCCATTCTGTATGGCCGATAGCTAGTCTAAACCCTAAGAAAAAACCCTAGAATCCGAGGACTGCACGAAGTCCTACGATCAAAAATTGATCATAGCGGCTTGTCAACTCAACCAAATCGGACAAAATTGAACTGTAGCATGCCCCTATACAATAGAACACTTCTATATCACCATTAACCATTCGGCAAGGGTCGAGGGGGTCCCAAGTAGAAAAGTTAGGTTTTTGGCAGATGCTAGAATTGGATTCTGACTCCACAGACAGCTTGTAGACTGGGTCTATAACAATGTATATGGTTGCTTTCATAAAATCAATCAAGGCAAGCTCTCAAAAAATAGCTCGAAGGCTACAAAGCATCAAATTTGACATACGTAGTCAAACTGACCCCAAATGAGCCAAAATTGAATGAGTAGCTTCAAGACTATGTAGCGGACAAGTCCATAGCCTCAAAAGTGACTAACCAACTCCACAAGCCATTTAGTCACAAAAATCGGTGAATTCAGAGTCGACAAAGCACGAAGTGATGTCAACAAAACAAAACTTTACCATATTCAATTTAGGACTTGTTTTAGGTGTATTGAATATGTTTAGGTCAAAATTTTTCAAGTTTAGCAAAAAAAGTGTCTACTGTAAATAATCACAATTATTTACTTTTGTAAATTTTTGACTTGAAAATGGTACCTTCACCTCACCCATCACTTGTATGGTGTACACCTATTACATACCACATTGCACGTATAAGCCAAAATGATTAATGATAACTTAGAAAAATGTCAAAAAACGCAAAGAAGTCCTTCCAATCCAAATTTTGAGTTATCTGTCACATTTTTGATCCAAATCACCTCATATCTTATAATAGAGTTTACATCATGCTTAGAACCAAGTTGTACCAAAAAATGTTCATTTTTAGATGAAAAAGTTGATAATCGCAATTATTTACTTTTTTTCCAAGATGGGGGGAAATTGCAACTTTGACCTTATGGGACCAAAGCAAATGATGTCCCAAGCCCACTGACCAAGTTTGAGAAAATTTGGAACTCAAAAATCTCAAAATCCCTTTATATCTACTGTTTCAGAGACGGAAAGCCTAAATCTAGCACCGTTTCCACCCTTTGCACTCAAATGAGCCCACACTTCACTCAGAGTATCTAATTGCTGTAGATTTCAAGCCTATCATGCCAAAAATGCAAAAAATTGAAAAAATTCCTCAGCTCTAAATAATCACGATTATTTACTTTTGTTGCAAATTTTTGCTTAGAATTTACGAATTTGATCTTTACATGTTTTTATGCATCTATGTATGTTCCAAAATTGATTTGAAGCAAATTGGACTCAATTTGTCAGCAGTCCAAACTGAAGGGCATTTCGGAGCGAAAATTGCAAAAATTTTCTAACTTTGGCACTCTATTCACTTAACACGAGCAATGAAGTTGCGGAGAAGGCCAAGAAGAGGGTCTCTCAAAAAGAGAAGCTGCAAGAGCTGCCACCATACCAATTGGACCCAGTTCAGTAAAGACGGCCACAACAACATATCTGTCTAGAGAACAGTCGGTTTTCACAGGCAGGTTTAAAAGTGAAGAAGGACACCAGGTAGAGCTGCAACTGCTATGTAAAGAGATCTATGATATCGCAGCAAAGCCAGACACAAAGGAGGCCAACAGAAGGCTCGGTCTCAGAGATTTCTACGACCAAGAACCATGTGGCGTAGACTTCCAGAAAGCCTATGAGCTCTTTTCTACAATGAAGAAAGATGGATCAGCCCATATTATTGACCAACAAGAGCAGAAAGTTGAAGTAGTGATCACAAAGGAAATTGTGGCCAAGACTTTGAAGTTGACAATAGAGGCGATGACAATGAGGGCACGAGACAGAAAGACAACAGGCACCTTCACCAAGGAGACTGCTGTGGCAACCTTTGCTGACCTCATTCAAAAGTAAGTGGAAGAACCAGCACGTCTTTATCATCAACACTTCCATTTTCTAGCAAAGAGACCACCAAGGTACACAACACCTAATCATGCAGTTGGGATTATATTCACATAAGTGTTAATCAACAACCAAGCAACCAATTGATCACGCTCAATATGTGCTATCAACACTGAAGGGCACCAAGAAAGAGGGTAAGATCACGTATCTGGGTGCACCTGAGATATTAACAAGAATAGCATACCATGCTATTGGCATGGAAGATAGTTTGCCGCCTGCCCAAGATCAGAACACATGGATTGTGTCTGCACAACCATCTCCCAGAACCACATGGTTGTCAAAGAGAGTTTACAAGTCAGATGAAGAATCGACAGAGAGCTCCCATGAAGCGCATAGCAGGGAAAGCTCAGATAATGAAGAGAGGAGAGCTAGAATAGAGGAGACGAAGAAAAAAGTAGTGGCTGCACACCAAGAGGAACCTCGACAGAAGAAGGTGAGGTTTGAAAGAGAGAAACACACTTACGAAAGAAGCCACCAAGCTGCAGGTGAGGACCCGACAAGGTGGTTTCCAAGAGATATAAGAGGCCCCCAAATCAAGAATCCTGCCAGGAGAGAACCAGAATATCCCAAGGATTTTCTTGAACGCATGTACGTGGAAGGAGAAGCCTTAAAGCAAAAAGAAGCTCAAGAAGCTGAAAGAAAAGCAAAGGAAGATGTGGCACCATAGACAAGCTGGAGTGGCCCAACAAAGTGAAGCCCATCATGAACAGGGTGAGAAGTCTCCCAGACCATCATCACCATATACGGAACAGGAAGACCACCCAATGCCAAGCCCTCTACCTTCACCAACAATTAGACCCACTGAGGTGAGCAAGCCAAAGGAAAGGAGTCTGAACGAGAGGAGACAACAAAGTTTGAGCATCTCCATTAGATCGATTAGCATTGCATAATTGTTGTCACGGCCCATTAACAGTTTCTTAGTTAAGTTGCATATCTCACCAATCAAACACTAATCTAGCTATGTGTGGGCATGTCCTTGGCACACCCAAGAGGCCACTACCCTCCATGGCTAGGTAGACTTGATTAGGGAGAGGATTAGCATCATTTGAATTGCATTTTAGATTGCCTTTTTGCATCATTTTCCCCTTCAATTAAATTCATTAAACTCGTTTTCCTTTTGCATTGTTCACCTCATCTCGAAGCTCTCCTCGCAAGCTTTCCATAGAGCCTTCAAGCTCTGCAATCCGAGCTCAAGAACATCTCAAACTCCATCCTCAAAATTGCCTAAAAATAGGTGTGTATGTGTGGGAAAGGGCCTGCCGACTCGGCTTAACAACTTATTTTTCAGAGGATATTCCACAAGGAAGCCCGTGGGCTTGTTGGCTAGGTCATTCTTGGCTTGAGTAGTTTAGGGGTCAAAACCCATTGCCTAATTCGGGGAGACTGGGTGAACGTGAATCGGCATTGCAAAACTCTTTTATGAGCCTGGCGGGTCTGTAGGGGTAGGTTCCCACAGGTGCCGCCGCGTGCCTTGCTCAAACCATTTTTCGGTGCTGCCTGCTATTTGATCGGATTGCCACACGTGCCTACTTGCCACATTGCCAACCTCTTGGGCCCCTCTTCCCACGCCTACTGAGCCTTGACCAACAAGCCATATTGGAACCCCTTCCCACGCGGCTCCCGAGTCTCAAGAAGTTCAACCCAGTGCCCTTGTTGGCCCCTCCTTCCCGCGTTGCCTCAAGAGCTTCAAGCCCGCCCACTGGCATTAGCACCCTATCCCACGGCCCCACTACTCTAAAGGCTCGAAGCCTTATGCGCCTCATAAAAGGCTCTTCTCGCGCTGCTCCCGGGTCTCGAGCACTCCAATGAAGATCTTATTGGGCACTCCAAGAGCTCACCAAGCGACCACTCCCACGGCCTCAAGAGCTCACCAAGCAACCACTCGAGACCATCTTCCGAATGCTACCAAAGGTTTTGATCTCAAGAAGCATCAAATTCATTCAACAATTCTTGTCCGAAGAAAGGCTTCATCAAGATTCTCCAAAGCACTCAAAGAAAATCTTCAAAGCATCACCAACCATCCAAAAGAGCATTTCTTCATTGTGAAGAGGGGCTTCACCTGACAGTGAAGAGGAGCTTCACATTGAAGGGAAATTCCAAAGTACACTTGATCTTGCAGCCAATCACAACAATTTCTTGCAATGTATGTAATTGTATTTGTCTACATGGATGACATTATGTGCTTTTGTAATAGGATAGAGAGTGGCATGGAGAGTCTCCTAATTGCTAAAATCTCTCCATGTGTGAAGATTTTGTGACAAAGTGTATGAGAAACACCGCATGCTTGGGCTCTCGGAGTATGACCAAGATGGAAGAGAGCATTAATTTTTGCATAAACCTTTTCATAGGATATTTTAGCATATTGTTGCATGTCATTATGATGCATGGAATAAAGCCTAATTGTACCACAAAAAGGGGGAAAGAAGTACTCATTCGAGGGGAGGATATGAAGTCAGACCATGAAGCAGTTGAAAGCAACATCAGAATCAACGAAGGCAAGAGACCTGACAGAGGATCAGCTCACATAGTAGAAGACAAAAAGGAGGAAGACGAGAACAACGTTGTCTTTTATGAAGACCCATTTTGAAGATGCAGACTCTCTACTTGTAGGGGAGGACTTTTTCCTGTGTGGATACCAGCTTATCATCCTGTGTGGACATCACCATCCTTTGTGGATTTTTCTTGTGTGGATTTTACCATCCTGTGTGGATATCACCATCCTTTGTGGACTTTATTTTGCTGTGTGGATATCACCATCCTATGTGGATTTTGTTAGCCTGTGTGGATCATGCATCTTCAATATCTTATCTTATTCCAAACCTCAAGGGGAGGATTGTAAAGTGTGAGCTTTGTCCTAAGGTGTGAGTCAAGGAGAGGAGAGTGCATTTATCCCACATACTATGCAGCAAGGCTGTAGAGCTACTTAAAGCTCATTTCTTGAATGAATAAACAACAACTCCATTTTGCACTACATGCTTGTCTATGGTGAGCTTGTGCTAAGCTAAGTCAATACTCAAGATTGTGTGTATGAGTCCAAGCTAATTCTATCTTGGAACCTAATTCACTTGAGTGATAAGCTTGCTTACACACACTCACACACTTGCACCATGTTTCTCTTTCATCCACCATAGCTAGCACGATCCAATTCCTAACAAGAATGAATGTTATCTCGAATCAAAGACAAATCCGAGAGCTGAGAGCTGAAGCTGAACAACACCAGCTAGCAAAAGAGAAGCAACAAAAGAAAATGGAGGAGCTTGGCGAACTTCTCAACAAGTTAACAGATGCTTGCAAGATCAAAGATCAACATCTGTCAGAGGTAACAAATGAACTCTTAACCACAACTCTGTCAATACAAAAGATCCACTTGATGTAGCAAATGCTTCATTGCAATACTCAAAACAAAGGATCAATGATCATGCAGCTTTCTTGAGACAAATAAGGGAAACTCCCACAGTTGCCTCAATCAAAGGTACATATGAAGTATATAAGGCTTTAGAAAAGAAGAATAAAGATCTTGAATTGAAGCTAAAGCTAGAGCAATCACAACGAAGAGACCTTGCACTAATGCGGGTACTAAGAGAAGAACAACTGCTCAAGGAGATAGCCGAGCTAACGAGGGCCAATCAAATGCTGCGAGAGAGATAGCCAGAGACACAAGAAGAAGCTGGTACCTCAAAGAAACCAAGCATTGAAATTCCCTCACTCTCCTTTGCTGAGATGGAAACACAGTCGACAGAAGGGCTAGGAGGAGAGGAATATTTCCAGGTACCACTAATAGATGCTAAGCAAGTGCCAACGGTCCAGGTGTCTAAAGCTGAAGAAGATGCCCTCAAGGAGCAGGTTGCTCAAGAACAGATGAACAATGGAAAGCACTGATGGATTGGGAGTTGAGGGTTCTCCATTCAGTCAACATCACTCAATTCACTCCCAACCAAATCAATGCACAATGGCATCAACAATCACTGCCATATCCTTTGATCAAGGTAGAGCTTTTACAGGTCAAAGAAAGATTATACAAAGATATGTAGGCTAAAGGCGCAGAGGAAGTCCACCCCAAGTGGAGAAAGAGCTGGCTGAACAAGAATCCCAGATATTTGATTCTGTTCACAAGAGCACCTGCCGCCCTTCAAAAAGACCCGACCTTTTATCATGTACCATGGGTACGGACATGGAAAGCACATGAAGCAATGACTAAGAAGCGGCCTACATGGATCAACTGTCCAAGATTTCCAGCTCCACAACAAGGAACACGGACAAAGGAATACATGATGAAAACCCTAACGGGTGCCATGACGTTCTTCAAAAGTCTCCTTGATCTCTCATGTGCTATGCTCTACAAAATTTTCCAAATGCTGCTCACATGCATTGAAGCTTCTCACAAGCCAGAGCAAGCAGGAGCACCGTGGATGTCATTCCTTGAAGGCAATAAGGGTCTTTGCTACGACCTAAGCGGCCAACCTTCCGAAGAAGTTCTTTACGGCTTTTACGCCCGATGCATAGCAATATGTTGGCATTTAAGGAAGCGTTCTATACAGGGTTCTTCATTTGGCGAACAAAGATTTTTGGGCCAATGATCAGCAACCTAACCTCCAGATTTGTTGGCTACTCAACCATTGAGCATAAATATAGGGTCAGCATGCAGTTCTTGCACGTTTCTGACAAAGAAAGGAAGATCAGATATGAGAAAGCCTTACATGCAATGGAAGACTGCTTCGCTAGCCGTCAACTCAAAGATTACTTCAGCCCATAAAGCTGTGTCAAGGAACAACACAGGCGAGGAGGGGGAGAATGTTAGCAGCAAGCTAACTCGAATCACATTTTTCGACAGCAAGCTAACTCGGATCACATTTTTTGGAGCTTTCATTGTAAAAACACTTATTATTTTGATGAATCAGGAATATTGTAACTCCTACTTTCCGGATAAACTTTGTAATTGATAAGCCGGGGCTACAAGCTTCTAGATTGTATCAACCTGTCTTTAGTTAGAGCTCCTAGATTATTAGGTTTGACCACCTAAAACCTTGGCTAAGGCATAAAAGCCAATTTTTGTAAGTTTTTGGATAATAGAACACAACTCTTCCTACTCCCTCTCCGGTTGTCACTTTGCAGTCGCGTCTCTTGCGTTGCAACCGCAGGTAAGAGCTCTGCACATTGACGTAAACATTCACGGTATTTTGTAGGTTTTGGCATCGCTGACCTGCGGCCTAAATTCATCATAAGTAGGAATTTACACTTCAAAATCAAAAACTAAGTATAGGCGGGGTATTGGGGCATCATTGCTAAGCATTTAGATGCATTTTGAGTCGAAAACAACTAGGTCAAAAACTCACTATAATAATTGCAATTTTATCACTTGACCTAAAGTGAGATTTGAGACCATAAGCATGTGTTCTTAGGTCTTATAAACATGTCCTAGGAGTCTTGTAACGTTTGGATGTCGTTTGATGCTATAACAGATGTGATCTGTTTGCCGATGAGCGATTGGCTTTTGGTGATTTTTGTCATTTGAGTGTACCTTGAGTTAGATGCAAGTTGTTTGTTGTTTTCCAAGAGATCGACAACCTCTTGTAGCCTCTATGCACTAGTCAAGTCAGCTTCGTCCCATGGATTGACAATTTATTCGTGGTTCTTGCTATGTCTGCAATAAGATAGGAGTGAGATTAGACACCCGTCGCAGAAAGACCAATCGTGAGCTACTATGGCCAAGGCCATGATGAAAAATGCCAAGCTCTAATTGCAGGAAGTTCAGAGGAAAGGGATCGAGGTACACAAAAAATTGTTTTCTCTTGGTGCACTAGCTTGAAGCTCGTGGGTGCGAAGGCCGAGGTCATTAGGAAATGCAAAAGAGAAACAAATACTTTGGGGTGGGTGAACTTACAAGGTATTGCCACAAATCTGCATCTCATTGGTCTCTTGTGGCTATCCAAGGTAGGAAGAGTCTCTTTGAACCCATTTTGGAGGGAAACTTCTAGAAAGATCAATAACAAAGGTATCTGATGTGTATGGGCCAACTGTGGGACTATACCAGCAACCAATGGAAAAGAACATACCAAATGGTTCTCTAGTACAACCTCAATGGGACCGAAAGACTAATGATTAGCAGAGGCCTAGAATGGATGGACAACTGGTGCCTACCTAGTTGCGAGTCTGAGTTCGAGTGGAAAGCATGGTGATGGCATCGGGACAAACACTTTGTTAAGCCCCAAACCAAAGAAGTATACAACACACTTATGGCTTTGATGGATTGGTTCTTCCCATTGAACAAACAATGGGGCATGAATTGGTCAGAGTCAAGATGGGAAGTAGTCACTAAGAACATCCGGTGCCCACAATGCCCACTTGATATGAGAGGTCTTTCTCTGGAAGGTACTATGGGGAGCCTTACTGAATGGGGTAAAGGTTCTAGCCACAGGAATTGGCCTATATAGATGCTCTCAATACGAAGACCTCTTCCACCTTTTCAAGGAATGCCTTACGAGGATCAATGGCCTGGCAAGAAAGATATGCAAATGTGTGCAAAGGACATGGAAGATAGGCTTGTAAAAGAAAAATCTATTTTTGGGAGGAAAGTTTATTAAAAGCCAGGAGCAGCTTATTGCAACACAAATTGCTAGATTTTGCTACTTTAAATAGGTCTGGAAGACATGGAATGGTCGGATATTTGACAACACTGTGAAAACAACCAGGTTCACAGAGATAATACAAGAAAGCAAGGGGAAAATCCTAACCTTTGGAAAATGTAAGAACTTTGATGAATGGAACATGTTAATTGGCACCACAAGAACTGACTCTCTTTGTTAAGGATGCTACATTTTCTATGGGGTGTCTCCTCTTTCAACCGATGTATCAGTGAACTTTTAGGAATGTCATGGCTCGGCACGAGGATGACAAG
Organism: Adiantum capillus-veneris; assembly: GCF_014529385.1. Lineage (NCBI taxonomy): Eukaryota > Viridiplantae > Streptophyta > Polypodiopsida > Polypodiales > Pteridaceae > Adiantum > Adiantum capillus-veneris. The sequence continues at coordinate 140,843,859 of NC_140954.1, forward strand.
AATTTATAATTTCTTCTGGTTTTCAATGTAATTTACTCACCATTGTGATTTTTGGAAAAATAAAACTTGCACAAAATCTAAATTTTTCCTAAAAGTTAAGAGAAACTATCACAATAAAAATAGACAATTTATTTTCAAATTATTTACGGCAAAAAAGTTCAAGCCTCATACGTAATACTAAATTAAGCTAAAATATATATGGATTGATTAAAAACTCTTCTTCTTCCTCGTTGTTTTCTTTATCCTCTTCATGATCAGTTGGAGGAGAATCATCTTCACCACCACCACCATCACCATGACTGTTCCCATCTCCTATATCCACCGCATTTTGGCTCCTCATAAGGTTCTAGATCAAGAAAAAGCATTCATTTATCGGGTCCAAAGAGAGGTTGTGGTTTGTCTGATGCATCCCCAATCCTTGCATATGCTGCCATAATTTTCATACCAACTTCTTGAAATTCATCCGATAGCTCCTTGAGTGTAGTAACATGTTGGTACATGCAAAGTTGGTCGATGCCAAGAGTGGTGCCAAGCGATGGTATGGCTACAGGCAAGTGCATTGTACAATGTAGAGCAGTTATGAAGGCCCTGGGCAAGCAAAGGATAGCAAGAATGTATGTCTAGTGAAGTTTTTAAAGCCAAGAAGGCTCCATAGAGGGCTAGTTGGGGTGCCGAGTCAAAGTGTCCAAAGTGCGGGAATAATGCCTTAGAATGTGGCGCTCGAGATGCTCTAAAAGCCCATCTAGACGGCTCATCAAACGGTGTGAAAGATAGAGTTCTCCCAAGTTGGAAGTTCTTGTAGACCCCCGACGGACAAGGCAGGCATGGGCAGCTGATCAGAGCTAGTACAAGTGGATACGATTGAAGTGCTAGAGTTGTGGACCATGCCAGTCTTCTCGGGTACAAGTGGATAAGATTGAAGTGCTAGAGTTGTGGACCATGCAAGTCTTCTCGGATCATCAGAGCTCCGGAGGGCAAGTTATGGCCATTAGAAGATTTGTAATGGAATTGGCCTATTAACTTGAGAGTAGCAAAAATTAATGAGAGTACTTTTGAGAATTTACTTTGTGAGCACAGTGGGTGAACATAATTGAAGATAGCAACATAATCATAGCAATTACTTAACTTGGCATGAGCAATAATTTTGCAAGAGAGAGAATCTAGAGAACATGACAATAGTTGAGGACCAGCTTTATGTGGAGCCGGCGGTCCCCCTCCAATAGGCATTTGTATTATGATTTCTCCCATTAAGAGAGACTTGTTACAATCAGGGATTTAATATTTACGTAATTACATCAAATTTTGTGTGATCACAAGGTCTTATTGACACATTTACATGATCACAATAAACATAATCACACAAAACCCGGTTAATAATAACCTACAAACCCACAAAATTCCCGCCGGGATTCACCATTTTCCCTGCGGGCCCGCCGGGGATACAAAAAAGCCCGGCGGGCTCTCAACATTGTATATACGCAGGCCCAATCGGGCCTGCTGGGTGTATTTTTGTCTTGCTTTCATCTTGAGAGAGAGAGAGAGAGAGAGAGAGAGAGAGAGAGAGAGAGAGAGAGAGAGAGAGAGAGAGAGAGAGAGAGAGAGAGAGAGAGAGAGCGCTTGCGACCACCTTTGCAGGTACGTCGAGAGGAGAGAGGAGAGAGGGGGTCGTGTGGGAGCGTGCTCTGCATTGCAGTGCACGGCAGCAAACAGAGTACCTGACAATACGATCCGGGTATGTGTTGTGTATGTGTGTGTTGTGTGTGTGTGTGTGTGCGTATGTGTTGTGTGGTAGCGTGCCTTTTGTCGTAGTGCACGAAAGTAATAAGGTACCTTACCACACAATGGGAGTGTGTGTGTAAGCTGTTCTACGGAGTAGTGCTTATCACAGGGGCATCACCTCGGTGACGCGGGGAAAATGGTGTCCTTGTGGTAAGTATTGGCTTACTGTCTGGGTACTACGTCGCTAACGCGACGAATCTAGTATCCTTATGGTTAGTCAACTTTCCTTCCCCTTTCCCAAAAAACATATGGGCATCTGTCAGTAATGCGGCTATATGATGTTCGTATGTAGGCCATTGTTTTTTCCTTAGATTCAGGCGGCACTCGATCGGTAACACGGCTAATAGAGTGTCGTTTGTTAGAAGCATCCATTTTTGCATAAATGTGGCGTTCAGGTCGTTAACCCGGCCGTACGAACGTCATATAATTTTTATGTGCATGTGCAATTAATTTTTTAAGTATTAAGTATATGAAATACTTGGTCGGTAACGCGGTTGTGAAGAGTATTTCATATACAAAATGTATGAATTGTTTGATTTTGTTGTTTTTAACTGTCCATTTGAAATTATATACTAGCTAATCATATTGAAAAGAATACGTAATTCATCAATCATCGCTATTTTAAATGTTCCATTTATATAAATTACATGTAAAAAAGTATTTGCACACAAATTGCATGTTTAATATTCTTTTTTTCTCTTTTTAAAGGACTCTCAAGAATTACCTCTATTTTTAATGATTCATTTACATAAATTCTCTGTAAAAAATCTAAATGCACACAATTTGCATGTTAAATATTCTTTTGTATCTTTTTAAAGAGCATCAATTATCATCGCTTTTTGATTGCTACATTTACATAAATTCTATGTAAAAAAGTGTGTGAACACAATTTGCTAGTCCAATTTGTGTACTTCCACTGTTTTAAATGTTTTTGAAGTTTTTAAGTCGGTGTGTGCTTTTTTTGAATTAATATGTGCGCACCGAGAAAAATATAAGTTAAAAATTCAATATATGTTGAAATGTGCCAGAGTGTTAACATGTATTGTTTGATCTGAATTAAGTTCTTATAAACCACTTGTTTAAACTGATTTTTACACGTGGAACAGATTGTAATTTTAAGTGAAGAGTATTTTCAAATTTTATCAATATTTCCTTGCACATTTGTTAAAGTCTTCAAGTGGTGGTTAAGAGCTTACCTGAGATAGTGTGAGAGTGTTAGTGTCATTCGCAACCATGAATTTGTATTTGATATGCTGTTTTCTATTGTCCAGTGCAAATATGACACCAAATCAAAATAAATGTATTATGCGTGCCATTCATAAAGAATGTATTTTGGCAATCTCATCATGTGCAACTGATCGCATACAGCAGATTAGTGAAAGCAATGTCTACATCAAAGACATCACTAGCGCTATATGGGAGCACACAGAGCGTAGGTTGCGACTTGAAGGCCAATACGAGTTGCTGCTTCCAGCTGAGATACGAGAATTTGACCCCCACCACAAGGTCAGGACAGTGTTGGGCAATATGAAAGTATGTTGCAGAGACTTAAAGGACGATATCCCACCTGCCTGCGACATGTCAAAATTAAAGCTCTGGGATAAATTGTGGAAAGAACAGAAGGTAAAGATGAAGCGTGTGAAAGCGCACGACCAAGCAGCCTTACCCAAGAGATTGAAGATGGCCCAAGATGCGCAAGAAACTTTGGGAATTCTATCCGATGCCAGCGGCACCGGCACAATCATGTACACTGCTTTGAATGCAAAGTGCGCTCATCTTGTCGGCATCCCTCACGAAGCCTTGGTAGAAGGTATGAGGATTGGAGCAGGCTCCTTCGGTGTGTGCACATTGTACACCATCAAAGGCATCTCATTTTTTCCAGACCACATTACATATGTGGGAAAATGTTACAAGGGAGGGAGTGAGGCAAAATTTGACTGCTTTCAGACAGAGCAAGGAATGAAAATGCTTCACCCCTCCATTGTAAGGTGCATTGGGTTTACTATAGAAGATCCTTGGATCATGATATTCCCATACTACAATGGGGGTACCGTGGGCGACATGATGTGTCGCTTACCGTTCGCTCATGGATTGTTCAGATGACACATGCACAGGCTACAACACGGCTGGAGGTCATTGCCTGTAGCAAATCTTCCTGTAAGTGAGATAAACAATGTGCAGATCAAAGCAGTGATGATCGAGAAGATGCCATCAATTTGTCATGCCTTAATCGACGGCGTTGCGGCTGCCCACTCGGCCGGTATAGTGCACAATGACCTGCACCCATTCAACGTAATGTTGGACTTTACTCGTGCCAATAAACCGCGTGTCGGCATCATTGATTGGGGTATGATGCTGAGAAAACCAGCTAAGCGCGTAGCAAATAATTATCTGCATCCAAGCGCACAGTCGGACGAAGCAGTTTTGAATGCATTGAGCAGGGAATGCCGAGATGGCTAAGCGACCGTGGATTGCTCCCGAACTATAAGATCCACGGTGCGCATATGCATACACAAAAGCAAGCAACATTTATGCATTGGGCTACCTATTCGACATGCTGGCTGAATTTTGGAGTGTAGCCAAAAAAGTTTATTTTCCAGATGAAGTTTTTCACCACCCGGACGAAGATGTTATGAGGGCTATTTGAATTAAAGTAGATTGTTGGATGAAGTTAAACGAGCGGGACCAAAGAAGGAATGCTTCTGACGTGTTGATATTTTTCAAAGAACATTTAAAGACAGACCCTAACCCTGTCCAACGTCCACTTGTTGAACTTGCACCATCTTTTTATCCGATTTAAACATTTCTATTATATACATATGTCTTGTCCAGTGTATTCTTTTTTTTTTATTGAAGTGTATTATCTGGTTTGAAGTGGTTCACCTAATTGAGTCAATTATCTTTAGTCATTTCAAATTTGTCATTTAAGTGTCAGTATTTCAAATTTGCCTTGTGGTTCAATTAGTCGCATTTGTTGTGGTTTGATTTAGTGGATTCCGCGCAGTGTCCCAATGAGTGAGAATATATATTTGCCAATGATATTGAATATTTGTCTATCTGTTGACTGCAGCTATAAGAGAAAATGGCCCATCAAGAACAAGATATTGGCACCCAATCACTACCTGATGATCAACAACAAGCGGCTGTTAATGCATTTCGGAGCATGAAGTCTCTGGCACACGGCATGTCGGCACAACAAGCGACGCGTACTGCTTGTCGACTCTCAAAGTGGGCAAATCCAAACCATATGCAATGAAAAGAGATCAATAAAGAAGTGACAAAGGACATGATCAAGACAATATGGCCATGTGAGGACGCAGAGATCAAGAAAGAAAGATGGAAGGTTTTGAAGTGCAACCATGATGCGATCAAAGATAATGCTAAGAGGATTTATTTGGAGGTTTATGGCCATCCCCTGCACAATGCAGATTGTGCGCTATATTTTGCAAAAATGTTATCTGTTCACTTTGTGCAACAACGACCAATAGACTTCTCGTGAAAGGAGACAAATGTTGCCACTCATGATTTAAGGGAGAGTTGTGTCACTTTCACGCGAGATGAGCTGGCATTGATAGTGGAAGGCGCCGACCTACAATTAAAAAGAATAAGGATAGTTACACGACACAGTTGATAAAGAAAGATGCAAAAATAACACGGTTTTCTCTAGCCACCCAGACACCGCAACCCTCACAAGTCCGGATGGAGAAAAGCATTCACCACTTAAGTAAGGACGTTCAAAATCTGACACAACGAGTGAATCCAACACCTGTGCAAGGGATACACATCAGCCACCTTGTCTTGCATCCGGAGTTGGTCCCCTCGTCTACTTCAGATGCATCCTCATCTTCCCAATGTCCAGTTTGCTACAAGAATTTTGATGGATGGAGTGGATATTATACATTGACATGTGGTCATTATAATCATTTAGTTTGTCTTATTCGTTTGATGCAAAACAGTAGTGGATGCGCAATCTGTTCACAAGATATTCCACAAGGAATATATATTATGTTTGGCATGGCAAACGAATATAAATTCAAGCAAGCACGCCCAGATACCCCTAGCACAATTAGAAATCTATTTGATGAGCAAGATGCTGCTTCATGGCAACACAATTGAGATCGACAAACTATGTACTATGGCGAATATGAAGCATTGTAATTACTCAAAACACATTTGAATACAAGGTCTTTTACAATGGTTTTTGACATTTACTCATTCTACTCTCAAGCTATATTGAATCAGTTGAGTTGTTATCTGGTTCTAAGTCTGAGTGTTGTGGTTCTTCTTGTAATTCAACCTCCACATCTATTATCAAATTCTCTTCTATTTTGTCTATAGTGCATTGAGATACACCAACATTGAACTCTTCTTCATCTTCGTTTTGACAATCATACAACCACGTTGGCATTTCCTCCTCTTAGCCAGCACTTTCGATGTGATTCAGTATCTTTTCGTTACAATACATATACACTTTTTTTTTTTGCTTTGTCTGCTAATAGTCTGTTGCGAATAGTGCTGTGACCATACTTGTACATACTCCAATTTCTCTCTGCACTTGAGTTTGTTGCACATTGTGTGAGTAATTTCATTGCGAGGGGACTTAAGGTAGAGTAATGCTCTCCACCATTCATCATCCACCACTTCCATGCAAGTTGCTCTTTTGCCATTACCTGTACAAAATCATTCACAAAAAGACCTTCTTTTAATCTAAATGCACTCATTTCATTGATGCAATCAATTCGATCCTGAACGTTGTCAGGGGATATGTGTTCGCTACGTGAGCCGGGCAGGCACCGGGCCTCTGGCTATGGGAGGTGTAAAAGAGAGAGAACAAGAGACAATGACAGCTCTGCCAATCACCGCAATCATCAATTAATTGATTATTACCTTGAGTACAACTTAGTCCTTAGCCAAGGCGGGCTGTTAACAACACCTGCACTTGGATGAACTGCTAACTAGGAGTTTAAGCTCCTGTTTACAGGATTAACCGGGCCATTAGCGGCACAGAACTTAACAAAATTCTAATTCAATCTTTAACGGATGACGGTGATGGAATTTTTCCTGTGCCGCTTTATCTGCTTCGAATACCTCGCGGATTCTGCAAGCTTCAATTCAGTTCACTACCTCGATCATCAATCTTCAATTATTACAAATTGTACTGCAATTGCCCGCTCTTTATGCTTTGGACTGGCTTAACTGCCATTCTCTTCAATTGCTATATGATGCTTTAACCCTTGCTTTGCCTGCCTCGTGATGTCCTCTTGCTTCTTACCTTGCTTTGTTTATCGTGCATGCCTTCTCCTCCTTTCTTCCCCTTCTTGCTTGCTTGCCTCAACAAGTTTACTCCTTTGCTTGCTTCGACCAAGCTCGCTTCTTCTCCTTGCTTGCTTCTTACCTTTCTTGCTTGCTTGCCTCGACAAGTTTCTCGCCTTGCTTGCTATGTTCAAGCTCGAGAGGGAGAGAGGAAGAGAAAGACTTGCTTTGTATCACCGGTACGAGAACAAGAGAGAGTCCCTCTATGCTTCTCAAGCTCAAGGATGAGAGCGAGAAAGAGGTAGCTCTTCCCCGTCTTGCCCTTCGACTCCCTCCTCTCCCTTCTTCCCCTTCGTAACCTCTTCGTTAAAAATCCCTTCCTTATAATAGCCCTCTTGATTTTTTGCCCCACCACGCAATCACGGCGCCATGAACTGACGTGGCGTGGGAGCGGTGTAAAGAATGAGGATACAAGAGAGCTACACAAGACAAGCACAAAGCACACAGAGATGGAAAGCTTCTTCTTCTTCTTTACAGAAAAGAGAGTACAAAATGACTAAGTGCTAAAGTTGAAAAGTAGCACATAGGTACATGCGGTCACTAAGTGTGAACTCGCTAGAAGCGTACTAGGCTGGCACTATATGTGTAGTCCAGCTGTAGAATCACTGGTAGAGATCCTCCGTGTCGGTCACCTAACGCGCCAGTGAGTAAATGCCGTAAGCGGCCAAGACCCGTAGTGGATGCCAGCTTAAGGTGTAGAGCTCGACATCTCAACACTCCCCCTCAAGCTCTGCATGTCGCAGAGTCCAAGCATAGTCCGGAAACGTCGAAGCTTCTCAGCTCCGAGGGCCTTGGTAAAGATATTCACTATCTGCTCCTCTGTGCTGACGTAGACCAAGTCGATGTCGCCCGCCAACACTCGCTCTCGAACGTAGTGGTAATGGACCTCTATGTGTTTGGTCCTGGCATGGAACAATGGGTTCCTAGCCAACTGCATGCTGCTGAGGTTGTCACAATGAATGACAATCTGCTGGTCCACCTGCACTCCCAAGTACTCAAGTAATGTGTGTAGCCAAGCTACCTCGCATGCCGCAACTGCTGCACCTCTGTACTCGGCCTCTGTGCTCGATAAAGCAACCGTAGGCTGCTTTTTGCTGCTCCAAGTAACAGCAGCACTCCCAAAAGAGAACATGAAGCCACTCGTAGATCTCCTATCAACAATGCTACCTGCCCAATCTGCATCTGTATACCCATACAATGCTAATGGCACATCTGCTGCATAGAACAATGCGTAGTCAAGAGTCCCTTGAACATACCTAAGTGTGCGTCGTACTCCATCCAAATGTGGCTTCCTCGGAAGCTGCATGAACTGACTCTCCAAGCCTACTGTGTAGCTCAAGTCTGGCCTCGTGATAGTCAAGTAGATTAGACTACCCACAATCTTCCTGTACATGTTGACATCCTCAACAACATCACCCTTCTCTGCACTCAGCTTTGCATTCACATCCAAGGGAATAGAAATTGGCTTACAATCAGCCATACCATACTTTGACAACATGTCCAAAGCATACTGTCTCTGCGAACAAAGGGATTGTGATGCTCTTGCTCTCTTAGCCTCTCTTGCCTGCACCAAGCTCTGATACCATGTAAAGAATGAGGATACAAGAGAGCTACACAAGACAAGCACAAAGCACACAGAGATGGAAAGCTTCTTCTTCTTCTTCACAGAAAAGAGAGTACAAAATGACTAAGTGCTAAAGCTGAAAAGTAGCACATATGTACATGCGGTCACTAAGTGTGAACTCGCTAGAAGCGTACTAGGCTGGCACTATATGTGTAGTCCAGCTGTAGAATCACTGGCAGAGATCCTCCGTGTCGGTCACCTAACGCGCCAGTGAGTAAATGCCGTAAGCGGCCAACAACCGTAGTGGATGCCAGCTCAAGGTGTAGAGCTCGACATCTCAACAAGCGTCCATGATGACGTGACAGGTCTAGATTTTTGCCGGCGCCGTTCGCGGAAAAATCGGGCCTAAAAACATGCGCCATGCCAAACTGAAACTCTTTCTTCCTCACTGCGAGCTCGTTCGAGCCTGATACAGGTCAGCGCGACCTCCTTTCCCTGCGCGTGCCTCTACTCGCTGCTTGCCCGCCATGTCCACCGTTTTTCTTTCCCTTTTCATAGACTTTTTTTCCACTTAAGCCCTCCTAATTTTGGCTAATGGGCGGCCATCCTTTACGGTGAATTTTGGGCGGTCTTTTTAATGGATTTTGGATAGGCCTTGGCGAACATTGAGTCCCCATCGCCACCCCAGTGCCCCTTTTCTACTTTGGTAGAAGGGGTTTGGACGTCAAAGGCTAGGAGGATTTGGATTTGACCTCGCGATCCTGACGTAACATGGATCGCTTTTACCAACCGGCCTAGCGGCCCTCGGGTAGCAATTTGAAGGGCATCACATTTGGCATACATATCGCAATGCCTTGCATGACACCATTTCCCAACATTCCCTGACTAGTAATATCACCATGAATTCTGCAGCCACCTTGTGTGTCGAATGCCACCACAACCTTCAAGATGCAAGTATCTTCTTAACCCTGCCTTGTTGGGTATATCCCGCAGTCAATGCATTCCAAGAGACCACATTCCGAACACGAGGCTCCTCAAAGCAATTACTGCTCATGCATTCCAAAACCTGGACGAAAGAAAAAAGCTCCCAGAGCTGAGACACCAACCAAGCCGACCGGAATAGTACGGAACCGACCCCCGGTGAATCTTTAACGGCCAATAACTTGGCGACCGGAACTCCGATTGGCTGATTTGAAAAGACCGACGTGCTCCACAAAGTGAGCACTTCAGGCCCGTGCATTCATTCCATTTTTGTCACCTCAATTGCTGTTGGCCAATCCGGTACGGATCTGCAATCGACTTAAACTTCAAAGTGCCATAACTTCTTCACCGTGGCTCCAATCAACGAGCCGTAAAGACAGGCTAGTAGAGCACTTCAAGCACTACAGTTCTAGATCATAATCTCTCATCTGTGGTCACTGCAAGCATACTCATTTTTGGCATCTGTTGGCCCTTTTAAGCCGCATCTGGCATACATTAATCATTAAGCTTGGCCTGTTATCAAGCCCAGATCACTGCTCACTTAATGTGTAGGCTTCAAAGAAGCTTAGCTTGCATTTCTCTGCTCTTTTCTCTACATAGCAGCGGAGCTGCACGACATCCACTCCCTCTGAACCTGCACAGCCTCCGGTCTGTGCCAACAACACTTCAATCTGCATCTGCTACAGGTACCTTAAGCTCCTTGCCATCATCAAACTCATGTAATTGGTAAACATATCAAAAAAAATGAAAGAATGCTTATACCCTATCGTTAATGTTCTAGCTTAATCATTAGATAGCTGCCCATCAAAGTTCTTTGAACTGTATCTGTCGTATCTTCAAAGCATTCATTTATGAATATCCTGTTTAGTGAACCCCGCCAGACTCAAGTGCTCCAGTTAATGATGCACACGGCTTGACCATTAAGCTCTCTTTAAGGAAGCCTGTCAAGATCAAGTATGTCTTACTCTGTCTGCACACGGAATGGCCGTCAAGTCCTTTACTTCAAGTTCTATTAGCAGAACCAACTCAATAGATGTGAAGATACTTCATCAATTATCCAAAGAAGTCAATTGGAAGCCAGCCATGTAATCTTATTGACTGCATAACCAAAAACTCTTCTGACTTATCATAGATCTAGAAAACAAAATCTTGTACCATGCAACCTGCTACAACATATAACTGGTACTCTTCAAATAAGCAACTTTGCACTTTAATAGCCCTCGGGATCAAACGGAAAACTAATCCATTTGCCCCATTCTGAGCATTCCTTTAAAAAATTTGCACCATCCTCCAGGATCATAGGGAAAATACAAGAATTTCCAATCATTACAGCATAAACATACATTAATCCACAAATCTTCATACAAACCGCCTAGATCATATGGCATATAAGGAAATTGCCCAGGACCATGCATATATCTGTCGCCTCCTGGATCAAAAGCTAGCTAAAAATCCCCTACATCATAGGGTAACATCAGATTCCATATAGCATCAGGTAGCACCAGATACTTCCATATCCCCTTTGCAACTGGCTCATCCAATTGTCGATCATCAATCACAGGTAAAATCATTGGCAGTGCACCTTCACTCTCACTAGTAATGGAATCCTGATCATGCACATCTAGATACATCAAATCTTTGGCAAAACTCTCTTCATTAGGCTGAAAAGATGCATCTGAAAGCAATCCTCTATCTTGTAGAGGCTCAAAATCAAGTAGTGCATCATCCAACAGTTGCATAAGGTCATCATTTAGTGCATCTGAGCAAATTGGCTCATGCATGAATCTGGATTGATTGATATCCTTAGCATCTATGTTTGAGAACCCTTCCAAAGCTTCGTCCAATAACCACATAAGATCTAGGTCCACCGCTTTAGAAGGTTCCTCCATCTTGCACATCTCAGGTTGCTGCAGTAAACCAAGATTTCCACATATGACATGCATACTAACCGTATCTGCAGTAAACTGCTCTTCAAGTCTTGCACCCTCATCCAGATATCTTTGCACTTCTGTAGCACAAAGTTCAGCATGCACATTGAAAATTTCATCTATTGCCCTGTCTGTATCATCGGCACAATGAAACCAATCATATTCATCAACAAGAGATTACACTTCACTATGCACCCCCTCTGAATCAGCATCATCAAGTTCATGATCAGTCTGCCATAGTGTGAGCCCCGTGTCACAAATTCTTGATAGAGAAGAAGTTTGCTCCCTCTCTAAATCACCATCATTAAATTCAGGATCAGTCTGCCAGATCGGTAGCTCTAGGTCACAGAAGCGTGTCAAAGGAGTCTGCACCCTCTCTGAATCATTGTAATCACGTTCAAGATCACTTTTCCAATTTAGTAGCTGTGCTTCACAAAAGCTTGTCAATGAAGGACCCTCTGAATCAAGCACATACTCTTGCTTAGCCAAATCCTCAAAATCTGGTACATCCAAATTCGGTAAATCTAGTATATCAAAAACCATGGTCCTGCTGCTCTCAACAGCAGCCCCGCTTTGACCTATAACATCTGTATCATTAATCAACTCTTTGGAAAAACCTGTACCAGTATCTTCAATTACCTCTATGGTAGAATCTGCACCAGAAACATTCTGCTCTAATTCTGGTTCAGTAGCAAAAGTATCAGCTATAACTGAATCTTCCTGCATGTCTACCTGAATATGGCTGCACTCATTCACCTGCACATCTTCCTGAGCTTTAGCCAATTCATTGTCTTGATCCCATGATTTATTTTCCTCCTGTACTACAGGTACATGTTCTTTGAAAAATTCACCCTGTGTAGTTTGAGGCTGTAGAGACTCACCCTCAAGGACTTCTACTTCATGCAAGGCATCTGCTAACCCCAACTTTTCATACACAACTTTGACTATGTCTTCATCATTAGCCTGTAAGAAAGTAGCATCCTATACAATAAACTCATCAATCACAGCTTCTAACTTTGATCGTACTTGTCCTCGGATATCTGCGTAGTCCGCTAGACTTGAACTCTGTTCTTGATAGATTTCATACTCCTCATAACGTGCTTGCACAATAGCTTCTTTGAAATACTCCCAGTCGTCGTTGCAAGCTCTGGAAACCTCTTGAATCTGCTCCTTCACATCTGAACTCACTAACTGCTCAAAAGATTTGATCATCAATTCTTCTGGTATCCCTCTTACCTTGGTTTCCAGCTCATAGCACTCAAGGTAGCCCTCTGGATCGTATCCATCAAAAAGTCGTCTCTCGTCATGTACTGCATCTAAAGCTGCTTCCAAAGCTTTATCCATTTGATTTTTCTTCTTTATGGTCTCTATTTCAAGCAGAGATCCTTGAACCAATTGAAGCATCTTCGAAAAATCTGGAACTATTGACTTATCATCAAAACCGTTCGCACTTAATTCTGCAATCATCTTCATCATTTGCTCTAAATTCTCCATCTTTACCTCCCACCCCAGCTTGTTTCGCGTCGGGTTCACCAAAGATGTCAGGGGATATGTGTTCGCTACGTGAGCCGGGCAGGCACCGGGCCTCTGGCTATGGGAGGTGTAAAAGAGAGAGAACAAGAGACAATGACAGCTCTGCCAATCACCACAATCATCAATTAATTGATTATTACCTTGAGTACAACTTAGTCCTTAGCCAAGGCGGGCTGTTAACAACACCGTCACTTGGATGAACTGCTAACTAGGAGTTTAAGCTCCTGTTTACAGGATTAACCGGGCCGTTAGCGGCACAGAACTTAACAAAATTCTAATTCAATCTTTAACGGATGACGGTGATGGAATTTTGCTTGTGCCGCTTTATCTGCTTCGAATACCTCGCGGATTCTGCAAGCTTCAATTCAGTTCACTACCTCGATCATCAATCTTCAATTATTACAAATTGTACTGCAATTGCCTGCTCTTTATGCTTTGGACTGGCTTAACTGCCATTCTCTTCAATTGCTATATGATGCTTTAACCCTTGCTTTGCCTGCCTCGTGATGTCCTCTTGCTTCTTACCTTGCTTTGTTTACCGTGCATGCCTTCTGCTGCTTGCTTGCTTGCCTCAACAAGTTTACTCCTTTGCTTGCTTCGACCAAGCTCGCTTCTTCTCCTTGCTTGCTTCTTACCTTTCTTGCTTGCTTGCCTCGAAAAGTTTCTCGCCTTGCTTGCTATGTTCAAGCTCGAGAGGGAGAGAGGAAGAGAAATCCTTGCTTTGTATCACCAGTACGAGAACGAGAGAGAGTCCCGTTATGCTTCTCAAGCTCGAGGACGAGAGCGAGAGAGAGGTAGCTCTTCCCCGTCTTGCCCTTCGACTCCCTCCTCTCCCTTCTTCCCCTTCGTAACCTCTTCGTTGAAAATCCCTTCCTTATAATAGCCCTCTTGATTTTTTGCCCCACCACGCAGTCACGGCGCCGTGACTGACGTGGAGTGGGAGCGGCCGTGATGACATGGCATGTCCAGATTTTTACCGGCGCCGTTCGCGGCAAAATCGGGCCTAAAAACATGCGCCATGCCAAGCTGAAACTCTTTCTTCCTCACTGCGAGCTCGTTCGAGCCTCATACAGGTCAGCGCGACCTCCTTTCCCTGCGCGCACCTCTACTCGCCGCTTGCCCGCCATGTCCACCGTTTTTCTTTCCCTTTTCATAAACTTTTTTTTCCACTTAAGCCCTCCTAATTTTGACTAATGGGTGGCCATCCTTAACGGTGAATTTTGGGCGGCCTTTTTAACACTAGGTTGGTAACCTAACAGGACATAAAAGTGTCCTTTCAGGGTTTTGAAAAAAACCTCCAAAACCATAGTAGATCCACCATTTTGTAAAATCCTTTCATGAGGTTATAGTTCAAGGCCTACTAAACATGGAAAAAATAAGAAACTTGTAAAATTTCTCATCTTTTGGTCACACCAAGCCTCCAAAGTTGATGGACCGGTGAATTTTCATCAAAACAGTCATTTCTTGTGTTTTGTTGCATAAAAATAAGACTAGGGATTTTTGTAGGACTTGAGATAAATTCCCTAGTTAACTTCAATGGGTTGGTGATCAGAACATATGATTGCTTCTCACTCACTATTTTTTGTTTTGCCAAAATAAATAGGTACAAAAAAGTTGATTTTTTACCATTCTGCAAACCTATCATCAAAGTTTCTATAGCCACACTCAATACAAATAATATATGCATGTTTTCTTAGTTCCCTATTATTCTTTATGTTCATAAGGAGCCATGGAGCATGTCAAAAGAATAATACATCTCTTACCAAGGGGAATCTTGGGGACAAAGATGAAGTGTTAAATACAGCAAACATGAAAAAACTGGGTTGAACATTATGAGTTGTAGAATCCCATAGAAACTATTCAATATCTAGCCAAATTTGATCCTTATGACTAGATATGGTTACTACCTACAAAATGAATGTAGTTGTCACAAGAAACTAACAATATTAAAAAAGCTATACTTGATATACTAGAATGTTTCGTTTTCTTCCATAATTGAAAAAATCAACCATCGTTGTGTACTATGCAAAATAGGGTATTAGGTGCCCCAAAACTCAAGGAATGTTAGCTTTATGTTACAATATGCGACATAGAAAATCAAAAATGAATTTGGATATCATGAAATCCACCAAAAAAATCATAGAAGAGCTAAAATTGGCTAAAAAACAGGATTTGACAATTTTTGTAATTTGGTCATAACTTACAACTTTAATATTTATTTCTCCCTAGAAGCATCAGGACATGTTGAGGACTACTAAAGATAGTTCTCTAGCATTATAGACCTCACAAACATGAATTCTAGAGTGGTATAGTTGCAAAAAGTTGAAAAAAGCCAAAAAAAGGACCCGTTTTTTCACACAGTTTAGGTTGTGAAATGTTGTGCAAGGACAATGTTAAAGATGGAATTGATATTCCAAAAAAATGTCGAGTTTTTTTCAGCTCATGAGACAACTTTCTAGATAGATAGCACTTCAAAATCCATTTTGAAACTCTTGACATAATTCAAGGAAAATGGTCACTTCACAGGACATAAAAGTGTCCCAGGACATAAAAGTGTCCCATTACTAACCTAGTGTTAATGGATTTTGGATAGGCCTTATTATTGGGCCCTTGTGTGCACTAAGACTAGTGTTCTCACGACGACCTTGGCGAACATTGAGTCCCCATCGCCACCCCAGTGCCCCTTTTCTACTTTTGTAGAAGGGGTTTGGACGCAAAGGTTGGGAGGATTTGGATTTGACCTCGCGATCCCGACGTAACATGGATCGCTTTTACCAACCGGCCTAGCGGCCCTCGGGTAGCCATTTGAAGGGCATCACATTTGGCATACATATCGCAATGCCTTGCATGACACCATTTCCCAACATTCCATGACTAGTAATATCACCATGAATTCTGCACCCACCTTGTGTGTCGAATGCCACCACAACCATCAAGATGCAAGTATCTTCTTAACCCTGCCTTGTTGGGTATATCCCGCAGTCAATGCATTCCAAGAGACCACATTTCGAACACGAGACTCCTCAAAGCAATTACTGCTCATGCATTCCAAAACCTGGACGAAAGACAAAAGCTCCCAGAGCTGAGACACCAACCAAGCCGACCGGAATAGTACGGAACCGACCCCCGATGCATCTTTAACGGCCAATAACTTGGCGATCGGAACTCCGATTGGCTGATTTGAAAAGACCGATGCGCTCCACAAAGTGAGCACTTCAGGCCCGTGCATTCATTCCATTTTTGTCACCTCAGCTGCAGTTGCCCAATCCGGTACGGATCTGCAATCGACTTAAACTTCAAAGTGCCGTAACTTCTTCACCGTGGCTCCAATCGATGAGCCGTAAAGACAGGCCGGTAGGGCACTGCAAGCATACTCATTTTTGGCATCATTGAGGCATTTGTTGGCCCTTTTAAGCCGCATCTGTCATACATTAACCATTAAGCTTGGCCTGTTATCAAGCCCTGATCACTACTCACTTAATGTGTAGGCTTCAAAGAAGCTTAGCTTGCATTTCTCTTCTCTTTTCTCTACATAGCAGCGGAGCTGTACGGCAACGTTGGAGTAGAACTTGTTGACCACGTGATAGAAATCGCCTACCACCTCTGTATTGGACATCATATCTGAATTCCAATACTCTGGATCGAGCATGTAAGCCACGCTATGGAGTGGACTATGAGCGCTCTTCCACCTTGCATGAAAATACTTAGCCAAAATTTTTTGCTCTTTGCCAGAGAATGGTAATCGCCACTTCTTCTCTACTACAGACTCTTTCAGCTCTTCAGGATTTTCAAGACTCTGTTGGACTGACCACCATGTCATCGACACTTTGCCCAAGTTTGTTGGCGCCCTTTTATCAATATTGCAGATCACGAACATAACGGGCATCATTACATGGTATGCATCCATTACACTCCTCCACCAAGCAACCTTGTTTACATTGCCAGGTAGACATGTAATTTTATCTTTGACTTTTTCTTTCTGCTCAAGCTGCCATTTATCAAAGGCCGGGCAATTGAATGTGTCAATCACAGCACATTTATTACGGAGAAGTGATTCCAAGGTATAAAAGTGTGTGCAAAACCGATTTAGCAGGAAGTTTTAGCATCACTGACATGCGCATCCTATACAAATTGAGCACTCTTTGTCGTTTCAAGATAAATTTCACAACCTGACGTGCTGTATCAATTATTTTGGTAAACCATGTGGTTTCTTCACTAGTGTACCAATCTTTTAGCACTAAGTTCAAGCTGTGCGTATTACAACCATTGACAAAAATGTGTGGAAAGCACTTCTTTCTTAATTTACTGGCATTTTTACAATTCTTTGCGTTGTCCATGACTACTTGAATGACATGTTCAACACCAATTTCTTTAATTACATTAATCAAGACCTCAGAAATAAACTTCCACTTTTAATTGCACCAAAACTATCAATCGCCTTTATAAATGTTTCTACCCTTGGACAAACTAGCATTACGTTGATCAACGGTCTTCTCTGAACATTTGACCAGCCATCACTCACAATCGTACATCCTGAAATCGAAATATTTCCAAGTATTATTTTGCCAACACGCTCTTTGACTTCGATGTAACATTTGTCCAAGAAAACATTTCTTATCGTGTGATAAGAACGAGCTGAAAATCCTGGACCAAACTCACCGATTTTCTTCCAAGTAGCCTTCCAATGATTGCTGTCTACCATGACCAAAGCACTTCCAGTAAAGAATACTGCCTGGTGAGTGCAGTTTGTGCTTCTTCTAGAGACTGCACTCAAAAGCTTTGATGTAATGATTTTTGACGCATTTGACAAAGTCCACCTTCATTGTGACGCTTAAAAGGAACACTGCCAAGAATTCCTCTCCTTGCGTAGGTTGTTCTCCAAGGTTAGTTGGCGTCACTACAGGATCTGCGAAATTAATTTTTGGCTTTGGGAACTCCTGACTCGAAGGCACAGAGCTATATATCTGTTGTCTCTTGCCACCCTTTTTGGCAAGCTCTTCTCTCAAACGCTTTGCAACTGCAGGTTCTTGAGAATGTTCACATTTCTTACAACTGTTTTTAGCGCTACCCAGAAAATGATCCTTAATACGTGGTGCACCACCTGATTTTGTTGTGTGACAAAATTTACATTTCCACTCCATATATCGGCAACATATGTTGTGAGCATAATCCCACTCTTTTCCAGGAGCTTTTTTATTCTTTGGCTTCTTCGTACCACTTGTGCCCACATTTTGCTCCATTGCTTTTAAATTAAAACTGAAGACAAAAGAACAAGATGTTCAGTTTTTGAAAGATTTTTCTTATTTTCAATATATATCATAATTTAAAAACCATTCAATATGAAAGTAACCATGATGCACAACATGAGATTTTCAATGCACGCTAGTCAATTCACATATCGACCACCTATATTGTGAGCAACCATACACATTGCAATGTAGTCTATGCATGGCATAATAACTATAACAATGCTATGAATCTCTCTATGCAATTATTATTATAATGATTATTTATATGTCCACTTTGATTTGCAAACAATAAGACACATCTAATTTCATTTTCCACAAAAAAAACAAACAAAATCAATAAAATATATGATTGGTCATTTCATGCACTAATAATCTATCGTAATACATAATGCACTCTCTATATAAACCAATGCATGAACTAATGCAAATAAATCTTCAATATAAATACTCAATTGAGGACTAATTGTACCCAGTGAAGGATATTAGCCCACCCATGCAACCAATTCAATAAATAAAAGCTATTTTAACCCAATCAAGGATTATAACTCTTATATTGTGGAGTGACAAGTGTAAATCAACTCAAATGCAAGACTTCATGGATCTTTATATGCCCGTACACTAGTAGAGAACATCCAACCCTTAACTATTGACTCGTCATTTACATATGCTCGTCTTCTAAAACCAATTACAGCCCTCATTTGGACCAATGGCTTCTTCGCAATGAGCATGACTTTCCAAGTTTTCAGTTGTTTTGGTTTCGTACCTTTATGTCGGTAAACGAATTAAATTTTTTTTGAAGTGGTTACCGAATTAAGAATCACGTTCGGTCCAAAAAAAGGACCCGTGACTCTGTAACCTTAGGTTAATTCACAAGGAGATGACTATACCCGGCACTCGGATACACTCCCCAAAGATTTTCCTAGCTAATAGACCGGGGTTAGCACACTATTTACTATATATAATTACGCACTCCGGGCTTTTTCATTTTCCCGGCGGTCCCGCCGGGCTACTGCATATACCCGGCGGGCCCGCCGAGAAAATGAAAAAGCTCGTAGGGCTAACTGGCTCTATAGGTTTTTGCAGGTCAAAATCAAAGTCACGTTAACAATTAAGGTGATCACGTGATTTTTTCGTGTAAATACTAGAGTTATTGACGTAATCATACGATCTTGATTACGTTAATAAAATCCCTGGAACTTACAATACAATCTTTGTGTTCCTTGTGACCTAGATGATACAATGAAGATGGAAAGCTTCATGCATCACAAGCATAACATAAACTTTGAAGAAAGCTATAACTATCCCAAGCCTCAGTCCCAAGACCTCAAACACCTTCGAAGGTGGAGAGAGCTAGCAGGGAATGAGGATATGGAAGAGGAAGAAGAAACATTTCATAGGACAAAGAATTAGTCCCTCACTTATCATCACTCTTATTGATTGCATACATAATAGCATAATAATGAAGATGGGGAAGATGGCAAGCTTAAGCATTGAAGCATGGCTCTTGGTTGGATTTTCACTCCATAGCCAAGAGTGTTGGTGTAGGATCTCAACCTCTACTTGCTTGGAGAAAGAGAGGGAGCAGGAGCTCTTGCACTTTGCACAATGCACAATGAGAGTGTGTGTGGGAGAATATATCCCTCAAGCAACCCCCTAGCTTGCTTTGTTCAACGCCCCCTTGTAGCTAATGCTTGAAGCTCATTGGACCCCTCTAGGCCTAGCCAATCACAAGCAGGAGGTAGTACAAGTAACAAGGGTAGCCTTGGGATAAGTGTCCCCCTTTTCCCTTTGAGAGAGAAAGGACTTGATAAATGCAAAGAAAATTAATTAAATCTCCTAAAATATCATTGGAGCCTTTGGGTGGCCAACCAATAGGCTTCAAGCACACCATGAGGGAAACATGAGGAGGAACTTGACAAGTGTCCCTTTTGCTTTCTTTGTACCAAGCATACCTTGTTTGAGTGTAAGGGTGTTCTCTCTCATCCCCCACTCTTGTAGGGCTTGTCCCCTCCTTGTAGGGATTGACTCTTGTCTTTTTGACACCTCAAGCCCCTAAAGCTTAGGCCTGGTTCCCACTACAAGCTTGGCCCTTAAGCACTTCAAGCTTGGGCTGTGTTATCACCTCAAGTACAACCCTAGCATCTCAAGCATCTCAATCATCAAGCACCTCAAGCATCTAAGCATCTCAGTCATCGGGCACCTCAAGAACCTCAGTCATCAAGCATGACAAGCACCTCAAGCACCTTAAGATTGGGCCGGGTTCCCACCTCAAGCTCAGGCCTAGCTTACCTAAGGTCAAAAGACTTTTACACTAGTTATTGGAGGTCTCAGAATGAAGCTAGCCCTAAGGTCTTATGCTCCATTGGTTAGCCTTGCTCTTTGATAGACCATCTCTCATTTGGCCCCGTGTTGAGATAGATCTATAAGCACATGTCTATATCTTAACCCTTGCCCCGTTTATTCTTCCACATTAAGTGATCAGTTTAATATGAGAAAATCATTTGGATTGGTTAGATATTAGATTTTATGACATTACCTCTCTCTTGAAATCATAGTCGTCCTCGACTATGAGGTAGAAGAGATAAAGCCTTAATCAGTAGTCAATGTTACTTAGTGGGTAGAGGATCCCCTTTTACCCTATGACATCTTTCCAAGATGGATGACTAATCCATTTGGCTACATAGCTACCACAAGCATGTCTACTCTTTAGTCATTTTAATTCTTCCAAAGTAGAGTTACAAATTCTACTTGGTGTTTGAGAGACGTTGTCCTCACAAACATGATTCTAAGCATGCATACTATTTAAATTTGTGCACAATAAAACGATAACTAGTCTTATAAGACAAAAACATGGGTCATTTAAAAGAAATTTGTACATTTGCTTACGCTAATGTAGCATTGTAAGCATTGACAAGGTTTATACTATCCTTAAGATGTATTCCTTGAATCCATCTAGCATCTTCAAAAGGATAACTTTTGAACTTAATAAGATACCGTTCGATAATCTTACCATGTCGTAGTACCTTGTCTTCATGCCAAAGGAGCTTTGAGTTGTAGCATCTCTTCTTGGTCTTCAACTTTGGGAGGGTCTTCAGTAATTGATTCACTTGGTGGCTCTCCTTTATAGGCCTTAAGTAGGCTCACATAAGGCATTGCGTATGAGCCAATGGTTGGGCAACTTGAGTTGGTAAGCCGTTTCATTGATGGGCTTCAAGATTTGGAAAGGACCATAGTGTCTTTTTGCTAACTTAGCATAATACTTTTGATGGACCGTAGGATTTTTGCCCATCGTTTGCCTTAATCGAGCCTTAGGAAACTGAAGACCAATCATTTTCTTTGAATGTTAACTTGTAAGGCCCTTATGGGCTTGTAAGCAGAGCAGCTTTTTGCCTTTTTTGAGAGATGGATATATCCTCCTTAATCTTTTGAAAATATTCTTGTAGGTCATGGCTATAATCATGGGCGGCAAAGATCTTCCCATGTACTTTGAGTAGCAAGGGACTTTTAGGTCTACCCTCAATGATCTCATAAGGTGCTTTTCCCACAGAAGTATGTACAATATTATTGTAAGCATACTCTACAAGAGGTAATTACTTTTCCCATTGTGAGCGTTGATCTACTTCGATAACATAAGTCTTGAGTAGATCGAATATCGCAAGATTGGCTATCTCACTTTGGCCATCCGCTTATGGGTGGGTGATAGGCAGAAGAGAAATTCAATCTTGTTCCTATAGCTAGATTTCCAAAGAGACCTTTCCAAAAATTACTGGTCATTCTAAGATCTCTATTTGACATGATGGATGTTGGTAATCCATGGTGATTGAAAATCTGAGATATGAAGAGAGTTGCCATTGGTGTGCCTTAGTAGTCTTTGTGACAAGAATAAAGTGTGCTTGCTTGATAAACCTGTCGACTATTATCCATATTCCCGTATTCCCATGGATAGACTTGGGTAATCCAAAGATGAAATCCATGCCATATACTCTCCCATGGTGAATTTGGGCTATGCAATGGCTAGAGTAATCCAGGTTGCTTCCCTCTATCACACTTTGTCTTTTGGCATACTACACATTTTAAAACATACTCTTATATGTCCACTTTCATGGTAGGCCAATAGAAATATGTCTCTACTCCTCAAAGAGTAGGTTGAATACCTCTATGCTCTGCATAAGGAGGAGCATGGGATTCATACATAACTTTCTCACAAAGGGAATGGGTAACACATAGCCGATTGCCGTGGAGAAGATAACCATCGTGCAAGGTGAATGGTTCCTCTTTCTTCCCCAAAGCAAGGTCTGAAATTATGTCTCTAAAGTCAGGGTCAATAGCATACTCATCTATCAGAGAGGATAAATCATTGTGAGTAGCTATAGACACCACAGTAACTTTTGGTCGTCGTGAAAGTGCATTGACCACTTGATTGTGCTTACCAGAAATGTGAGCAATATGAAAATTAAATTGCAAAAGAAAATTTTCCACCTCATTTGTTTGTCGGAGAGCTTGGTTTGCATCATGAAATACTTGAGACGTTGGTGATCGGTTTGTAGAATGAATGGAGTCCCCAATAAGTAGTGCTTCCATGTGTCTAGGGCAAATGCCCAAGACTCGTTCATTAGCATTGAGCCTTCGGATCTCATATGCTATGGCATGCCCTTCTTGAAGAAAATCTACTCTAAGGCAATCACCACAAGCATCACATTGAACCTCAAATGGTTTTGAGATCTCGGGAAGCATGAGGACTGGTTGAAAGGTAAGCTTCTCCTTGAGCTTGTCGAAAGCATTTTTCTCCTTAGCAGTCCATGCATACTTAACACTAGAATGGTAACAGGACACTTTTATGTCCTTGGACACTTTTGTGCCCTGTTAAGTGACCATTTTTCTTGAATTATTTGAAGAGTATGAAAATGAATTTCTAGGTGCTATATATCCACAAAATTGCCTTATGAGCTGAAAAAAACTTAGCATTTTTTTTTGAGTATCGATCTCACCATTAACCTTACTCTTGCACAACATTTTTGAACCTAAACTGTGTGAAAAAACGGGTCCTATTTTTGGCTTTTTTTCAATTTTTGGCAACTATACCACTCTAAACTTCATGTTTGTGAGGTTTAGATGGCTAGAGGTTAGGCCTTCATAGTTCTGAACATGTTTTGATGCTTGTAGGGAGAGCTAAGTGTTAAAATTGAAAGTTATGACCAATTTACAAGAATTGTATAATCCTGTTTTTTGGCCGAAATTAGCACTTTTATGATTTTTTTGGTGGATTTCTTGATATCCAAATTTGATTGTGTAAGTGTAATGTATAACATAAAGCTAATCTTCCTTGAGTTTTGGGGGACCTAATATGCTATATAGCATAGTATATGATGATGGTTGAGATTTTTGATTGCTGAAGAATACGATACATTTTAGAGTAGCAAGTATAACTTTCTCAATATTACTAGTTTCTTAGGCCAATTGTGTGTATTTTGTAGGTAGTGACCATATCTAATTATAGACCATATCTTATTTATATGCAATCAACCTTAAGAAATTGCTGTTTTGGGCAAAATGCACTGGTCCATCAACTTTGGAGACTTGTAGTGACCAAGGGATGAGAAAAATTACAAGTTTCTCATTTTTTCCATATGTAGTAGTTATTGAACTATAAGCTCATGAAAGGATTTTTCAAAATGAGTGGATCTACTATGGTTTTGGAATTTTTTTCCAAAACCCTGAAAGGACACTTTTATGTCATGTTAGGTTACCATTCTAGTGTTAACGTTCTTCTTAGTTAAGTCATGTAGTGGTCCTGCTACTTGAGAGAATTTTTCTATGAAGCGTCTATAGTATGCACACATACCAATAAATCTTCTTAGATCATGTAGATTCCTTGGGTTAGGCCATACTTTTATTACCTCTAACTTTGATGAATCCATACAGATACCATCTTGAAAGATAATATGACCTAGGTATTGAATCTCTTGAAGGAAAAATTCGCTTTTCTTTTGATTGAGGAAAAAACTTATTCTCCCTCAATGCTTGAAAAATCACATGGAGATGCTGCTTATGTTCCTCCAAATCCTTGGAATAGATGATGATATCATCAAAGAACACTTCAATGAATTTGTGGTACGGATTAAAAATTTTCTCCATTAGACGATAGAACGTAGCTCGTGCATTAGTCAAGCCAAAATGCATGACTAGATATTCATAAAGACCAAACGTTGTGAAAAACGCGGTCTTTAAGATATCTTCATCCACTATCCTTATTTGATGATAGCCACTCTTAAGGTCAATCCTACTGAAGTAGATAGAACCTTGTAGCTTATAAAATAGATGTTCTACCCGAGGCACCGGAAATGTGATATGGTTTAGTGCTTGATAGTCCACACACATACGATATGTACCATCTTTCTTTTGCACTAAAAGGACTGGAGAACAAAAGGGAGAGAAACTAGGCCTCACCATCCCTTTGTCTACCAATTCCTGCACTTGCCTCATGGTCTCCTCTTGTTGATCTTGTGAGATTGATAAGGAGGTTAGCGGTGAGCTTCTTGGAAGGAGCTCAATGCGATGGTCATTATCCCCTCGTTTTGGTGGTAAGTCCATAGGGATATTATCTATGAAAAAATCTTGGAATCCTTTTAGAAAATTAGACAAGTCTAACTCTTCTTGATTCCTATCATTTACATTAATGAAACATTAGGATCTTTAGAGACTCTTTGACAAAAAGCATGTACGCAAAAACTGATCTCTTCATTGATTTATCAAAATCACGAGAATTTACAAGTGGAATGGTGCAACCACATTCACTAGCATCTATATACATGTTCTTTCCCCTGTAGGTGAAGTAGATTCAACTTTCAAGGAACTTCATATTGGCAGCCATGCAATCAAAGCATGGCGCCCCTAGGATAGCATCCTCATGTTGGAGAGGAGAGATTAAAAAGTCTTCTTTGTCGACATAGCTTTGAACATGAAGCCTCAACTTCCCAATCAAGGCAGTAATGGAGGATTGCTATCGCTTGAAAGCTGTGTCAGCCATTACCATATCTCCCATCTCAAAAGCTTGAATGCCCAACTTGGTGGCCAACTCATTGATATGAAGTTGTGAGTAGAGCCACGGTCAAACAAGATGAAGGCAGCATGCTCTCTTACCTTTCCCCAAGCATAGGAAAGTGATGATCCTTTGCAACAATGAGCATCCTCTTTTGGAGTTTTGATGGTGGAAGCCCTAGGAGTCTCACTACAAGCATTATTTTTGGAGCAAGAACGATAGCCATGTCCTTACTCCCCACACTTGAAACACTTATGGTCCTTGTGAAAAGCTTCAAGCTCTTCAGGAGAGAGTTTATTTTTGCCTTTGTAAACTCCCCTCTCCTTGGACCGATTGTTGTTGTTGTTGTTGGAAGTGCCTTGGGAAGAATTTTGAGCATTGGTTTTCCCCTTTGCATCATTTTTGTCTTTGTTTTCCATGGGATTGACATTCCGTCTAGCCCCTTGATGGAAATTGATGCGTGAAGCAACCATGGGTGGTGGATTACTTTGATGATAGAACCAGGCCGTTGAGAGTTGATGTATTCGGCCATCTCTTCAAGTAATCTCGCACATAATTGCTACCTTTGCTTGGCAAAGTCTATCTTTTGAAAGACAATAGCCTTGAGATGTAAATCCCAAAACTTGTCTGCATACTTGTGGATAGACTCATGAGAGAGAAGCTTCAAGATGCACCATTCGGTAAGCACTTTGTCCTTTGCATCGCTTGCAAGGAACTTCTTCATGATGGAAACTCGTAGCCTGTTTTCCATGTCTTTGGGGCTTCACCGTTGCCACGAAGTCTAGCCCACCATTGACGAGCTGATTTTTAGAAGTGCATAGCTACATGGTGTAGCTTGGAGGACTCTGTGAAGCCCTCATCTCCAAAGGCCGCATCAAATTGTTGGATGAAGCCAACACTTTGTCAGGAGCACTAAAGGTGCCATCATAGGTGAGAAAAGAGATACTCTTTCCTTACTACTTGAACTTCTTTGGCTTTTGTGAACTTAGCCATGCAGGATATGATTTGTGATGTCTCACCTCTTGTATTCTCTACAATAATAGCCATAGCTTTCATCGGAAGAGGAGAAGGGTGAAGAAGAAGGAGAAGAGGGTGACCTCTTTCTTGCCCTTTTCTTCCTTTGTTTCCTCTCTTCCCTTTCCGGAGTGACGAGGAGAAGGATTGTGTGTTGATCTTTTCCTCTTGGGAGGACTGGCGATCGTCTAGACCTCCATCTTCGTGGAGCCACATCTTCAGAGGAACTTACGGTTTCATTGATTTCTTGCTCTTTGGATTCTTCTTCTTGTATAAAAAAGAGTCTTCTTTTGGGGGTCTCTTCAAGAGGCCTCCTACGCTCTCTCTCCTCTTGGAGAGGAAGGGAAATCCTATAAGCGCGAAGTTGTTGAGTAAATTTGGCTTGCAAAGCAGGGTTGCACATAGCTTGCTGCAACCTAGTTATGAGATAATTCACAAACATGGAAGCATCATCATTAGCACCTTCATGTGCAAAATCAAAGCTATCAATGTTCATTCTGCTCTCTTGGTTATTGTCAGCCATGTTAACAAAATTTATGTATGTACTTAGTGTATGCTTTGGCAATTCAAAACCTTAGTTTCCACTCCTCTTAGCCTTTGAAAATCGACTCTTAAGTATCTACACCCACGGCTCGAAGTGCTTAATTATAGAGAGTAATGGAGTAAGTCTAACATAGTAGAGTTGCCGAGGGCTAGCTCCTTTTGGACTTCTAATGGCTCCATAATGGTAAAGCCGTAGGCAGCTCTAAAAAGACTCCATTATTAAGTCCAAAGCTCTCAAGGTGTGCACCATATCCCACAGAGTGGGCTCACCAAAACCGATAATAGATCCCAATTCCACTTACCCTAATATAATTAACAAAATCAACCATTTATAGGCTACTTAAGGACCTCTCTTCTTAAGCAAGAAAATAGAAAAAAAATGCTCTGATACCAATGTAATGGAATTGGTCTATTAACTTGAGAGTAGCAAAAATTAATGAGAGTACTTTTGAGAATTTACTTTGTGAGCATAGCAGATGAACATAATTGAAGATAACAACATAATCATAGCAATTAGTTAACTTGGCATAAACAATACTTTTGCAAGGGAGAGAATTTAGAGAACATGAAAACAGTTGAGGACCAGATTTATGTGGAGCCGATCCCACCTCCAATAGGCATTTGTATTATAATTTCTCCCATTAAGAGAGACTTGTTAAAATACAATCTTTGTGTACCTTGTGACCTAGGTGATGCAATGAAGATGGAAAGCTTCATGCATCACAAGCATAACATAAACTTTGTAGAAAGCTTTAACTATCCCAAGCCTCAGCCCCAAGACCTCAAACACCTTTGAAGGTGGAGAGAGCTAGCAGGGAATGAGGGTAGGGAAGAGGAAGAAGAAACATTTCAAAGGAGGTACAATTAGTCCCTCACTTATCATCACTCTTCTTGCTAGCATACATAATAGCATAGTAATGAAGATGGAGAAGATGGCAAGCTTAAGCATTGAATTATGGCCCTTGGTTGGATTTGCACTCCATAGCCAAGAGTGTTGGTGTAGGCTCTCAACCTCTACTTGCTTGGAGAAGGAGAGGGTGCTCTTGCAATTTGCACAATGCACAATGAGAGTGTGTGTGGGAGAGTATATCCCTCAAGCAACCCCCTAGCTTGCTTTGATCGATCTCCCTTGTAGCTCATTCTTGAAGCTCATTGGACCCCTCTAGGCCTAGCCAATCACAAGCAGGAGGCATTACAAGCAACAAGGGCAGCCTTGGGACAAGTGTCCCCCTTTCCCCTTTGAGAGAGAGGACTTGATAAATGCAAAGACAGTTAATTAAATCTCCTAAATTATCATTAGACCCCTTAGGTGGCCAACCAATAGGTTTCAGGCACACCATGAGGGCAACATGAGGAGGAACTTGACAAGTGTCCCTTTTGCTTTCTTTGTACCAAGCATACCTTCTGTGAGTGTGTGGGTGTTCTCTCTCATCCCCCCCCCCCCCCCCCCCCCCCTCTTGTAGGGCTCGCTCCCTCCTTGTAGGGATTGAATTTTGAATTTTTGAAACCTCAAGCCCCTCAAGCTTAAGCCTAATTCCCACCACAAGCTTGGCCCTTAGGCACTTCAAGCTTGGGCTAGGTTCTCACCTCAAGTACAACCCTAGCATCTCAAGCATGACAAGCACCTCAAGCATCTCAATCATCAAACACCTCAAGCATCTCAGTCAGGCACCTCAAGCACCTCGTTATCAAGCACGACAAGCACCTCAAGCACCTTAAGCTTGGGCCGGGTTCCCACCTCAAGCTCAGCCCTAGCTAACCTAAGGTCAAAGGACTTTTACACTAGTTATTGAAGGTCTTCAATGAAGCTAACCCTAAGGTCTTATGCTCCATTGGTTAGACTTGCTCTTTGATAGATTGTCTCTCATTTGGCCCCGTGTTGAGATAGATCTATAAGCACATGTCTATATCTTAACCCTTGGTCCCGTTTATTCTTCCACATTAAGTGATCAGTTCAATATGAGAAATCATTTGGGTTGGTTAGTATTAGATTTTATGACAAGATTTTTCAGGGGCTGGGTGTGTGCCCACTTGATAGCATTGGTATGCATGTCATCTGGTAATTTTTTGGGTTCAACCATATTTTAAAGGGCGGTATCCATTGTGGAAGGTCATTAAAAATTGACAGTATATCAATCGGAGCTGCAAAGACTCAAATATCTCGATTGGAAATTTGGTGACACTCGCTGGTAGAATAGTCTCAGGCAATTTTCTGAGTTTTTACGCCTCAATTTGCGACCTCGACAAAGTTCAAGTACGGAGGAGATGGGTAACCTCGGACTTCACCAACATTAACCTGTGATGATGATGTGGCAAATATCCCGGCAAGGCGGCTTCAGACAGGCAGTTGTGGCCTCGCAAACAAGGTTTTTGAAGGCAAACTTGATGAGGCACTAGCGTTTCTCGTCCTCGACAGCCTGATGGGTGGAATGTGAGAGAGAGTGAAAGAGAAGGAGGCCCACCTCAAATTTCACCAAAGTGGTCAAATTAAGCTACGAAGGGGTCCAATCACATGAAAACTTGCTTAAAGAGGGAGGGGCTCCCATATAAGCCCCATTTTTGCTCATTTTTATGGGCTTTTTGCCTTGTTTTGAAACAGGAGAGTACAAGAGAGCCAAGGATGAGTTTTGGAGGCTGTTTTTTTGTATAAGCTCACAATTGGTGGCGCTTGGGTGTTTGTTCAAGCCTTGACTAAGCAATTGAAGGCCATTGTCCCCTTGTTTCGGGTGCCGCTTTTCCCTTCCCTCCTCTTTTCGCTTGCTCTTTGCGTGTGTCGATGCTGGTGGAAACGTGTGTCTGCGGCCCATTTTGTGGTGCAAATAAATTGAAAATCCGAGTGGTGGTGTGTGTAGGGTGCGTTGAAGCGAGCATTGGTGGTGCGTGAGTTACATAGCGTTCTTGCTAGCGTGCGATCCAAGATAGGAGTACCTGTGTTAGAAGAAAAACAACATTATGAAAGCTCAAAGGCAACATGTGCAGGCGTGCAATAAGTGAGGTGCATACATATATTCTATGAAATACAAAAACAAATTCATGAATTGTAACATTGCCAACTAGAACAAGCGTAGTACCTGAATAAAATGCAATTGAGTTAAGGTCTATTAGGTTGACTCTAAAAGAAGTACACAAGAGCTAGGGTTAAAGTAAGTACTAGATTAACCAACGTTAATTAAAAAGTGTCGACTAAAGAGTAGTTAACCCTAAGAATGCTCGTCGAGGTCTAAAGATTAGTGATCTTGTCACTTATACAACTTAAATGTGATCAACATAAAATACAAGGAAGTTTGTGCTATTTGTTTTTTCTTTTCTTTTTTTTTTCTTTTTTCTTTTTTTTTTTCTTTTTTGTTGTTGTCATAGTTGATACAAGTAGCTGGAGGACTCGAGGTCTCAAATACCATCAGTTGAGAGACTCGAAGTCTCAAATACCAGCTTAACACATGGACTTCCACAACACAAGTCACACTTAATCATAGCTTGAACCTTTTAAGGCATGTCTACATGTTATCCCCTTTGGCTATCTGGACTACACCCTATGTGAGAAAAGATAAACACCTCTCACTCACTCTGTCTCTCCCTCCCTCCCTCCCCCCCTCCCCTCCCCACACACACACACACACACACACACACACAAACCCCTCTCTCTCTGTCTCTCACACACACACACACACACACACACACACACAAACCCCTCTCACTCTCTCTCTCACACACACACAATATATAAAAAGAGGAAATTGGAGTAACATTTCTATCACTCAAGTGTGATGGATTGGTTCTCCCAATTCCCTCTTCAATAGTAGGTCTTGAGTTCAACACTTTTTTTGAAATTGTTCTACTACGTCAAAGTCTCTCTCTCTCTCTCTCTCTCTCTCTCTCTGTGTGTGTGTGTGTGTGTGTGTCTCAAGTGATCATGCGACTCTGCAAGCTAGGCAAGTTATTTACGGTTGAGGCTTTGAGAAGTAAAGCCGAATGTAGATTTAGATACGAAGAGAGAATATTAAGAGCACTGTAGTCTAGCAAGAGCAAGAGCCATAGTGCCAGTACTCTTTCAAAAGGAAAAAAGTCAAGAGAGGGAGACAGGTAACGACTTGCAACACACGCTGGAGCACTCACCAAGGGTGACGCAACGTACTGCCATCAGTTGAGAGCGCGCGCATGGCAGGCCGGCGAGAAGGCACATCGAATTTGCACTCATTTTGGGCATTCTGCTTCTGCCGTCTCTATCTCTCTCTCTCTCTCTCTCTCTCTCTCTCTCTCTCTCACACACACACACACACACACACACACACACACACACACACACAGAGGCTGTTACACGTCTTGGGCGACTGCCTTGACCCGGGTATTGGACAACTAACCGCCCCCTAATGGGAATCATGCTCTCTTAAAATCTATCCAATGTCTTTGTTTGAATCTTGAGGTGGGAAAAAAGCTAAAAGCTATCCTTCAGTACATACACGACAGGCTAGTCAAATGTGGCACCACCATATTATTGTAGAGTCAAGCCAATGCATCATGATTCATTCTACAAGTTGCACATGCTTGAGCCTTCATTACTCTTGCTCGTAACTTTACATACACTTAGTTACTATGCTTGCAAAGGACAAATGCATGCTAGCTACTCATTCAAACTTGGTATTTCTTACAAAAACAACAAAAATTCCAATCTCTAAATAAGGTTCTCATATTTGTTGAAAGACCCTTCCATCTTAGTTTAATTAAGAATCTAGTGCTTACAAAATGAATCCCTTAAATGATCATTGCAAGAGCAAGTAGCGCTAGCCACCAATGGGGATGTCTAACGCCTACTAGTGACCCGACGTTAGAGTCCAGGTGGCGCGTGCATAGGGTCTGGGCTCGATTCTTAGTTGTGCTACTCAGCTTAGCTCACATGGGCAAAAAAAAAGTATCATGAAGTATATATATTTTGCAGGCAAATTTTATGGGAAAAGTTACATAAAGGCATTGTATATGGCTCATTGTCTCGTGAAGGAGGGTAAAGCTAGGTTGTGATTGTAGCCAACTTCCATTTATAAGCCTCACGAAGCCATGATCATGATTGGAAGGTAAGGAGTCCACACTAGAGATCTTTAAGAGGGAAGTGCGAGGTCTTGTAAGATTTACATGACGGGTTGGTGTTCACTTATGGGGAGCAAAGGATTCAATCTCGATCTCCACCTTCAGCCACCGTAGCCTGTGTATATATACGGGAGCGAGTGACCTGCAGCTTGATTGAGAGAGAGAGAGAGAGAGAGAGAGAGGATGGATGCAAACGACGACGTAGCTAACGAGCACGTCATAAACGCTCATGCGAATGTTGTTTCCGGCGAATCAGCAGCGCCCAGGTCAGAGGAGCACGCCCTCGTGGAGATCACGCCAGCGCGAGGGCTCATGATGACGAGCATCAGCGGCAACGCCGCAGCTGCAGCAGATGACATGGTGAGTACGTCGACGTGGGCGCCCAATCCAAGCACGACAGCTCGGCTGAAATGGTGTGGCTGTTTGGCCTCGTCACCGTGTTCTCACTTCGCAAATTACTACAACAGCAGCAGCAGTACTCAGCCTCAATATTGTCAGTACAGCTACAGCAGCTGGCTACCCAATTCGGGCATGCACCACCCCACGTCTAATTATACTGGTATGCGTCTAACTCACTCACTCCACGATACACCCTTCTTAACTAAGTTTGTGTTGTCAAGCAAACATGGTATGACCTTAATCTCTGCACTCTATATATTGGACTTTGGTAGAAAAATGTTCAAGCATCTACTAACATAATATGGCGGAGGCCGTGACCCTTTACACATGTCACGTTCTGCGAGATGAAGGCTATAAGCCAAAAGTGGGGGAGCGAAAAAGAGAGAGAGCTCAGAGGGGGAGCGAAGGAGAGAGAGAGCTGCATCATACAATAAATGGAGAATCGAAGGCTAGACATCCTCTTCTCCCATTAGCAACACATGCATACAATGCATTGCCCAAGGAAGCAAGTTGTGCTAGTAGTTATGAAGCACCGAAGGACCCAATCTATGTAACCACTCATATCAATCTCACATCAATACAATCCGTTTTCCTAACTTGGAAATTAAGATTCATCTTATGCTCTTGCACCGCTAAAGAAGCCTACTTGACCTATTTCTCTGGCCACACATCCTTGTCATTCCTATTTCTCATCGAGAGTGACATAATCAAGCGAATTGGGTGTCTATGCTAAGCACACTTTCTTAAACTTTAGCTAATACTAATTAACATTCTATAAAGCACCACCATCCTGCAAGAGTCCACTCCTATTCTATGACCCACTATCATACCATGCATACAAACCAACTCAAAAGGAGTCAATGGAGGTACCTAATAACCAGTTGTGAGGTGCATCAACCTAGTATGCCTCTTTAACCATATTTGAGTAATGAAAAGAAGCAACCAAGGGAATCATTTGAACCATGTATGCATATCATGCTCCTAGATATGTACACTTCAAAATAATTTTGAAAGAGTAGCTATTGATACGATCTTTGTGTGCGTGAATGTTTGTGTATACACACTTAAAATGCCTTTAGGCCTATTCAACGTCTTGCATGCAAATTAATCGTCGAGAAATTTTAGGGTTTCTAGGTTTCACAAGCACCTTGCTGAATCACCATATAATGCCCTGAGCTACCATACTAAAACTACGTAGAGTAAGCATACCTTTTAAGCTTCATCTTATGTGAGTATGGTAATACATGATCAATATGACGAACACAAGTTTTGTGACAAAGTTTTATGTCATAGGAGTAAGGTTACATCCCATTCAACAATACCTAAACTCACAACATGACCTCAAAAAACTCTCAAAATTGAAAGCTCAAATTGTGGCACATCCAATGTATGATCAACTATTATCAGCACATGTGGCATGCTTACGAGTGGCGACACCGGTTGATCATTTACAAACTATTGAAGCCCAATTAAGTACCAATGTCCATCTTGTAGCGGCAAGGTACAAATCCTTTCTTGGAAGCGATGAGCTTATACAATGTCCAGAGGATAAAGAGAAGCTCGATCGGTTCATGGTATATCTTTTACATCTTCTATATGCATTACATGTGTGTGCATGCATGCTCAGTTGTATGCACACATGCTAAAAAAATAAGTCAGCATAACAAATTATTTGATAGACTGATTTTCTATGTGTGCACTTACACAAGAAGCATCCATTCGCATGTGCAATCAAACAAGCAATTTGAGTTTTGTGACTTGAACAAGTGATAAGATCACAAGGCCTGCCTAGTGTGGAAGAAGTTAAAACTATCTCAAGTCCCATCTAATACGTTATAAAGTTTAATATATAAAATCAATTGCTTGAGGGCAATTGTTTTTTTTTTTGAGTTAATATAAACTCCCTCAACCCACAATTGTGAGTATGGAAAAAAAAAAATTGTGTTTCAACAAAAGAAACATCCTAACAAAGGAAATATCACGTGGAGGAAATCAAATCCTATGTTTTTTGCAAAGATTCTCAATAACTTATCCAAGAACGTGCTCCATGTGGGGCAGATAAGAGAGAGGATATACATGCTATCTACACACACACACACACACACACACACACACACACACACACACACACACACACACACACACACACACACACACACGAGTGCATTGTCACTAAGTGTGTGAATGAGCGACTTGTACCTCATGTAAAGTGCTAGAGAAACTTAAACTCTTGCAAGCACACATGCACACAACAAGAGACTACATGCCAAGATGGAGGCTTTGCTTCCTAGTCATTCCTACCCAAAAATGATAAGGTAAGTTTACAAATGATGTATCTAATGGGAGCCTCCTACACATTCCCAATATTCCTTGTTGGAATAAAATATTCTGTTAGGACAAGGATCCTATAGCTATGAGACGATGAGTGCAACCAAGAGTCTATAGTGTAGGCAAAGAGCCTAGTTTGGCTACGAACCTATGGGACTAGGGGCTAGAGAGCTTCCTCTTCCAGGAGATGCAAACTAGTAAAGGGGTCCTATATATAAGGACATCTTAGGGGGTTCACTCAAAAAAATGTACAATAGCATGAGAGTTCAATAGAAGGGGTTGATTTCTCTTATGAACTTACAGAAAATATACATACATAAGGGTATTTTAAATTGAAAAAGTAAAATTTTGGTATATAAGGGGTCGATTTATTAAGAAAAGTGGTACATAAGTGGTCTCTAAATACATCAAAAAAAGTAGAATAAGGGGTTCTATAAATACCTCTTGAACACACATGCTATACAAGATCTCTATATAGTGACCTCCATGAGAGGGACATGAGCCAGCTATAGCTTGGATGGTTATGTGGAGCTTCATGTGTGACTTTTAATTTCAAGATAAGGGCCCCATAGCTAAGAGCCTATGGATTGAGGCTAAGAGTCTACAACCTATCAACTTAGAGGCTAGTCCAGCTTCTAATTCTAGGAGATGTTGATGGTAAAGGGATCTTATTTATAGAGCTATACTAGGGATGTTTGGGTGGATAAGTTTAAGTTGTGTTTTCACGAGAGTAAAGTCAAGAAAAGCATCACCCGGCTAGGAGCATATGGTTTATAGCCTTTAATCTAGGAATCGAATCCAAATATGAGCAAGCTATAAACTTATGGGAATAGAGGCTAGCAAGCTATGCACTTATAGGAAAAGAGGCTAGAATGCTATGAACTTATCATGGGAATAAAGGCTAGCAAGCTATGAACTTATGGGAGTAGAGGCTAGAAAGCTATGAACTTATGAGAATAGAGGCTAGCAAGCTATGCACTTACAGGAATAGAGGCTAGAAAGCTATGAACTTATGGGAATAGAGGCTAGAAAGCTTCTAATTCTAGGAGATGCATACTAGTAAAGGGATCCTATATATAGGGGCATGGTTTGGCTATGTAAGGGACGGTTGGGTGGAGCTTTGTGTGTGCCTTTCCACCAAATGTAAAGTACACATCGCGCTTGGAGATGCAAGTTCCCTTACACATTCCTCATGCAACAAGTCTTAATCTTTAGAATATTTTGACTATGACCTATAATATTTTAACTACAACCTTAGAGACCCCCATTAGGATTGTGCAAACATTTGAGAATTCTTGCGATAGCTGGCATCAGGTCTCTGTGCTCAAGTGCAAGTGAGTAAAAAACTTGTTGGTAAGCAGTTCCACTGTAAGGAGGACCCTTCAAATAGTTAGGAATCCCCCATTAATTTGGGAAACTTCTTTGATGTACTTCAGGCCAAGAATCCAAAGGGCCTATTTACCTTGGAGTTGTCCTCTTCTTGGCTGATTGTTGTGGAGGTGGGCATCAATGCAAGCAAGAATAGTCCTCAAGGTGCTATGGAGGAGGACAACAATTTAAGAGAGTTAACAATGAATGGTTCTCCAAACGTGGAGGAGTTTGTCTCACTCTCCCCATAATGAACGACCTGCAATATATTCAATCCTAGAATGTGAAGGGCGTAAAGTCGGCCAAAAAGTACACACTTTTCTAGGAGGAGGTTAGAAAAACAGCCACAAATTGTTGGGTAATTCAGGAGCACCATCTTGATGCATCCAGTTGTAGGAAGCAGGAAATAGGGAATAAGTTGGTATATTACGGCGACGATGGCCCTCTTCGGTTTAGTGGGGTGCTCTTCATTATTGATAGGGAGTTGGAGCCACGGCCCACAAGTGGTACTCAACTAGGCCTCAGGGAGAGTCTTGGTGGTAAGAGTTAAGGGGGCAAGCAAACGTATTACCATTATTATCATTTATGCTCCTTGCGATACCAAGGGGAGAGCCAAAATCTAGGTGCATCTGAGGAATCAACATCTGGAAGGAGGCTGGTGCATCATGGGCGATTTCAATATGGTGGAGTCTTGAAAGAACAAGACGGGCTCGGCTAGCCTACTGGTAGGTTATGAAAACTTTCTGCAAAATCGGCGTTGCTTGACTTGTGGACTGCTTGTCCATGGAGCAGCTCTCTTGGCGTAGCATACACGAGCCTCCACTACGCCAACATGGATTCTCGTCTGGATAGGTGCTACGTCTCCCATCAAGCGGATTGGCTTCCCCTTCTGTGATGTTGTGTGTCAATACTTCCAAGAGTTTGTCAGATTACTTCCCCCTTAAGCTTCACATAGCCATGGCGAGTAATGATGCTTGCTTCCTAGAGGGGAAGAAGAAGAAACGAGTCTCCCAAGATCATATCTTTAAGGACCAATTCCTCAATGGCCACCAAACGATCTATTTGAGATAGAGGAAGGTCTTACTATGCAACTACCAAGGGGTATGACTCTTCTCCTTGATTGTCTCAATTGTTCTCTGCGAGCTCTTAGAGCCTCAAAAACGATCTCTTTAGAAATAAAGAGAGACTCAAAGTGGATTCTAGAAAATTCTAGATTATGCCCTTGATGGCATTAGAATTAAATAAGAAGAGAGGGATATTCTCTTTTGGCATTTTCCAGCAAAGAGATTTGAACATTTCCTTAGGGTAACCATAGGTGGGGCCATCCATCTTGCCCACCCACCATTATGTAGAGAAAAGTCTACCTCTAAGTCTACCTCTAGTTTGTGTGATTTTAGCTTGAGTGTCTTCATCCTGAAGGGAAACCTCAAGAGCTATAAGCTCATCATAGATTGTATCTCTCCTTGTTTTCTTTATCTTGACAAAACCTTTCCAAACTTAGACCAAGTAGTTCTAGATGTCTTGAATAGCCATGGACCAAGCCTTAGCTAGGCTTTGATGCACATCATGCAATTTGTTCTAGACAAGCTCTGAGTGATCTTGAACCTCCAGGACCTTGAGCATGAGAGGGATTGGTGTGAAAAAAAAATTCATAATTTAAGATGCTTTTTCATCAATATTGGTCCACAAAATGTAATGATCCAATAGCTACTGACTTCGAGTCTAGCCTTGAGTTCGTTGAAGTTGGATGCGAGGCAAAGAAAAATGTAGTATCTATATTGTATTGCTTTCTTTGCAAGACAGTCCTTGCTGTAATTTTCCCTAGTAAACTCTGCTTCTTGTCCAATGTCCCATACTTGGAGTAAAGACTTGAGCTTATTACATTTAATTTTTTGTGACCCTACAATAGTGGTGCCTTTGTTTAAGTACATATCCTCAATAGTTTTGACCGTGTTGAAGTCCCCCTACCACTATCTAATATTCTCGTAAAAATTGAAGCTCTTTCCACATCTTAGTAAGATCATTTACTAGACCACTAGAATATTCTGATATGCGAGGGTAATTGTGAAGGGTTTACAATTTTGTTTCACTCTAGTTGATCCCTTGGGCATGGTCAATGATCAAATGATCAAGGAACCTATTGTAGTGCCCCATTTCCCTAAAAATGTGAGGAGTAGGTTTGTGCGTGACCCTTGGAGACTTCACTCAATCTAGACTCTATCTCAAGACCTATACATTTGATCTCTTGCAATGCAATGCAATGATATCAACCTTATTAAGCTTGAGCTAGATGGCTATTTTCTTGCCTTGATGGGATCTATGAGCTATTGGAAATAGGGTTGCAAGGAGACACACACAGCTTGGAGAAGAAAAAGGAAGCTCAAGGCACACAACAGTAGAGAGTGTATTACTTAGTGTGCAATGGAAATATAAGATAGCCCTAGAGTGATTGGCGTATATACAAGTCATGGGGGAAAAAACCTCCTAGTGAGGGGAAAAATGCCTCGACAGTCCTAAGTGTGCTCACACACATCACTACCACATGTATATGGTAATAAATCCCCCATGGGAGTCATGTGGTGAACGAGAGCTAGAACATAGAATATAGGGAAGTGTCATACCCTAAGGACATGATCAATCCACAAAGGGGAGTAAGCCCAAGGCTTTGCAGAAAGATTTGAGCTTCTCACAAGACAATGCCTTTGTGAAAAGATCTGCAAGGTTGTCTTGTGTTGGCATATAAGACAAACTGATCTCTCTTGATGAGAGCCTCTCCCTGACATAGTGGTAATGCACCTCAATGTGATTTGTGCCAGCATGAAAACCTGGGTTCCTTGTCACTGCGAATGCGCTTTGACTGTCAATGTAGATAGTGTTGGCATTGTCCTATCCAACACCCAAATCAGCTATAAGGCGTCTGAGCCATACACACTCAACCATAGCTATGAAGACTGCCATGTACTCAATCGCACACTAGAATTAATGGCCACAGTAGGTGGATTCTTGTTCAACCATGATATGCATGAACTGATGAGCATGAAACAAAAACCACTTGTGGACAGTCGTGTGTCAACACAACCAGCCCAATCTGAGTCTTGCTGAATCTTGTAAATCTGGCGACAATGATCCCCCCTTGGGATAAAAAAAGCCAAGGTGTAAAGTGCCATTCAAGTAGCAAAAAATCCTCTTGCTAGCCTGCCAATGCTTAGACCTTGGGTTATGTATGAATCTACTGACCTGTGAGACTATAAACAAAACATTTGGCCTCATGTTACATACATAAATAAGGCAACCAACATCAGTTTAGTAAAGAATGACATGGGCAGGATCACCAACATAATGAAGACTCAATTTCAAACCTGTTTCCATGGGAGTGGCAATAGGTTTGCAATCCTCAAGTCCAAACTTACATAGCATTATCTCTATGTAACTTGTTTGACACAAGGCAATACCACCATCGCACTGCTTAAACTGTATACCCAAGTAATGATGCAACAACCCCAAAACTTTCATCTTGAAAGTAGCATTCAAATCAGTCTTAAATTCAACAATATGTCTCTCATTTGGTCCAATAATCAACATAACATCCACATAGAGAACGACAATGAGAAGTAAATTACCCTCACGCTTTACAACAACATTGTGCTTTCTATTGGACTATGACAAAAACCTCATTTGACCAAATGAATATCGGCTTTCTCATACCAAGCACGAGGAGAGTGCTTCAACCCATACAAAGCTTTCTTACATTTGCCCACTTTATTCTCTTGTCCTTTCTTGACAAAACTGCGATACTACGTTACATAAATTTCCTCACATATTTCACCATTCAAGAAAGCAGTAACAATGTCTGACTGATGTACATCCCAACCAAAATGAGATGCCAATGCACATAGAAAATGCATAGTAGTCATAGGACAAAGTGGGAGTAAAATTTTCTTCATAATCTATGCCTTGATGCTGTGCATAACCCTTTGCAACAAGTCGAGCCTTACAGCGATCAATCTCACCATCCGGCTTGCGTTTGAGCTTGAAAACCCACTTTGTACCAATGGCCTTTTTGCCAAGAGGCAAATCACATAAAGCCGATGTGTCATTTTCTATAAGTGCATCATATTCTGATTCATGGTACCCATCTAATTTTTTGAATTGTGTGCTTCATCAAAAGATAGAGGTTTCTCAACATCACATAAGCTAGACACAACCAAAGCATAACAATGTATGCATAAGATGCATGTCGAGAACTTGAAGGATTACGACTAGACAAAGGTGCATCATGCAAAGTATGCACCAACCATTTTGATGTACCTCTAGCCTACTCATTCTCACTCCTTTTCTCATCAAGTACATCATGTACTTTTGCATCAGTAATAGGTTGATCGGTAACATTTTTAGAAACACCTATAGGATGTACATTTGCCTCATTGGAATTTACATTCGAACTTCCACCACTTAAAAGAGGCAACAAAGTGTCATAAATGGATTGTGAGCTTATATTATTGTCTCTAGTACATGACAGTAAGGGCTGAACAGAATCTTCCACAAACACAACATACGATGAGACCAAGATACGCTTTGTTTGCAGATGATACATTATTGTCTCTTGTACATGACAGCAAGGGCTGAAAAGAATCTTAAACACAACATCCCGTGAGATACGCTTTGTTTACGGATGATACAACCTGTAACCTTTTCTTTCAACACTATAATCAACAAAAATGCATTTGACAACCTTATCGTCCAATTTTCTACGCTACGTTTGTGGCATCAAAGCATAATCCAAACAACCAAAAAATGCACATGTACCCAATAGAGGCTCTCTATCATGCCATTCTTCATAAGGAGTCATAGATTGAAAATCTTTTATAGGATACCTGTTAAGGACGTAAGTGGTACACATGATGGCATCAAGCCAAAATGAATGCGGCAAAGCTTGACTTTTGACCATACATTGTTCCATTTTCGTAAGTGACTGTTTCTTCTCTCAGCAACACCACTTTTCTGAGGCGTATATAGAAATGTACATTGGTGTTTTATCCCACAACTAGCCAAAAATGCATTCATGAAGCATATACTCCCCCCCTTGATCTAAAAGAAGGGTGCCCATAGTACATTTTGAGACATTTTCAGCCATAGCAAAAAATTGTTTGAAGCACATAAACACTTTGGACTTCACTTTAAGCGGATACACCCATGGATGCCTGGAGTAATCATCAATGAAAGTCACAAAGTAAAGGTAACTGCCCAAGGATGTATTTTGCATAGTCTCACAAACATCACTATGCACAAGCTACAACCTGCATGTGGCCCTAATTGAACCATCCTCTGGAAATTTTAAACACTGCATCTTACCAAAAATACAACCTTCACAAACATGTTTGGCTCGTGCCTCAAGAGGTGGCAAAGAAGCAACCATATCAAATTTCAGCAAACGCAACAAACTGGCAAAATTCAAACACCCAAAATGATGCCAAGGTTTTGTATTTGAAACAACCTTTGAATCCACAACAACATCTACAAAACTCTACCCACACTTGCCATACAAAGTGAGCTTATACAGCCCAAGGCATAAAATGCCAGATGCAACAATTTCATCACCAAAACTGAGATCATGTGTTGTACATCTGTCATCAACAAATTTGACTACAAGACCAAGTCTAGAAAGTGTAGATATAGAAAAAAGATTCTTCTTGATCCCAGGTACATACAATGCATCAACAAGTGTGAAAGAAATGCCCTTTGCAAAAGTAAGCACAACCTTTTCAACTCCGTTAACCGGATAAGACTCATTGTTGGCACAAGTGACTAAATTCCCATGAGGGACATCCTTGAGAGAGGTATACGTAAACAAGTCACGATGAGAGGTAATGTGCTTTGTAGCACCAATGTCAAGGTACCACACATGAGCATCTGCAGAAATCAACATACATGCATGATTGACATTCTACAACAAGCCCATTCTGCATCTACATCAACATCACAATCTCCTTTCATATAAGACTCAAAAATAGTTGCACTTGTAATGAAACCAACCTCTTTCTTTATAGCCTCTTTTGCCTTCAATTTTGGACAGTGCTTGATCAAGTGATCAATAGATTTACAATAATGGCAATGCATCTTCTTTTTTCCCTTTTCACTAGAATTTCTAGACAAAGTGTTACCAGTAGAAGCATTAGGAACATGTGCCTTTCCACTCGTCGAGAAGAACAATAAGAGTTGCTACATTACTGTTACCACTTTTTCTTTGAGCAACAATAAGGGCATGTTTAATTGCACACTGTTTAGAACTATTTTTTTTGGAAAGTGACTCTTGAAACAACAATGTGCATAATGCATCAAACTTGACAGCTTTTGGACTTCTGTGGGTCATAGTGTCTCCAAGTACTAGGAAATGTCTGGTAAGAATCTGGCAAAGCATCAAGAACAGTACTCTACACAATTGAGCTGTCAAAAATGAATTTGCCTGTAGAAATAAGTTGCTCATTGATATCCTTAACACCAGCAAGGAAAGTGTTCATCTCATCTTCGTCATGCATAATCTTTGACTCTAGCTCTTTACGCAGCAATGCAAATTTACCCTCATTTGCAACTTGCATAAAGACCAACCAAAGCCTGTTTTTCAAATTTTGCTAAGCAAATATGAGGAGTAATAGTGCGCGTCATAGACAACGAAATCAAAGAATGAGCCAGTGAATATTTTACATCCCAAACGAGCTTGCTTAGCCG
This sequence comes from Adiantum capillus-veneris, assembly GCF_014529385.1. Taxonomy (NCBI): domain Eukaryota; kingdom Viridiplantae; phylum Streptophyta; class Polypodiopsida; order Polypodiales; family Pteridaceae; genus Adiantum; species Adiantum capillus-veneris. The sequence continues at coordinate 140,886,702 of NC_140954.1, forward strand.
TAGGTAAAACAACTCTGGTAGCAGCAATCCTACCACAAAAACCTGCAATATCCTCATCATTGCCTACATCATCAGAACCAAGACATACATCAATGCCCTGCACAATATTCCAAACGCCCTTTGACACAAGGACATGTTGCATCATATAAGCCCACATAGGGTAATTGTTCCCATCCAATCTATCCTCAGCACAACAAACATCTTGAACACATATGTGTTGTTGTCAGCCATGGCCAATGCTGCACCTGATGTCAAAACTTCTCGAAAAGAGGAGAAACGAAGTGGGCACAATACATGCTATATAACGGAAACTGTAGAAGAATGTAATGGATCTATTATGCAAAAAACAACATTGATAAAGATGCACAAAATGACAAAACAGCTTGCACAATATTACCTCTAATGAAAATGGAGGTTGAAATGAGCCTAAATGAAAATTCCGAGCAGACCAAGCTCTAAGAGTGCTCGCAAAGTATTTCTCTACCTATTGACGCTCGCCAAATCCAAAAAATCGGAGAAAGTGAGCAAGTTTGTGCTGGAGCTACTGGTGACTAAAGCCCGGGAGGATGCAACCTGCTTTGATACCAATTGTTGAAAATATGGTTGCAGGGAAATGCACACAGCTTGGAGAAGATGAAGAAAGCTTAAGGTACACAACAGAGAGTGTATTACTTAGTGTGCAATGGAAAGATAAGATAGACCTAGAGTGATGGGCGTATATACAATGCACAGAGGGAAAAACCTCCTAGTGAGGGAAAAATGCCCCGACGGTCGTAAGTGTATTCACACACATCACTACCACATGTATATGGCAACATGAGCCCCTTGATATTCTAGGATGAAATATTCACCTAATCTTACTGTCTTTGAGCACTTCCATGGGGTTTGGTAGGGAATCAGAGGCACTAATGCTCTCTGGTGGAGGATCCAAGGGTACATTCTCCTTTTTGAGGTCCACAAACACCTCCTATCCATTTTGCTAATTTTCTCCTCCACTTTAGAGATATTCCCTTCTATCTTGGAGGTAGGTTTCACTCCTCCATGGGCCTAGGTTCAATCTTGGGGGGGTCACTTAATAATTGTGTGACTATCGCGTTGAGTGCAGCAGAAGAGGTTATTAAAAAGAAAAAAATCTCACATTTTCACATACATAAGAGTATCATAAAATGGAATTGCAAAAAAATTTACAGATTGAATATGAAGAAGGTATATTTGATTTGTCAAAAATTCATAGATAAAGAGTGTTAAAAATAGTCATTGAATGCACATGATATATACAAGGGTAAAAGCATGTTAACGTGACACTTTTCTTGTGCTAGTTAGCATATGAAAAAAACTTGGGTGCACGGTAAAATTTTCACAAATATAATCAAAATTTGTCGAAGTTTGTACAGTTGGATTCCCTGTTTCAAGAGCTTTCTATTCATATATCATAGATCTTAGAGATCTAGCTCGTGTTATTGTAATAGTTAGAATATGTCAAAATTGTGCTAACTAGCACTGTCCGGGACAGCAAAAAGCATGACACATTAACATGCTTTCACCCACAATTTATACATACTGACCCTCCCAAGGGTTCAATGGACTCCCCTGCTTCAACTTCATTCAAATCCTCCCAATTAAGAGAGTGTCCAATACCATCAAACAATTGTGGGCTTTTCTTCTTAGGGTCCGATTTATTGGAGGGGAAGGTGTTATGCATAGCGGGGATGGGCTTCAAAAGTCTTTCCATCCGAAGAAGAAGAGGAGGGAAAGGGGGGGGGGGGGGGGGGGGGGGGGGGGGGGGGAGAATTTTCTAGGTGGCTCTTTTATAGAACATTTGTTGACAAAATGAACAAAACGCCACATAGAAAACATGCTTGTTGCAAGCATTAATGCTCTAGTCACTGCTCAAGCCTTCACTCTATTCCTCTGATGTACTTGGACAAATCCATCTCACTAACATTTGGTGATGCAAGGAAGGATTGTAGTCTTGTTTACATCGAGCACTTGGGACTTTGCCTAAGGTAGAGGCTATCAATAGAGATCAAATTCTCGCTTGCATCCCCTTAGGGATTCTCTTGCCCACCATGGTGGTGAAGGCCTTGTGATTTTAGGTGGAAAGTTGTATGTAGCTTGTTGGCCCACCCGTGCAACAAGACTTAGTGTACCAATGGGTCAAAGGTACGGATAAAAGCTAAAATAACGGGAAGAGGGGAAGGTTTGGGGATGATGAATGAACTATGGGTAGGGGATTATTAGCATCCCAAGCATTGAATAAGATAGAATGATGAAAGGAAAACCTTGTGGGAAGGAACCTCGAAAGGGATATCCCTTCCTTTGACAATATCTAAAAGGGAAGGCTATGTCATTGCAAGACTTAGGAACTCTAGGGTTTCACTCAAACACTCTGATACCTTGGATTCAAGCTACCTTGATATCAACAAGTTGTTGAAAAGACGCTTATGTAATGGTCACGCTAAATTGAAAGGATTGTAGTACAATTTAAGTGCCAAAGTCGACAATTTGAAAGCATAAAGTTAGGGAGAGAATGGATGAGAGAGAGAGAGAGAGACATTTCTCTGAACCAACCAAATCGACAATGAATTAGATGATTATACAATTAGGGTAGAGTTGCACTTATATACTAACTTGGGGGTCCTTAAGTACCCCAATTAGTAAATTGCTCAACCTAGTACCATGCCAAATAATAAAGTAAATGCCTAAAGGACAAGATAGATAATGGTATCATGTTGGATATTCACTTGCAATGCATACGCTTTAACACCCTCTCTGCAACTCATAATGGACAGGAATTTCAAGTTGATGTAGAAGCTACTATGGACACCCTAGAAACGCCTGACTACTAGCACATCAAGGATACACGTCAAATTTGCAACCACTAAATTGTCACAAAAGAAAGACATCTTGAGCATCGATTGCCTCCTAGAAAGTTGAAACATAGAGCACATGAGTTGCTGTTGAGTTGTGAACAGATCACGTCCAAGATTTCAAAGATAATGAACTTTGGAACATACTTTGTCCATAATCTGGTCAATAACAATGCATTGCGTACACATCCATAGTGGTTTTTATATTTCATGTTCATTCCTTGCCAGTTGCAATGTGCTTTTGAACTCTAATAGACGGGTTCAAACATCGATGGGTTGAAATTTGACACACGGGTCCAAACCAAGTATTGGGAGCTCCAATTAACCCTCTCTACCGCTTGCGTGCCTCTCTTTGGCTAAAGAATGTTCTCCAATGGGCTAAAGACCTAGAACATAGGCCACTATGGCCGTTGCCACAAGAGCTCATTGATCTCCTGGGTGGAAACATTGCCATTGATGCCTTTTTCAATCTTGCCTATACCTCTGTTACTTTGGGAAGCTTGAATCTTGTCTTGGCAGACTGAAACAACTTCCTCCCCAACAAGAAAAGAGCTAAGATAATCAAAATTTGGCGTTCCATTTGTGATTTACAACTGTAATGTCCTAGCCACCATCTCATACTCTTCACGCAAATTAAGTACCAAGGTAGCTAGCTGAGTAAGTTAGCCAATGCACTTTCCATAGCCAAGTTGATCCAGGCTGTCGTGGGGCTACACCTTCATGGGAAGGTCTGCAACAGTAGAAAAGACTGCCCAAAGAGGAGGATGCTCATCATAGCATTTCAAAATGCTTATATAAAGCTGTCCCAAAATAGGCCAAAAAGGAGGGCGTTTCAGAAAGCTCCTCCTACAATTCTTTGGCTGATCCGATGGCATTTCAAAATGCCCTTGAAATCATGATCGTTCCTTTGTTGGTTGATGCATGTATTTCAAAATGTACAATAAACATGTAATAGATAGTGGTGAAAAGTGGAGCTAATATTTAAGATTTTTATACTATCTCACTCAAAATTTAGTTGGGATTTTTACTTTTTCTCTTGCTCTCAATTGGCATTTTTTAATTTCAAAGCGGCACAATTGTGAGTTGAGGTAGATTTTTCCTTTTTCTCTTGCTCTCAATTGGCATTTTTTAATTTCAAAAGCGGAACAATTGTGAGTTGAGGTAGACTTGAACCAAACACGTACTATAGGCTAATGCTCCTCTCATGCGTGCTTTTTCACTTAAAGAAACACTTTCCTTACATGTGAAATGTTTTAAGGTTTTTGTTAAGCAGTTCATTCTGTAATCCTTTGACCCTCAAGGCTTGGTCTGAGCTCGAGGATTGGTGTATATTTCTGATGTTCTTAATACTATCCACTCACAATTGTGAGTTTTGCAACAAAAAAAAAAGCAGTTCATTTTGTGATGGAATAGCAAAGAACTCTTAAGATCTTTGGAATGATACTTTCAGGCAAACTATATAGTGTTCCTTCATTCGTTCAAAGAGCAGCTACATGAGCACGTTCGAGTACAGGCGATGGACGCCGTCATGTCATGTTGGGAGATTGAAAAGGCATTTGTGAGTCTAACAGGTATGTGAACTTTTTGTAGGTTTTGTTTTAATTAAAGGAGCAACTTTTAACTCTAATATCAAACTCACAGATATGAGAAAGAAAAGGATGCAATGCAGATATAAAAGTATCCAAATAGAAGGAGCATATTGCACTGGTTAATACAAAGGGTGTGAGTTGTTGTGATACAGATAGTAGCTATGCTTATAATCATATTTCTTGTCTTTGTTGGATATTCCACATTAAGAGATTGTATGGTCTGGCAATGTATGTGATCTATGTTGTATTTGTTTTTGTGGGTTTTTTCGGCTTCCTTGTAAAAAGCCGGGTATGGACGGTTGGACTTGTGGTTGTGATGCCTTGGCTCGTTTCGGAGTAGGGCAGCTGGATGTAAATTTTTTGGTTTGTTTTTAATATATTGCACTCACATTAAGTGAGTTCTGCAAAAAAAAGAAAGATACACTAATATATCTTTCTTTCCTTGGGTAGGTGTTTCACCAGGAGAAGGGAGCGGTACAACCATGTCTGATGATGAGGATGACAGAGTAAACACATTTGTGGATAATATCAATAGCCTTGACTTTTTAGAGGGGATGGATAGCCTTGGCCTCGGTCCCCTTCTTCCTACCGAGTCAGAGCGGTCCCTTATGGAAAGAGTTCGACTAGAGCTGAAATCCGAGTTGAAGCAGGCAAAAGTTTTCTTTTTCTCTTTGTCTTGTATATGTATGTATTTATCCATGAATGTGTGTGTGTGTGTGTGAATAGGTGTGCACACACACAAGCTTTTTGAAGGGCATATGCTACTAGAGCTTTTTCACACCTAAGAAGCTTTCTATTGCTTTTAAACCTATGTTCTTTGTACAATGCAGGGCTACAAGAATAGAATAGCAGATGTTCGAGAGGAAATCTTGAGAAAGCGACGAGCGGGAAAGCTCCCATCGGAAACCACTGCTATACTCAAAAAGTGGTGGAATGCACACTCCAAATGGCCCTACCCCACGGTACCTCTTCTTCTCTCACTTTGCATAAAATCATCGTGTAAGTAATGAAGTAGTAAGGGCAGCTTGATAGCTGTATAAACTATACATATAAATATGTGAAGTTTTAGGGTGGGAGAGCCTCAACACCCACGAACCCTAGCCTAGGTGGTGGGATTAGTTTAAACTTGTCTTTTTCTTTTTTCATTTCAGAATTCACAATATGTGAGTGGTATTGTATATTCATATCACCAAAAAAAACTACATTACTGACCATGCTCAACCGAGCCATGGTTGCAACCGTCAAAGTCCAGGGGAGGGGGGTAGACCCTCCCAGTCACTCATCTACACGCCATTCTGAGCCGGAACCGGAATATTTGTGTCCACCGTTAGATGCTCGCCATGTCAGTACATGGAAAGCTGGAACCAGCCAGCCAATCATTGGTTTCGTAATTTTAGCGCCTCAACAACTGAGCGCAATTCAGCCTGTGTATCGCCTGCCCTCCGTGTTGTCTGCGCAGCAGTTGGCCCCCCTTCACCTTGGCCTTTTGACTGCCGGGAATGGTTCGCTGCTGACCATTCCCTATTGTAAAGGCTCCCCCGGGGAGCCGGGAGCCAAATGGGGTCGCCTTTAAAATAGGGAATGGTCAACAGCGGACCATTTTACAATAGGGAATGGTCAGCAGCAGCGGACCATTCCCTACACCATAACCAGCACTACTCAACCAAAAAAGATCATGCCATACGTCATCGAAACCATCCAGGGGGTTTTACACAGAACCCCCAAACCCAAACAACAAAGCCAAAGCATAACAATACAAGAACCGTACCGAGGGTTTTACACGGATCTCTCAAACCCATATAGAGGTAGACATAACCAGACATAATGCCTAGATAAACCTTGGATGCTACCACGCCATAGGGCTCTACCCCACTGCCCGCAGGAGTGTCCGAAGGCAGCCGATCAACCCATCCTCAACACAACATGAAAAACCAGCATAACATCAAGCCAAAGAACCAACAAGAAGATTACCGATCCAAAGAACCAACGTGAGCCACAAATCGAGCACAAATGGAGTATGCCACCACAAACATTCCGGCCAAGATGCAGGGTGCCAGAAATTGCCAGCCAACCACCAACACCAACAAGGAGCCAGAGTCCGTTCTTCGCCCTCTGTACGCAAGCGACCATATCCGCACAACAATACCAGCGCAGGCAGTTGCCAAACCTGAGTGGCAAAAATATGTCACGCCCGACCTTTTTCTGGGAACCAAAGTGTTCGGGGCAGCCGAGGGCTCGAACCCCCCTACACTCGGGCCTCACAACCCCCACCATACCCCCTGCCATGCACTAGGAAAGCAGAAGAAGAAGCTTCGCCTTACGAAGCCAGAAGCCAGAAGCCAGTTTAAACTTGTCTTAAACAAAGTAGATATCAAGAGAAAAACGACCTTCATAAGTTGGAGAAGCATGGTGTGTGCAATGAGAGCGACCTTGGAGGATGTATCAAGGATGTATCAACTAGTAGGTAGTAGGTCATGCCAAGCGCTTTCAAGGGACTCATTAACTGGAATCTAAGGTAGATTCCGTCTGAGAATTGAGGCAAAGGGGAAAGCATAGGAAAAGGGGAGGGTGGAGGTCACCTTGGAAAGGCAGGTGGCACGTGGAGGGAGGAGAGAGGAAGAGAGATGACATGTGCGGCAAAGAGAGAGAGAGAGAGAGAGAGAGAGAGAGAGATATTTTTTTGTTTCCGACAGAGCGCCTTTCACGAGAGAGAGAGAGAGAGATATATTTTTTTTTGTTTCCGACAGAGCGCCTTTCACGAGAGAGAGAGAGAGAGAGAGAGAGAGAGAGATTCATTTGTTTTGCTGTGTGTTTCAGGAGCCAGTTGTAGCTTCGCAACTTCACAAACTCTCTCCTTTTCGCATGTTTAGTCCGGCCACAGGCTCCAGCCCTAGATTGCATGAGTAGCTTGAAGCATTGCAATTGCGAGCAAACAGGATGGAAAGAACTGGTCTTGTGCTGCAGCTCTGTGGGCGCCAAAGAGACGGACGCTCTCTCTCTCTCTCTCTCTCTCTCTCTCATCCTGTTGCAAAGCTACGGAGGGCAGAGAGAGATGGTGTAGCGTGAAATCCGAGAGAGACGGAGACATCCCATTTGCAGAGATGACGTTGTGATGGCCAACGCATAGAGAGAGAGTGTTGGCCTCTCTGATAGAGAATGTGGACAAAGAGGCGAGAGAGAGAGAGAGAGAGAGTCTGAGTGCAGGGGCGAATGGGTTAAGTGAGGTAGGGCTACGCAGAGAGCAGGGCGAGGAGTGCGCAGAGCCAGCCATCGCTAAGAGGCAAGCTCTAAAGAGCGGATGATAATGACAAGCAGTGTTCTTTTGCCTTAGAATTCACAGATTCCTTCCGAATCTAAGTGACTAATTAATGGGTTTTGAAAGTTGAACGAGTTGAACTATTTAGATGACTCTAGATGACTCAACATACTGGGTCGAAGTGGTACCCATTAATTAATTAAACATCAAGATGTTGTTCGACACTAACAGCAAAACCAACAGATCGTTTGCTCCGCGGTTCCCACGCAGACAGGCATTCACGTCGTAGGTCTTTCAGTGCTTGCTCGCTAGACATCCTTGCGTGCAAACTTCTGTGCAACTCTTCCTCGGGTCCATGCCACCTCCCTCTCCTGTCGAATGATCGCCATATCAGCATAATCTCCACTATTACCACCTCTTGAAGCACCTCGGCTTCTTGCCTCCCGTTGGCTGAGGGCAGATAGGCAGTGCCGCCCTGGCTTGATCCTTCTTCCTCTCTCTCGGTGTCACCAGGTCTGCTTCTTGCCTCATGCACACAACCTGTGCGTCCCGCTCAGCTCCAAGGCTGTCGGCTCATGGCCTTGCAATCACTGAGAGAGAGAGAGAGAGAGAGAGAGAGAGAGAGAGAGAGAGAGAGAGAGAGAGAGAGAGAGAGAGAGAGAGAGAGAGAGAGAGAGAGAGATATTGGCCTTCCTCCGCCTCTGTCTCGGCATCCATCTGCAGTGCGCCGGCAAAAAAAATCAATCCCCCTACCGCCTCAGTGCCTCCCTCTCTGTCTCGGAAGACATCTCTGCACTCCTCTCTCTTCTCCTCTCTCCTCCACGTGCAGCATTCCCTTTTTTTTGCTTGGTAGGCACGACAGCATCCCCTGAGATTCCGATTAATGCAACCTGCTTACAAAATCGGGGGGACATACTAGTTGCTTGCAAAAGTCCAATTCAGGGCTAGACAAATACATTTTTCCTAATCGAAGAAAATAAAGGCAAACTAGAAATTATCCCGGTTTTTAGGTCAAAATTTGAAGCTTTTGCCGGTAATTACACTAAACCTCGTGAAAATTTTCCGATTTTCTTAAAGGCGAGCTCAAAATCTAACTGGGATTTTAGGATTTCAGCCGATTAAAATACACTTTTTTTTCTAACATTGGTCCAATTCACTCACCAGAGTAGGCGTCGCCAATTTTGAGCCCATTTGTTTTAATGAGAATCTTGGGAGATGCTTTGGTTTTGAATGGAAGAGGAAAGGAAAGAGAAGGATAGATTTACGGACACGTGTAAAGGTGAGAGAGAGAGACAAAGAGAGCCTTTTTTTGGACACTCTGCTAGGTTGCACGACAGACGACGAAGCTGGGGGAGCTCGCTGGGGCTATTTCTCTCTCTGTATCGCACGGGCCTGGAAAGAGAAGGCTGACGAGGGGGGCAAGTTTGGCATGCATTGGTGCAGCATGCGCCATCATCGTCATGCTAGAGTGGAGGTCCCGTTGCATTGTAGAGAGAGAGAGAGAGAGAGAGAGAGAGAGAGAGGGCCTCTGATCGCGAACACAGAGAAAGAGAGAGGCAATCTTGCCATCTCCATCTAATGTTGAAGGCGCAAGCTATGCGAGTGAGAAGAAAGCAGGGGTGCAGGGAGAGGAGTAGTCAGAGGCAGCCATGGCTAAGCGGCATCTGCAGAATGGATAACAATGGCACGAAGCCTTTTTTTAAAAAACCTTCAAATTAGCCGATCGGATCAGATTCGAAAGCAATCTCATTGACATTTTTGGGAAGCTGTTTCGTGCAGAAAAAGCAAGTGCAGGCGATTTCGACCTCAGATGTGCAGAGCTAGAGGAGATCCTATTCAGAAGCAGGCCCAGAGGGGGCAAGGGTTTGTAGGAAGATAGAGGAGAGATACAAGAGAGAGGAGAGAGAGAGAGAGGGGGTCTTTTTCTTGGCCAAGGCGGGGGGATCTGGCAAGATTGTGCTTAATTAGCATGTAGACCGAGAAGGAAGGTGGCCAAAACGATTTTTTTCATTTCTTTTTAGAGGAATAAAAGGAGATGCTTAAGTTTATCTAGTTTGAAAAAGGGAAAGCTGAAGGTAAAGTTTTTCTATCTCTCTTTTAACTTTCCAGCTTACCTCTTCTAAGATGTTTAGATGGTCTAAAAATTACCAAAATACCCCTCTAATTTCAAAAAATTCCCAAAATAACCTTGTATCTAATTTGGTTGAATTCTTCAAGGTTTTCTAATCTTTATTCCTTTTTCACAATCGAGATCTGTTTTTGAGTGCTTAGCACGGAGTACCTTGCAAAAAAAAGGCGATTATGTCTGGAAATAATGAAGCGATTTATCTCCAAAGCCCACGTAACCAACCAGTCTTTTATTGATAAACAATCAGTCTTCTTATGAAAAGTTACAAACTTGTTTATATTTAAAAAAACTTAATCTCATTTTGTGGTGTCTTAGCTAAATTGGCTTGGTTTAAAAGGCAAAAGGGAAAGAGGCCACTTGGAGGAGAGAGAGAGAGAGAGAGAGAGAGAGAGAGAGAAAACGAGAGAGGGAGATTTTTATGTGTTTAGAGCCAACACCCCTAAAATTTCAACACCCCTAAAATTTTTTGGGGTGTTTAGAGCCAACACCCCTAAAATTTCAAGAGTTTCTTATCTTTATTTCTTTTTGACAATTGAAGTAATTCGTCTCCAAAGCCTGCATGACCAACTCTTCTTATGAAAAGCTAGAATATTTCCTATGCTTGAAAATTTAATCTTGCGACCGGGATATCTTGGGAATTGCGGAAAATTTGCACGGCATTTTGGAAATTTATGATAGAATATTGGGGGAGCTTTGAGAATTTTTGAAATTCGAGGCAAATAAAATGAACATATGTCACGGATGATTCTTGGCCCGGCCACAGATGGCGACAGATGGCAACGTTGGGAAGAAAAAGAAAGAGAGAGAGAGAGAGAGAGAGAGAGAGAGAGAGAGAGAGAGAGATCGATGCCATCTCTCAACACGAAGGAGGAACGAGAGCAGAACTTTTTTGGTCGCCTTTGAAGGCGCGCCTTTGAATAGAAAGCTAGCTATGAAGATGATACATTCAATAGTCTCATGGTGTCATACCACGTGAAAATCACAGTTATCCTTAGATAGTGCCCCAAGTAAGGCCAATATCAATACCAAGGTCAAGATCAATTTGTTTTAAGGGTGTTGAGAGTAGGATTTTGATTGTGTTCTCTAGTTAGAGATGCCTATTGTTGATTTAATGATTTCCAAGAATGTAAAGTGCATGGGAAGATGGGACTATTGCCACATAACTTGAAGGAGACTCATTACAAATAATGCCTCCTTGGCACTAGGTTATCGCACTAGGTTGATAGAGGCGGCAGAGGCTACCATAAGGGAGGTCATTACTAAGGGATGTTGTATATTTGATTTGTCCATTGAGATTTACATGTCTTTTTGTAACTTCATCGATGGACAATCTCTTTGAGTATAATTAAAATTAGCGAAAACTGCCAAAATACCCCTCAAATTTGTGGAAATTCCTAGAATAACCTGTAAATTTCAAAATTTCCACAATCCTGTGCTACTTTCTACAAGCAATTGCTCCAATTTCCCCAAAGATGATAAAAACACATATTTCCAGAGTTGATAATCACCCCCATCAGACCCCCATACACAAATTATGATAGCGTTTTCATGTGTTAATATCGAGCTATTTTATCTCGTGAGTCCATAATACCATCAAGAATCCACGTTCGGACATGCTCAATCTGTAGAATAGAGCTTTGTACATAACATTATCAATCATAATTGTTTTTGCCATGTTTGCTACTATTATCGCAAGGGTCAATTAGGAAATTTGGTAAATTTTAAGGGCATATTGGAAAATTTTCGTCCAAAAGTTGAGAGTTTTCAAATTATAGGGGTAACGAGATGCGGTTCCAATAAGCACAAGAAGTTTTGGACAGATTCTCACAATAATTCCCACATCATGAGCTTTTGTGAGGGAGGCATGGCATACCTAGCTAGGTATGGGGTGCCTCCCGAGCATAAGCTCATGATGTTATGCATTGTATGAAAAACACTGAAAAAGGCTCCCTTTTCCTACATGAGAAAATTTCTAAATCTTCTTGTGTAGATGTCTTGGATTATTATTGGAAAGTGTTGCATAGGGTAATTTCAATTTGCATCTGACAACATGATTAAGCAAACAATAAATAGATCAAATTATGTTCACATGGAATGATATCGAGCCCCCATCAAGCTTGACACATCCTAGTGATGGATACCCATAACCAAAAAAGAAAACCGTGCACATTTCATCGTCTTTTCAAGGTCCTCTGCTCGAATGTGAGTCCAGTATGTGTGTGTGTGTGTGTGTGTGTGTGTGTGTGTGTGTGTGTGTGTGTGTGTGTGTGTGTGTGTGTGTGTGTCCTTTTCAGTGTTTTATGGTCTGCAATATGTGGTTACCACTGGTTTAGTGCTAGTCATATGATAAGCCTACTTTTTCTACATGAATTGACGAGTTTTTTTCATGATGAAAATCTTACAGGAGGACGAGAAGGCCCGATTGGTGCAAGAGACGGGCCTAGAACTGAAACAAATTAACAATTGGTTTATCAATCAAAGAAAGCGTAATTGGCACAGTCATGCTTCCACCACATCAACTAATCTCCCTACTAAGAGTAATCACTTCCTTAATTTGTTGTTCATTCTTAATTAACCTTATCATATTTGACCTATGATGCAACTTTCTTGCTATTTTTGAAATGAACCTATATAACATTGGTCTTTTATGCTTCAATGCAAGATGAGGCATCCACATCGGGCGGACAATCCTCGAGTAATATCTCATTAAGTTTAAACTGTGAAGGAGACAAGATACAAAACCATTCTCAAGATGCTAGCCAACCAGCAATGAGCAGCTTTGGAGAAACTTTATGACATCATGTACAGATAATTTTCGACATATAATTTTTGGAGAAACTTTATGATATATAATTTTTTTGTAAAGCTATTATTTGTAATCACCTATATAATGAGGCGGCGGTCGGGCTTGTCATATTGACATTGAAGCAAAATTTGTAGGTTTTCATGTAGGTTTTAAATTAATTATCTATTTCTTGAGAATCTCCACCCACTCTCCATTTCAAAGGCCACATCAAAACCACTTTTAATTGAAATTTTCATTATTCTCATTTGAACCCATCATGTCGAAGGAGTAAGGGCCTTAAACATTTATGAAAACAAGGTGAAAATACACGGGGCGTACTGGGAAGGTATGTTGTATCGTCAATACTTCTTTACCACCTCCTCTCTCCCTCCCTTCCCTTCTTAAAGAGTGTAACTCAAATACAAAACTCACTCTCTCTCTCTCTCTCTCTCTCTCTCTCTCGCTCTCTCACTCTCACTCGCACACACACACACATAGACATACATATACCCACCATAACACATAGTTTCCCCTCTTCTTTATACTCTCTTCCTCATACTTCCATCAAAATGAAAACAATCAACTATTGAGCAGGGAAAGAATAGAAAATCTTTCAAAATGTTAGCATTTGCCATCCTCGCCTATATCTCACACGGGCATGGGAGGAGATGGGATCTACGGTGGGATGATTGAGGAGATGGGATCTAGGGTGGGATTTGCCATGCTCTCAAATTTAAGGTCTCTTTGTCATCAACCAAAAAAGACAAAGGACCAAGTTTCCTTGCAGGCTCATTAAAGGCTCACAAAAAACTTCAAACAAAGTTCCTAATTCTTCATTAAAGGCTCACAAAAAACTTCAAACAAAGTTCCTGCTTCAAAAAAGTTCCTAAATCAGGGCTCACCAAATGCATTTTCTCTTTTCAAATAAAATAAGAACAATTTAAAAACATTTCAAAATTTTAGGTTAAATTCTAAGCCATTGGCTGATATTTACAATGAAGCATATAAAATATTGCTCGCTTTCTTGAAGACGAGCTTAAGAAAACATTCCCTTGGCACCAGTGTTTGGAAAAGGTTTAGCCTTGAGCCGATCGAAATGGATGATTAGTCGATTGTAAGCCGTGGGGAAGGGAAGTAAAACGATTAAAGTATACAAGAAAATAGTGCCAAAATTCTACAAATTGGGATCTCGATTGCAAATGCATTGGGCTTTGGCTCAACGTTTGAAAAAAAACCGGGGTCCAATGCTTTTGAATTGGCTAAAATTGTGAAATCCCGATTAGATTTTGAGCTCTACTTTAAGAAAACCAAGAAATTCAAATAGGTTTTAGTGTAATTATAGATGAAGCTTCCAACTTTGGCCTTAAAAATGGGAGAGAAGCTTTCAAAAACATTCCCTTGGCACCGATGTTCGGGAAAGGGTTGCCTTGGCTTAGCCTTGAGCCGATCAAAATGGAGATTAGTCGATTGCAAGCCTTGGGGAAGGGAAGTAAAACCAGTAAAGTATACAAGAAAATATTGCCAAAATCCTACAAATGGAGATCTCGATTGCAAATGCATTGGGCTTTTGGCGTGGATCTCTCCCCCTCCCCCCGATAGGTAAGCATAGCGCACTGCACAAGGCACCCAACACACAAGGCATTGCCACACAAGTACGTACAACGCATGGGGAATTGAAATAGCATTCAAGGGGGATGATGTCAACACTAAATGGTGCAAGTAGTGCTCGTGTGCAGCAACAACGCCTAGGGATTCATGAATCAGCATTTGCGACAATACGCATGACGACTTCTGATCAAGAGAAAATCCTTAGTGGCAAGGAAAATATGGGAAATAAAATATTCCCCCAAACCAAGACACGTGTTGAAAGCCCAAAATCAAACGACCTTCACCCATAGTGCACTAAGGCCTTTACCAAGCCAAAAAGAAACTCATGTGTCCCCCCCCCCCCCCCCCAAATTCCTTTTTTCTTTCTTTTTTTTTGCAAAACTCACAATTGTGAGTGGATAGTATAAGAACATCAGAAATATACACCAACCTCGAGCTCAGACCGAGCCTTGAGGGTCAAAGGATTACAAGTTTTCTGCTTGACAGAGTGTCTTAATAATCAATATCTAATTCTTCTAAATGATTTTCTCATATTAAACTGATCATTTAATGTGGGGAAGTGCCAGGGGAGAAAAAGCTAGAATATTGGTTAAGCTAGCAGACGGGCCACAGTAGCGATCCAAAGGAGGGAAAATAGGGATCCAAAGGGGGGGCCATCTGCAAAAGAGCCATGTGCAACAATGGGCTAAAAAGACCCTAAGGTTCAGCCCATTAAGACTTCCAAAATGCTAAGGTTCCAAAATTCAAAGGTTGTGTCCAAAGGTCAACCCTAGGGAAAATTGGATGCTTTGTGTGTGCCCTAAAAGTCTTTGCACATCCCTACATGGGAGGGGGCGAGCCCTAAAGGTAGGGGATGAGAGAGAAAGCCACACACACACACACACAGGCTCCCTTTACACAAAGGGAATGAGGGACACATGTGAGCTCCCTAGGCTAGATGCCCACAAGGTGTGCCCAATTTCTATTGGATGACCCTTGAAGTGGACCAATGAGAATTAAGCTAGAGTAAATCTAGTTTAATTAATTTAAAAACATTTAATAAAAGAAACCAATGAGAATTAAGTCTCCTGGAAGACTATTGGGCAGTCTCCCAAGGGGTCCAATGAGCATTCAGGAGCCCCATGGCTTGCCTGATTCCTATTGGCCAGGAGGCAAAGGGGTCCAATGAGAGTTTAGATTAATTATTTAATTACCTAATGCTCTCACAAAAGGGGAAAGGGGGACACATGTCAGAAGGCTATCACTTATGCTGTTTAATTGTAATTGGCTTGACTTGGGGAGGGCCAATGAGGCTTCAGCAAGAGCAATTAGCAAGAGGGCTCGCCCAAGAGAGAGAGGGGGCTGATTTTTGCAAGGCATTGTCACACACACACTCACACAAGCTCATGTGTGAAGAAAGAGAAGACTATCTCCTCTACCAAGATTTAATGGAGAACTCATCACCTACTCCAAGCTTGTGAGATAGAAGCCTACATCAACACTCTCTTGGCATGTGGATGCAAATCCAACCAAGAGCCAAGCTTCAATGCATGCTCATCTCCTCTACCAAGCTAAGTACTAAGCTAAGCTATGCTAATATGAGTGATTATGTGAGGAGATGTACATCTTTCTCGTAAGATACTCCTTCTTTCTCTCAATCTACTCTCATACCCTGCTAGCTCTCACCATCTTCGAAGGTGTGTGAGGTCTTGGGTCTGAGAACAGGGATAATTCAAGTTGTGTTTATTAAGTGTTTTGCTTAGTGCATGAAGTTTCCATCTTCATTGCACTAGCTAGTCTTGAAGGAACACAAAGAATTGTATTGTACAATGTCTTTCTTGAGGGGAGAAACCATAATACAAAGCCTTTTGGAGGGGGGACCGGCTCCATGCAAATCCGGTCTTCAACTGTTGTCAATAGCTTAATTTCTCTCTCTTTTGAAAGTATTGTTGATGCTATCTAACTAGGTGTTATGCTTTTTGTTGCTCTCTCCACCCAAGCACTCTTGTAATTCTCATTAGGAATCTATTCTAATGAAATGCCCACTATGTTCATGCTCATTTCCGCTACACACAAGTTATTAGGCCATTAAATGTTACATTGGTATCAGAGCTCAAGGTTTCTCTTTTTTTGCTCAAGAAGGGAGGTCCTCAAGCTAGGTACAAATGGTTGGTATTATTAATTGCCTGTGAGTAAGTAGAATAGGGATTTTTCAGCCTTGCAGTGCGCCTGCCTTTGTGCAGTTAACGGGGCATCACCGTTGAGAGCTATGGTCTTAATAGTGGAGTCCTACGGGGCTTGCCTACGGCTTAACCACTATTGAGCTATTAGAAGCTTGACAGAAGCCGGTGCTATTTTGGTGTTGAAAGACCCTCTCTTCTATTCCTTGCAATTAATGGTATTCGAGCCGCGGGTACAGTAGCTTGAGTGCTTTTTCTAAAGGGGTAAAGAGGAGTAGCAACTAGGGCTTGAAGTGCCAAAGTACACCTAAAAAGTTTACACCTAAAAGTTGTTAGAATGGCTGACAATAGTAAAGAGAATGAAATTAATGTTGATAAATTTGATTTTGCTCATGAGCAAGCTACTAATGATGCTTCAATGCTTGTTAACTATCTTGCTTCTAGGCTTCAACAAGCCATGGGCAATCCATCTCTCCAAAGTGAAGTGCAACGGCAGCTCCGTGCTCACGGGATTCTCCAAGCTCATCACCATGACAAGAGAATACCTAGGAAGCCTCCTTGTGAGACTCCCAAACGAGGTCTCTCTCCGATTCGGGAAGAAGAAGAGAATCCATATGAAGGGCTCAAGAATTTACTTCTTGATGATGCATCTCCTTCCGAAAGGAGAACTCAAGAGCCTCCACTGAAGCAACGAGAAAGAAACGAGTCTCCCGCCACCTTGGCAGAGATGGCTCCACGAAGACGACAGGCTAAACGCTCTCCATCACCACCAAAGCGGATAAGACCATCGTATTCTTCTCCTCACCACAATTCAAAGAGGGATGATAAAAAGCAAGAGAAGAAAAAGGCGAGAAAGAGGACACCCTCTTATCCATCTTCTTCATCCTCTTCCTCTTATGAAAGCTATGGTGAAGACGACAAAGATCAGGACAAGAAAAAGGCGAGAAAGAGGTCACCCTCTTCTCCGCCTTCTTCAAATTCTTCACCTTCTGAAGAAAGTGATGGTGCAACTTTTGAACCATCAAAAAGAAGAGGCCATAGGAAATCCTATGCCGCATGGAAGAGGTCGTCCAAGCTGAAGAAATTCAAAGAGGGAGGGAAGAGCATCTCTTTCCTTACCTATGATGGTACCTTTGGTGCCACGGACAAAGTCTTGGCCTTTATCCAACAATTCGATGCGGCGTTTGGAGATGAGGGCTTCACGGAGTCCTCTAAGCTACACCATGTAGCTATGCACTTTCAAAAGTCCACCAGACAATGGTGTTCTAGCCTACGAGCCAACGGTGAAGCTCCACGAAAATGGAAAGCTTTAAGAGCTTCCATTATGAAGCAGTTTTTGGCCATCGATGCCAAAGACAAAGTACTCACCGAATGGCAAAGCTTAAAGCTCTCTCCCAATGAATCCATCCACAAATATGTAGACAAGTTTTGAGACCTACAACTCAAAACCACTGTCTTCAAAAAGTTGGATTTTGGAGAGCAAAAGCAACAATTTTGTGCGGGCTTAACCGAAGAAATGGCGGAGTATGTCAACTCCCAAAGGCCACGTACCATATCGGCGGTAATACACCATACTATGGTGGCCTCTCGAATCAATTTCCAAACGGGGGGTAAAAGAAATAATAAGCCCCCGGAAAACAAGGGTTCCAATGAGCCTAAGGGGAAGGACAATGTCCAAAAGTCTCCTAAGGGCAATACCAACAAAGCTAAAGAGAAGGGAGTTTATAAAGGTAAGAATAAACTCTCTCCTAAAGAGCTTGAGCGTTATCATAAAGATAACCGGTGTTTCAAGTGCGGCGAACAAGGGCATGCGTACCGCACTTGTCCCCAAAAGAACAACCGCCAAGATCCTCCTAGAGCTTCCTTGGTTGAAATCCAAGAGGAGGAGACTCACCAAACTCACCACAAAGGATCTCCTTTATGCCATGCTTGGGGAAAGGTAAGAGAACATGATGCTTTTATTCTCTTTGACCCTGGTTCTACTCAAAATTTTATATCTATGGAGTTAGCCACCAAGCTAGGCATACAATCCTACGAGATGGGAGATATCCTACCCGCAGACAGTGCCTTCAAGGGGCAAGAAGCTTCAGTCACTCCCTTAATTGGGAAATTGAGGCTTCATGTCCAAGGCTATGTGGAGAAAGAGGACTTCTTTATATCTCCTCTCAAGCATGAGGATGTAATCCTAGGGGCACCATGGTTTGACCGCCTGGCTGCCGATGTTAAATTTCCTGAAAGGAGAATCTCCTTTAAGTTCAGGGAAAAAGACATGTATATAGATGCTAAGGAAATGGGTAACACCATCCCCACTGTACATACACCAGCTTTCAACAAGTCAATAAAGAGCTCTATTTCCGTGTACATGATTTTTGTTAAAGATTCTCAAAATGAACCTAATGCTTTAACAAAAGAAAATAAAAGCAACCAAAAGGAATTAGAGTTATCCAATTTTCTCAAGGGGTTTCAAGATGTTTTTATTGACGACATCCCTTGTGAGCTACCTCCTAAACGAGGTAATGATGACCATGCAATTGAACTTCTTCCAGGAAGTTCACCGCCTAATAAACCTCCTTATAGAGTTTCTCAAGCTCAACAAGAGGAGATTATGCGGCAAGTGCATGAGTTAGTTGAGAAGGGCATGGTTAGGCCTAGCTCATTCCATTTTGCTCACCTGTGCTATTAGTGCAAAAGAAAGACGGCACATATCGTATGTGTGTCGACTATAGAGCACTAAATAGGATCACTATCAAGAATAGGTTTCCCGTTCCATGGGCAGAAGACCTATTTGATAAGCTACAAGGATCGACCTACTTCAGTAGGATTGACCTAAAAAGTGGCTATCATCAAATAAGGATAGTTGATCAAGACATTGTAAAGACCGTATTTCGCACTACATTTGGTCTTTACGAATACATTGTCATGCCTTTTGGCTTGACCAATGCACCAGCCACATTCAACCGCTTGATGGAGAAGCTGTTCAGGCCTCATCGAACCTTCACTGGAGTGTTCTTTGATGATATTATCATCTACTCTAATTCATTGGAGGAACACAAGTAACACCTCCAGGTAATATTTCAAGTTTTGAGAGAGAATAAACTTTATGTTAATCGAAAGAAAAGTGATTTTTTCTTGCAAGAGATTCAGTATTTAGGTCATATTATCTCTCAAGATGGCATCCAAATGGACCCATCTAAGTTAGAGGTAATAAAAGGATGGCCTAAACCAAGGAATCTTCATAAACTAAGAAGCTTTATAGGTATGTGTGCATACTATAGACGCTTCATAGAAAAGTTCTCACAAATTGCAGGACCATTACATGACCTAACAAAGAAAAGCGTTAGGTATACATGGTCTTCTAAGGAGAACAATGCTTTCGAAAATCTTAAAGAAAATCTTATCTCTCAACCTGTGCTTACACTACCGGATCTCTCAAAACCATTTGAGGTCCAATGTGATGCTTGTGGTGATTGCCTTGGAGCAGTTTTGCTCCAAGAAGGGCATGCCATAGGCTATGAGAGTCGAAGGCTCGACCCTGTTGAGCAAGCTCTAGGCATATATGAAAAGGAACTCCTTGCAGTTCTACATGTCTTAGACTCATGGAAGCACTATTTATTGGGGACTCCTTTCATTCTGCGAACGGATCACCAAAGTCTTAAGTACTTCATGACGCAGACCAAGCTCTTCGACAAACAAATGAGGTGGGCAAATTTCCTTTCGCAATTTCATTTTCATATTGCTCACATTGCTGGCAAGCATAATCAAGTAGCTGATGCACTCTCAAGACGGCCGAGAGTGAATGCGGTTTCCATAGCAACTCACAATGATCTATCTTCAATGATAGATGAGTATGCTATTGATCCCGATTTTAGAGATGTGATTTCAGCCCTTGCATTAGGGAAGAAAGAAGAACCATTTACTTTACAAGATGGTTATCTTCTCTATGGCGATAGACTATGTGTTACTAACTCACTACATGAGAAAGTAATGTATGAATCTCATGCTCCACCTTATGCGGGGCATAGAGGGATTCAGTCTACCTTAAAGGGAATTGAAACATATTTCTATTGGCCTACCATGAAAGTGAACATACAAGAGTATGTTTCCAAATGTGTGGTATGCCAAAAGACAAAATTTGATAGAGGGAAGCAACTTGGATTGTTTCAACCCTTGCCAATCCCTAATTCACCATGGGAGAGCAAATCCATGGATTTTATCTTTGGATTGCCTAAGTCTATCCATGGGAATACGGGAATATGGACGATAGTAGACAAGTTTAGTAAACAAGCTCATTTTATACCTGTCAAAAAGACTATCAAAGCCCATCAAATGGCAACCCTCTTTATTTCACAAATTTTCAAATACCATGGCTTGCCAATGTCCATAGTGTCGGATAGAGATCCTAGAATGACCAGTAATTTCTGGAAGGGTCTCTTTGAGAACTTAGGGACAAGGCTAAACTTCTCTTCGGCCTATCATCCACAAACGGGTATGGTTCCGTTCGATTTGAATGCCAAGACACGAGTGAATCTCTCCAAGATCCACCATATCAAATGCAGAAGACAATAACTTTTTTACTTGCTGAAGAGCCAAAGTGAAATAGCTAACCTAACCATTCTCGATCTACTAAAAGCCTATGTAACAGAAGTAGATCAAAGATCCCAATGGGAGAAGTACTTACCCTTAGTGGAGTATGCTTACAATAACACTGTACATACTTCCACGGGAAAAGCACCTTTCAAGGTAATAGAGGGAAGATCAAAAAGTCCCTTGCTACTTAAGGTACATGGGAAGATCTTCGCTGCAGATGAGTATAGCCGAGACCTACAAGAATCTTTTCAAAAGATTAAGGATGCTCTCTCTCTCTCTCACAGCAAAGGCAAAAGGCTGCTGCTGACAAGCAGAGAAGAGCCCAAGCCTTTAAAGAAAATGATTGGGTCTTGTTAAAGTTTCCCAAGGCTCAATTAAGGCACACGACGGGCAAGAATCCTACGGGCCACCAAAAGTACTATGCTAAACTAGCAAAAAGGTACTATGGTCCCTTCCAGATTCTTAGGCCAATCAATGAGATGGCCTATCAACTCAAGTTGCCCAATCATTGGCTCATACACAATGCTTTCCATGTGAGCCTATTAAAGCCTTTCAAAGGAGAGCCACTTCAAGAACCAACTATTAAAGACCCACCGGAGATCGAGGACCAAGAGGAGGTGCTGTAGCCCGAGTCCATTCTCCGACATGAAGACAAGGTACTAAGAGGCGGTAAGACTATCCGACGATATCTTATTAAGTTTAAGAATTATCATTTTGAAGATGCTAGATGGATTCAAGGCATACAATTAAAGGATAACCTAAACCTTGTCAATGCTTACAATGCTTCCCAAGAGTAAGCAAATGTACAAAATGTTACAAATGAACAAAGTTTTTGTCTTATCATACTCTCTTTTTCTTTATTTGTGCACAAAAATGAAGTAGTATGCATGCTTAGATCAAGTTTGCGGAGACGACGTCTCCCAAACACCAAGTAGAGCTTGTCACTCTACTATGGAAGATTGATAGGACTAATGTGTAGACATTCTTGCGGCAGCCTCAGGCTCTCAAGCGCCAAATGGACTAGTCATCCATTGTGGAATGATGTCGTATAGGGATCCTCTATCCGCTAAGAAAAGGACTCATGAATATGCTTTATCTTCTCTACACCATAGTCGAGGACGACTATGATTTCAAGAGAGAGGTAATGTCATAATAATCAATATCTAATTCTCCTAAATGATTTTCTCATATTAAACTGATCATTTAATGTGGGGAAGTGCCAGGGGAGAAAAAGGTAGAATATTGGTTAAGCTAGCAGACCGGCCACATTAGGGATCCAAAGGAGGGAAAATAGGGATCCAAAGGGGGGGCCGTCTGCAAAAGAGCCATGTGCAACAATGGGCTAAAAAGACCCTAAGGTTCAGACCATTAAGACTTCCAAAATGCTAAGGTTCCAAAATTCAAAGGTTGTGTCCAAAGGTCAACCCTAGGGAAAATTGGATGCTTTGTGTGTGCCCTAAAAGTCTTTGCACATCCCTACATGGGAGGGGGCGAGCCCTAAAGGTAGGGGATGAGAGAGAAAGCCACACACACACACAAGCTCCCTTTACACAAAGGGAATGAGGGACACATGTCAACTCCCTAGGCCAGATGCCCACAAGGTGTGCCCAATTTCTATTGGATGACCCTTGAAGTGGACCAATGAGAATTAAGCTAGAGTAAATCTAGTTTAATTAATTTAAAAACATTTAATAAAAGAAACCAATGAGAATTAAGTCTCCTGGAAGACTATTGGGCAGTCTCCCAAGGGGTCCAATGAGCATTCAGGAGCCCCATGGCTTGTCTGATTCCTATTGGGCAGGAGGCAAAGGGGTCCAATGAGAGTTTAGATTAATTATTTAATTACCTAAAGCTCTCACAAAAGGGGAAAGGGGGACACATGTCAGAAGGCTATCACTTATGCTGCTTAATTGTAATTGGCTTGACTTGGGGAGGGCCAATGAGGCTTCAGCAAGAGCAATTAGCAAGAGGGCTCGCCCAAGAGAGAGAGGGGGCTGATTTTTGCAAGGCATTGTCACACACACACTCACACAAGCTCATGTGTGAAGAAAGAGAAGACTATCTCCTCTACCAAGCTTTAATGGAGAACTCATCACCTACTCCAAGCTTGTGAGATAGAAGCCTACATCAACACTCTCTTGGCATGTGGATACAAATCCAACCAAGAGCCAAGCTTCAATGCATGCTCATCTCCTCTACCAAGCTAATTACTAAGCTAAGCTATGCTAATATGAGTGATTATGTGAGGAGATGTACATCTTTCTCGTAAGATACTCCTTCTTTCTCTCAATCTACTCTCATACCCTGCTAGCTCTCACCATCTTCGAAGGTGTGTGAGGTCTTGGGTCTGAGAACGGGGATAATTCAAGTTGTGTTTATTAAGTGTTTTGCTTAGTGCATGAAGTTTCCATCTTCATTGCACTAGCTAGTCTTGAAGGAACACAAAGAATTGTATTGTACGATGTCTCTCTTGAGGGGAGAAACCATAATACAAAGCCTTTTGGAGGGGGGACCGGCTCCATGCAAATCCGGTCCTCAACTGTTGTCAATAGCTTAATTTCTCTCTCTTTTGAAAGTATTCTTGATGCTATCTAACTAGGTGTTATGCTTTTTGTTGCTCTCTCCATCCAAGCACTCTTGTAATTCTCATTAGGAATCTATTCTAATGAAATGCCCACTATGTTCATGCTCATTTCCGCTACACACAAGTTATTAGGCCATTAAATGTTACACAGAGAAACCACAACTACTCCTAGGCTTTACTTATTACAAGATGTCATCATGACATGTATTGTTCTAGACCAGTCCTCTGAAGCTTCGATCATGTGGATCGTCGCTCTGCTCTCTTGTATGATTTCACAAAATCTTGCCGCAGCCAGATCCCCCTCAAACACGCAGAGGTTCCTTGCTTGCCAAATATGGTGAAAGAAGTACCTAATTATTTGAGTGCAGACAAGAAGAGCAGGACTTCCCAAACTGTTACTACCAAAGAACAGATCATTCTTGAAGAACTTAATTTGCCATGTCCTTTGAATCCACTTGCATATTTTTCCAACCATGTCACTGATTGCCTGGCATCCCATGAAAAGGTGGGCTAGGTCTTCAGTAGCTATTCTGGACCCCGAGCAGAGCACCCCACATTGGTAAAGCACCCCACATCAGTTTCCACAGAAACATCTTCATATATTGAGGCCACCTTGGCTTCCAGATGTTCTCCATGACCCCCTCCCACCGTTTTTTCGTCCAGTGCCTCTTCCATAATTTGTTGAGAGGGCTACACCAATTAGCCTCATGCATTAATGCATGGTAACTGCCTTTAGAACGTGGTTTCCAAAAGAGGCTACTCCCGGGCCATCTCCAAGCGTCCCATTCAAAGTTGGATTCACAAATTGGCATCACCACTTTATCAAGCTCTTTCATCACCCTGTAGACTAGTAAGATCTCAAAGCCATTCAGTTGAAATTGGATGGCTAAAGAGTCAGCAGTTTTCCAGCAC
Source organism: Adiantum capillus-veneris (assembly GCF_014529385.1). NCBI lineage: Eukaryota > Viridiplantae > Streptophyta > Polypodiopsida > Polypodiales > Pteridaceae > Adiantum > Adiantum capillus-veneris. Next base: position 140,911,180 of record NC_140954.1, read on the forward strand.
TTCCTGTTGCCATCCCAGAATTGCTCTAGTTGAACGAGCCCCTTATTATTCACATTCTTGGCCATTTCTATCTAATAGGGGCTTTGTGGCGGCCCCAATATTTTAGAGAGCCAAGGGGACCAATGCAAAATGGAGTTCTTAAAGTATCTGGTTGCTTCCCCCCATTCCAAAACCTCAGCTGCTCTTTTGCACTTCCTCATTGAGAGTCCACCAGATCTAAGATAAGACCACTTCGAGGCGAGAAGTTTGTCGTGCATCACAACCCCCTTCCACTTTCCCCTTTTCGATCCCAGTGTTACTATATCAAGCATTTCCTTGGTCATGATAGCCCAAGCTTGGTCCTGTTTAGCCAATGAGACCATAAATTTGGCACAAAGGGCCTCAACATGGGATACAAGGTTAAGAATGCCGAGCCTCCTTGGTCTACCGGGCGAGCAACTACCTCCCATCTAGCCCACTGCCATGGCCGGGAGGTTTTCGTGTTGTTCTTCAAGAAACCTTTTCACTGGTTTTAAGAATTCTTTCTAGTTACACTTAGCCATCTTGAGCACGGGGCTAAGGAAAGCAATATACGGGATCATAAAAGCATTAATCACTCTAATCCGGCTTTGGAAGGGGAGGAGAACAAACTCCCATCTTCTCATTTTTTAGCTTATTTTTTCAAGGACCCATTGAAATCTTTGACTGTGGGTTACATCCACCCCTACGGGGGCTCCTAGGTGGCTGAATACACTCCCTTTTGAGATAATCTCTCCTGTCCAAACTACAGGGTCAAAAGAGTCATTCTTCGACAAGGAGATAAGCCTTGACTTCTCTATATTGCACTTGGATCCCAAGGCCACGGCAATCGTTTGCACAATCTCCAGAGCTCCTGACAACTTGAGGGCACGCCTTCAAGAATAGGAGTGAATCATCTACAAACATTTTGGCCAATAGCTGGTCATTGCCCGGTAATGCCAAACCTTGAATCTCTCCCCGCACAGCACTGGCTTCGAGCATCGTAATGAGAGGATGCGACCTGATGGCAAAAAGCAAGGGGGCCAGGGGACATCCTTGCTTAATAGATCTTTTAACCTCAAAAAAGCCCAGAATTCTATCATTAAACAGGAGCTCTGATTCGTTGTCAACGCCTAGTGTGCGTATGAGGCGACAAAGGAGAGGCCCAAAGACCAGAGCTCCCACCCAGCTCCCATGACTTCTTCTATGGAGGACCATTCTATTCTATCAAAGGCTTTGTCGAGGTCCAGCTGCAGCAAGATGGATACAGGATGCTTGGAGAAGGATGCATACTCTATTCCTACCATTGCTGCCAACATATTGTCATATATAGATCTCCCTTTAATGAACCCGTGTTGATGGGGAGAGATGATCCGACTCAGGAGGGGGGCAAGTCTGAGAGCTATCGCGTTGGAAATAATTTTGTATGCTACAGAAAACGTCGCAATGGGACGCCAATGTTTAAGTTGAGAGCAGTAGATCTCTTTGGGGATGGGCTTGATAAGCCCTCTCTTAACACTTGCATCCAATGACTCTTCAAAAACAGCTTGATTGGCCATCTGTGTGACTGGACCCTCTTGATCATCCCAAAATTCCCTGAAGAATTCAGTCGTCAGTCCATCCCAACCGGGGGACTTTTCATTGCCAAGAGCTTTTAGTGCCGCTGAGCATTCCTCCTCAGAGAAGGCCTTTTCCATGCGGTTGGCTTCCTCCTGGGGAACCTTCTTTTCAACACTCCCAAGTAAAGACGCTCGGGCTTCTTCCACTTCCTGAGATTGGTTCTCTGGTTGGCCGATAATCTAGCTGAGATAATTGAGCATAAGTCCAGCCATCTCATCTTGGTTTTGAATTGTATTCCCTTTCTCATCATCGAGCACTTGCACACGGCCTCGACTCTTCCTCACTTTTAGAGCCGTAAAAAAATGTGCTTGGTTAGAAGGCTCTAGTTGAAGGAAAGTTTTCGTAGAGAGCAATCTCGCCTTCTTGATTTCCTCCAGTTGTTCGTTGACCAGGTGAGATTTAGCTTCAAGCCATTACTTGTGCTCATCCTCGATAGCCATCCCGACAGCCTTCCTAGAGGCTAATTGCTCTACCTCCTCTGTGAGATGTTTGATATGTGCCTCATTGGCTTTTTTAACCCGAGGACCCGAAGTTTTGATATCTTTTTGTACACTCCGAACAAATTTTATTCCAAGCACTAGGTTTATTCATCCCCACAACTTTCTTGAGCTTTCCCAACGCTTTCTTGGTGATGCTTCTGAGAGAGGGTCTTTGAACAGGTGTGTCCCTTTAACCAGAAGCTTTTTCTCCCCTCTCGGGGATTGCCCCCCCCCCCCCCCCCCCCCCCCCCTTATCTTTCTTGAGTTGTAAGTGTAATGGCATGTGATTGGAGAGGCTTTTTGTTGAGATTACCTTCATCTCTAACGTTGATGAGATCCAGTCAGTTTGATGAGAGTAGTAGCATCTGTCCAACCAAGAGGCAGTGTGGGCATACTGAAGGCTTGTGTAGGTGAATCCAGGCATGTTGTTCCATGGGCTCACTTCCCACAAGTCAATCATAGCCCATTTCTCACATAAGCTCAGCCATTTAGACTTTTTTGAGCCAGCTAGTATACTGGTGGATCCTGTTCTGTCCTTGCTTTTCTCGACCATATTGAAATCTCCAACCATCAGCCACTCCCCTTTGATCGGAGTATCCCTGAGCTACATCCACAATTTAGCTCTATCCTTTGCGTTGCAAGGGCCGTAAGCATTTACTATGGTGATAGGTTGGTTGTCCCATCTGATTCTAACACCAAGGACTCGTCCGAAGGGGTGGTTCACAACCATCTTTGGCTCCAAATCTCTGGCAGCAATGAACAAAACACCACCGAAACCATCATTTCCTTCCCTATAAAAGATAAGTTTTTTTCCTACAGCTTGTTTTCTCTTGCTACGAGCAGCCAAATGGTGCTCTTGGATAGCACAGTGTTAAGGCGGTTACGCCGCTAGCGGAAGCTAAATAGCGAGAACTCAACCAACTAGAGCAACACTATGTAAGAACAACACCCTAAAGACTTGAACTGCAAAATCAACCTATAACCACTCCGTGCGGTAAACGCGTATGAAGACAGGCCAAAAAATACAGGCCCGATGGTACTAATGTGTAGCTCTACTCGTTGTGGTTCTATAGATATGCTGCACGCTCCATTCCGACACACGAGTTGGAAGAAAACTCACACCGAAGCTCGTAGGAACTTACCACACATAGAAGCCGATAGCGCGCACTCTTGGTATCTGTGCGTAGCTCTCGCCGTTGCTAACACAATGGCGGTGTCGCTTCTCCAATGGCAGCTCCGTAGCTCGCGTAGCAAGTAGATAAGACTCTCACTCTCTCTCTCTCTCTCTCTCTCTCTCTCTCTCTCTCTCTCTCTCTCTCTCTCTCTCAGACACAGTCACGGCGCTCAAAAAACTCACTTTGATTAATAATCTGAATCCCCCTAGGTTACAAAAACTTTGGCTTATATACCTCAGCCTTGGAGGTGAGAACATCTCTAACTAATTACATCAGCAAGTGAAATTACTTCGGGATTACAAGCTGGAAACTCAATTGAGTCCCGTTACTTAATGAATGGCGCAAATCAAAATTAATGTCGGAAAGACATTTATTACAATCAATGGTTACAAAATGATGAGTGTGAGCAAAAATGTGGGTGTGATCCTCTGCTGGCTCAACACTCCCCCCCTCCGCGTTCATGTCGTCCCTGACATGAATTTTATGCTTGGTCAATAAAGTCCTATCGTCTTGAGCATCTGCAAATGTGATTCGTATCGTAGGTTGCCGATGGTCAAGGTTGGGCCGAATATTTTGCTTTCGTGGGTGAAAAAGCCGGTGTAGAAAGCTTCTTCGAATGTTTGCATGTGGAAGCTAGGCAAAAACATAATCCTTTGGTATAGGAGGTGTAACACTTTTGGAGAAGGCTGCAATGAAAGATCGTACATCATATCAGTCACCGTGTCGGCCGTCGATAGTAGACTCGAGGTCGTGGCTTTATCTGGCGCGAACACTTCAATGCAAGCTAAGAGAGTCCTGCAAATTTTCTTGAGCATCTGACATGAAAGGTCAGGAGAGCCAGTAAAGAGCTTGATGGTGCCCGTTAGGGTTTTCACCATGTAGGCTTTACCTATTCTCTCTCCTGCCTTTGGTCCTGGCATCCTGGGATAATTAAGCCAATTTGGCTTCTTTTCTGCAATCCTGCCATGCTCTTTCCAGTTCCTGACTCTTGGCACTGGGCAGAAGGTTGCATCCTCCTGAATCTCCTTTGGTGTCTCCACCAAGTAGATGAGGTAGGCTGGGTATTTGTTCAGCCAACCTTTCCTCCATGTAGGTTGTGAATCTACTATCTTCTTTGATTGTTCCTCCTTTGTGATGTCGCCTTCGTAAAGAGCGACATACTGCTCCTCCTCTATTCTCTTTTTCGTCTTTAGCACTTTAAATTTCATCAAAGGGAAAGGCAGACTGGGTTGCATCCACTGTTCATGGAGCACTTTTGTGTCTAGTCCCTGAAGTCTAATGGAGATTAGGAGTCTCCTCTCCCATTCCATTTCCGCCTTGGCACTCTCCTCTGCTGACTTTTCTATTTGGTCATAGAGCCTTTGTTCTTCTTCTTCAGAGATTCTTGAAGTCGAGGCCACCTATTGAGCTGGGGCTGGATCTTCAATTGTGGTTGCCTCTCCAGTTTCTGGTAGCTCTATGGCTGCTCCACCTGATTCTTCTTGTGGTGTCTCTGTCTCTCTTCTTTGTTGCTCTTATAGATCTTGGAGCTGTTTGAGGAGGGCCTCATTCTCTCTCCGTAGTGTTTGATTTTCTAATGTGAGCCTCTCCTCTGTGGCCAATGATCCCTCCGCAATGTGCAACCTTTGCACTTGCTCTAATCTTTGCTCTCTTTGTAAGCTTCGAACCTGGTCTTCCAAAACTGGTACGATAGCTCCCTCTTGTTCGGTTCCTGCTCTGCTAGCTCTAGGGGTAGACCTGAATCTAGTGATTGTTCTTTCTTGGAGCTCGACTCTTTCCCTTAGCTCAATGAGCTCATCCTTAGCCGCCTCCAACTCATCCTCTATCCGCTCCCTTGCTTCCTGTGCACTTATTACTTCTCTTGAAGCCTCGGCTAGCTGGAGTATCAAGCCGTCTCTCTCGTTTTCCGCGTCATAGAGTGATGCTTTATGACTTTCAGATTCAGTCATAGCATTTTCTAAATTTCTCTGCAACTCCGCTTCCCTTTGTTTGGCTGTCTCAATCTCTACTTCCTTTGCCTTGGACCTTTCTTTTATCTTGCTGAGCAGTTCATGCACCATGTGCATGTCTTTTTCATCATCATCTGTCAACTCTAAAGCTCTTTCCGCCACCACCTCCACTGGCTTTGGCACTTCTAGTATTTTCGGTTCATCTAGTTTCTCTTCACTTTCTTTTTTTCTCTTTGTCTTTTTCTCCGTCCCTCTCCGTTCATCTTGTTTTTGTAGGGTGATCCCATAAACTGCCTCAAGGGCCTCTTCTTCGGTGTATCCTATCTCTACCAGATCCTCATAATCATTTCTCTTTTGTTGAACTGGATCTCTTCTTTTCTTTGGTCTCGGCTTCTGGCTTTTCCAAAACATCTGTGTCCACCTCTACTGTGGTCTCTTCCACAATTTTTTTCGTCTTCTTCGGGCTTGGTACATCAGTCATAGAGGGATGTTTGTCCTCAGCTTCCTTGGCTTTCCCCTTGTCGTCTTTTTTCAGGTCAGCTTTTAATTGTTGTACCTCCTCTTCAGTGTATGGCTCGACAGGTTGCTGCTCCAAAATAGCCTCTGACTCCTCATAAGATGTAATATATTGATCGTATTGATCAATATGTGGCCTGGCCGAGCTAGTTCCGACTTTAGTGGGGTCTAGCACCCACTTTTCTTCAAAGTCACCCTTTAGAGCTCTTTCCGCTCTAAACTGCTCCACTAATCTTTCCATTCTTGCCGCTTTCTGACTTTTGGTTTGCTTGGGAGCAACCTTCTTCTTTACTTTCTTCTTAAGTGGCTCGTCCACATCCTCTTCAGGTTCTGAAACTACTTCTAGTTTCCGGCGTGCTCTTGTGGATGCCCTCTTGGATACTTCGGGCTGTTCTTCCTCCTCGTCGGATTCTCTAAGCCACTCATTCTGGGAGGGAGCCTTTGGCCACTGATCTCTAGCTCCAATAGCTTCATAAGCTATTCTTGTCAAAATTTCCGCTCCTCCTATGTATTTTGGCTTCTCGTTGTGCATGGCAATTACTTACTCGTGGATGTGTTGAGCGTAATTCACCTCTTTTGGCATATTGCTCTTTAATGCCCATGTGATGGTGGTCGCAATGGCATGGGGTGGTGTCGTATACTTTTGCGGTCTTTTACTGCAAACATGAAGAAATTGGTTGTACAGTCGGCAAAGGGTTGCCGCTCTTGGGTCCTTCATATCTCCATAGGTCGCATTCTGTTTCTTGGACTCATAGACCTCTATGGCCTCCCTTCTTTCCCTAACCGAGCTCCCTTTGTTGTGCAGCTTCAATGCATCTGCAATTAGCTGTGGAGTGATCTGTACTTCTATCTTCTCTCCATCCATGGCTGTCAATGTGGCTTTTCCATCCTTCTGAATGGATGTTGCCAACTCGTACACTCTTCTTGTATCCACACCTGATGGTCTCGAGGTGAAGAAACTGTGCAAGTCTGCCCTTTCCATGTACCTACTGATGTCTTCTGACCTGCTATAATCTACCAATTCTTGTGGGATCATCGGTACATCCACCGCTTGCCCTTGAGGATCTCTAAAAGTCCCCTGGTAGATCTTTATTCCCTCTTTCTCCAATACTGCTTCCTCCACCCAAGTTTTGGTTGGCTTGAGGGTTTCTACTGGAATGTCAAATGGTTCCGCTTCTGCAATAGCATCTTTGATTGTCGGTCTTTTTCTCTTCGTTGCCGATGACTTGGTGGAATCCATGGATCCTGTAACTCCAATTTCAGAAGTTAGCGTCTTTTTAGTACTGAAAGCCGAAATGAAGCTTTTAACTATCCAAATGACTTGAAAATTGAAACATGAGCTATTCAGGGCCTAAGGATGCAAGGTAGGTGAAAAAATATGTAAAATGGGCTCAAAATCATGCTGGAGACATCATACGCGTATGATGTCTTTTGTGTCAAAATGACTTCATATTGATTGTGCTTGTAGTTGATAGTGTATACATGATTATCATATGCTTGGATTTGAGTTTGGATCCCATTTGGTCAAGTTTTGGCCAATGTAGTCCAGTTCCGGCTCTTGGCAAAATTTTGAAAGGGAATTGGATTTTATGATCCAAATTGGATAAAACTTGGTGGTTCACTTTCAAATGGCATGTAGATCACTTCTGTTTGGTGGTTGAAGCCCTGAGGTGCCAAAATCACATAGTGAGACATCATACGCGTATGATGTCTTTTAGTGTATTTTTGGACCAAATTTCTCCATAAGCTTGGATTTGGCTTTAGATAAGCTTATTCAGTGGATTTATGAAGTTTGGATAGATTTTGGGCTAAAAATGGCTCTGGAGACATCATACGCGTATGATGTCTTTTTCATCAATTTTGCATGGGCTCCCATTTTTCATCAATTCTTCATCAAAATGGACTCCCCATGTACTAGTGAAGGACTGTTCCTACTCAAATCTTGGTTTGGACTTGAGTATGTTGGATTTGGGCCAAAAATAGGCTTTAGGTGAAGGATTTTCCCTCAATTGGGCTACTGGGGTGATCCTCTTGACCAAATGGTTCCAAATTTCATATGTAGCATGTATTAGATATATATAATGGATGTATGATGACAAATGAGCAGTTTTGGCTTTGTAAGTGCAAATAGACATCATACGCGTATGATGTCTTTTGTGTCAAAATGGTGCTTTTTGGTTCCAGATAGCTTGTAGATGTGTTTAACAACAATCCTACAAAATTTCAATGAGTTTGGAGTTATTTTGACAAAATTAGGACCAAAAATCAATTTTATGGCCTACTTTGCGTCTTTTTGGTTTTCCTTGGGTTTTCTAACTCCAATTCTCATGATACTTGGTTCATAGGATGTGATTAACATGTGGAATGAGGCTATGCACTCAAATGTTGAAATGGATGTGAAATTCATGCTGTGAGACATCATACGCGTATGATGTCTTTTCTTGAAATGTTGGTCCTTTTGTGCAAAGAATGCTTTGTGCTAGTGTCCTAAGCCCTGCTAACTAGTTTTCAACTTAAAAAGTCATCAGTTTAGCTAAAAAGCCCCCTTATAGGCATTTCAGTGTCCGAAGTCGTCTTTTTGCCTTGGAGTTGAATTTCTTCAACTTTTCTTCTCGAGAGTTGCATTTCCAGCTCATTGGATATGTTGTGAAGCCATCTATTTGGTTGAACTTGACTTTGGCTCCCCGTTCTCCATCTTTCTCCCTTTGGTTGCCCGAAAGCGTCTTTTTCACCATCGGTAAGTGAATCAGCTTTCTTTTGGGTTTTGCTTGCAAACATAAGTCATCAATAGTTACTTGAAGCTGCTTGTGAAGTTTCATTTCATTCGGTCGTCAATTTCAGCCGTTATGCCAAAATGACGCTTCGTGTGTCTGTCGTCGAATCGGTTGTTTTGACCCACTTTTGGTGGTCCAAACCTGGAGATACTCCATGGTTGCATTGCCCTCGATGTTGTTAAGCTTCCTGAGAAGTTTTGTGTCGTTTCGACAACTTTTTCCTGTTTGCCTCTTGCAGGCTCTGTTGACCTAAGGTTTTTCCAGTCGTTCTTCCTCGAGCTTTGAGTGTTAGAAACCCATCTTCTATACTAGGGTAACCCACCTATAAGTTCTTGCAAGGTTTGGTTAGGCAGTTGTGCCACTACCTAGCATTCTACCTCATTCCCCGTCTGCTCTTCTTTCTTGGTTTTGCTCAGTTTTCGCGACAAAAGTTAATGATAAGCATCAAAAGCTTATGGCAACGAGTCTACCTCTCATGTCTGGTGTCCTCTGAGCTCTCGTAGCAGTCGTAGAAGGCTGTAGAAGGTTGGATGCTCCTGTGTGCTCTTTGCTCTCTCCAAGTGGGTAATAGTGCAAATGAGCCTTTAAGTGAAGTCAAAAATACTTAACTTTGGACTTCCTGGATCACTTGTTATCAAATTTGACATGTGCTCCTATCTCGTCGTGAAATGCACTTTAGGATTTGAAATTTCTCAATTTGGACTCCGTTTGACCTTTTTCTGAGAAATCTGTCCACTTTGCCAAAATTCTGTCATTTCGGGCTTTCCGCAACTTTTCCCGAATTGTACTCAATTTTTACCATGGGTTGCCCTTGTCATTAGGATCATCACCATCTATTCTTTTCTTTTTTCTGATCTCGTTTCACCTGCTTTTTTATTTTTCTTTTACTTTTATCAAGAAAATCATAAAAAATAAAGAAAAATAGCAAATTGAAGCCAAAAAATTCCAAACATACACAATAAATAGCTGGTAACCCTGTGTATATGAATATACACTTATTTGTGATTTCTGTACTTGGATTACCACTTTTTCCACTTTTTAGCTCCAAAAACACTCTTATTTAGTGATATTTACACGTCTAGAGACCCAAATTCATCATTTGATCTCTTCTTGTTGCAAAACAAGGTATATAAGGGCATAAATATTATCAATATCCGCAATCAAACATAAAAATTGCGAAATCATGTAAGACATTGCCCTTGTAATATAATTTTTATTTTTCTTTGTTTTTTTTTCGCTTGTAGCTGCTTTGTAGCTCCTGTATACCTGTATACCTCCCCCCCTCCTAGTCTGAGTCCTCCTGGACGACTATGAAGTGTCTGTGGGTGAAGCATTGTAGTTGTTTTGGTCATAAGTTCCCAATGCAATTGTAGAGCGATGATACAACAGTCTTTCCAATAAAGCTGCTCTTTGTTTGATTGAAGGATTGGTGGTCGGGTTTTGGGTTGGTTTTGGCACTTCGGTAGTAGAATCAGTAGATGGATTCTTCTTTACCTTGTTGTTCTTTTTCACAATCCAAATCTGCTTCCGCTTCGCGTGTGCTTGCCACAAACTCTTTGCGACCCAAACCTGCTTTGTTCTTTGTGTTGATTTCCTCGCCTTGAAATACCTAGGAGTTTCCATGGATTGTACTGAAGGGAGTTCTTGTTTACAAATCCTTGGGATCCAAATTTGCTTGCTATAGCTTTGTGCCGTCATGAACTTCTTTGGAATCCAGATCTGTTTCATTGTCCTTGATTGTCTGGAATCACTCTGTTGTCTGGTATTGAAGACTCTGTTTTCCACCTTTGTGTTCTCTGGCACAACCTTTTTTGGTCTCCATACCAACTTTGACTCCATTTTTTCCCAAGGTTGAGCTGTTATATTATTGCTTGTCTTCCTTATCCAATGTTGAGAGTTCCTCGTTGAAGAGCAATCCAGTTGTATAGAAACTTTTGGTTGCCATTGCTTCTTCTTTTTCTCTGGTTGTTGTTTACCTTTGTTCTTGGATTCTTCCTTTGGAGTTGGCTCTGCTCCTTTGGTGAACTTAACTGATTGACTTTCACCTTCGTATTTGATAAGCACTAATTTAGAACTCCAGTCAATCATTGCATTGTATTGCTTCTGCCATGGTTGTCCTAGCAATAATGGATGTTGTGTAGCTTGGTCTTCAACCACGTAAAACATATGAGGATACACATACTGGTTAATCTGTATATGTAAAAGTGTGCATCCGATAGTTTTGATTGAATTCTCAGAGTAACTCTTTAACTCTTGCTTGGCAGTTTGTAATTTAGTGTCATTTGTCAATTGTCTATACAAACTGAGTGAAAGTAGGTTAGTTTGAGCTCTTGAATCCAATAGTGCTCTGGCTTTGATTTTTTTGGTTCCTACTTTGCATTCAATGATGGGTTCTTCTTTGTCATTATCCATTTCTGTTATACTGACTGCGTTTATTTGTATTGATCCTTCATTGCGCTGTTTCTGACGTAGTAGTCTTCTTTTCTCCATTCTTTCCTTCGCCTCGGCTTGCGCTTCCTCCACAATCTTTTTCTTTTTCTGGACACGCAGCTTTTCTTGATGTATTTTGAGAAGCATGTCTTGGGTTAGCGGAAAAAGATACTTTTTCACTCTGCATCCACTAATCCAATTGGGCATTTCTTCTCCGTCTAGTGTAGCAAGCTTGACGACTCCACTTGGTGATAGATCTTTAATCACCAGAGGTCCCATCCCTCACTTTTTAAGCTTCTTAGCATGCTGTTTTAGAGTGTAAACTAGGACATAGTCCCCAACCTTAAACTCTTTAGTCCGCACATGCTTATCAAAAAATTCCTTTTGTCGCCTTTTTTGAGCGTAGATAGAAGCTACTGCTTTTAGGCGAAGCTCGTCTAGCTTTTCCAGGTCATCTATTCTATCAGAAAGCTCGTGCCCTGTCCACTCTAGATCCTTAGCCACCCTTAAGGTTGAAATCACGAATTCTATTGGTAAGATAGCATTTAGCTCAAAAACCATGTTATATGGGGTCGTTCCTATTGATGTTTTATATGCTACCCTATATGTCCATAATGTTGAATGCAACTTCTGGTCCCAGTCAGTTCTCGACTCAGATACAATCTTCGTAAGGACCGTGCATATGGTTTTGTTTGTTGCTTCAGCTTGTCCGTTTGCTTGTGGATGATACGGGGCTGATTTCCTATGGATTACCATGAATTCATCTAGAAGGATCTCTATCACTTCATTTATAAAATGTGTGCCTCGATCACTCACAATTTCTATTGGCAATCCATATCGTACAAAACGTATTCATATAGAAATTGTGCCGTGGTCCTGGCATCTGCTTTTTGAGTTGCCTTTGCTTCGACCCACTTTGTTAGATAGTCTGTAGCCACAACGATGTATTGTGCATGAGTCTTATATGCAGGAGGTGAAATGGGTCCGACATAATCAATCCCCCATTTTGCAAAAGCTCTTGCCCCCATCATTGGTCTAAGCGGCATATCATCTCTTTTAAGTGGTATTTTGGTCCGCTGACAGTCATCACACCGTTTAACGTATTCCTCAGCGTCCATATGTAATGTTGGCCACCATATTCCTGCGGCTAAGACAAGTTTTGCTGTCTTATCACCTGAGAAATGGCCTCCACCTACTCCTCCATGAGCTTGCTCCAGGATTATCACATACTCAGACTCTGATGCGCAAATCCTAAGCTGGTTGTCTTTACCTCTCTTATAGAGTTGATCTCCTATTAAAGCGTAATCTCTAGCTTCTGTCTCTACAGATTTCTGACGAGCTTTTGACGTTCCTTCTGGGAAAGTTCTATTTGTGAGATATTCAACAATATACTGACTCCATTCCGGAGCGATCATTATCTGATATAATATCGAATACTCTGCTAGCGGTTTTGATGAACATACAATACATTCAGTGACATATTCATGTACGCTTTCTTTCATTCCTGGCCAATAGACTCCCAATTGTAACAAATTCCTATATGTGTTCCTTCTTGAACAATGAAATGCACATTCCTGAACATGTGCTTCGTGCAAATATAAATTATATTCCTCAGGATTGATGCATAGTCGTAAAACATGATCATTTCCCAATTGATACAACCTTCCTGCAACCAATTGAAGATTCTTGGATTGCTGAATAGCAATATGTTTCTGGTTGTATTCTCTTCTATCAAACTCTCCTCCATAGGTTAATAGGCTAACAACATTTTGAGACCACTTCGGTATCATTTCTATGTTGAACAAGTACGCGTCTGGCATGTCGTCATCCACTCCTATAGGGTCTTCTCCATTCGTCAATCGCGAAAGATGATTAGCTCTAAGATGTGTTTTTCCTTTCTTTACTACTACCGTGAAGTCGAATTCCAGTAAGATAATGAACCATCTCACTATTCTCCCGGTATTGCATGGTTTATTCACTAGGTAGAGCAAGGCTTGGTGATCCGTAAAAAACACAAACTTGTTGGCTAGAAGATAATGCCAAAATTTCTTCACAGCATATATCATTCCTAATCCTTCTCGCTTTGTTGTGGTGTAATTCTTCTCTGCATTGTTGAGCTGTCGACTAGCGTAACAGATAGGAAAATCCATGTTTCCTTCTTCTGGCTGAGCCAGAATGCATCCTATTGCATATGCCGAAGCATCTATATGCACATGGAATATCTTCTCCCAATCTGGTGATTTCAAGACTGGAGCAGTAATGAGTGCCTCTTTCAATTTCTTGAATGATTCCTCACACTCCTCTGTCCATTCAAAGTTCACTATTAGCCTCTAAAGTGGTTGGCCTATTATAGCGTACATGTAAATGAATCGTCTATAATATCCGCAATGTCCCATAAAGCTATGTACTTGTTTCGCATTGGTTGGTCTAGGCATATCCACTATAACTTTTATCTTCTCTAAATCCGTGGATATTCTGTTTTGTGAGATAATATGTCCCAGAATTCTGCCTTGTCGGACCATAAACACACATTTCTCAGGATTGAGACAAATGCGATATGTCCTACATTTCTCAAATACTTTTTTTAGGTGTTCTAGATGCTCATCTCTCAGAAGAGAATGTACACATAAGTCATCCATGTATATTTCTAGAAAGAACCTTAAGTATTCTTTGAAAGCATGCGTCATCAGCCTCTGGAAGGTTGCGGGAGCATTGGTTAGACCAAAAGGCATAACCCGATAAGCATAAATTCCCCACTCCGTTGCAAAAGCTGTTTTATGTTGATCTGCCGGTGCTATGGCTAGCTGGTTATATCCTGAAAAACCATCAAGAAAGGAGTATGATGTTTTCCTTGATACACGCTCTAGAACATGATCAGTTATCGGCAGGGGATAATTGTCCCTGATTGTTGCAGCATTCACTTTCTTTAAGTTGACACACACTCGGAGTTTTCCGTTCTTCTTGGGTACCACCACAATTGGAGATACCCAATCGGTGTGTTCAATCTCGTATATGAATTCAGCTTCCATTAGCTTATCTATCTCTTCTTTGATTCGCTTAGCAAACGTATCATTATATGTGTATGGTCTCTGTCTGCTAGGCTTTGCGTCTTGTTTTAGTGGGATTGTGTGTTGGCATATTGATGGGTCAACTCCTTTTAATTCCTTATAAGACCATGCAAACACATCCCTGTACTCTCTGAGAAGACTCAAAAGTATCTCTTTCTCGCCTGGAGACAAATCTGTGGCTATGTACACCGGTCTAGGTGTCTCACCTGGAGCTGCTAAATCAACTTTTTTTGCATCCTCCGGTCCGTCATAAGATTCGTTCTCCCTTCTCTCTCGAATAGGTTGGGTTAATACCACCTTCCTATCCTCTATTGTGAATTTCCTGTAGTGAGAGGGAACATCCATGTTTTCCTTGATTTTGGCGTTTTCGTCCTCTCCACTCTCAATTTCTGTCGTCCAAACTTATTTCAGAGTTTTCTTGAGCTCTCTGTACTTGTTTCTACGTTCTAACTTGGACTCCGTGTGTTCTCTATTGCGCTTGTTCTTTTCTGATTTTTCTGTTTCAGTTTTCGTTTCATTCTTTTGAACTTGATTTCTTGAGCTTCTTTTGTCTTTTCGTAAGCTCTTTTGCTCATTGCCTCTCATTCTTCCAGAAATCTTGTCCTTAACACAATCTTCCGCCTTTACTAGCATTAGGAATTGATTTTTTCCTCCTATTCTAGGCATCGGATTGGTTCTAACCCCCTTTGTTTTTCTCTTTGCTCTATAGCGTTTCTGGCATTGTTTAGTTTGGTTCGAAAAATCATAAAATCGGACATCCGTTATAGTTTCTTCGTTTTCGCTTGAATTGTCCGTTGACTCGTTGTCTGCTTCATTTCCCCACTCTGGATGATCAAGAATGTCGTGAAACACCTCTTCTTCATCTTCCTTTTCCAGTGTATCGTTCTTTTCAGTTTCTTTTTCGAGTGTAGTTCTCAGCATGAAGTACGGAACCACGTCGTACCCGTCCTTGTCGCAAAATTTCGTTGTGGGACCATCCGGAATTGCACAAACATCTAGGGTTGCTAGAATGTGTGTCCATTCTAATGGTTCAAGCGTGTCCTCTGGAAAGGGTTCTCCTATATAAGTTTCGTCTTCGATAGCCCTTTCTAAAACATATTCTTCTCGCCTCAGACTTCCACATTTCGAGGCTCCACACATCCATAACTCCTTGGGCTTACCTAACCAAGCTGGAAATTCAGATCCCGCCAATGTAGTTGAATCAAACTCCTCTACCGGTGTTCGGTTCACATCTTTGTAGCTATGGTCTCTCAGGTTCACACGTGTAGTGGTTTCCATATTTCTCAGGTATATGTGATCGTAGCCCCAATCCTGGACCATTTTCAACTGTCTCATGAATGGTCTTCCCAGTATGATATCATAGTTATTTTCCTTGCCAAAATTGACAATAGCAAAAGTATGTTCGTATTCAATGCCGCAAGAAGTCACTACGACTTTCTCTAATAACCCCATAGGTTTCTCCATGTGTCCATCTGCTAATTGGAGTTTCAACCTAGTCTTCCTTATTGCTGGTTTCCCCCATTTTTTCCAGATTTCTTTTGTAGCAATGGCTACCCCAGCTCCGCTGTCTAGTATTGCCATCGTGTTCACTCCTTGGAATTCAACTGGTAAGGTTGTATTCCCCTCTTCACCTTCGCAATACTCTCCGACCTTGTTTAAGGGTACAGGCTTAGCGTTCTTTTGTGGTTTGCTCAGCTCTTGTATACCCTCTTGCAGTCTCGATGTTGGGTCTTTTATCCCAAATTTCTCCAAGCATTTTCCTACGGTGGTCCACATATGTGGTCTTAGCCTCAAAAGCTCAGCTAGAGTGATAGTGCATGTCACTGGTGTTGACAAGATCTCTATCAATCCTTGCGAGTCCATGACCTTTTCTGATGAAATTCTTCGTGAGGGAAGTGCTCTAATCTTGGATTTTTCTTCATACTCTCCTAAGTATGAAGGTAAGGTATTCAGTGAATGAGGTTTGCTCTCCATTGTTCTAACAGAGCCCCCATCTCCCCAGTAAGATTGCAGATCTAAGTCCACTTGAGATCCTGCCTCAAATTCCACTATGGGAGGATTCCTGATGTCCTTTTCCCAATTTTTCTGATTAGCTTGGCAACTTAGCTCGTTTGCAAAGTTTGCCTGTCTCACTTGTTTCCAAAATTCATTGTAATCCTCATCTCTTCCGTAAGACCTCTGTATGACTGGATGAAAACTCTCTATCTCGTGATCGGTTGTGTTCAATACTATGAGGTCATCCTTGTGTGTATTTTCAGGCTTTTGTGCACTGGGAGTCTTTTCAGCTACCTGTGAAATGATAGTCTCTTGCTGAATTGGGTTTTTCGTTCCACAATTCATTGTTTCTCTTGGTGGTTCTAATAAGGCTCGTGCGGTCTCGATCATTCTCTGGCACATTTCAAGTCTCTGCTTTTCCAATTCCGCGTTTGGGTATGCCATCCACCTCTGTTCTTGTGTTTGGTTGTTCTTTAACCTAGCTTCGTAAGCTCTCATCAGTGCGTCCAATGGTTCGTGTACTTTGTCAACTAGCACTGATCCCCCTGAGCTTAAGCTCGTTGTCTCTTTGATACTCTTTTGTTTCGTTCTTTCCAGGCTCATCTCTCGTTTCCCGTTTTGACTCTCAAGTTTTTCTAATCTATCTTTAGTTCGCTTTAGTTCCTCATCTAGAATAGCGTCTTCACGTTCTTTTCTCAACTTCATGCGTGCTTTTCTAGCTTTCCATGTGTTTCTCTGACTCCGCAGTCCTTGACTAACCACTTCAGTCGCTAACTTTCCATTCTCAGGTTCTCTAGTGGTTTTCTTAGCTTGAGCTCTAGTAACAACTTGCGTTGGTATCAGAGTTTCATTTTCAGACCCACTGCTGGTCGGAATAGTTTCTAGCATATTCAATGTCGTCTTTTGCACTTTGTTTGGATTCTTTGAACAATCCTCAATGAAGTGAGTAACCCCACACTCAGTGCAATAAGCATTAATTCTAATGATTTTCGTATGTGGACAAGCATTCATCAGATGGTCACCTCCACACTTGTAACAGGGTCCTAGTGCTAGTCTTGGTCCCACTTGATTCGTCCTTTGTGGATAGGATGGTCTTTGTCCTGTTAACCCTGCATGAGCTATGAACATCAATGTTCTTGCGTCCAAATTGTATCTCTCTTCATCAGAAGCACTTGTAACTGTTGGTGTTCCAACATTCCCAATCATGCCCCATGGTTCTGGTTGTTTGGGTTCTTCTGGTGAGTAATACACATTTGGAGACTGCACCAGATTCTTCATAATAGGCTTGAACAGGAACTAAGGCTTGTTCTTCCTGATTCTCTAAGGTTGGTGCATATCTAATGCCCACTTGTCTTGCTCCTGGTAAAGGTGGTTGTTGTCCCAATACCGGTTGCGGTCTTTCTATCCCCATACGTCCTGTTACATTTCCCGTTGGGTATCGAGGTACTGGATATACCTGAGGTGGTGCTAATTGAGCAGGAGGTGCATACTGACGCTCCCTTACATACCCTTTGTTGTAATAGCACTCCTCCGTTGGATGGTTTGTCCATTTTTGTTCAATAGCACGCCATTTCAGTGGTTTTGGCAATGGTTTTTCGTATGGAGCCATCCTTTTTAGAGCATCTTCTATCATTTGCTCTACATTTGGCATGGTTGTTGTTTGAACATTCTTTTTAGTGGTAGTCTCGCTCGCTACAGAGGAAGAGCTACTGGATGCAAAATCTGTATCCGCTGACACCTCTCCATAAACCGTACAGTTATCCACTAAGTACAATGCTTCTCTCGTTACTTGCTCGAAACTTGTACAAGCTTTCAAGTGCAAGTCCTTCTTGAGAGTGTCGTTTCTCAATCCTTCAATAAAGAGAACAGATAGTCTGTCATCTTGTGGTCGTTCATGTACTGGACATCTCTCAATGTATTGTTTGAAGCGAAGTGAAGCTTCCTTCACTTTTTCGTGTTCTCTCTGTTTAAAAGCATATATTTGTGAGACCGTATTGTGCTTAATCCCTCGTTTTGAGAATTCCTCAGCAAACTCTCTTAGCAAATGGTCAATGTCATGGAATCCCCCTCTGTTCAGTGGTTGAAACCATGTCAATGCCGTACCTTCTAGAGTAAGACCAAATCCCTCGTATGGAAATATGTTATCTGCTCAGCTCTTAAGACTTGCTTAAAGAGTGACACATGTGCATACGGATCTCCTGAACCACCATACTTCTTTGGCATACACTTGGCTACTTGAGATGGTCTCATACGTCTATGGTCTGCTACCAATCTCATTGCTCCTGTGTCCCGGCTAAAGCTTTCTCTAGCATCATGGACTTCATGGGTTACCCTTGTCGGTTCCCCTGCCCTGAGTCTACTACTAGGAGGTAAATGTGATGGTTCCGCTTCGAACCTTGGACCTGGAGTGGTATATGTGGGGATTGGAACTGCACTACCTCGATTCGTATCCATTGACTCTCTGGAATGTAATGATCCCATTGGTCCGGGCTTCGAGTACTGAGGTTGACTGAAAGAGTCAGCAGCCTGAGTTCTTTGTCCTCCTGTTGTCATTGGGTTTTGCACTCCATTTGTTGGTGCTGATCTTTGTGAGCTAGAAGTAACATAATACTGATGTAGTGGTCCCCCAAAGTATGTATATCCTTCTAATTCTTTCTTGCCCATTGTTGAGTATTGCCTCCCATACTTGTCGTAAGCGGCAATTTTCACTTCCGATCCCTCTGTGTAGGTAAAGACATAAAGTCTTTTTTGGTCTGTCAACTCTCCGGTGTAGGGTTCTTCACATCTATAATAGAGATCTTGCTCCCCATTATTATATTTGTATAGCCCCACATAGATGTTATCAGTGTTGATCCTTGTAGTTTCATTCTCTCTTCTTAACCTCGCATCAGGGAAGTTCATTATTGGTGCTTTCTCCTCAAGTTCTTCATCTACTTTGGCTTTGGTGCCCATCAATCCCCACTTGTCCACAATGTTAGGGTTTAGGACTACCAAGTACATGGTACCCTCGTCATCTAAATATCTATCTCCGCTATAGCTCACAGGCACTAAGTCCTTGAACTCACTAGGTCTATCTTCTATCTTTACACAATAGCGGTTCATTCCATCTTTGTAGATCTTGGCACCTTGCTCATTGTCGTATTGGTATTTTATGAACAATAGCTTCATTGTGGCGGAAGGGTTTGATGATCCTGCTGCAATATTTTCTCTGTTGTTCAGGTTCAAGTGTTCCAAGTGTTCGGTGAAAATCTCGTAAGATCTCTCCGAAGAAGTATCAGAAACACTTCCTTCAAAGATCGGCTCTAATGGTTGCACCCAACTTTGGTTTACACTTTCCTCGGTTAATATGACACTTGCTTGTTCCCCTTGTTTTGGTTGGTTATTCTGGAGATTCCTGCCCGATCTCAAATTCATCAATTCCCCTAAAGGACTTTAACTTTTCCGTCTCAGCAATTTGTTTTCCCAAGTTTTTGTGGTCAGAATTGATCCAAACTGATTGATACTTGGTCAATCGTTTAATCTTGTCAATTGGACAACTTCTATTTCATCAAGTGAGAATTTTGTTGCAGTTATGCTGAAAAAGACATTATACGCGTATGATGTCTTTTTTCACAGATTTGGACTATTTTGGTTATGCTCACTCTCAGTAGCCCCCTTATGCTCTGTCCACTCACAAAATTCAGTTTGAACTCTGTTTGAGCAAGTTATGGCTAATTTAGGCTTTTCTTGGCAATTTTCCACTTTTGACTTGTTTTGGGTCAATTGTGATCCAAATGGGATGAAACTTGAAATATAACCTTTAGACAGCTATTACAATGGATCTGTGTTGGCAAAGTATCAAAATATGTCCAAAATTAGGTCAAAGACATCATACGCGTATGATGTCTTTTTCATCAATTTGGGTCAAGACTTGATATTTATGCTTTCTACAGTGTTTGTAACAATCTTGTCAGGTCAGATATCAAAAATAAGCAGTGGATGTGCTAAAAGACATTATACGCGTATGATGTCTTTTGTCCCAGATTTTGACTATTCTTGGTTTTAAGCCTTCTCCAATGTTTATAATTGAGTTTCAAGTGTTTTTGTCAGGTTTGAATGTAAAAACAAGATCTGAATCCAAAATTTCCTATTCTTTGCGTTTCTTGGACTCCGACTTGTCTTTTTGGGTTTCCTTGAGTGTTAATGCTCTTGTTTTAAGTTGAAATTAGGGTATAACCCCCCTTTTGAACACTCTGGTAAAGTCAAAATTTCTGTTTTGGTCTCTGTTTGGTCATTTAGACATCATACGCATATGATGTCTAAAGTTGCAGATTTCTAGTTTTTTGGCACAGAATCCTTCCTAAAGCTTTCTCAAGTGCTTAGCAACTCCCAGATACACAAAAAATTTCTCTGACTTTTGTTTATTGCAAGTTTCACTACTAACTCGACGGTTTAGTGATCTAACATGCAATCAACCATATCAAGAAAATACTCCAATGATTACTAGCTCTAGATCAGGATCAAATGAAGTCCTACCTAAGCTATTCCTAATCATAAAATGGGTTTGGTAATTGTGATTTTAAAGAGATCCACTGCCACTCACGGACTAGCAAATTCTTCTTCTATCAACAACTACTCAACACCAACAAAACAACAAACAAATCTAAGCTAAACTAAAAATACTGTCAACACGGAAGACCCAGGAATACCCCACTTCCTAGTATATCTCGAGATCTTCAGAGTCCACCACTCCTAGATCTTTTCTAACTAAAGTATACAAAGTAGTTTATACGACTCACCTCGTAGGATTAGTCTAAGGTCACCTACTTAGGGCTCTCGTCCCCGGCAGCGGCGCCAAATGTTAAGGCGGTTACGCCGCTAGCAGAAGCTAAATAGCGAGAACTCAACCAACAACAGAATTTGTCAGACGAGGACGGAGCTTGACCCGCAGGCGCATGGAAACAACTAGGTGGGTGTCAAATCACCTACTCGACCTTCTAATGACAATCACTACTAAGGAAATCAAATCTAAGTTTTAAAATACGCAAGTGACTGAAATCCATACTACGAACGAATGCGATACGAAACAGGATCTAGAATCATTGAATCGATCTCAAACTCAAGGGGAAGTCTATACACTAGGTAAGAACAACACCCTAAAGATTTGAACTGCAAAATCAACCTATAACCACTCCGTGCGGTAAACGCGTATGAAGACAGGCCAAAAAATACAGGTGATCGAAACTTGACCCCGATGGTACTAATGTGTAGCTCTACTCGTTGTGGTTCTATAGATATGCTGCACGCTCCATTCCGACACACGAGTTGGAAGAAAACTCACACCGAAGCTCGTAGGAACTTACCACACATAGAAGCTGATAGCGCGCACTCTTGGTATCTGTGCGTAGCTCTCGCCGTTGCTAACACAATGGCGGTGTCGCTTCTCCAATGGCGGCTCCGTAGCTCGCGTAACAAGTAGATAAGACTCTCACTCTCTCTCTCTCTCTCTCTCTCTCTCTCTCTCTCTCTCTCTCTCTCTCTCTCTCTCTCTCTCTCTCTCTCTCTCTCTCTCAGACACAGTCACGGCGCTCAAAAAACTCACTTTGATTAATAATCTGAATCCCCCTAGGTTACAAAAACTTTGGCTTATATACCTCAGTTTTGGAGGTGAGCACATCTCTAATTAATTACATCAGCAAGTGAAATTACTTCGGGATTACAAGCTGGAAACTCAATTGAGTCCCGTTACTTAATGAATGGCTCAAATCAAAATTAATGTCGGAAAGACATTTATTGCAATCAATGGTTACAAAATGATGAGTGTGAGCAAAAATGTGGGTGTGATCCTCTGTTGGCTCAACACCCAGCAATTGACTGCCTTCTATTTCTTCACTTCTTCCCAAAAGAGAATGCCCTTCTTCCGGGTTTTTAATCCCTTCACGTTCCAAGATTGAATAGTGAGAGAATCCATCATTAGGAAAGGGGGACAAATTCTTCTTCCTCCAGGAACTCTTCAACAGAGTTCCCATTCAGGTTGTCCTCTTCCATTGGCTCCTTTTCTGCTGGAACCTGCATGGTATCCAGCTTGGAAGTAAAAAGGTCCTCTTGATTCTTCTTCCCCAAAACTTCGAATATGTTGTCATATAGGAAAGGGGGCTTTGGGAAATCCGGCAGGAGACCTTTGATTTGTCCCAAGGCCCTAGCCTGCGCTTTGAACCGTTTACATGAAATATGAGATACTTGTTGCTAGCCCTCATCTTTTGACCTAAGAGTTGGAGACATCACGATCTTCTGCATTACTGGGGTGGCCGTTCTTTGTTGAGCGGTGGATGAAAAGCGGTAGCTTTGGGTGGTCTTGCCCTTACCCCGATTGCCATGATCTTGTTTCTCCACATCTTTATCCGAGTTGACTTTATTTTGACCACCCTTTGCCTTGCCAAGATTTTTAGTATGCTTCTTTGTTGGATCTACTGTAATTGTGCCACCCTGTGGAGTAGCATGTAATTCACTTCTCTCCATCACCTGGTCTGTAGGCTTTAGCACCTCAGCGGGACGCGCCCTTGCATAATGCCCGAATTTGTTGCATTTGAAGCATACCTTGAAGAAGGTGTTAAAGTTCAGAGGAATGATCTTTAGTCTTGCCCCAACATTCACCACCAAGTTCTTTGGATGTGGCTTCCGTAGATCCCACCAAATACAAACCTTGTTTGTTGCTACACCCGAGGCTCTGGCAGATGGGACAAAAAGTGGATCACCAAGCAAAGCTGCGAGGTCCTCCAAGTTCCATCACCTGGTCTGTAGGCTTTAGCACCTCAGTGGGACGCACCCTCGCATAATGCCCAAATTTGTTGCATTTGAAGCATGCCCTAAAGAAGGTGTTAAAGTTCAGAGGAATTATCTTTAGTCCTGCCCCAACATTCACCACCAAGTTCTTTGGATGTGGCTTCCGCGGATCCCACCAAATACAGACCTTGTTTGTTGCTACACCCGAGGCTCTGGCAGATGGGACAAAAAGTGGATCACCAAGCAAAGCTGCGAGGTCCTTCAAGTGAGGGGCTATTGAAAAAGATGTCGTTCTTGGGAATTGCTAGGTATTGTTGGTCAGGGGCAGTCGAAAGAGGACGCCGTGCTTCGGAATGCCTTGGTCGACATGTACGTAAAATGTGGTGCTTATAGGAGCTTCCTGTCTAGAATGTCTTCTCTTGGAGAGCTTCCTATCTGGGAGGTTGCTATTCGAATGCACTGATTACAAGATATGTCAACAAAGGCATGAGCAGGAAGATCTAGGTTCTTTGTAGCAGATGCAAAAGTGAGGGCATCTCTCCATATGCAATGACCTATGCTTGGATCTTGAAGGCATGTGGTGCTGATTTGGGCAAAAGAATTCACAATGAGATTGTTAGTCCAGGGGGTGTTGAAAAAAGAGGCGGTGCTTGGGAGTGTCAAGATCTACATGTTTGTCAAGTGTGGTGTCCTTCAAAAAGCAAAGAAAGTGCTTCAGGAGCTTTCGATCTCGGAGGTCATCTCTTCGGAATGCACTGATTGTGGCGTTTGCCCAACTAAGGCAGATGCAATCACATATGCTTGAGGAGCTCCGTGTCCAGAATGACATCCCTTCAAACACATTGATTGTGGCATATGCACAAAAGGCGTAGGGCAAGGAAGCTAGGGGTTGTTTTCAGCGGATGCAAAATGAGGTTGTTTCTCATGATGCAAACATCTATGCTTGCAGCTTCAAGGCATGGGGGACCATGTAAGATGATGGAATGGGGAAAAGAATTCATGATGATATTATTTGTCAGGGGCTGCTGAAAAGGACGTCGTGCTTGAGAATGCCTTGGTCGACATGTACGCAAAATGTGGTGCTTAAAGGAGCTTTCTTTCCAGAATGTCTTCTCTTGGATTGCAGTCACTTGCCTAGGAGGGGTAGGCTAAGGAAGCTGTGGCTAATTTCAGTGAATGTGAAGCAAGGACATCCCTACGGATGCAATTACCTACACTTGAGAATCTCTATGCGTTGATTGTCGAGATATGCCCAAGAGCCATAGGGTGAGGAAGTTATGGGTTGTTTTCAGCAGATGTGAAGCGAGGGTGTCTCTCCATATGCAATCGCCTATGGTTGGATCTTGAAGGTATGTGGCCTTGATTGGGGGAAAAGAAATCACAATGAGATTGTTAGTCAGGGGCTGTTGAGAAAAAGAGGCGGTACCTGGGAATGCGGAGATTGACATGTATGTCAAGTGTGGTGTCCTTCACAAAGCAAAGAAAGTGCCTGGGAGCTTTCTACCTGGGAAATCATCTCTTGGGAATGCACTGATTGTTGCATTTGCCCCGCCCAATGCACAAAAGGGGTAGGGCAAGGAAGCTAGGGGTTGTTTTCAGTGGATGCAAAGCAAGGTTGTCTCTCCAAATGAAAACATATATGCTTGGAGCTTCAAAGACATGGGGGACTATGCAAGATGCTGACATGGCGAAAAGAATTCACAATGGTATGGTTGGTTAGGGCCAGTTGAAAGAGGACGTCGTGCTTCGGAATGCCTTGGTCGACATGTACGCAAAATGTGGTGCTTAAAGGAGCTTCCTATCTAGAATGTCTTCTCTTGGAGAGCTTCCTATCTAGGAGGTTGTCTACTGGAATGCACTAATTGCAAGATATGTCAACAAAGGCAGAACCAGGAAGATCTGGTTTGTTTGTAGCAGATGCACAGTGAGGGCATCTCTCCATATGCAATCACCTACGCTTGGATCTTGAAGGCACGTAACGCCATGATTAGTGAGGGGCTATTGAAAAAGATGTCGTTCTTGGGAATTGCTCGGTATTGTTGGTCAGGGGCATTCAAAAGAGGACGTCGTGCTTCGGAATGCCTTGGTCGACATGTATGCAAAATGTGGTGCTTTTTAGTAGCTTCCTCTCTAGAATGTCTTCTCTTGGAGAGCTTCCTATTTGGGAGGTTGCTATTCGAATGCACTGATTGCAAGATATGTCAACAAAGGCATGAGCAGGAAGATCTGGGTTCTTTGTAGAAGATGCAAAGTGAGGGCATCTCTCCATATGCAATGACCTATGCTTGGATCTTGAAGGCATGTGGTGCTGATTTGGGCAAAAGAATTCACAATGAGATTGTTAGTCCAGGGGGTGTTGAAAAAAGAGGCGGTGCTTGGGAGTGTCAAGATCTACATGTTTGTCAAGTGTGGTGTCCTTCAAAAAGCAAAGAAAGTGCTGCAGGAGCTTTCGATCTCGGAGGTCATCTCTTCGGAATGCACTGATTGTGGCGTTTGCCCAACTAAGGCAGATGCAATCACATATGCTTGAGGAGCTCCGTGTTCGGAATGACATCCCTTCAAACACATTGATTATGGCATATGCACAAAGGCGTAGGGCAAGGAAGCTAGGGGTTGTTTTCAGCGGATGCAAAGTGAGGTTGTTTCTCATGATGCAAACATCTATGCTTGCAGCTTCAAGGCATGGGGGACCATGCAAGATGTTGGAATGGGGAAAAGAATTCATGATGATATTGTTTGTCAGGGGCTGCTGAAAAGAGCGTCGTGCTTGAGAATGCCTTCGTCGACATGTACGCAAAATGTGGTGCTTAAAGGAGCTTCCTTTCCAGAATGTCTTCTCTTGGATTGCAGTCACTTGCCTAGGAGGGGTAGGCTGAGGAAGCTGTGGCTAATTTCAGTGAATGTGAAGTGAGGACATCCCTACGGATGCAATTACCTACACTAGAGTATCTCTATGCGTTGATTGTCGAGATATGCCCAAGAGCCATAGGGTGAGGAAGTTATGGGCTGTTTTCCACTTCAGAATGTCATCTCTTGGAGTAGTGCATCCATTGTGGCATATGCTGAGGAGGGGAAGGGTGACAAACCTGTGGGCTGTTTTCAACAAATGCGAAATGAGGGCATCTCTCCATATACAAATGAATACGCTTGAGGGGCTCCCTGTCTGGGGCGTCATCTCTTACAATGCATTTATTGCTGGATATGCCCAAGAGGGGCATGGAAAGGAACCTCTGGGCTATTTTCAGTGGGTGCAAAGCGAGGAGTGCTTGAGGAGCTTTCTATCTGGGAGGTCATCTCTTTGGAATGCACTGATTGTGGCATTTGCCCAACTGAGGCAGATGAAATCACGTATGCTTGAGGTACTCCATGTCCCAAATGCCATCCCTTCGAACACATTGATTGTGGAATATGCACAAAAGTGGTAGGGCGAGGAAGCTAGGGGTTGTTTTTAGCAGATCAAAGCGAGGTTGTTTCTCCATATGAAAACATCTATGCTTGCAGCTTCAAGGCATAGGGGACTATGCAAGATACTGACACGTCGTGCTTGAGAATGCCTTGGTCAACATGTACACAAGATGTGGTGCTTAAAGGAGCTTCCTATCTGGAATTTCTTCTCTTGGATTTCATTCATTTGCCTAGGAGGGGTACGGTGAGGAAGTTGTGGCTAATTTCAGTGAATGTGAAGCGAGGACATCCCTAGGATGCAATTACCTACACTTGAGAATCTCTATGCGTTGATTGTCGAGATATGCCCAAGAGCCATAGGGTGAGGAAGTTGTGGGTTGTTTTCAACAGATGTGAAGCGAGGGTTTCTTTCCACATGCAATCACCTATGCTTGCATCTTCAAGGCATATGGGACTATGCAAGATGCTGATACCGGAAAAGAATTCATGATGATATTGTTAGTCAGGACCTAAGAAGCTTCCTCTTCGGAATGTCATCTCTTGGAGTAGTGCATCCATTGTTGGAATATGCTGAGGAGGGGTAGGGTGACGAACCTGCAAAGAATTCATGATGATATTGTTAGTCGGGGGTTGTTGAAAAAAAATGTCTTGCTTGGGAATTCCTTGGTTGACTATGCAAGATGTTGATACCGGCAAGGAATTCATGATGATATTGTTAGTCAGGGATTGGCATGTATGCCGATTGTGGTGTACTTCAGAAGCACAAAAAGCGATTAGAGAGCTTCCTATCTAAAGGGTTGTCTAACAAGGGCACGACCAGGACGATCTGGGTTGTTTGTAGGAGATGCGAATTGAGGTTGTATCTCCAGATGCAAACACCTATGCTTGAAGCTTCAAGGCATGGGGGGATTATGCAAGATTCTGAAATGGGGAAAGGCATTCAAGATGATATTGTTAGTCAGGCGCTATTAAAAAAGGACGTCGTCTTGGGAATGCCTTGGTCAACATGTACACAAAATATGGTGCTTAAAGGAGCTTCCTGACTAGAGTTTCTTCCCTTGGATTGCATTCATTTGCCTAGGAGGGGTAGGGTGAGGAAGCTATGGCTAATTTCAACGAATGTGAAGCGATGACATCCCTACGGATGCAATTACCTGCACTTGAGGATCTCCATGCTTTGATTGTCGTGATATGTCCAAGAGCTGTAGGGTGAGGAAGATGTGGGTTGTTTTTAGTAGATGTGAAGCGAGGGTGTCTCTCCACATGCAATCACCTATGCTTGCATCTTCAAGGCATGTAGGACTATGCAAGATGTTGATACAGGCAAAGAATTCACGATGATATCGTTAGTCGAGGGTTGTTGAAAAAAAATGTCATGCTTGGGAATTCCTTGGTCGACATGTATGCAATATTTTGGTGCACCTAAGAAGCTTCCTCTGCGGAATGTCACCTCTTGGAGTAGTGCATTCATTGCGGCATACGGTGAGGAGGGGTAGGGTGACGAACCTGTGGAGTATTTTCAGCAGATGTGAAATGAGGGCATCTCTCTGTGTGCAATCACCTACGTTTGAGGGGTTCCCTTTCCGGAACATCATCTCTTACAATGCATTTGTTGCTGGATATGCCCAAGAGGGGCATGGACAGGAAGCTCTGGGCTATATTCAGTGGGTGCAAAGCGAGGGTGTCTCTCTAGATGCAATCATCAATGCTTGCATATCCCAAGGCATGTGAGCAAAAGGTCTATTGAAAAAGGACATCCAACTTGGGAATTCCTTTGTCGACATGTACGCAAAATGTGGTCTGCTTAAGGAGCTTCATGTCCAGATTGTTCTCTCTTGGAGTGCATTGATTACTACATATGCCTCCAGAGCTATTTTGAGTGGATGAGAAGGGAGGGTGTGCCTCCAGATGCAACCCTATCCAGAACATGTCTTTGAATGCATTGATTTTGGGGTATGCCCAAGAAGGGTAGGGCCAAGAAGATTTGGGTTGTTTGTAGCAGATGCAAAGCGAGGGCATCGTGCTTAGCACTGCCTTGGTTGACATGTATCCCAAATGTAGTGTACTTCATAGAGCACTAATTGCAAGATATGTCCAAGCTCTGTGGTATTTTTGGCAGATGCAATCACATTCTCTTGAATCTTAAAGGAAAACATGACAAGGTGAAGGGGGGGTCTATGACGAGACGTCTAAAGCTCGGGCTCTACAATGGGAGAAGGAAAGGCAAGGGTTAGGGTCACGAAGCTCCGGGCTATTTTTGAGCAGATGTAGAGAGAGGGCACAATCACGTACACTTGCACCTTGGAGGCATGTGGCATTACACATGAATTCACGATGATAATGTTAGACTCAGGTTCTTCAAAGAACAAGTCGTGCTTAGCACCACCTTGGTCCACATGTACCAATAAGTCTGGTGCACCACATAAAGCACAAAAAGTGCGCAAGGAGCCTCCTAACCAGGATGTCATCTCTTGGAATGCACTAATTGGGGGATATGTCCAGTTGGGCAGGGCCAAGAAGCTTTGTGCTATTTTCGACAGATATGAAGCGAGGGTGTCTCTCCAGATGCAATCACATTCGCTTGCATCTTGAAGGAAAGAAAATGGCATGGAGAAAGGGTGTCACAAGCAGCTTGATCCAGTCGTGTTCCCTGCAAGCCGGTACAGGCGGATAGCACGCGCAGAGAGAGAGAGAGAGAGAGACAGAGAGAGTCGAATGTAGTCGGCCATGCCGCCGCCAGAGGCGGCGCCGTTTTACTAGTGTAGCTAAAAATTGTTGGATTAGTTATTATAACACGAAAAGAAAAGGCTGTGTTCATTTCCACGCTCAAAGTGATGGCCCAAAACTACCCAATATCTTTTTTTTTTTTAACTACCCAATATCTTCCCTTAACTCTATGTCTTCTCAAGTTCGTCACATTTTGCTCCATGTATTGACACTTCGACACCTACAAAATCAGAAAATTAATGGTTCCAAATAAGAAAGTAGTGCTCTAAAGAAGTCTTCACCACAATAGGTTGAGGTTGCAGAGGCTATTATTGTTGCAATTTTGCCATCTCTTATTAAACAAAAGCTAGCCATGCAAACGAAGTTGATACTGGTGTTTGGTTTCAGAGGGAGGATCCCGAATAGATATGAGCCGATACAATGGATACAACGATCGCAAGTCCTTGGGCATGGGGGAGCAATTGAAAGTAAGCCAAGGGATTTTTCTTAGCTAGAGTCAAGGAGGTAGCCAACATTGCAAAGATCCTAGACAAATATCACCTTATATTCAATAGGACTACAGTCTGTGTTGTACCATGGGAGCCAGTGTTTGACTCAACGGAGTCCCTCGAGGGGATTCATTGTGTTTGGGTTGAGTTTGTGGGCTTGCCTGGGTGGATTTGGAACAATAGCAAGATGCTTGCCAGCCAGCTGAGCACCCCCTTGTTTATTCCTAACAAGAGGGGTCTAGGTAGGTCCTCTAATCGGGTTTGTATACCCAGAAACCACCAAAAAGCATGGTGATCAATGTTGGAGCTGGACTTATTACTAGGTCGCTCAATTTCGGAACTTACTTTGGGCCGTGCTTTGAGTGCAACAAATTTGGGCACTTCGCCAAGAATTGCCCCATGAGGATGAAAGCGAACTCCGAGCCCACATCTTAGGCCTCTAGTTTAGGGGAATTCAATCATGTCCCTGTCAAGGAAAAAACAATGGAAGAGGGTGAGAAACAAGTGAAGAGCTGCGAAGGGACAAGAATAGGGGAGGAAAAAGGGGCTATGATTTGGGACAAGGAAGTCACCAAATTGCAAGAGAAAACTGAAGAGGTGCAGATTTTCACACTACAAATCCCCAAATGCCCTCGAAAATAAAATGCATTTGTTTGTCAAGTATCGACACCTAAGCTTCTGAGAAGAACAACTGCATCAGCTGTGACAATTCCATGACTAAAGAGGGCCAAAAGAGTGATGTGGTGGCAAGAGAATCCATATCACGGGAGGCCAATGGACCTCTAAAAGAGATTGGATCCTCTACACCCCCCGCCCAAATAAAAGGGGTAAAAGGTGTCATCCTACTTCCCAATCCCTTTGAAGTGCTACAAGAAAAGAAATCGCTAGACCATAAAGTGCCTCCAAATTCTCCTGAGACCACAAAAATGGAGGTCGAGCAGGAGTCAGATGTTGAAGAGTTTGTTCCCCTCTCCCAACGATGGAAACCCTAGCTATCTAATCATGGAAGGTGAAAGGATTAAAGACCCGAAAGAAGCACGCCCTCTTCTGGGAGGCAGTTAGAAATGGTAAGGAAGTTAATTCTTGGGTCATCCAAAAACATCCTCTGGATGCTCGCAACAAATGAAAACAGGCATTGGGGAAGAAGTTGGTGTTCTATGGAGAGGGAGAGGACAAGTTCAGTGGTGTCCTCACTATTGTTGACAATGACTTGGAGCCCAAAATGGTCCTTAATCACCCCTTTGGGAGAATCCTAGGGGAGAGAGTCAGGTGGGCAGATCAACCTATCACCATAGTAAACATATATGGCCCCTGTAATGCCAAGGATATGGCCTGGGATGCACCTTAGGGACTTCCCTATTGAAGGAGAATGGTTGTTGATAGGTGATTTGAATATGGTGAGAAGAGCAAGGACAGAACAAGCTCTGGCAGTCTGTTGGCAACGTTCAAAAAAGTTAAATTGCTAGGTCTCTGTGAGAAATGGGCTATGATGGACATGTGGGAGGTGGTTCCATGGAACAACGCGCCAAACTTCACGTACACAAGACTTCAATATGCCCGCACGACTTCTCAACTTGAAGGTGCTACTTTTCTCACCAAGCTGACTAGATCCCGTCGCTACTCAAGATGAAGGTATTACAAATGAAGAGCATATTGTACCATATGCCTTTACATTTGAAACTCAAGAAATCCAATGGGCAGGGGCAAGACCCAGAGGGAGTAACAAGTTGCTTGTTACTAGGGCACACATGTTCAAAGACCCTCTGTTTAGAAGTCTTACCAAAAAAGCTTTGAGTAAACTCAATAAAGATATTAATCTTGAAAAGCCTAAATCTTGGGACCTCTTTGCTCGGAGGATACAGAAAGCGATCAAAAGCTTGGGCCCTCGGATGAGAAAGGCCCGAGAAGAGCATTGGAAGCACCGCAAAGAGGAGGTTGCTAGTCTAACTTCCAAAAAAGCTTTTGGGCTGGCCTTCGAAGAAGAGCACAAAAAATGGCTGGAAGTTAAAACCAACCTGGTTGAACAATAGCTTGAGGATGTCAAAAGGGCGAGGTTGATTTCTAGGGAGACCTTCCTCCAGCCAGAGGCCGCTAATCAAGCACACTTTTTTAGGGCCTTGAAAATCAAGAAGAGTCGAGGCTCCATACAATTGCTCGCAATGAGTATACTACACAAGACCAAGACGTAATGTCTAGAATGATGTTTGATCATTTGATCCAAATCATTGGCCAGCCAAAGACCCACTCTCAATAAGTGGATGAAGCCAGAGCGATCTTGCTCCAAAGTGTCGGAAAGTTCCCCAATCTGAAGCCAATTGTCTTGATATGGCCTTTTATGAAGATGAATGCTTGCTTGCATTGCAAGCTCTTGGGAACAAGAAATCCCCTAGCTGGGATGGTCTGACCACTAAATTCTTGAGGGAGTTCTGGGATGACATCAAGGTCCTAGTCACGTGTATGACTAACCTTGCTTTTGTCAAGGGGTTGTTGGATCCTAGTGTGAAAAGAGGCTTATCAAGCCTATCTTGAAACAGATATGTTGCTCACATCTTAAGCATTGGAATCACATTACCATGATGTATCCGGCATACAAAATCATTGCCACGGAAACCGATCTTAGACTTGCCCCCTCTTGGACAAAGTCATTTCCCCTCATCAGCACATTTTTATCAAACGAAGGTCAATATATGACAATAACAATGGTTGGCATTGAGTTCATGGCCTTCAAAAAACAGGAGTGCATTTTGCTTCAACTAGATTTGAACAAGGCCTACGATAGGATTATTTGGTCCTTCATTGAAGATATGAAAGCACTAGGCTTTGGGCCTCGCCTTTGTTGACTTATACACACTCTGGGTGTAGGCAGTCAATCTGAGCTCTTATTGAATGATAGAATTGTGGGATCCTCTAAAGCCAAAAGATCTATCAAACAAGGATGCCCCTTGGCCCCTCTTCTTTTTTCCATTGGATTGCATCATCTAATAACGATGTTCGAAGCTGCTACTACATGGGGGGAAATAAAAGGTTTAACTCTACTTGGGAATGACCACCTCTTGGCCAAGATGTTTACACATGACTCCCTCCTAATTTTGAAAGCCTGCCCGCGGGTTCTCACAAAGGCCCTAGAGATTGTGTAGACATGTGTTGTGGCTTTGAGGTCAAAGTGTAGTATTAAAAAGTCTAGACTGATTTCCTTGATGGAAAGTGACTCATATGACCCATAACTCTGGTAAGGGGAGATTGTGTCTAAAGGAAGGATTTTTTGACATTTGGGCGCCCCGTTGGGGATGGACATTACACAGAAGCAGAGGTTCTAGTGGGTCTTAGAGAAGATCCAGAGAAAGCTGAGAAGGTGGGAGTACGTGTTGCTTCCCTTCCAGAGTCGGGTCAAAGTGATCAACTCATTCATGCTTCCCTATATTGCCTTCACTAGCCCACTCCTCAAAATAGCCAAATGTAACTGGAAGGAGTTTTTGAAACTTGTTAAAAGATTTCTATGGAGAAACAACACTAAAGCCTTGTTGCCATTGCAATGGGCAAAGTGGGAAGGTGTCGCTAGACCATTGGTACAAGGTGGCCTCGGAATTCTCGACCTTGTTGTTCATGTTGAAGCCCTATGCGCCAAGTTTGTGGTCTCGATCGTAAAAATGGACCAGGCTTGGGCTATAATGACTAGGGATATGATAGACAAGAAAAAACTTGAAGCTAGTGAGTGGAAAGGTATCAAGGTGCAAGACAAACTACTAGCCCCGTGGTGGTCTAGCCTGAGGTTGGGGGCATCATTGGAGAGCTGGTGCGAAAGTTCAATAGAGCTACAAGGGTATTGGAATGAGGGGAATTAACCAGATACTTCCAAAACTCAATCTTGCAATGGTTCCCTTGGTTGTCTACTGTTGGTGTTATCATGAACCCTTATTGAAGGGAAACTGCAAGAAGGATTAACAATAAAGGACTCCAACGGTTGAGCCACTTCTAGGAAGAAATAGCAAGGGTTGAAAATTCTCTAACCAGGTGGCCCCCCAATTTCAACTCAATGGCACGAGAAAAGCTACTTGTTAATAGAGTTGTAGAAGTCCTGGACAATATTTTGATGTCAATCTGTGAATCTACTTTTGAGTGGAAAGCTTGGAAATGGCCTATGAGTAGCCAATTCTTCAAACCTCATACCAAGAGCATCTATGAGGCATCTACCAAGCGTTAATTCACAAAGATGATTGGTTTGGCCCTTTGAATAAGCAATGTAAGAAACAATGGTCGGAGGCTCAGGGTACACCTCACCCACCTTTTCATGGAATGCCCGACAATTAGAGGTCTAGTAGGAAAGGTGTGAAAATGGAAACAAAGAACATGGCAGATAGGGTTCTTCAAGAAGGATCTATGCCTTGGTGGGAAACAATTTCAAAGTTCTACGCTTTTAATTTGTACTCGAACTGTTAGATATTGTTTCTTCAGTAATATCTGGAATGCCAAGAAATTGTCGTGTCTTTGATAGAGACCTCTCTATGGCTAGCTTCTCAGAGATTGTAAAAGAAAGTTAGGAGTATATCTATGTAGTCGGTAAAAGGCAGGACTTGGATGATTGGCTTAGGGCGACCCTCGCCATCCGATCATGCCTTGTTGGATAAAGGATTGGACTTTGGGTAATAGTGCGCTTCTAGGTACTGTTAGCTATGTTGTCATGGAACCTTCTGTCCGTCGAGGCTCGGCTTGAATGTATAAATCTTGTCTCACTAATGTATAAACATGGTTCAAACATTATTAGGTATAATAAGATTAGGAAAAGCTAGAAAGATACCTTCCCATTTGTCAACCTTTCTACGAAATGCTCAAAATTTTATGTCCAAATCTTTTTCCTAGACATATTTTTATCTTTACAAATTATGTTCTACCTTTCAAAAAATCACAAAACATTGACCAATAGTTCGTAAGTTCCAAAATCCACACATGCTTTAGTCATCATTTGAAGCATATCAAGGTACGTTGGGCTCTCTCTCTCTCTCTCTCTCTCTCTCTCTCTCTCTCTCTCTAATTATGTGTAAATCAAGCTTTTAAGGGTACAACCGATGGCCATGAAACTTTGCAGGGGTGGTTATTGCATCTACATTCTACTCCTTTCCTTACAAAGTTTCATGAATATCTCTCACCGTCTCAACGATTAGGGATTGTTCAAACACCGATTTTTTACCATAGGCCCTTATCGAGTTCTATGGCAAAAAAATGGAGATTGTGGAGTTCCACACCAATGAGAAAATAACCTAAGGCTATAAAACATTGTAGAGGCAAGTAATGCACCCTACTCTTTGCCCTACAAAGTTTCATGGCCGTCTCTCACCGTCTCGATAGTTGGGGACTGCATAAGCGCTATATTTTTGCCATAGGATCGTTAACAAGTCCTATGGCAAAAAATTGGCAATTGTGTAGTGCCACATGGACGATGCGGTAATTGAAGGCCATGGAACTTTGCAGAGATAGGCAATGCACCCTATTATCCACACTTGCAAAGTTTCATGGTCTTCGTTAACCATCTCAACGGTTAGAGATTGCACAAACGGCAATTTTTTTACTATTGAGCTCTTAGTGAGCCCTATGGCAAAAAATTGGTGATTGTGCAATGTCACATCGATGAGATGGTAACTAAATGCCATGAAACTTTG
The DNA here is from genome assembly GCF_014529385.1 of Adiantum capillus-veneris. Taxonomy (NCBI): domain Eukaryota; kingdom Viridiplantae; phylum Streptophyta; class Polypodiopsida; order Polypodiales; family Pteridaceae; genus Adiantum; species Adiantum capillus-veneris. The sequence goes on from NC_140954.1 coordinate 140,946,219, forward strand.
TAGGGGCGGTAATGACAATAGATGAATGCTAAACTTGAATAACAACAAATGAATGTTAAACTTATAATTGAACCACAAATGAATGAGAGAAGGTACAACACCGTAATATACAAGATCCATGAACAAGAGTATACAAGAATCAAAATAAGTGAAGGAAAAAATAAAGTGGAATGATAAAGAAAACCAATGAGATCATCAACACTAGGACTCATCATCACAGTTGTCATCTCCAAAATGAGCACCAATGTCATTGACAAGATTTGTAGCTCCTACTCTACTTCACACTACCTCCATGATGCTCTCGTGATCATCCAGATGCAGATAATTTTTATAAAGCTATTATTTATAATCACCTATATAATGAGGCGACCATGCTTGTCATACTAACATTGAAGCAAAATTTTCAACTCTTCATGTAGGTTTTAACCATCTTTTGAATAGTGGGATGTCAAATTGTGAGTGAAGTTATGGAGCCCTAGAGCTTCCTTGATTCCTGCTACAATTATAACCACTCCAATTTTGATGCATAATGTAACTAAAAATTGTGGGAGTATGTCCCCACGATTTCATAAAATTGTCAAAAAGCGGAATCCTGTACAGATGCCTTTGTGAAGATTAAGGTGCAGCTTGCTCTTAGCTGCTCATGCATGGTCCACGTGTGCAGTTTAGCAGTCTTCTCTCTCTCTCTCTCTCTCTCTCTCTCTCTCTCTCTCTCTCTCTCTCTCTCTCTCTCTCTCTCTCTCTCTCTCTCTCTCTCTCACACACACACACACACACACACACACACACACACACACACACACACACAAAAGAAAAAATGGTCGATGCTCATCCTATAAGCGTGATTGTTATCATGCACAAAGAGCGACGGCAAATCCACAAAAAAATCCTTTGATCGGCTCTCTCTCTCTCTCTCTCTCTCTCTCTCTCTCTCTCTCTCTCTCTCTCTCTCTCTCTCTCTCTCTCTCTCTCTCTCTCTCTCTCTCTCTCTCTCTCCCTCCCTCCCCCGATGTACGCAACATATCCTCTAAGCGTCACTGATTGGGAGGGAAGAAGCAATATGCCTTTCTCTAGATCGAGTCTGCCTTTTCTCTCACCACCTTCCCCGGTCACCTACGGTCTCACCTGAAGCCCCGGAGGATGCTTGTTCTACCCATTTCTGCACACGTGCGCAGGGAAGAGATGGGGGTGGGCACTGTAGGGGTAGGGGTAGGGGAGGAGATGGGCGGGGAGGAGATGCAGAAGGCGGGCATAGGTAGGGCCTCGATAGGGCGGCGCTAAGGCAGCTGTAGGGGAGAGAGAATCTTGCATACTATTGATTTTATTTCAATGTACACCAGTTGTGGGAGTAGGTGTCCTCAATTTTTGTTTGAGGTGCTTCATTAAGCGGCATCTCACAAGATGCTTTTATCCCTTCTAGGTGAAACTAAGACGTTGTGGCACGTGGAGGAGAATGAGAGAGAGGCTCAAAGGGATGCCATCTGCGAGGTGGAAAGCAAAGAAATAGAGCAGAGAGTTTTTCATCTGCATCGAGAGTGCGACAAAGCAGGGCGCGCGCAATCACTGCTAAAGAAATGGGGCAAATTTGCATATTAGAGCATGGAGATCGTTGTCAGTGTTGCTACCTGCCACATAACTGCGCATGCAAAGTTTTGCCTTCTTAGCTCAGTTAGCAGAGCGACAAGAAGAGAGAGACATGGGCAGTTAGCAACTCTTTTAAGCCTTAAATCACTTCACTAATTACCTAGCTTGTGGGATAATTGGTGCTTAAATATGGCGTTAGGAAAGGCCATAGCTGCACCCTTGCTAATTCTCACACTCTTAATGTACCTCGTTATCCTTGGCATTGCTGGTTGGGCCTTCAATCGAATTCTTGACAATGGAAGTAAGTTCAATTGATCATTCTGTATACAAAAAAGGCACTTCAAAAATCACTTTCAAGCTACATTAATTATGCCATCTTTTGCTAGTTTTTTATAATTGCATAAGTAATCAATCGAATTGTCAAAATTCGAAGTAACAGGCACTTCCGCTTCCTCAACTCAATTTAATTACTCAGTAAATTTAAATGGATAACAGTCATTGGAAATTCATGAACTTGATGCATTTCCTCAGCTTAGGAAACATATAATGAGCTTCATTGCTAAGAAATTGAACCCATAAAAGATAAGGCTGCGTTCATTGCCATGCTCAATGTGATGGACCAAAACTACCCAGAATCTTTCCTTAACTCTATGTCTTCTCAAGTTCATCACATTTTGCTCCATTATTGGCATTTCAACACCTATAAAATGAGAAAATAAATGGTTCCAAATAAGAAAGTAGTGCAAATTTGCAAGAACATTACAAATGATAAAACATGGCCACATATTCATATGATATTCTACTGGCTCTCCCTACTACTACTGGCTCTATCTTTAAAATATTCAATATTAACTAAGATACCCCCTCCCCCCTCTTTTGCAACCCGATACCTTCCCGCCCCCTTCCCCTCTGGCCGTCGTCTGCTCTCCCTGCCTAGCAGTGGAATTCTCCCTCATCTTGCTGCATAAATTTGTGTTGCATCCTCTCACCGCCATGTTTTGTCCCTCGGAAGCTCTGCATCTCCTCGCCAAGCTCTGCATATCCTGCCTTTGCCTCCTAGCCCTATAGGTATGAACAAGGTCACCATGTGTATCTGCTAGGACACCTTCTCTTGCACCTCTGCACTTCCTTGCGGTCGTGAAACAAGCTGTGGCTCCATCTTCACCTCCTTGCGGCTCGCACCTTTGAGGCTCTCCCTATAGAAAGAGGGCAGGTATGAATTGCAATATCGTAATCGTACCCAATAAGCATGAGTCACCAACCAGCGCATGCAATTCCTGTTGCCCACCACTCGTTCAACAGAGCACCCTTTTCATACATCATTGTTTTTTTCCTTTTCTAAATCGTTTTCCTTTCCCCTGCCAAGATTCCGCTTCTTTTCTTTTTCAAAATGGGTAGCACCTACTCACATTTTTATATAGTTAGTTAATGATTCAATCTTCTTTCCTATCACGATCTGATGATTTAAGTCCAATGATTAGTGTTATGTTCAACTTTATTAGTTAGATCGGATGATAGAGGGAGATGAGGTGTTGGAGGAAGTCCCAAACCTCCAAATTCTCACTTTGTATGCAGTGGTGGTGGATGATCGTCACTTTTTGTTCGTTGAGGACATTGCCAAAACATTAGGACTTAGAGAAGAGGAGTCGCTCGCAGTACTTGCTATCTATACGGGCATGAAGGATCCCAGTGGTGGAAAGGAAGAGAAAGTCAAATTTCAAATTAAAATGACTTTGAAGACCAAGGTCTAGTAGCAAGTCTCTCTTTCCTCCGCAATGAAAACAAACAGAATTTGGTGCAAACAATAGAAAGTACACTTGTGGAAATCAAATCATGTGCCTCATTTTACAAAATCGTCTCAGAAAACGCTTTTCATCCACACAAACCACTAATCACGATGGGTAGAGATTATCGATCTAGCATCGATCTTACAAAGAAAAATCTTGAAGACAAGGATGAAGAAACTGAGGTAAACATATCTTAACCTGCTCGATTATGGATTGTTCCTTACAACAAGTGTTAAAGTCATTTAAAATTCTTTTCAGACGGCATACCGTGTTGATAAGTTTGCCAATGCGTACTGGAGGTTCACACAATGGGCCCATGGGTATGGATAGCTCGCTTTGGTACTACGTGAGCCACTTGGGGCCATCGGTTCTTCAAGTTGCTCACAGAGGGTTCTCCAAGAATGGTTCTACGGAGCTGCTCAAGTGCAAAGCATTAAGTGTCATACTTGCTAAAGATTCCCTCACCCTAAATGCTCACAAATGTATAATGGTGGATCGAGAAGCGGCATTGTATGCCTTTACAGGCAAGCACCCAAGTTCAGTCCTCTCCCACTTCGTCTTGAGCCTAGGTCAAGGGTTGACAAACCCAAAGGAAATTGTAAAATCCCTTGGCATCAAGTCAATCATTCGCCCCATACTAATCTGTGGTAAATCTAATCAACCATGATGCAATATCCAAATCAATACATAATAATTATTTTTGTTAACAATTCTTGTCAACATTATGTACTTGTTTTTTTCCTCATTCATATTGTCCAATAAATTCAATCTCCGCAACACATGCACAGAACCTCGAACATGCACCGACCCGTTGGCGAGGGACACATCTCGGTGATTTTTTTACAAAATTGGGCGATTGGGGGGGCGGGGGGGGGGGGGGGGGGGGTACGGGGCCAACGGGACCACCACGGTGCAGTGTGATTTTTCTTTGCGGTCTAACCCCGTTGAGCACCGTCATGCTCCGTGGTAGTCCTATTGACCCCGTATGCCCCCCTCATCGCTCGGTTTCGTAAAAAAATCACCGAGATGTGTCTCCTAGCCTACGGGTCGCTGCATGGCTTTTTTTGTGCCTTCCAACCCCGTCGCGCTCGTTATGTGCCGTAGTGGTCATTTTAAATTAACATCTTGAACAATTCAAATACTTAAAAAAAACAATGTACAAAATCAAGTTCAACAACTGCACTGAATGGTCGAAATTCGACATTTGATAATATATGAAAAGATTACAAATCTCATCAAGAGAGAGTACATGGGATAAACTATTTCTTATGAAGACATCCTTCATTTCGCAAATTGATTCCTATAGTTAAATCCGTATTTTCCAACGTTATGCACTTAGCATGCACCATACAGTAAACGCCATTCTGAAACAGCTGCACCAAAATATCTTTGGTAGCATCCTGTAGGGCCACTAAGGCTACGTGTTGTATGCGTGTATTGGAATCACTATATTCATCCATTATCTCGCTACCACCCGAGAGAAGGCCGCTTTGCTATGATGGACTCAGTGCTCTTCTGATATTTTTGAATCTCCCTCAAAGCAATTGTGTCTGGCTTCCATCTCCGCTTTTTCTGTGTTGTTGGCAATGGTGGAGGAGCCGCCTCCCTAGCCCATTGAGGAGGATCATTTTTGTAATTTTTCCCCCTCTCCTCGTGGGCATGTTGTTTTTCAGGCATCACCTTGTCCTTCTTCTGCTTTGTACATTGCTTGGCTCTTTGAGGTATTTTTGAAGGTCTAGAGCTCCCAGTCTTTGCTTCTTGAGTGTCTTGAGCTCTATCCTTTGCCGCCTTCCTCTCTGCCTCTGCTCATGCTTGTAAGTTTGCCAAGTGAGCTCTTTCGGCCTTGACTCTCTGCCATTCCTCTTGTTCCCTCTGTCTTCTTTGTTATTCTTGGATTCTTTTTGCTTCCTTCTTAGTTGCCTCTTTCTTTAACATCTCTTTCATTCTTTTCCTCCTCTTGGCCTCTCTTGCTTTAGAAATCGGGTCACCTGGTATTACTTTGATTACTCTTTGTTTGACTCACGGTCCAAATCTTCGCGGCGTGGTTTTCACGGTGGCTTGAACACCAGGTGTTGTGACAGAATACGAGGGCTCCGAGTTTTGAAGCGGACCTTGGTATTTTTCATTGGTTGCTCTTGTTTCTTGTGTGGCTCTATGTAGAGATGAAATTGGTGGGGGATTTAACAGAGGTGTGCGGTTGGCATGGTTTAGTGGTCCGAGATCACCAAAAATATGTCACATGGTGGTTTGATCATTAGGATTCGATGGTTGGGGAGATTGTTGGGTGTCTGGAGTGGGCTAACAATATGGATTTGAAGCCGTAGATTTTGCATGGGGTGCTAGCTGCAGATTTTCAGTGGTATGAGTGGCTGTGGTGGTATTGATGTGCATAGTAGTCTGCTCGTGTGAATCGTCCATGTGGAGCAAGATATAAGTGCGTGCTCGTTTGTGCTCGAGAGAATCTTCTAGAATGTGAAAACAAGAAATGTACTTGAAGTTGTGAGTTTTGACTTATATAGTTCTTAATTTTTTTTTAAGGATTAAAAACTCAATAATACTAATAAAAATTTTAAAAAACTCCAAAATGGACGAAACTTGACCCACGGAACCACTGATTGGGACGTCAACAAATCACGTGGCATTTCAATGTATGTTTACAATAAAAGTGGTTACTATTAGAAATTTATTGATTTTTCACCCAACGCCTGCCATTTCGTCGCCTTGTCTCCAACCATCTTCGAAATTGATATTTTTTACTCGAAGCATGATATGATTGCGATCGCCTCACGCTAATCACTTTCTCTATTCTGCGTTTCAAACTTCTTTGCACTTTAGTCTTCTTCATTTCTTTCCTCGCTAAAACTTTGTAGAACCAATGAACATTTCATGTAGGGCATTGCTCTTTTTCCTCCCACCTCCATGCCGTGTATTTTTAAAATACACTACTTTTGCTTGATAGTGTGAGCGTTCCATTCCTTGGCTTCTCCAGATTCCCAATTAACCGTATGTGTCGAGAAAAAGTGAGCTATGAGCAAAAGGAATGTGCTGAAAAAACAATAAACTTTAGTTCAAATACTGATGTTTTTTTATTGCAAAGACAAAGTATTTAACCCACCATGTAATGTGTTATGTGTGTCTCCCCTCAGGTATCCACCATTTGCGTTGTGAAACTATTGATTGCAAACTTTAAGATGGATATCTCAGCACAAGTTAGCTTTGCCTTTTTAAGAAAACAAAAAATATCATCTACAGACTGCTACGAGCACGCTTAACTTCCTAGGGCTGCTTCGTTACCTCCGTAGGTGGTAATGTCACACACCTTTCTCCACAATTGAAACTCATTGGGACTTTGTGAGTCAGAATAGTCTAAAAGCAAATGCCTAGCTTTACTACCACCATACATATTTTATTAGGATGATTCCTGTGTACTTCCAGATGGCTTCTTGTCCTTTGATAACTCAATTGCACACCCATGTAGACCAACACTTGATAGAATAGATTCGAGTTCTCTTATGCACTCTTCTCTTCTTTCTGTAGGCTCCATATTTCAAGCATAATTAATATGGAGCATAAGCAACTTGTCAAGAATTCATGGACGGGCATGAAGAGTGCACACATGCATATTTATCAAAGGAATCGGTAGAATAGAATCCCAATTTGGATCGTCCATGTCTCAATTAGGGGATACACTCTGGTTACAAATTAGGATACCTTAAAACCATTGTTGTAGTGCTTTACCCACTGTTTGTGTAGTGGGCACACCTTTCGCAGAGTTGACTACAACTTTTTACACCCTTACCCTTAATGCCCTTTGTCATTGCACCTTTCTTGCAGCCTAAAATACACTTGAGAGTTTTCAAGTCTCCTGCCAAATGTCACTCCACTTGGAACGTACCCAGACCTGAAACCTGCAATCGTTGTCCTTCTTGTTGTTGTCGAATGACATCAACGATTGGGGTGTGATTAAAATACCATTTGAGGGACTCATGTGTATTGTGTGGGAGATAAAAAGCTGCCAGCCACCAAATATTCTTCTCTGACTGAACACCTCAACATGTGTTTCCCTTCGGCTCTTTCATAAGAGTAACGCTTACCCTTTCTAGTCGTTGATCTTTGACAATCTGGCACTCATCAAGCTTATTCACAATTATAACTTCGATTTCTGGCTAGGAAAGTCAAAAAACTTTTCCTCCCCTCCTTTCATGAGTAGCTTAGCTCTCACATGTTCTTTTTCTGACCCCGAATCTTCTAAGGTAGCTGAGTGTTCTTCTAACTCATCTGTACCATCGTAGTAGAGGTCTGAAAGGACTTGTTGAGCTTTCATCAAGTCCTTGGGTTCCTCATTTTCATCTTCAATGTAACGGGTTGAAATCATTTGGATGGAAATTATGTCATAGCCGTTCTCATTGCAAAATTGAGTAGGCATTGACGTATTCACACATACATCCATTGTCGCTAAAATTTGAGTTCAGTCAAATGGCTCAAACAAATATTCTAGAAAGGGTTCAGGTACATAGGCTTCGTCTGTGAAATCCATTTCTAAGATACATTCTTCCCGTTTTAAGCTCCCATTTTTTGAAGCTCCACACATCCAAATAGGAGTGTCTTTGTTTAACCATGATGAAAGCTTAATTTCAGCCGAAGAGACTGAATCAACCTCTTGTATGGGCATTTTCATGACATCTATAGAAGTGTGATCTTTTAGATTAACCCTTGTTATAGATCCCACTTGCTTCAAGTACAGATAATTGTTTCCTTAATCTTGGATAAGTTGTACCTGTCGCATGAAAGGTCTTCCCAATATGATTTCGTAATTGAGTTTCTTCCCAAAGTCTACTATGGCAAAAGTGTGTTGATATTCAATCCCACATGAATTAACTATCACTTTTTCAAGCAGTCCTAAGGGTCTTTCAATGTGTCCATCAGCCAATTGCAATTTCATTCAAGTTTGTCTAATGGCTCGTTGTCCCTAGGATTCCCATATTGCTTTTGTGGCTATGGCTATGCCTGCCCCACTATCCAGTATTGCCATGGTTTCAATGTCATTATATTTCACTGGAAGGGTGGTGTTTCCTTCTTTCCCTTCGTAATATTCTCCAACTTTGTTCATTGGGACAGATTGAATCTCTTTGTTATCCATTTCATGTTAAAATCTTCCCAAAAAAAAATTTATTAGCCCCGTTATCCCCACCTTCTCAAGCATTTTCTGTAGATCATTCCATAAATATGGTTTGATTTTTAACATTTCTCCCAAAGTAAGAGTGCATTGGATGGGTGTAGACATGATTGAATGAATGTTCTCTACTTCTAGGGTCTGTTTCGCTCTTTTTACCTGAGTGGTCTTACACACTATGGATTCATCTTCATTATCTCCCAATTAAGGGAGTAATGTTTTCAAGGTCAATGATTTAGACATTCCTGAAGCTTCAGATCTGCAATCCCCATACAAGGATTGTACATCCATGTCCATATCAGGAGGTAGGTTGTCTAACCAAAATTCCTCTATAGGAGCTGACTTTAGAGTTAGGCTCCCATCATTGATCTCTCTGAGTTTTTCCCATATGTGTCCTGGCCAGTCTTCCTCTAGGAATGGAATTCCGTCTAAGGCATCTTCGTTGTCCGGCACTATAAGTTGTGGCTCTTTTGGTTCAAAGTGGGGTTCTATCACCACTTCGGATTTTTGTTGACTGTCTCTTACCACAAGCTCCTCAGGTTTTGCCATACTTCCAAGCTTGGGTTTTTGTTTTTCCAGTATTTCTTGCGTGATTCTTACCAAATTTTGATAAGTTTCAAACTTAGCTGCTTCCATGTCTGGAGAACGATAGTTTTTCCATTTGTTTTCCATGTTTTGGCATGCTTTAAGTCCTGCTTGGTAGGCTTCCAAGGCTGCATTAATAGGCTCAAAAATTTTATCAACTAGAATTGATCCTCCAGATTTCACGGTTGTTTCTTTGATTTCGCTTCCAGTTTCTTTCACCTTTTCCTGGAATAGCTGTTTTGCTTTCTCCTCGATTTCAGCTCGTTGTTTCTGTTTTCTCATCTCATACCTTTTGCTTCTGCTTCTTTTGGTCTTTTGAGAGGCAATTTTTGTATTCTTTGAATCATCAGAGGAGTTATGTTTCTTTTTCTTAGCTTGGGCTCTAGTGATTACCTTGATTGGAACAATCGGTTCACTCTCAGATGAGCTATTAGGTATCACTTAGACTACGTTTACTAATGTTTTACCCTTGTTTAAAGGATTTTTAGGACAATCTTCTGGTAAGTGTCCTCCCTTTTTGCAACATTGTATGCAATAAGCTTCAACTAGCTTGAGGTTCTTGTCAGGCTCTGGGCATTCGTTCTTCCAATGATCATCTACACCACAGTTATGATAGTTTTCCGTTCTTGGCTTAATCATGGGTCTTACCATAGGAGGTCTAACACCTTGATTATCTACATAATACATTGGTGCAAGCTCTGGTGGAGCATAAGTCACAGGTTCTTCCATTGGTGGTGGATGTGCATTATACCAATCTCCTTCTACCATGATTGTAGATGGACTAAGCTAAGCATAGGGTGTAATAGGCACTAGTGCTTGTTCATCTATAACTCCTTCTGAATGCATATACTTTACAGGCACTGCATTATGTCCTGGATATGGAGGTTGTTGACCCAACACGGGTTGATGTCTTTCCATACCCATCGGTGGTCTTTGAGCTGGTGCCATGTTAAGTTGGTATCTGTACATGGGTTATCCTTGTGGCCTCATGGACACATACTGAACATTCCCATCATACTTTGGTCGATAGTAGGACTCATTGGTCTCATGGTTGGTCCATTTATCCTCGATTGCACACCATTTCTACGGTCTAATTGGTTGTCCCTGTTGAGGTATCCCTTGTCCTGATCCCCTCATAGGTGCTTTTTGCATGTTATTCATCATGTCATTCATCCTTTTGAGCATGTCTTCTATGGCTGAAAGTGGTGCTGCAGCAGCTGTTCCCACTTGTGTTGGTTTATTGGATGTTGTTTTCTCATTTGGTTATCCTTAGGGACATCTTCTTCGTTGAAAATATCACAATTGTCTCCTAAGTCAATAGCATCCGACACGCACTCTTCTAGGGTTGTATGCTTCTTGCTATATAGTATAGCATGAAGTTCTTTGTTTAGCAGTCCCTCTAGAAACAATAATACTAGTCGTTCTTCTGCAAGTATCTTTAGCTCTGGGCATCTAACAATGTATTGTTTCATTCGAGTTGCACAATCCCTAACAGACTCACCTTGTTTCTATTTAAAGTTGTAGATTTGAGCTACAGTATTGTGTTTGATCCCCGTTTTGGAACAAACAGCTACAAATCCTTGAGCTAATGTGTTCAAGTCCATGATTGACCTTGGTGGAATGTTTTGGAACCATGTCAATGCTTTTTCCTTCTAATGTCATTCCAAACCCCTCGAATTGAGTATGGAAATCGAATATGCGTTCTGCTCTTAGCACTTGCTTAAAGCTTGCTAAGTGGTCGTATGGATCCCCTGATCCACTGTATTTTCTGACCCATTTCTGAAAATTAGATGGTTTGACGCGTCTATTTGGTTCAACTCTCTGTCTCCTCATAGTTGGTCATGTTCCGAGTCCTTCAAAACAGTCTGTTGGAATAGTGACTCATGGAGCCCTGGATTGGCCTTAGTGTCACCAGATTTTCTGCGTGATGAGGTATTTCTGGTTTCTTAACATTACTCTCAGAAGATCTCTCACGGTGTTCATCTCTTGAAATAGTTTCTGGTCCTTGGTCCAATATCCAATCCCTTATTGAATATCCTTGATATTTGGTTTGTTCCACCTCCTCAGGAGTTATCATAACAAAGTTGTTGTTATAACAATCCCCAAACACGTAGGCTAGTAAATCTGTTGATCCCTTTTCCTTGATCTTGAAGATATAGATGATCTTCATGGGCGTTAGTTACCCTCATTTGGCATGCGAAGTCCACAGAAGATCCTTAATGTTTCTATCCTCCCAACAATAGACTCCGATCCTAGGATTATCAGTACTAAGCATTTTCAAAGGCTTCAAATCAACTTGATCGTATCCCTCGAATTCTAACGTTGGTGTGGTCCTTCTTTTGCGGCCATATTTGGAATTATGGTATTTACTTCTAACCCCCATTTGTCTATCACGTCAGGATTTTTGACTTGTAAATATTGAGTTCTATTTCTATCTATGTACATTTTTCCTTGTTTATTTGCCCTGATTTCCTCTTCAAACTCAATATTATGGTCATCAATACGAAGAGTGTACTCTTCGTTAGGATCCATGTAAACCTGAGCTCCATGGCGATTAGTCTTATAAAAAGAGAGTATATGCTTTTAGCGCATTGTCATTCCGGTTTTCGAGTGAGTCGAATAAGAAGATATTTCGGACGTTGAATCAGAAAAAGTATCTGAGACTTCTTCAAGGATATTGTGCAAAGAATTGCCTTGATTCACACCTTCTTCGGGGGATATTCTAATGGAGGTTTCTCCAAATATGCCCCGATTTTCTAGTACACGACCAGATCTAAGGTTCATAAAGACTTGTGAAGCCCTGGATAGAGTACTTACCTTGGATTGACTTGTTGTCAATTTCTTCCACTTGACTGAATTGCACTTCTGTCAAGCTATTGATTCCTTGTCTGCAACCTGATTCTTGTACAATTTTGATCAAGTTAGCTATTCTTTTACAAAGACCGTGTAATTTTTGCTAGCTATTATAATTGGTCTATGTGTATTACTGCAAATCGAGCTAATTGAGTCAGCAGTTGAGATTTTCAGATTCAACTTTGCAAAAAAAAGGATTAATCTGCAACTTGGAAACTGAGTGAACATGTACCAATTTGAATCCGATTGAAGTTGAAATTGCCCGGTGGCTTTGTATTATGCTGGTCTAACACTGTACAAGTTCAAAAATCAAAATTGGTGGCTCTGTGTAGCAGTAGTAAATAACCACGATTATTTACTTTTGTCAGTTTCTTGTAATTTTTGGCTTGATTTGCCAAGTATACAACCTATTAAGCTCCTTGGACAAGTTTCAACAATTTTGGACAAAATCTATTCAAGTTTATCAATTGTTTCGTGTCCGCAGACTCTGATTTCAAGAATCTGGCTTAAGTCTCACTTTTGTGATCCAAATTTCACCAAAATTGATTTGTGGGGTCTACTTGATATGCTTGACCTTGTGGTATACTCATGTATGTAAGATGTCAATTTTTCAAGAAGATGTAAATAATCGCGATTTACTCTAGCTAAATTTTTACAAGTTTTTCTCCCAATCTTGACACAGATCTGTTAAGCACCTCAACTTGAGTCTTTAGCCAAGTTTCATCAAGTTTGGACAATTTTTGGTCAAATGGTCATCAATTTTCTATTCACAGACTAACTTTGAACATTTGGTCACAATTTTCAATTCAATGATCCAAATCAACAAATTTTGTTTGTGGGTTTATTACAACATGGTAAAACTAGTGGTATGCTAACTTGGTCAAAAATTTTGAAAAATGGGACAGATGTAAATAATCACGATTATTTACAACTGGCAAATTTTTGTATCTTTTTGGTCAACTGAGCATGTACACATGTCTATCACATCAATAAAAGCCCATGAATCAATTTTCATCAAGTTTGGACTATTTTTTTCCCAATTTACACTCAAGTTCTCGAAAGTCGGTAGAAACTTGAGTTTTTATCCAATTTTTTACTAATTTGGTGATCCAAATCCAATGTGCCTTTACAAAAGTTGTGTGTACACATGCAATGAGTCACTGGTATAAACCTTGATCAATTTTGAGCTGAAAGTAAATAATCACAATTATTTACTTCAGGCTTAAAATGAACCATTTTTTGCACTATTTTCATGGATAGTCTTTTCATGGGTTATTTTAAGCCTAGGAAACAAGTCAAAACTTAATTTGGCCTAAAATGTCAAGGAAAAATAAATAATCTCAGTTTTCGCAAACTCTTGAAAACCTCAAAGTGTCCTTGAGCTTACCCACTGGTTCATACAACTTCTAAGCAGTCGGATTGAGTGGTTTGGAGTCTTTTCGTGCTATCTCTAGCCGTAGACCTGCAACTTCAAATACAACTCACAATGATTCTTTCGGAGAGAGCAATGTTTTGAAATCCACCTCGGATCCTACTTACCCTACTCTTAGGTTCTCATGCAATGGGGTTGTGGAAAGTGTTCACAAACACTCATTTTCTTGTTTTTTTACGGTTTTTTGAGCGTTAATCTTAAGACTTGTCTCGTCTATCAATCATTCTCCAAATTCTAATCTAGTTCTACAATCGTACAATCCTAAAGGCACTCGACAAGTACAATTACTCCCAAGCTACCTCTACACAACAAAAGACGACAATCTTAAGCTATGCGGTTTCTAAAAGAAAGTTTATACTCTAGGAGATCCTAGAGGAAGTTAAAAGCTAACTTTACAAGATGCTCGTGCTTTTCCCTTGTTTAGGTCTCTTCGATCCCCGGCAGCAGTGCCAAATGTGGGACGTGTGTCTAACCTCACTATCCTATCTCACTGCAGTTTTAGCGAGAACCATGATTAAATTGTCAATCCATGGGATGAAGCTGACTCGACTAGTGCATAGAGGATACAAGAGGTTGTCAATCTCTCGGAAAAAAACAAACAACTCGGATCTAACTCAAGCTACACTCAAGTCACTGAAATCACCAAAAGCCAATCGCTCATCAGCAAACAAATCACATCCGTTACAGTATCAAATGACATCCAAACGTAACGAAACTTCTAGGACATGTTTATAAGACCTAAGCACATATGCTTATGTTCTCAAATCCCACTTTAGGTCAAGTGCCAAAATCGCAATTATTAACAGCAATGGATTTTCGACCTAGTCGTTTTCGATCCAAAATGCACCTAAATGCTTAGCAATGATGCCCCAATACTCCGCCTATGCTTAGTTTTTGATTTTGAAGTGTAAATTCCTACTTATGATGAAAGTAAGCCGTGGGTCGACGACGCGAAAAGCTACGAATTACTGTGATGTGTTTACAACAATGCGTAGAGCTCTTACTTGCGGTTGCAATGCAACAAACGCGACTGCAATGTGACAACCGCAGAGGGAGTAGGAAGCGCTAGAAGGAGAGAAGTGAGCGCCGTTAGCTCACGCTGTGTATTTCATTATCCAAAACTTACAAATAACTTACAAAAATTCGCTTTTATACCTTAACCAAGGTTTTTGGTGGTCAAAACTGATAATTTGGAAGCTCTAACTAAAGATAGGTAATGACAGGTTGATACAATCTGGAAGCTTGTAGCTTCTGATCATCAATTACAAGGTTTATCTGAAAAATAGGAGTCACAATATTTCCGAATTATCAAAATAATAAGTGTTTTTACAATAAGAGCTCCGAAAAATGGTATTTGAGTTAGCTTGTTGCTAACAGCTTCCTAGGTACTCTCTCGTCATGGTGGGGAGCTTGGAGAATCCCATGAGGACGAAGCTGCCGTTGCACTTCACTTTGGAGGGATGGATTGCCCATGGCTTGTTGAAGCTTAGAAACACGATAGTTAACAAGCATAGGGGCATCATTAGTAGCCTGCTCATTAGCAAAATCAAAGCTATCAACATTAATTTCACTCTCTTTATTATTGTCAGCCATTCTAACGACTTTTAGGTGTAAACTTGTTTAAGTGTACTATGGTACTTCAAGCCTTAGTTGCTACTCCTCTTTACCCCTTTAGAAAAAGCACTCAAAATACTGTACCCGTGGCTCAAATACCATTAATTGCAAGGAATAGAAGAGAGGGTCTTTCAACACCAAAACAACACTAGCTCCTGTCAAGCTTCTAATAGCTCAATAGTGGTTAAGCCGTAGGCAAGCCCCGTAGGACTCCACTATTAAGACCATAGCTCTCGACGGTGATGCCCCGTTATTTGCAGGAAGGCAGGCGCACTGCAAGGCTGAAAAATCCCTATTCTACTTACTCAATTGCAATTAATAATAACAACCATTTATAGCTAGCTTGAGGACCTCCTTTCTTGAGCAAGAATAGAGAAACCTTGTACTTTGATACCAATGTAACATTTAATGGCCTAGTAACTTGTGTGTAGCGGAAAATAGCATGAACATAGTGAACATTTCATTAGAACAAATTCCTAATGAGTATAACAAGAGTGCTTGGGTGGAGAGAGCAACAAAGAGCATTACACCTAGTTAGATAGGCATGAACAATACTTCAAAAGAGAGAGAAATTAAGCTATTGACGACAGTTGAGGACCGGATTTACATGGAGCCGGTTCCCCCTCCAAAAGGCTTTGTATTATAGGTTTTTGCCATCAAGGGAGAAATTTTACAATACAATTCTTTGTGTTCCTTCAAGAACTAGCTAGTGCAATGAAGATGGAAGCTTCAAGCACTAAGCAAACACTTATAAAACACAACATCAATTCCCTCATGGTCTCAGGCCCAAGACCTCTCACACCTTCGAAGATGGTGAGAGCTAGCGGGGTATGAGAGTAGATTGAGAGGAAGAAGGAATAGTCTTACGAGAAAGATGTACATCTCCTCACATAATCACTCATATTAGCATATCATAGCTTAGTAATTAGCATGGTAGAGGAGATGAGCATGCATTGAAGCTTGGCTCTTGGTTGGATTTGCATCACAAAGCCAAGAGTTGTTGGTGTAGGCCTCCCTTCTCACACGCTTGGAGTAGGTGATAAGCTTTCCATTAAAGCTTGAGAAGGAGAGAGGAAGAGAGAGTCTTCTTGCTTCACACATGAGCTAGTGTGAGTGTGTGTAGAATAATGCCTTGAGAAATTCAGCCCCCTCTCTCTCTTGGTCGACCCCTCATGCTATTTCCTCTTGTTGGCTTCCCATTGGGCACCTCCAGTCTTAGCCAATAGGATTTAAGAAGCATAAGTGATAGTCTTGTGACATGCGTCCCCCTTTCCTCTTTTGTGAGAGATTTAGGTAACTAATTAATGCAACTAAACTTTCATTGGACCCCTTTGTCTCCTGGTCAATAGGAATCAGGCAAGCCAATTAGGCTGTAGAATGCTCATTGGACCCCTTGGGAGACTGTCCAATAGTCTTCTAGAGAGCTTAATTCTTATTGGTTCTTTTATTAAGTGTTTTTAAATGAATTAAACTAGATTTACTCTAGCCTAATTCTCATTGGTCCACCTCCATGGCCATCCAATAGGATTTGAGTGCACCTTGTGGGCATCTGGGCTAGGGAGCTGACATGTGTCCCTCATTCCCTTTGTGTAAAGGACGCTTGTGAGTGTGTGTGTGTGTGTGTGTGTGTGTGTTTCTCTCTCATCCCCTACTTGCAAGGCTCGCCCCCTCCTTTGTAGGAATTTTGATGACTTTTTGGTACACACACAAAGCATCCAATTTCCCTAGTGTTTGACCTTTGGACACAACCTTTGAATTTTAGAACCTTAGCATTTTGGAAGTCTTAATGGGCTAAACCTTAGGGACTTTAAAGCCCATTGTTGCACATTGCTCTTTTGGAGACGGCCCCCCCTTTGGATCACTATTTTCCCTCCTTTGAATCCCTACTGTGGCCAGTCTGCCAGCTTAACCAATATTCTAGCTTTTTCTCCCTTGGCACTTCCCACATTAAATGATCAGTTTAACATGAGAAAATCATTTAGGAGAATTAGATATTAGTTATTATGACATCAAGCGACTTTATCAAGTCCTCCATGGTCTTCATCTCCAAAATGTTGAATGCCGCCATTGGCGCCAAGCAAAGTCGTATTGTTCCCAACACCTTTCGATCAAGGACGTTCCAAGCTTCATCTACCATTGTTGTGGGCTTCTTTGCACGGCCTCCCAAAGGCAAATAGAGAACCTTTTGGTAGAGATAATCTTCAATGTGCATCTTCCAATGTTGGTAGTTCTTGCTATTGAATTTCTCAATCTTGAATTTACGCTCTTTTGCCATCACTCCCACTCAATTCAAGGAGTACTCTCCTATATATGTATTAGCTACTAATAAACCTCATTTTGATACGACTTGTTAGTATTAATGAGTTACTAAGTAGCGATTAGAGTGGTGTACTTAATGAAAGAGATAAAGCATACACGAGAGAGAGAGAGAGAGAGAGAGAGAGAGAGAGAGAGAGAGAGATTTACGCGGTTCACCCAAGTGTGGGCTATGTCCACATGACAATAGCCACTCAATGACTTTATACTTCAAAATTGAAGCAGTCTCCTCATAATGGGGTCCTTACAAATGTGCGTTTCTAGAATACAAATTACAAGGGTAACCGAGTCTCCATACTTACTGCCCCCTCGGTTCCCCAACACACACACACACACAAACACACACACACACACACACACACACACACACACACACACACACGAAAAGAAAAGACCCCTTGGTGGTGGGATAAATGAGTGAGCTGCAAAGCGGACATTTAAAGCGAGTTTTGAGATTGAAGGCACAAAAAGGGGAGCGTAGATGCTCCTTTTGCTTGTGCCCCTTGCAGACGTTGAGCCTAGGATTTGTGGCTTTCTACACGTATGCTTCATCTTTTCACACGGGTGTTGAAAAAAGTAGGCATGTATCCCCCTCCCTACTAATTAAGGGCATGGGACAATGAATGAATTGAGGAACCCTGGCTCAAAAGCTGATTTTTGCAGGCGATCCGGACATGAGGTAAGAGCATGAGTCTCTCAAGGGGGAGCCGCTGGGCTCAAGACTAAGCGATGCATGCTCGTGGTGTCCCTCTACATTGTAGATCACAGAGCTTGGGTTCCTTAAATACCCCTTGGGATTTATTTAGTGTTCCCCTCATTCTTCCACATCACTATAACACACAATGTCCTAGGGGCATCAACGATATGAGATCAGTAAGTGACCTAGACCATCCAATCCTCCCCTACTTTACCACCCTCACATTGCACGGTGTTGAATTCGGACCTTGCAGTCCCCGGGGAAGCATGACTTATTATAATATTGAGTGTCACTTGTCTATGTGGGCATGAAAGGTTTATCCCCTATTTCACTCCCTAGAGTTTACTTGGCGATCCGACGGTGGAGATCAAGCTCGCGACAAGTCTCTAGATCAGATCCCCACGAGGGACGAGGCCTTCAAAAAGGCTTTATGATGGAGCGGTGCTTCAACTCACGAATAAGCACACGTGTGAGAAATATCCATACAAAAAGTGGGGCAGAAGATGACATGGCGCATACGTGGGGGGCTCGATTTCGAGCAGAGGAAATCTGTTTTTCTGATTTTCACAGCACACATACACGCCCAGCACCCGTGTGTGAGCGCGCGCGAGCCTACACTCACACTCCGCCTCTGTCTCTCTCCATCTCTGTGTGTTTTCCCACACACACGCGCGCGCGCGCACCCACACACACACCAAGTCAAAATTGGCGTGGCGGTCATGTGAAGAGAGAAGGCGCTTTCTCGATTGCCCAGGTTTCCTTCTGCCCTCGCATTTCCTTTTTTCTTCGATTTTTTCGGAAAGCTCTGCCTCATTTTTTACACTTATTGGCAATTTTATCAGATCCAATAGAAAAATGAGTATTAAGAAGTTTCTTTCTCCGTCTTTGTTTGATGGGTCTTTTCTGCTCTCACGAGCTTGTTATGGGTTTCCTTTCTTTCTTGTCCCTTTTTGCTTGTGGCGATTTTGGTGCTGAGCCCATGATTTCGTCGTGAATATGTTCTGTTCTTTTATCGCTCGTCTATTTTTAGCAGCTTCAGCTTTGCACATGGTAGCATAATGGAGTAGGTGGAGTTTGGAGCCGTTTCTGGTGCGCATATTCTCTGCCTTCCAGTTGTCATATTTAGTAGAAAGTTTGGATTTTCTGCTTTGCATTTCATTTTGTATTGAAATTAATTCTTTGTAAAACGATGAACTTTCTGCCGCACAATTCATGGATCCAAAACGAAAAGTGTTTTCTATAAAGGATTATGTGATGCAGTATAATTGTAGTGTTTTAAGAGAGACATTTGAGGTACGACCTTACTGGCTGAAAACTACTCTTAAACTTAAAGAGTTGCAGACACATGGGTTCTCTAAATCTACATGCTGATTTTACAAATGATGGGTGTAAGCAAATGTCAAGGTCGTTGAGTGGGATTATCATACTTCTTTGGGGTTATCTTTGGCTTGACTGTTCAGCTTTTTATTTCTGTTGATATCACATTGTTCAGAGAGATCCAATACCAAGCTCATGATGTTTAGGAGTGCTTGCAAGTCCCCTATAGCAAATCTAAAGCTGAATAAATCCAAATGGATCACATGAATGCAGATGGCAGATGTGCGATTGCAGTCAGTTCAATAAACTTTTATCTGCTACCAGGCTAGCATACTGAAGGATTTATCAGAAAGGCCTAGACCATGAAGGCTAAAGAAATATGGAATGGAGGCAAATGAGTTAGGATCGGAGGTTTTGAATATGTGTTTTGATGCATAAGTTTTTTTACACAAAGACCCTCAAACTTAAGTGAGAGGGCAAGTCTTTGATCAAAAGATGCATCTCTAAGATGTAGCGATATGTGATTTTACTTTTTTGCACAAGATAAGGATGTGTCTGACGGAAAGAGATCACTCTCTAGTGTTAATAATAGTTAAAGTGAATATATACTTTTGTATGATGAAGCGGTTTTATGAACACTCAAAAGATCACATATTGATCTGGTATTTGATAGTTCTCCATTGGACTATCTTATCTATTGAGTAAGATTGTGCAAAGACACTTTACATCACGCCTCTTATGGTTGATTTGCCGGGAGATGAAGAAAAGATAAGTCTTAGCACGGGAACAAAAGATATAAACGGAGATTTTCGGTGGGGAATATCCATAGACCGGAGTACAAATGTCAATTGTAGGTTGACACATGTATGAAAAGGATTGCTCATGTACTCCACGGACCCAACATATGTGAATCACCTGAAGCATTACCCACTTGACGAGATTCACTCTAAATGGCGAGAGGCCCTCGATTTTCCTCTCAAGTCAGTAATGAAGTAGAAAAAAAAGCCGAGTGCAGAAAAGTGGAAAATGTACTCGCAGAAAGAGTTTGACAAAGCTCTTGCAAAGAAGACAAACCAATTGATGAAAAACTTTAGAGCACTCTTGGAAGAAGAGGAAATCAGTGGATTCCACTGGTTATTTGGGTCGGAAATCGACTTTCGAGGTGGTGAGTAGATCCAAGAACCGTGTTTGTTCTGAGGATGACTCAAATTTTTCTTCGTCTCAGAGAGTTCCGTCAGTTTGTCTTTGTCTAGTTTCATTGAGGATGAGAAAAAGTGGAATCAACGAAGGAAAAGCAAGACAAGGAGATTTAAGGAAAAGTCTAGAAAGCACAGAAAGCAATCTAGCATGTCAGAGGAGGAGATCTTGTTCTCTTCTGGCTTCAGAGTCCAGAGTCCTCCAAACACTGAGAAAAAGAACAAGAAGATCGAGGATGGGGGTCAAGCAATCTGGAAACCCATCAAGTCCTCATGCAGCAGAACGCTCCAGGGTACGAAGGGTGGCGTCTTACTTCGCACAAACATGGTGGTCTACTCTGTTGTCGCACAGAGAAGCACCTAAGGTAAAATTCAAGAGAGTTTTCACTTCTGCTTGGTTAATGGAAGAATATGAAGAAGATATCATCATTGGTCTTGGGATATCTATTTGCTAGTATCCTTGTTTCAAAGGATCGTGTCACAAAGTGATGACATGGCTACCGAGAGCAGAAACCCTAATTTCTGCCAGAAACCCTAAAACCTGCAAACCCTAATTTCTGCCAGAAACCCTAAAACCTGCAAACCCTAATTTCTGCCAGAAACCCTAATCTGCAGAAACCCTAACCCTAACCCTAACTGCTGGCTGAAACCCTAATTCGGGCGGCAGAAATGCCATGTGGCAGCAGTACGGATTTCCGGGTTTTGCGGAGGATTTTGCGCTGATTTTCAGCCTTCCAGCGACGCAATTTAGCTGCTTTTGCTCTACGCACTTTGTGTGTGTGAGAGAGAGAGAGAATAGCTTTCCTTTATTTTATTAAAAGTCAACAGAAAGAGAGAGAAAGTGAGTTGCTTTTGATTTGGAAGCTTTTGGGGCTCTGCTTTTGGCAACCCTTGTAAACAAATAAATAAGTGGAGAGGGTTCTCATTCTGTAGAGCATCTGGACGCAGAGTCTGAGAGTGAAACCCTAACCGCTCTCTTGTACTTTGAACACTGATTAATACATAAAGAAATACCGAAAGGGGCGCCGATCTTTGGGGCCAATATCTCTAGGCACGGAACTTCGCCGGGCCAATGCAAATCTATCGTGATCTGTGAATTGTTTTGAAGTGGTTATTTGGTGCTGTTGTGATTGATTCTTGACTTGGAGTGTCCAAGTCTGTTACAGTGGTATCAGAGCAAGGCCAATTTCTCTTTTACGAGAAATCCGATCCCAAATTTTTTTCAGCGGCACCTATGGCTTCACGCAAGGATCAATTGACTCCCTCTGCATTCGGAGATGCGGGCAGGGATCACAACGAAGATTCCGGTAGAGAGTATGGCCCGCCTCGGCCTACTCAGCGGAGCAAAGAGAGATGAAGCGTCGTCAATTGATCGGCGATGCAACAAAGATGATGCTCAGTTTTGCAAAGGATCCGAAGTTTGCAAAATATATGAGCGAGATTTCTTTTCAGGAAGTGCATGCGCAATGGTAGAAAACCACCACATCACCCCCGAAACCCGCTCTCAAGAAACCTTCTGATCACAAACAATATTCAGAGAAGGAAGTAGAAGAGGTGGTTGATGCACGGATTGCTCAGCTGTTTGACACGCAAAAGAAAGCCAAAAAGCACGGCAAAAAGCAGAAGAAAGGCACTGACTTCCTAGGATATTTGGGTCGTCAGTCGACATTTGACAAAGCAAAGAAACAGAAGAAGCGTGTTTGCTTTGAAGGAGTACCCAGTTCTTCTTCTTCTTCTTCTGATAGTTCTTCTAGCTCCTCAGATTCTAGCGAAGAAGACAAAAAAGGCAAAAAGCGAAGCAAGAAACAACGCTTCGGAAAGGGCAAGAAAAAGGCAAAGAAGTCTAAATCTCGCCCAGTGAGTGACAGTTCTACAGAGGACTCGTCTACAGACAGTTCAGACTCTAATGATGGAAACTTTTATGCGAATAAGAAGAATTTTTATAAAGCCAACCAGTATGACTTTCTGGAAGATAAAAGCAAGAAAGTCCGAGAGTTTAAGGAAGGTGGACTGTCGATCAAATTTGACACTTTTTTAGGATACAAAGATGCTTTGAAGGCTTTGTCTTTTATACAGCAGTTTGACATTACTTTCGCGGGAGGAGGCTACTCAGAGCACTCTAAGATTCGAAGAGCTACCTCTTATGGGGAATGCTCGAACGTGGTGGTCCACGCTTCTTTTAAACAAGACTGCGCCAGTTAAATGGCTGAAATTTAAGAAGCTTTTTATTTCTTCTTGGTTGACGCAAGCATATGAACGCGATATACGAGCTGCTTGGAACCATCTTCGGATGACCAAGAGGGATACAGTGGATGCTTATTGCGAGAGATTCTGGAGCTCTTTTCTACCCGCCTCTTCATTCAAGAAGATCTCGTTCAGAGAACAGATTGAGCGGTTTACCTTGGGTCTACCTACAGAGATCCGAGATCACCGCTTGGAATAGAAGTCAGCTTCTATTCAGGAGTTGATCAGTCATGCGAAACGGGGCTTTGCTATTCACTCTGGCAGTCTGACCTACCCCACCGATGAGGTCATGACACAACGAGTTGAACAGACTTCAACGAATGGAAGTAGAAAGAGAAAGAGCAACCCAGAAAAGAAGGATGCATGACCCAAGCTTACTCCTGAGGAGAGAGCTCGCTTCATCAGGGAGGGGAAGTGCTTTAGATGCGGGGAACATGGACATATCTCCGCGAAGTGCCCTAACAAGGCACCGAATGAACAAGATGACGAAAGGCCAGAAAGTTCAAAAGCAGCTGAGAGACGTGGCAGAAAAGGCAGATAAAAAAGCAGAACTAGTACCACATGGCGTGGGACATGTATCGAATCAAATGAATGAAAGTACAGGCAGCCAAGGCCAACTTCTTTTCACTTGAAATTGCCGACTCGATTTGGAATTACGTCCGACAGATTGACGCCACAGGCGGAGGTAGTTCGACTGGCACTTGGATACGGGATGTTGCCATTACACCGAGTATTGGCAGACTTCGTTTGCAATGACAAGGGTGTTCAGGGCACGCGAGTGACGTTCTACTCGGAATCCCTTGGTACCATAAGAACTACGCCGTGGTTGACTACCGGGCCGAGAAAGCGACTTTGACAAATGAAGGGCTCAGAGATTGTACTTGATGAACTTCAGTTTCTTTACTCATTCTTTTGGGAGAGAACTGAACGATGGATAAACGTCGAATATGTTTTGAACTGAATAAAAGAACGCGAAGATTTTTCTCCACACTCATGCCGATTTCTTTTTAGAGGGCCTGAAGATCATACCATTGATCTGATACCTGGAAGCACGCCACCGAACCGGCCACCTTACCGTGTGAGCCGAGCACTGAATGAAGAGATTATGAACCAAGTGAAAGACCTCTTGAAAAAGGGTCTTGTCCAGCCTAGTACTTCACCGTATTGCTCTCCAGTGTTGTTGGTTTTGAAGAAAGACGGATCCTAGAGAATGTGCATCGATTTTAGAGCTCTCAACAAATCACCATCAAGAACAGATTTCCGATTCCTAGGATCGATGGTATAATCGACAGATTACAGGGATCCTCGTGCTTTAGCAAGATTGATCTGAAGAGTGGATATCATCAGATCAGAATCGCGCGGGGAGACGTCTACAAGACAACTTTCCGGACGACTTTTGGGTTATTTGAGTTTTTGGTGATGCCTTTTGGCTTAACCAATGCTCCTGCGACATTTAACCGGATGATGGACATGATTTTTTCGAGAGTACAGGCTATTTGTTGGCACTTTCTTTGACGATATCATTGTTTTCTTCAAGAATGAGACAGAACACAGAGATCATCTGCTTCAGGTCTTTCAGGCATTATGAGATCACAAGTTAGTGATTAATGCAAAGAAAAGTGATTTTTTCCTACCAGAGACACTTTTTGGGACACATTGTCTCAGCAGCAGGAGTGCAAATGGATCCGGCCAAGATAGAGACTATACGTGATTGGCCCGATTTGAAGAATGTCCATGAAGTTAGAAGCTTCTTGGGACTGTGTTCGTACTACAGGCGGTTCATTCGAAAGTTTGCAGAGTTTGCTTCCCCTTTGCATATCTTGACACAGAAAGGAGTCCCTTTCTCGTGGGGATCCACAGAGGTAACTGCCTTTCAGACATTGAAAGAGAAATTGACTACAGGACTAGTTTTGACTTTGCTGGACTTGCAGAAGTCATTTGAAGTATATTGTGATGCTTGTGGTCGTAGTTCTTAATGCAAGAAGGCCATGTCATTGCTTACGAAAGCCGATTGTTCTCAAGGCCGGAGATGACAGCACAGATTTATGAGAAAGAGCTTTTGGCGGTTATCCATGCTCTTACTCAGTTAAGTGGCGGCATTACCTACTCGGAGCGGATTTTACTGTCTTTACAAACCATCAGAGTTTGCGCTACTTGTCACAGAAGCAGCTTTCGGAAAAGCGGATGCACTGGGCGAACATCTTGTCACAGTTTCACTTCCAGATTGTCCATGTGCAAGGACAAAAGAATGTGTTGGCAGATGCTTCAGGTCGGAAGCCGTTGGTTCTGGCTATTTCCGCGATACATCATAGGAGCTTCGAGGATTTGGTCGACCAGTATGCCACAAATACAGATTTTGCAGACGTTTTCACACGGATACGAGATGGGGAGACAGTAGCAGGATACTCTATTCGGGAAGGCTACTTGATGAGAAAAACCATGTTGTGCGTTACACAGCCGTTGAGGGAAAAGGTTATGACTGAATGCCACTGTCCACCCTTTACGGGTCACCGCAGCATTGGCACCACCATGAAAGGGGTAGAGAGATACTTTTGGCCGAGACTCAAAAAGGATGTGGAAGAGTTTGTGTGCAGTTGCTTAGTATGCCAGAAGGTCAAGTTTGACAGGCATAAAGCACAGGGATTGTTACAGCCTTTACCCATACCCACCCGCCCCTGGGAAGCAAACAGTCAAGCCGGATCACTTAGCGAGACTGTTTGTGGCCCAGATCTTCAGATTACATGGCATGCCTCAGACGATTGTCTTTGACAGAGACCTTAGATTTACGAGTTTGTTTTGGAAGGCAATTTAGGAAAACATTGGTACACAGTTGCAGTTCTCGTCATCGTTCCACCCGCAGATTGATGGGCAATTTGAGATTGCAAATTCAGTGGTTCTAGATTTATTGAAGTCTTATATCTCGGATCAGAAGACTCAATGGGAAAAGTACCTACCTTTGGTGGAATTTGCTTACAATAACACGATACACTCTTCGACGGGGAAGGCGCCATTTGAGATTGTTGAAGGCACTGCGAAGGTTCCACCCTTCCTAAGCACGAAAGATAAGATTTTTGAAGCGGATGAATATACGCGAGACTTAGATACGGCTTTTGCCAAGGTTCGCGAGACTTTGCAGAAGTCTCAAGAACGACAGAAAAAGGTAGCGGATCCCCATCGTCGCGACTTGAAATTGAAGGAGGATGATTGGGTGCTTTTACGTTTTGAGAAGGCACGTCCGAGAAAGAAAAAGGGAAAGGAGAGGCTTTTTCCAAAGCTTAGTATGCGATACTACGGACCTTTCAAGATCACTGAAAAGATAAATGATGTCTCCTTCTGACTGAAATTGCCAGATACTTGGAGGATTCACAATGCATTTCATGCGAGTCTCTTGAAACCTTTTAAGGGTGATGTACCTGATGATGGGGAGCTTGATGAGCAACCCGAAGTGGAAGAAAACGAGGAGATCCTTGTTCCTGAACAGATTTTGGCACATAAGGATACGAAGAAAGGTAAAGTCCGAAGGCGGTTCTTGGTTAAATTCAAGAACTATCTTGCATTGGATGCGAAGTGGATGGAGGAGGAGGACCTAGCAGATACTCCTCAGATTGTGAAACTTTACCTCGATGCTTTTGGTTTAGCATAGTCTACTCCAAATGGAACCCAGAATTCAACTTGGCCGGAGATCTGGTGCAGTGGGATGCACAAGAGGGGAGTCACTCCGCTCCTTTGTCAACAAATGCCTCGATTTTGGTACTAAAGTCACTGATGTCTCTTTGAGCTTCAGGGATACTGAGAGCTGAGAGTATTCTGCTGGATGACTTTATGAAATGGAATTCTTGATTATGATATTGCTTTGTTCTTGACTTCTTTTGAGTGCAGGAACTGATAGACGAAATGACTGCAGCATTTTGGTCTGATTGATCTGGAATAGACATGGTTGCAATAGGGGTTAGTCAATCGAACATCGATGAGGTCCCGATTGGATCTAGATGCGATTGCTAGCTACATCGCCGATAAATCATGGTCTAAGATCCGAATGAACGTTGAATGTCATGTGATGTCATGTGATGTGATTGTCGATTGGTACATGTGCTAGATGTGTGTTCCTAGTACGTAGGTACTAACAGTCAGTGTTTGCTAAGACAGTTTATGGCTTCTGTCTGTTTTGCAGGCGTAATCGAGGGCGATTACAATGCTTTCAAGAGGGGGGTATGTCACAAAGTGATGACGTGGCTACCGAGAGCAAAAACCCTAATTTCTGCCAGAAACCTTAAAACTTGCAAACCCTAATTTCTGCCAGAAACCCTAATCTGCAGAAACCCTAATTCTGGAAACCCTAACCCTAACTGCTGGCTGAAACCCTAATTTGGGCGGCAAAAATGCCATGTGGCAGCAATACGGATTTCTGGGTTTTGCGGAGGATTTTGCGCTGATTTTCAGCCTTCCAACGATGCAATTTGGCTGCTTTTGCTCTGCGCACTTTGTGTGTGTGAGAGAGAGAATAGCTTTTCTTTATTTTATTAAAAGACAACAGAAAGAGAGAGAAACTGAGTTGCTTTTGAGTTGGAAGCTTTTGGGGCTCTGCTTTTGGCAACCCTTGTAAACAAATAAATAAGCGGAGAGGGTTCTCACTCTGCAGAGCATCTGGACGCAGAGTTTGAGAGTGAAACCCTACCCGCTCTCTTGCACTTTGAACATTGATTAATACATAAAGAAATACCGAAAGGGGCGCCAGTCTTTGGGGCCAATATCTCTAGGCATGGAACTCCGCCGGGCCAATGCAAATCTATTGTGATCTGTGAATTGTTTTGAAGTGGTTATTTGGTGCTTGCTGCTGTCTAGTGATTTTCAGCGTGCTCGTACGCTTCCGACAGGGTCCGGAGCGGTGCAGAGGGTGTAGGGAGGGGTGGTGAATCACTGTCACTGCCCCATATGGGCTGAAAACAGAGAAAACAGCAAGGGGTAATGGCTGAAATCTGTAGATTTGAAGAGGAACTTTACCGGCAAGGCACCGGATGCCAAGGCCGGGTAGGTGGTGGCAAGATCCGGGGTCTAGAAGCTGAGCGCTGCCCTCCTGCTGCAAAAACGCAGGTCAATTTGCAGCCCACTTTTGCTTCTGCTTAAAAAACAAAGGCTTGATGGGTACCCTAGGTCCCCAACAACTTGTGGAAGGTGTCAACGACACAAAGTGACCAATAAAAAATGGGTTGAAAACCCAAAAACGCAGATGAAGGTCAAAAACGCAAATGGATTTGGAGGGGTTTTCGCGACAAAGATGTCCAGAAATGGTAGCGCTAGTAGGGAAATCAACAGATCTGATGTTTCTTGCAAAAAACGCCAAGTTGAGGTGAGGTCCTCCGCGGGAGAAATGGCTCTTGTATTTGCGCTTGCCTGGCTGATGTAAAAACGCTGGCAGATCTGGCTCCAGTTGCAAAAACGATGGCTGATCCAGCCCTTGGGAGAAGAACCTGATGCGATGTAGCGCCTCAGAATAGGCAGAGTCTGAAGCTGCTGATACCATGTCCTTGCGACTGATACCATGTGAGAGTGAGCAGCGGAAAGAGTGAGCCATCGCGTCGAAAACACTGGAGAGAGAATGTGTATCAAGAGCATCATTTGCAAAGCACTTTTGTTTTCTCTCCCTCCAGCGTTTTCGGCGCGCGTGGCTCACACTCTTTCCGCTGCTCACTCTCACAGACACATGCTCAGTCTCCCAAGGTTGGACAGACACAGCAACACCATGTCGTCGAAGCTTCTATGGTGAATCGCGGAAATAGCCAGGACCAACGGCTTCTGGGACAAAGCATCTGCAACCAAGTTCTTCTGTCCCTGTACATGGACAATGTGGAAGTGAAACTGTGACAAGATATTAGCCCAATGCATCTGCTTTTCCGAAAGCTGCTTCTGTGACGAAAACTTTGATGATCAGTGAAGACCGTAAAATCGGCTCCTAGTAGATAATGTCGCCACTGAGTAAGAGCATGGATAACCGCCAAAAGCTCTTTCTCATAAATCTGTGCTGTCAATTCCGACCTTGAAAACAATCGGCTCTCATAGGCAATGACATGGCCTTCTTGCATTAAGACCGCACCCAGACTACGACCACAAGCATCACAATATACTTTTGAATGACTTTTGTAAATCCGGCAAAGTCAAAACTGGTCTTGTAGTCAATTTCTCTTTCAAAGTCTGAAAGGCAATCACCTCTGTGGGTCCCCACGAGAAAAGGACTCCTTTCTGTGTCAAGATATGCAAAGGGGAAGTAACCTCTGCAAACTTTCTAATGAACCGCCGGTGGTAAGAACATAAGCCCAAGAAGCTTCTAACTTCAAGGACATTCTTCAAATCGGGCCAATCACTTATAGTCTCAATCTTGGCCGGGTCCATCTGTACTCCTGCTTTTGAGACAATGTGTCCCAAAAAGTGTATCTTTGGTAAGAAAAATTCACTCTTCTTGGCATTGATCACCAACTTGTGATCTCACAATGCCTGAAAGACCTGTAGCAGATGTTGTCTTTGTTCTGCCTCATCCTTGGAGAAGACTATAATGTCATCAAAGAAAGTGCCAACAAAAGATCTGTACTCTCTAAAAATCTTGTCCATCATTCGGTTAAAAGTCGCTAAAGCATTGGTAAGGCCAAAAGACATCACCAAAAATTCATATAAACCGAAGCTCGTCCGAAAAGCTGTCTTGTAGACATCTCCCAGCGCGATTCGGATCTGATGATATCCGCTTTTCAAATCAATCTTGCTGAAACAAGAAGATCCCTGTAATCTGTCAAGAATATCATCGATCCTCGGAATCGGAAATCTGTTCTTGATGGTGATTTTATTGAGAGCTCTATAATCAATGCACATTCTCCAAGATCCGTCTTTCTTCAAAACCAACAATATCAGAGAGCAGTAGGGTGAAGTAA
Source organism: Adiantum capillus-veneris (assembly GCF_014529385.1). Lineage (NCBI taxonomy): Eukaryota > Viridiplantae > Streptophyta > Polypodiopsida > Polypodiales > Pteridaceae > Adiantum > Adiantum capillus-veneris. The sequence continues at coordinate 140,975,934 of NC_140954.1, forward strand.
TGTGCTAGATAAGACCCTTTTCCAAGAGGTCTTTCACTTGGTTCATAATCTCTTCATTCTGGGCTCGACTCACTCGGTAAGTGGCTAACTCGGTAAGATGGCCGATTCGGTGGTGTGCTTCGAGGTATCAGTATGATCCTCAGGACGAGATGGTGGCAACTCGCCTGCCTGGCCCTTAGAAAAGCAATCGGCATGAGTCTGGAGAAAATCTTGGTGTTCTTTATCAAGGTCAAAACATATTCGACCTGCGATCGTCATTAATTCTCTCCAGAAATTCGAGTAAAGAAATTGAATTTCATCAAGTACAATCTCTTTGCCCTTTATTTGTCATAGTCGCTTTCCCAGCCCGATAGTCGACCACGGTGTTGTTCTTGTGGTACCAAGGGATTTCTCGGAGGACATCACAACCTTCCTAAGGGCATTACGTAGAAGTCCTCGTGCCCTAAATACCCTGACATTGCAAATGAAGTTTGGCAATGATTAGTCTAATGGCAACATCCCGCGTCTAGGTGCCACTAGAACTGTCTCCGCTTGTGGCCTCAACCTGTTGCACGTAATTCCAAGTCCCAGCCGCCAATTCAAGTGAAAAGAAGTTGGCCTTGGCTCCTCCATCAGAGAATAAATGAGGGCTTCCTGATCTTTCACTTTGCCCCAAGGGTGGCAAGGTTTTGTACTTTCGTTCATCTGATTCGGTTCGGGCCCCACGCAATGTGGTACCAGTTCTCCTTTCATCCGCCCTTTCTGCCACGTTCCTCTGTTGCTCTAGAACTCTTTGGTCTGTCTTCAGTTTGTTCTTGCTGTGCCTTTTTGGGGCATTTTGCGGAGATGTGTCCAAATTCCCCGCAGCCAAAACGGTAAGTCAAATTTCCTGAATGTATCGCAAAACCCCATTTTGCATGACCCATCAATTCTTGAATAGAAATCAACTTTTGTTCCAAGCAGTAGTCTCGGATCTCTGTAGGGAGTCCGCAGCAAAACCGCTCAATCTGTTCCTTAAAAAGACCTTCGTAAACGGAGACGTTGGTAGAAAAGAGTTCCAAAGTCTCTCGCAATAAGCGTCCAAAGAATCTCCCTTGGTCATTCGAAGATGATTCCAAGCGGTTCGTATATCTCGTTCGTACTCACGAGTTAGCCAAGAAGAAAATAAAGAGCCTTTCGAATTTCAACCATGCAACTGGAGCTTCCTTCCTCAGAAGAAGAGTGGACCACCATGTCCGAGCATCTCGGAACCTAGAAAAGGATTCAAATTAATCGATTGTCCACCTTCTTTAAATTCTTTTGTTTTCTTGCTCTCGTCTTCGAGGAAGTCATATTGGTTGGCTTTGTAGAAGTGCGTCTTTTCAAGAGTGCTTGTCCATGTCTTTTTGCGAGTACAGGTTCAACTTTTCTGCACTCGTCTTTCTTTTCGGCTTTCCTCCCTACCCGAGAGGAGAAGCAATGGCCATACGCCATGTCGAGTAAATCTTATCAATTGGGTAATTCTTCATGTGTTTAGCTAACCTGGGATCCCTAGAGTACCTAATCAATCTGTTCACACATATGCCAATCTGCAGTTGACGTTTGTGCTCCTTTTTGGCAGAGATGACACCTCTCAATGGGAAGGCAAAGAAAAGTTGAAAATTCGGTGTGGAACTGAAGAAAAGAATGAAGATTTGGACAGATTCTTGGCGGAAAATTTTGCCAGAATGGCGTACAAACATCAACTGCAGGTTGACACATATGTGAAAAGATTGATCACTCCATAGACGCGAGACTTGTCCACCTTTTACAGGTCACCGCGGCAGCAGCACCACTTTGAAAGGTGTGGAGCGTTATTTCTTTTGGCCGAGACTCAAGAAGGATGTGGACGACTTTGTTTGCAGTTGTTTAGTATGCCAGAAGCTCAAGTTTGATAGGCCTAAGGCACATGGATTACACCCATTTCCACCCGCCCCTGGGAAACTATTGAAATGGATTTTATCTTTGATCTCCTGAAGACACTGAGTGGGCATGATGGCCTTTGGACGGTCATCAACAGATTCAGTAAGCTGGTCTACTGCTCTGCAGTAAAGAAGACAGTAAAGCCAGATCCTTTGGCAAAACTGTTCGAATATATGGCATGTCTGAGTCCATTGTTTCGGACAAAGATCCCCGGTCTACTAGTTGTTTTGGATGGCAATCTGGGAGAACATGGGCATGTGGTTGCAGTTCTCGTCCTCATTCCATCCACAGGCAGATGGGCAGTTTGAAATAGCCAATTCAATGGTTTTGAATTTGTTGAAGTCTTCTTCTTCGGATCAAAAGACTAAATGAGAAAAGTATTTGCCCTTGGTGGAGTTTGCCTACACCGACACACGGGGAAGGTTCCATTTGAATTGTTCAAGGGTGCTAAGAAGCTTCTTCAATTTCTAAGTACCTAAGACAAGATTCTTTTGAAGAACATTTTTGAAACAATGTAATGTTCTAGTTGCTAATCCTTCATTAATTACTTAAACTCATGATTAAGACTTAAGAAACTTGAACTGTCCTCAGAAACAAGACTTGTAAGACTTTGTGTTGATTGATTGAATGTGTGATACAAGGGCTCCTTATATAGAAGACGAAGAGAGACAAATGAAAAGACACGTCTCGTGGTGAAGAGACATGACTTTAGATGTAAAGACACATCCTTTCCGTGAAGAGTTGCAACCATTGGGCAAAGAGTCGCAACCGTAGAGCGAAGGGGTGTGCTTAGTTGTCGAAGGAGTGTGGCTTTTGGCGAAGAGGCACGTCTTTTGGGCAAAGGGGTGTAGTGAACATCCAAGCATAGGGGTCCTATCTTGGCATGGCACTTCGCGTATCTACAACTAAGAGTGTATGTAATACTGCAACATAGTCACAATCGCGACATTTCCTCCCATTGAAAATAAGAGCCCGTGTCAAAGAAATGACTTCTGATGTTGATAGAACTCTGGAAAAGCATTGAATCTTCGAAAATCTTCAATCTTTGAGTTATGGGAAACTTTTGTCTTGAACCTTTGCTTCTTGCGAAACCTTTTTGCTTTGACTGCTAAATCCCATGTAATTGCATTATTCAAAGGTATTACAACATAGTCACAATCGTGACATTTCCTCCCATTTAAAATAAGAGCCCGTGTCAAAGAAATGACTTCTGATGTTGATAGAACTCTGGAAAAGCATTGAATCTTCGAAAAGCTTCAATCTTTGAGTTATCGGAAACCTTTGTCTTGAACCTTTGCTTCTTGCGAAACCTTTTTGCTTTGACAACTTAATCCCATGTAATTGCATTATTCAAAGACTTTTTAGAGGAATCTGGCATAATCAGGTTGATTGCATCAAGAGATTGATCTTCAAAATTCTTCATGTGATATAAGACTTCTGGTTCAAAATCTTCCAATAACTGCGAAACATTTGGTGAAGAGGAAATCTTCTCAAGACATCTTCAGATGGGATAAGTTCAGATGCTTCTTTTAGTGCTAGGCTTCATTATGGCCGAGTCTGCCCTTGATCTCCGGAGTCATGACAAAAACTCAGTACGCTGAACTTTGTGTTGATGTATGCTCAGGAGGTGTATTTTTCCTGTTGCCTTCCGTAAATAAGTACTAGATATTTTTATTTATTTTTATTTTTACTTGTTTCCCCGGGACCCTTGAAAAGGTGCAATTGGACATTGCATGGCCAGTGTGAAACGGCTGCGGCCGAATAGGTTTCTCACATTGGGAGTCTGGGTCGGTCAGTCTGGGACTGGTCGGGCCAGTTAGCACTGAATTCTGATGAGTATGGAAGCCTGTGTGCGCCAAATGAAGTCTGGGCCACTCGGAAAGTCACTTATAACTTTATAAGTCAATGGTCCAATTCAAACAGCTTTTTGCGCCTGCATGGTTGACAAACACTTTTGAAGTGGATGTGATGACAGAATGGCACGAGTTGAATGCCAAACAGTGTGCGAATCTGGAAGAGTACAATAAACAGTTTTGGGCCGCACTGTTGCGAGTCACCTCTTACAGGTTTGTGCCATTGTCAGAACAGATTGAGAAGTACTGTTGCGGATTGCCCAAGAAAATCAGGGACTACTGCACAAAGACTACTGTCATGAATATGTTTCAGTTGATAGAGAATGCAAGAGTGGCCAACAATCTGTCGAAGGGAGATTCCGATGGATTTAATAGCCACAAGAAAGGGTCCCAAGGAAAACAGTTTTTAGCCAAGGGCAATGTTGCAGCAAAGCCTTCTGAGCCTCCCACCAAGAAGCCCTCCACTGAAGAAGGTGATACGTCCAAGAAGCAATCTAAGTCTTCTTCGGGACGAGGACAAGGACAAAAGAGGCATTTTTCTGGCAAAACTTTTGAAGAACGGAAAGCTCTTAGGGAGGCCAAGAAATGCTACATTTGTGAACAGGAAGGACATTTTGCGAATGAATGCCCACAGAAGAAGTCACAGGATAAGGATGACAAGTCAGACCATAAAGGGAAGAAGCCAAAGCCAAGTGCAGGACTTGTTTCAGATTTGGCTGGTCTGGATGCGGAAGAATTTCATATTATGCCACTTGAGGGTTGTGATGTGTTACTGGGTATCCCATGGTGTTACAGGTTGCATGCTATGGTGGATACTTACAACAAAAAAATTACCCTTGTACATAGAGGAAAGACTCATGTCCTTGATGTAAAGCTTAAAGGCGAGTCTGTTCCAGTTGTTTCTGCTTCTGCTATTTCATCTGTAATAAAGAATCATCTTTTTGCGTACTTGATCTTTGCAAAAGAAGTACCTCAAGTTGTATCTAATTTATCTACCTTAGATAAAGACAGGTCAACTTTTTTGAGTGGTTTAAATGATTGTTTTTCGGACTCTTTGCCAGGGGAGTTACCTCCTGAGAGACCTGAGGATCATACTATAGATCTTGTGCCAGGTTCTAGTCCACCGAATAGACCACCATACAGGGTTAGTGCAGCCCAACAGAAAGAGATTATGAGTCAGGTCAACGAGCTTTTAGAGAAGGGGCTGATTCAGCCCAGTTCATCCCCTTTTTGTTCGCCTGTACTCTTAGTGCAGAAGAAGGATGGTTCATGGCGCATGTGCATTGACTATCGCGCCTTGAATAAGAATACTATCAAGAACAGGTTCCCCATACCGAGGATAGATGACATTCTTGATCGGCTTGAGGGAGCGTCATTGTTTACAAGGATAGACCTAAAGAGTGGGTATCATCAGATACGCATTAGGCCAGAAGATGTCCATAAGACTGCGTTCAAGACAACATTTGGTCTCTATGAGTTTCTTGTTATGCCATTTTGTCTCACAAATGCTCCTGCCACGTTTAATAGAATGATGGACATAATTTTTAGACCACATAGAAACTTCGTGGGTACCTTCTTTGATGACATGATTGTCTATTCGAAGTCCGAAGAGGAGCATAGGGATCACTTGACTGCAGTTTTCAATGAGTTACGTAAGAACAGGCTACTCATTAATGCGAAGAAGAGTGAATTCTTTTTGCAAGAGATTCATTTCCTTGGGCACATTGTTTCAAAGGATGGGGTACGCATGGATCCTGCTAAAGTGGAAGCAATTAGGTCATGGCCAGACTTGAAGTCCGTACATGACATTCGAAGCTTTCTAGGCTTATGTTCCTACTACAGGAGGTTCATTCGAAATTTTGCTGAGATTGCTTCTCGACTCCATGCACTACAAGGAAAAGGAGTTACTTTCAAGTGGACAGTCAAGGAAATTTTAGCGTTCAAACACTTGAAAGAGAAGCTGACTTCAGATCCGGTAATCATTTTGCCAGATCTTTCGAAACCTTTTGTGGTTCAGTGTGATGCGTGTGGCCATAGTCTTGGTGCAGTTCTAATGCAGAATGGCCGAGTAGTCGCATATGAGAGCAGAATTCTTTTGAAGACTGAAAGGAACTTGCAAGTCTATGAGAAAGAATTGCTGGCAGTAATTCATGCTCTCACTAGTTGGAAACACTATCTGCTAGGGGCTGATTTTGTTGTCCAAACGGATCATCAAACCTTGCGATATTTTCTCACACAGACGAAGTTGTCTGAGAAGCACATGCGATGGGCAAACATCTTGTCAATGTTCCATTTTCAGATTGTGCATGTGCAAGGGAAAAAGAACGTGGTGGCTGATGCGTTGTCACGAAAGCCCCAAATTTCAGCAGTGTCAATTCCGTACCATTGTGAACTAGACGAAATGAAGACACAATATGCTGAAGATTCAGATTTTGCAAGGATCTATGACCAGCTTGTTGATGGGCAACATCATGAGCACTATATGCTTAAGAATGACTTTCTCATGATGCATGGAAAGTTATGCGTTACTAAACAGTTACGGCCAAAGATTTTGATGGAAAGTCATGCTCCACCTTATGCTGGGCATCATGGAATTGATGCGACAATGAAAGGGGTTGAGGCATTCTTCTATTGGCCAGCTTTGCGTCAAGATGTTGACACATTTGTAAGATCATGCTTAGTATGCCAAATTTGACAAATTTGACAGACAAAAGCAACCGGGATTGTTGCAGCCATTGCCGATCCCAGATAGGCCATGGGAAAGCATAGCAATGGACTTTATCTTTGATCTTCCAAGGACGCAAACATGCAATGATGGGATTTGGACTATCATTTGTAGATTCAGTAAGCAGGTCCATTTCATTCATGTGAGGAAGAAGATAAAGCCAGAACACATGGTCAAGATATTCATGAGCAATATCTTTAAATATCACGGGATGCCTTAGTCAATTGTCAGTGACAGGGATCCACGTATGACGAGTCTTTTCTGGAAGGCATTGTTTGAGAACATGGGCACTACACTAAAGTTCTCTTCTTCGTTTCATCCGCAAACTGATGGACAGTCAGAAGAGGCAAATTCTACTGTCCTGGACCTGCTCAAATGTTATGTGTCAGAGCACAAGGCAACTTGGGAACACCATCTTCCATTGGTTGAATATGCTTACAATAACACTGTGCATACGTCAACAGGTAAGGCACCATTTGAGATAGTGGAAGGAGGAAAGAAAGTCCCGCCCATTTTGCAGACTAAGGACAAGATTTTTGAGGCAGACAAGTATGTGCAAGATATGGATGAAACATACAGGAAGATAAAGATTGCTCTTGAGAAGACTCAGGCTAAGCAAAAGAAAGCTGCTGATCGTCACCGTCGTGAACTTGTATTTTCACTTGGTGATTGGGTGCTTTTGCGCTTTGAAAAGGCCAGGTTAAGGAAAAGGAAAGGCAAGGAACGCATGTTTCCTAAGCTCAGTATGCGATATTATGGTCCTTTTCAGATTTCAGAAAAGATCAGCGATGTAGCTTACAGGTTAAAGCTACCAGAAGGCTGGAAAATACATAATGCTTTTCATGCCAACCTTCTAAGACCCTTTGTTGGTAATGTGCCAGAGAATATGCTTGATGAGAAACAACCCGAAGTGGAAGAATTGGATGAAATCCTTGTTCTTGAACAGATATTGGCACATAAAGAAAGAAAGGTTAGAGGAAAGGTTGCAAGACGCTATTTGGTGAAGTTCAAGAACTATCCATCATTGGATGCCAAATGGATGGAAGAGTCTGAATTGCTTGATTCATCTCAGCTATTGCAATTGTATCTTGAAGCCTTTCAGATGGAACCCACAGTGACTTGATGTAGACTTTTTGGAGCAAGGCAAGAGCATGGTTCATGATGCTCAAGAGAGTAGTTAAGCAATTGTATCTACTCTTTCCATACAGAATTTAGCCAGAGAAGTTTGTGCTTCAGAGTACACTAGAAGGCTTCTATGCTTGATATATGTGTCGTAGCCAGGTTGGTGGGATTGTTTAATCGTCCAACACTACATTTCCGGAAGCATGTATATCTTGGATTCCCATCATAGAATATGTGTGATATCAACAGATACCGCATGTATTATTGGCATGCAAGCGAGGTTGCTTGCAGTATTTCAAGGGTGGGGTGTGTCACCAAGAGGTGTATTTTTCCTGTTGCCTTCTGTAAATAAGTACTAGATATTTTTTTTTATTTTTTATTTTTACTTGTTTCCCCGGGACCCTTGAAAAGGTGCAAGTGGACATTGCATGGCCAGTGTGAAACGGCTGTGGCCAAATAGGTTTCTCACATCGGGAGTCTGGGTTGGTCAGTCTGGGACTGGTCGGGCCAATTAGCACTGAATTCTGATGAGTATGGAAGCCTATGTGCGCCAAATGAAGTCTGTGCCACTCGGAAAGTCACTTATAACTTTATAAGTCAGTGGGAACTAGAGAATTAACTCAAAAGGGGCAAACTGGACACATGGCGGCTCCAGGCAGTTTTGCCACTTCCAGCATGAAGAGGGGGCGCCCAATTTGAGAGAGGAGGCTGAATTTTACTCTAAGGAGCTACAGTGTGTGTGTGAGTAGTGGGTGCAGGTCTACAGCTTTAATGGAAAGCTTGCCTTCTCCTCTGTCTCATGTAACGCGATGATTTGCTCTCGTGTATCTCTCTCTCCCCTTTGGCACATATGGTAATGCCGCACTAGTTGGGCTACTCAGATGAACATGTACAGTTCTGGGGGTTTATGCGCCTTTGCCAAGGCAAGAGCCTTTTGAACAGGAACCGGATTAGCTAATTGCTAATCCCCCACAGGTACGCACAGTTCCATCGCGAAAGATTGCGAGTTCGGAGAGTTTTCTCGCGTGAAAACTCGTCCAATTCACAGGGGAACTGTCCCATCATGTGCGGGAGCCCTTGGGACACGCGTAGGTGTGTTCGCTCCAATAAAAACGATCCGAAACAGCGAATTACAGCCTGCTGTGTTTTTCTGCAGGTTTAGGGTTTCGCACCTAATCTGCAAGGGAACATTGGGGGAGCCTCGTGAGAGTCTTGGGATGCGTTTACAGGCTTTTGGGCACCCGGCAGTGAAAAACAGGGAATTATAGCCCACTGAATTTCTGTGACAGCTCACCGGAAAGCTTCCAGATAGCGAGGGAATCTGTCCTAGACAGGTGCTTTTGACCTACAGGGGTTTTTGCGCCGTTATGTTGCCAAAATCAGGTCGAAAACCTGCGTTTTCAGCCCTCGCCAGGTTTGGACAGCTTTGTGAAAGCTTGTGCGAAGTGGTTGGATCGTCTACCTTAATTTGAATAAAGAAATACCGAAAGGGGCGCCAGTCTTTGGGGCCTATAGGGTGTCGGTCTCGTGTGCGCAGTGACATTCTAGTCGCTGGACGCAACTGTGTTCTCTTCCCTTCTCAGTGCTCTGTGTAAAGTTAACAGGTAATTGAAATAGTACCGCCCTCTACGTTGTACAGGCCGGTTACAGTGTGCGTGTGGTGTGTGTTGTGTTGGGGAGCATATGTTAGTACCTAGTCCTACACCCACTATTGGGCACTGATGACGTTAGTGGGGATGTCGTGGTATTTAGTCAATACTATGCATGATGGGGCTGATGGTTATATTGTCTTGTGGGTGACTACCATGGGTCTATACCTTGCACTTTCCTTCAAGGGTGAATCTGGGCTTATCCTAGATTCATCTAGGTATATAAGTTCAACTTTAGTAATCACTGGAGAGGATTTTGGCTTGAGAGTGTAATCATCATCCAATAATGAATCCCAACATTCTTCAGACTCATCTTCAGAAACTGCCATTTCATGACTTGCAATTGGCATATCATCATCCAACAAAGAATCAAAGAAAGCATAGTTGTCTTCAGACTCGGAATGTGCAACCATGCCCTTATCTTTGTTTGGTAACGAAGTATCACTTGGAAAAACTTCTTCATCAATAATAATTTCTACATCTGCATCGGAAATCATATTCGCTTCATAATCCACTGTATCATGCTGTTTGACTAGTACACGAGAGGCTTAAATCACTCCGTGTAAAATTAGTTCTCGTCCATCTTTGAACAAGTTGACAGTATGTCCTCCTAATTGCAGGATCATACTGGAATAACCAATGCTGACCAAGAATCATGTCGTAATAAGATAAAGGCATGACTTCGAAATCCAATTGATCTGCATAATTTTGAATACCGAATTGCAATTGTCGAACTGTCTGATCACAAGTTAAAATTGATCCATCTGCTAATTCCATATCATATAAGTGAGATGTCTTCTGAGTTGGTAAGCCAAGCTGTCGAACTATTTGAGTACTGACGAAATTATTCGAGCATCCGCTGTCCACCAAAATGTCGATGGAGCGACCATTGATAGTTCCAACAAGGCTCAAAACTTGCTTTGAGAGAGGCTCCAAAATTAAAGAATTGCCTTGAGCATGCTTCATAAGAATAGTCATATCCTCTGAGACACGAATCGTATTGACCACAGATTATCCTTTATCCTTAGCAGAATCAAGTTGTTCAGAATTCCATGATGTTTTTGCGTTGGAATTTCTTTTCAGATTAGACGGATTTGGTCTCTTTGGACATTGGTACCATGATACCATCTATGGTCACCACCGCAAATTGTACATAAACCATCCTTCTTTGAAGTGAAAGATGCATTTGAGGAAGAGCCTTGCTGAGTATTGGAACGCCGATCTTGAGAAAAATCACGTCCTTTACCACGATCAAGTGGAGAAACATTTGAAGAAGATCTGCTTTGAGATTGTCGATCTTGAGAATAGAACCTTGAAGTTGAATAAGGTGCTGTGGCTTGCTGTCTGAACTGAGATTGATGTTGCTGACTTGGCTTTTGCCGTCTCTGCGATCGTGCTGTGGCTTGCTGTCTGAACTGAGATTGATGTTGCTGACTTGGCTTTTGCCGTCTCTGCGATTGTGCTGTGAAAAACGAGCGCTATTTGAAGATCTGTCACCAGGGAGAAAATTCCGTGTAGGGCGTCGATTATCGCCAAGACACTCCACATAGGCAATTGCAACATCCAAGGTGGTAGGGTTGTATTTGTGCACATCGTCTTTCAGATTGGGTTCGAGTCCGTTGATAAAGCTCTGAAGTTTATCAGAGGGACTAAGGGTCTCTATCTCCAAAGTTAGCCTTTGGAACTCTGTGATGTACGCGGCCAAGGAACCTGTCTGGCTCAGGCGGCGAAGGGAGGACCGAGCATGAAAATCCGCATTGGCAGGTTCGAACGCCTTGCGAATAGCACACCGGAATTTATCCCAAGAAGGTGTGTGTTTTACCATCAGCATCCCGTCGTTGCCACCAAAGAAATGCTGTGTCCTTAAGCAGAGAACTAGCAAGTGCAACTTTTTAACTCTCAACTAAGTCTGTGTTTGATAAGTAGACCTCCATTTTGAATAGCCATTGGTCCAGCACGCGCTTGTTGCGGCGACCATTATACGGTTCCGGCAGTTTAACATCAAGCTTCTTCTTCTGTGCAGCATTAAAAATTTTGTAAAGTAATTAAGTTCGCGGTTTTCTACCTCTTCAGTTGGATCTGGTTCGTTTGGTTCGTCCATTGAAGCTTCAGAAGAAGGTGTGGAAGATGCTCCATGTGTAGTCTTAGAAGGAGCAGGACGACTTCGAGAAGTGTTTTGCGTCTGCATCTGATCCAAGCGAGTGAAGTGATGCGAGACTTGTGGAAAGTGTGACCATCTGCTCCTTGATAAGAGTAAGGGCGTCGTCAGATTGACCAACTCCGTCTTGAGAATTCGGCATGGTTACGCCTCAAAGGGAACTCTCGAATAGATGCAGGTTCTGGTTCTGGGACGGGTGCTCCGAGTGAAAACTCTGTTCCGAACGGGTTCCAGCTCTGGGGTCTGTTAATAATCTAGAATAAACTACCACTTCGGGAGCAAAGTTTTTTTTTGACAAGAGAACAGTGTTCGGAATTCATCGCCGGCTATGATGGCAAAAAGGCTCGCGCGCGCAAAGTGCACACAAGGCCAACATGGGAGAGTGGAAGAGAGGGTGAAGTCGGCAATAAACGAATGCGTGGATTCATGTTGATCTGGTGGGTTTTCTCTTTGTTTTTTTTCAAGTTAGTTTATTTGGGGGTTTATATGATCAAGTGAGTGAGTTCACATGGGCTTTTAAAAAATTGGGTAAATTTTGGGGTAGGCCAGCCAAGTTCGGCCGCGCACCTAATTAGATCCAGCGGACAAAACTTAAAGGTAAGTTTCTAAGGCTAAATTTTCAGCCAGTGTAAAAATACTCTGTAGTGTAAGTTTTCAGCCAACCTAAAAATTTATCCAGCACTGTTTCAGCCCATGGCAGCATTTCAACTAAGTGGTGCGTCGCTTCAGAAGAAAAGGGGGGCAGGCTGCCTGCTGTGAGCGTGTTTGCGTGAAGGGGTGCGAGAGCAGAGGTGCAATTCAACAATCAGCCCAGCGTTTCAGAATTCAGCCCAGTGTATGTATGAAATTCAGCCCACAAAGTGGTGCGCAAAGGGGTACGTCTCCTTGGGGAAAGGGTGCGAGCATGGGCGCAGGTGTGGCTGCCTGCCGGGTCCGTGCCCTTTCACATGAAGGGGTGTGAGAGCGGAATTACCACCCAAGGGTTGGGACACGTGAAGAGTCACCAGCATAAATTCACCGGGTATGCGATACACACGCATCTGTGGTCTCTCTTTTATTCATAACATTGGAAAAAAATTCAAGTTACCTCATGCTCATAGTTGTGTGTATACCACTTTTCTTCTGCTTCCATGCAACACCGGAAGAGGGGGGGAGAGTGTAGCGGCGAGGGTGAGAGGCTCACAACCTTTGGGTCCCAGGATTTTTTTTTGCTCTGATAGCACTGTAAGGATTCTAGTTGCTAATCCTTCATTAATTACTTAAAACTCATGATTAAGACTTAAGAAACTTGAATTGTACTCAGAAACAAGACTCAGAAGACTCTGTGTTGATTGATTGAATGTGTGATACAAGGGCTCCTTATATAGGAGACGAAGAGACACAAATGAAAAGACATGTCTCCTGGTGAAGAGACATGACTTAAGACGTAAAGACACATCCTTTCGGCGAAGAGTTGCACCATTGGGCAAAGAGTCGCAATCATAGAGCAAAGGGGTGTGACCAGTCGTCAAAGGAGTGTGGCTTTTGGCGAAGAGGTACGTCTTTTGGGCGAAGGGGTGTGACCATCCAAGCGTAGGGGTCCTCCTTGGCATGGCACTTCGCGTATCTGCAACTAGGAGTATGTAATACTGCAACAGTCACAATCGTGACAAACAAAGTCTAGAAGGCATGGAAGGCTATCTAGCCGTTTAAAGGAGAAGCGGTCGTCCTCTTTTGACAATGACCTGATCAACAAGAAAACCAAGGAGTTCAAGGAAGGGAGTCAGGCCATGACACCCATTGCGCCCTAGAGTTTGTGCAACAGTTTAACGTCACCTTCTTTGGAGAGCGGTTCTCAAAACATTCCAAGGAGCGAAAAGCAGCATCTTCCTCTGTTATTACACAGAGAAACACATGCGACGTGGTTAAAATTCTTTTCTTTTCACGTCAACTTGGATAAGATGAATATGCAAGAGATATCATCATGCCTTGGCATCACTTGAACATGACTGAGAAAGATACATTGGATGACTACTGCCAAAGGTTTTGGGATACTTGTCGCAGATTCTTTTGAAAGACCAAATTGAGCGGTTTTGCTATGATTTGCTAAAGAGATTCAAGACTATGTGTCACAAGACGAGCACCACGTGCCAATAGAAAAGAACAGACTGAAACAGACTTTTAGCACTTCAATAACAACTGAATTGAGAGAGAAAGACAACATGCGACACGGAGTGGCAGAATCCCACCCCAAAGAGTATTGGCCCCAAACCTTGGCGCCCCTTTCAGTGTTTCTTTATATTGCATCAACATAGTACAAGCTGGTACTCGAGACTTTGCACCTTCTCCAAGAAGCATGCCAGAGAATGAGCCCTAACTTCATATTTAAAGGCCCTTGGCCTAAAAAGCAATTACAGTGAAAAGCCTTCAAACTTAAAAGCATCCGGTCCAAAAGCAAAGCCAAAAAGGTGCCAACGTAAATCACGGAAATCCGTACAGCTTGCCACGTCATCAACCAACGCAATTTTTAGAAATCTCCCTGCTGCCCTTAGGGTTAGGGTTAGGGTTTTTGCTCTCGAGTAGCCACATCATCACTTTGTGATAGTTTAAGCCCCTCGGCCACATCTATAAGTTGGCTCCATTCTTTAGGCTTTGACACGTTAGTAGTTTGTTACATCTCCCCTTCTTGAAAGAGAGTAATCGTCCGCGATTACAGCATATTTGCAAAACAACTCAAGTTAGCTCAAAAATTTCCAAGGGACATTCCGAGGGACAATCAGTTTGCTCTTTTTATTAAGGAGTTAGCTTCTCCTTTCTGCTCTTTTGATCAAGAAGTTAGCTTCTCCTCTTGGCTGTTTTGATCAAGGAGTTAGCTTCTCCTTTCTGCTCTTTTGATCAAGGAGTTAGCTTCTCCTTTCGGCTGTTTGAATCAAGGAGTTAGCTTCTCCTTTCTGCTCTTTTGATCAAGGAGTTAGCTTCTCCTTTTGTCCAGATCGGAACTCTTGATATTCCGGCGTAGTAAAATTAGCCATCACACCCAGACCTTACTGATCTTCCATGGGTGTCTTGATGCACTAAAATTACATACTCAGGCAATCTCATCCAATTAGGAATATTCAGTAATTGACACATCACAATGCAACACAAATGCTCACATATGCATGTTACAAGACACAACAAACAGCGCCGCTGAGCACTCCCTCGAGACAAACGGTCTGCGGTATGAAGCTACTCAACAACTACCTCGTCACTCCCCTCGCAAATAACCTAAAAAGGTCTAGGCCATGAGCTCAGAGGACTGTACAACCAAACGGTCCCCAGACCGCAGTTTGCGTCGCTTGGAGGTTCAAGCATACAACCAAACGCTCCCCAGGCATCGGCCTGCATTGTTCGGAGGTTTTCTAGCATACAACGGAACGCTCCCCAGGCATCGGCATGGTCGTTTCGAGGTTTTCAAACATACAACGAAACGCTCCCCAGGCATCGGCCTGCGTCGTTCCGAGGTTCAAACAATACCAAAACAATATTTCTCACTTCTCCACCCGGGAGTAAATCACCAATCATTGAAGCCAGTATCAAACCAGAGTCAAACAATTCAAATCTGCACCAAAACAGGTTCAAAATAGATACCATCCATTTCAAACAAATTCCAAATAGGATCACCAAACAAGATCAAACAAAACTCAAACTTAAAAAGCAATCTTGACATCAATCAAGCTCGAAAAGTCGATTGACTTTCCATCTTGAAACTTGCACCAAAAATTAGGGTTAGGTTCCTTCCATGAGGTCGTAGCTGAACACAGCATGGTCCATCAGCTCTTGGATAGACAGTGTTTCTTTGGCGGCGATGGTAGTCCCAAGACATAGCAATCACACCGAACCTCCAAGGTTATCTGCTTGTGAAGAGACATCTACTGAGAGATGTCGAGAAATTTCAAGTTATAATTTGCTAGGGTTTCCATGGCAAGCATTTCAGGATACCCCACTTTGCCAGAAGTTGCACTCCGAAGAAAGATGTCAGAAACCATTAAACTTCGGACAAATTTTTTTTTTGTCTTGAAAGCTTGCCAAGTACTTGGAGTGTGCGGCTTGGTAGCTATAGACATCAACATCTGCATGGCACTGCTTTTGAGAAAAACAGTGACTCAAAACAAATATCGGATCCTTCTTTGCAAGTGATCTTAATGGCTTATGCCCTGTAAGACATGAGCGGTGAAGACAGGAGCGCGCTTGATGTGCGATGAAGTAAGGGTGGGAGTGGCTAATAAATCCGAATTGGAGGGCGAAGATACCTCAAATAAATTTCCGATGGCTCTGTTTGCTCTTTTGTAGGACCGGTATGCTTTCAGAAAAGCACACGCCTAATGCTCTGATACCACTGTCACAAGACGGGTACCACGTGCCAATAGAAAAGAACAGACTAAAACAAACTTTTAGCACTTCAATAACAACTGAATTGAGAGAGAAAGACGACATGTGACATGGAGTGGCGGAATTCCACCCCAGAGAGTATTGGCCCCAAACCTTGGCGCCCCTTTCGGTATTTCTTTTATATTGCATCAACACAGTACAACCGGGAATCGAGATTGTGCACCTTCTCCAGGAAGCATGCCAGAGAATGAGCCCTAATTTCATATTTAAAGGCCCTTGGCCTATAAAGCAATTACAGTGAAAAGCCTTCCAACTTAAAAGCATCTGGTCCAAAAGCAAAGCCAAAAAGCTGCCAGCATAAATCACGGAAATCCGTACAGCCTGCCACGTCATTGGCCAGTGCAATTTTTGGAAATCTCCCTACTGTCCTTAGGGTTAGGGTTAGGGTTTCCAAAATTAGGCTTTCAGCAGTTAGAGTTTTTGGTAGAAATTAGGGTGTCATGTGACACATCCAACCCTATGTGTCCGTGGATAAGCTACAGCACGACAAGGGTTCAGTCAGTCCAGTCAGTCTAGATTTAGAAGTGATCTGACACTTTTGTGAGTCTGTTCGCAGACCGTGCATGCCCGGTCACTTAGTGTAGATGCATATCCTCTGGTTGCACACAGCATGATCATAAGCATTCCCATCAGAATCCATCAGAATGAGTGAGGGGAATTTTCCAGTGCATTTAGCCTATTTTCTCTATTTTTGACATTTTTCACTTATTATTTTTAAGTGACTTTTGTTGGAAAGTAGGTAGGGCAAATTGAGTAAGTTTGTATATAAGCAAACCTAGACTAGCACTATTTGGCAGAAGAGGCAATAGGAGCCAAGCTCAGCAGGCAACTTCTCAGCAAGACCAAGCCTTGGTGGATTCCTTCCAAGCAGCAGATTCCCCCCTCATCCCAGCGTTTTTGGAAAGCAAGCCTCAACCTTGGCGTTTTTGCATCAACAGTCATCGCCATACCTCCCGGCCACGAGCGCTTGCATCAGCATCATCATCCATCGTCGGAAAGCAGACAAGCTAGCGTTTTTGAAAACCAGCAGCTTAGCGTTTTTGGTTTTCCCTAGCGTTTGCAAATTCCAGCCTTTACAGTCCTTCAGCTCGGCGATTTTCAGCATTAGAAGACCATCAAGATCAGCCCAAAGAAGTAGCAGATTCAGCCCTGATAGACCATCAGTTTTCAGCTCTAGACCTGCAGATTTTCAGCGTCAAAGACCCACAGAAACAGTCCCCCAAATCAGCGTTTTTGGACTAGTCGCAGATTTCAGCCCATAGCGTTTTTGGACAGCAGTAGATACTAGAAAGATTGCAGATTTCAGCCCTTAGGTCGGTCTCGTCCTCACCGTCGTCATCGCCGACATAGCCTAGACTTGCATCAATCACATACATACCGTTTGTACCAGATTGTGCAATCATAAGTAGACCACTCTCGCCGACGAGAGTGGGGCCTTCGGAGGAGGGTTTTTACAACGTCTCTGGTGCCGTATCTCTCTTCTCTCTCTATCTCTCAGTCTCATACACTTGCACGCACAGTGTCCGCTCACTTTGTTTGTGATCATTGCACTCTCTCGTTAAGAACGGAAGGCTCTACCTTCCATAAGAACAAAAGGAACCTTGAGCACAGTTCGGAGCACTCATCTTGAGCAAAGCGCAAACATTCATTCTGTTGCACCTAACATTGGTATCAGAGCTTTGGCAGTGTTCTGTATCACTCAAGGAAAGAACCACAAGAAATTTTTGCGGTTGCACGAACCCAAGTTCACTTGGGCGTGTCGATTCCTAATCGTGTTTTTAAAGAGTGACAGGAAACCCAAGAAAGAAGGGCTTGTCCAGCCTCTCCTTGTGCCTCTTTTCACTCATTGAGAGCGGACCGTGCACTTAGCGGCCGGCCAATCGACTTGAGGTGGGAAAAAGAAACCTTGGTGTGAACGCAAGGCTGCCAAGGGGTGCGCCCGCGGAAAAGAGTAGAACTCGGGTGAAGAGATGATCCTTCTCTAACACAGATTGCAAGCGAAAGAAGAACCTCAAGACCCCGCAAGAACCCAAGTTCCTCGTGAACTTAAGAACCCAAGACCCCAAGAACCCACGAGAACCCACGACTTCAGTAGATGGTCATCACTCGAAGCGAAACGGATACTTCGCTTGGAAGTGATGAGCATGTGAGAGGCGAAGAAGAATTTTTCCCACCAGGAGGTTTTTTCGACCCTCCTCCTTCCCCATCTACGTGAAGGATTACGCTGTGAGCGGGATGGAAACACACAGAACGCCTCTATAACAACCCGACACACACTCTTGGAAAGATACACACACACACTATGGGGCACCACTCGGCTTACACAATCCACCTGGCCGAGACAGGGAACACACCGATGGAGTGAGAGGAGAGAGACTGTCTGTTTACCCACTCCACAGAGAGAGAGAGAGACACACACACACACCCAAAAAACTCAGCTCAAAAGAGGAGAATTTCTGATGTTTAGATATAATAGAGCTTGGGCCAACACCAATGGGGCAAATAGCTCACACAATATGGGTAAAATATGCCAGATACAATCACAAATTGGAGAAGAAGCTTCATTCATAGGAGAAACTTACACAGCCAAAACAGCAGAAAAACAATGAGGAATTTGGCAAAATGGATAGCGCCATCGCATCCGGAACGGCCCAAAACCCCAGTCTACAATGTCAAAGTGCTCAAATTCGACATCGGATAAGCAGCTTAGGGCCAAAACAGGCTCCAAAAACCCCAAAAACACAGTTGCGGCTGTTCCTCCTCTCTTCTCCACGTTTTTTCTGGTCTTCTCTCTTGTTTTTCAGTTCCCACACTTAGCTTTATTACTTGGGCACCCTTGGCCTTTTAGATGACCTCAAACGGACCCCGAACAGGCCAAAAACTGACCTCGCAGTGCATAGTTGTCACCTTTTTGCATCATCCGCACACTTGGCACTCAGCTTTTTCCAATAATGCATCTCGCCACCACATGAAGTGGCCCCAAAATATGGTCCTCGTGATGACCTTTCTGCATAATTATCACAAGAAAACATCCACGTCGTGTCTTTACTTATCCACGCGCAAGTATTGACCCCATTCGACGTCCTGACGCCACTAGATGTCATCTGACGCATCTGCTTACCTCATGTCGTCGGCCCGCGGATAGCTTCCTCGAGAAGTTTTACGCGCTACCAACTCCTCATTATTGTAGAAAAAACACATTGGTACTGGTAATAGTGAAAAACGATGCACTATGTACACCCTGTCCTACCTGTACACATGTGGGCCCCACGTAACCACCTGGCTCTGGAAAATGGGCAATCCTTTATTTTATGCACCATGCATGTGTATGTACATATGCGCAATCCCTTGCTCCAAAAAACTCCTGACATAATTTGCCCATCCCCTAGCCTGCTAGATCATTCATGATCAGCAGCAGCATAAAGCGATATGAGACTCTCCGCATCACAAGTCTCCTCATCCCTCACAGACATTACTTACTCCACAGACAGCTCATCTTGTTCCACCATCATTAATCTAGCATGATACAATTTAAGACGCAATCCATTTACCCTTGACTTATGTAAAATCCCATCTAGGTTAGCCAACTGATATGTGCCATTCGGAAAACACTCCACTACCTTGAAAGGGCCTTCCCACTTAATTTGAAACTTCTTTTGGAAGGTGTTGTCCAGCTTACTGTTGTAGCGCAAAACCAAGTCATGCTTCTTGATACCCTTACTTTTGACCTTTTCATTTATCTTTGCCAAAGCCCTATCCTGCATCTGTCCATAATGCTCCAATGCACTCATCCTATCCAGCTGAACCTCTTGTAACTGTAAGAGCCTCTCTTTGAATGCATCACTAGGCGGCCCAAGCAACTTCTCTAGCATCTTTACTGCAGGCAACTCTACCTCCACAGGCAATAGTGCTTCCTTTCCATACACCAAATGAAATGGAGTGAACCTTGTACCTGTCTTCACTGAAGTACGGTAAGCCCATAATACACTAGGTAATTCCAAATCCCAATTCTTTCCTTGGTGCTCTGTCACTTTCGAAAGAATTTGCACCAACTCACCATTGAATCTTTCATTTAAGCCATTACACTGCGGGTAATAAGGAGTGGTATGCTGATGCCTAATCTTCATCTTTGCACATAAAAAGTCTAGCAGTTTAGCTCTAAATCCTGGCCCCTTATCTGAAAGTAGCTCCAATGGCACCCCAAACTTGCAACATATTTCATCATACATAAATTTTGCGCTTTAACACAACTACCAATAAAAGGTTCCAATACCCAATTTGCTCTCTTGATAGAAAGATGGTCCATTTGAATGAATGAAGGGAACTAGATGATAGCTCGTCACAGGATACTGGAGAATCACAGGGCTTTGACGAACTAAGGGAATCAGTTGCAAGTTCATCAAAGGATTCCAAAGAAAGAGGAATCAAATGACAATGCGTCTTAGGATTACAATGATTGACTCTGACGTGCCAATGGACAGGGGAAGCGAAAGATGCTACCCACAGGTCCAGGGCACAAGGAAAGAAAGGAAAAAGGGAATCAGTTGGTAGATCAGAACATTCCCTAGCCCAAGGATAAGATTTTTAAAGCCGACCAATACACGAGCGACTTGGACATTGCTTTTGCCAAGGTCCAGGAGGCTTTAGAGAAATCTCAAGAACAACATAAGAAGGCAGCAGATCGACATCGTCACGGTTTGAAATTAAAGGAAGACGATTGTGTGCTCTTATGTTTTGAGAAGGCATGCCTAAGAAAGCAAAAGGGAAAGGAGCGGCTTTTTTTTCCAAAGCTTAGCATGAGGTATTATCGTCCTTTCCAAATTAAAGAAAAGATAAATGATGTCTCCTTTAGACTCAAGCTGCCGGATACTTGGAAGATTCACAATGCATTCCATGTGAGTCTCTTGAAAATTTTTAAAGGTGATGTGCTAGTTGATGGGGAGCTTGATGAGCAACCCGAAGTGGGGGAAAGCGAGGAGATACTCATTCCAGAACAGATTTTGGCACACAAGGAAAGAAAGATGAAAGGTAAAGTCATTAGGCGGTTCTTGGTTAAATTCAAGAACTATCCCGCATTGGATGTGAAGTAGATGGAGGAGGACCTAGCAGATACTCCTTAGATTTTGGATCTTTACCTAGAAGCATTTGGTTTAGCATAGTCTACTCTGATAGAACCCCGAATTCAGCAAAGGTGAATCTAGTGTAGCGGGTTTGCACAAGAGGGGCATCATTCCGCTCCTTTGTCAACGAATTACCCCAATATTGAATAAAGTCATTGATGTCCTCTTCGGGTTTCAGGGATACTAATGGTTTGACCAGTATTCTGCTGTATGGCTTGATGACACGGAATTCTCGAAAAAGAATATGATTGATTTGTACTTGACTTGTTTGAGTGCAGGAACTGAAAGACGAAATGACTGCAGCAATACGGTCTCATAAATCTCCAGAGACATGATCGCAATAAGGATTAGTTAATCATGGATCAGTGAGGTTCGGAATGGATCTAGATGCAATTACTAAATACGTTGCTGATGCTCATGGTCTGAGATTTGGAATGAATTCTTCTATGATGTCGAGTGATGTCCAGTGATGTGACTGTCAATCTGTACAAGTGCTAGATGTGTTGTGTCTAGTGCGTCGATACTAACAGTTAGTGTCTTCTAAGACAATTTATGGCCTCTGTCTGTTTTGCAGGCGTAATCGAGGGCGATTACAATTCTTTCAAGAGGGATGAATGTCACAAACTGATGACGTGGCAGTGCCCAATACAGATTGCTGACGTGGTAGTTGACGACAGACAATACGGATTTTCGCGTTTTGGCGCTGACAGCTGTTGAAGTAGCAGGCTGTACGGAAATCCCGCTTTTTGCGTTGGCTGATTTTACTGGCAGGTTTTGAGCCAGTTGCTTTTGAGAGATTATTGCTTTTGAGTTTGAATCTTTTGGGGCTCTGCTTTTAGCATCCCTTGTAATGTTTATAAGTGACCCAAGGGGACTCACTCTGCAGAGCATGTGGACGCAGAGTCTGAGAGCGAGCACCTGCGGGCAGTTGTACTTTGCTCAAAGATTTAATATAAAAAGAAATACCGAAAGGGGCGCCAATCTCTGGGGCCAATACCTTTGGGCACGGAACTCCACTGGGCCGTGTCGTTTCTCTCTCTCTCTCTCTCTCTCCATTAAAATTCAATGATGTGTTGCTATTGTTTTCTCGCTTGGAGTATCCAAGCTGGTTACAGGGAGCGCCTATGTATGACTTTGAGGATTTCGGATGTGTAGCAGCTTGCTGGCGTTGTATGGCCCTTAGATAGCCTCACTTTCTCTCGGTGTGACCGCAGAGCAAGGGCGTGAATCTATCTAGGATTGGTCGTTTCTATGCCAGTGATCACATTTATGACCTGGGTGGTTTAGTATGAATTTTGGCAGGGACTACTTTTTTTGATAATGTGCTAGTGATTCTTACTGTGTCAAATAAACAAAAGGAGTGGAAGTGTCATGTTGAACATTACTGAGAGGATTTTGCTGGATACACAGCTCAGAGAGTAGGGTGTAGCGCTTTGGACAGCGGGTATGGATGCACAGGGAGACCTTGCTGCTAGAGCAGGACTAGGGAGGAGGGGAAGTGGCTCCGACAAGGCATTGCTTCCTTACATAGGATGCAAGAGCGTCACCCAAGTAGCCCTTGGATGGAGAAACAGATGAAGTAGGCTCGGTAGAAGCTGATCAACACAGAGGAACGATGCCATGACTTTGTCTTTGATCATTAGGCATCTCAGTGGACTCAGGTGGGTCACAAAGTTACTCGTGAATTCTTTGAGATTGTGGGCACGCACACTGTTAAGAGTTTAGATTCCTGTCCAATGGTAGCTCGAGTATCTCCTAGAAGCAGATTGGGGAGTGAGGTCTCTTTTGTGGGTGTGCCCGGCCGTATTCGAGGTAGATGTACCTTTTCTCGACGATGCTTTCCACGGTGCTGCCCACCTGGTAGGCGGGCATGAGGCAGGATCCCCGTTCCTAGGGTTACTTGGGGGTCAGAGTCTAGTGTTCTGCAATTCTGCTACTAAATATGTGTCCCATGTCACTTTTAGTGAGTTTACATATTTATTAGCATTTTTAGGCCATTTATCAGGATCTTGGGGTTTCTGAGTAGGTAGGGCAATTCTGGCGATTCCTTATATATGGCCCCCCCCCCCCCTCTATTACTTTTTGGCATGTTGTTCAATGCAAATTTCTAGTGTTTTGGGCACGCACACTCTCTCTAGCGTTTTCCTCTTGCTAGCGCTTCCTGTCTGTGTGGCCTTTTTCTCTCCCTCTCTCTCTCTCTCTCTCTCTCTCTCTCTCTCTCTCTCTCGTGTTTTTGCACAGCGATCTCTCTTCCTCTCTCTAGCGCTCCCTCTCCTTGCCGTGTAGATAGCCAGGGTGTGCTCTCAAATCGGATTGGTAATCTGTGCGAGTTTTTGGTGGGGTTTTTGAGTAGGTACGGCAATTCTAGCAATTCCACATATATGCAACCCCCCGCCCCTCCTCCCTTTGTACTTTTTGGCATGTTGTTCAGTGCAAAGTTCTAGTGTTTTGGGCACTCACACTCTCTCTAGCGTTTTCCTCTTGCTAGCGTTTCTTGTGTGTGAGGCCTCTCTCTCTAGCGTTTTTCATCACCATCTCTCTCTCTCTCTCTCTCTCTCTCTCTCTCTCTCTCTCTCTCTCTCTCTCTCTCTCTCAGTGCAACCGTTTTTTGACCTAGTAGACAGCAGTCCACTCTTTTGATCATAACTTCTTCATCCGAACTCCGATTTGGGTGATCTATAGCCTCAATCGAAGAGCACAAAGTCCTCTACGCATTGATGTAAAGACATAAATTTTCAGAGTTATGGAAGGCGTTTCTGTAGCAGCATTTCCGAAGTGAACAGGTTCAACAAAATTGATTCTCATCTCCTATTTTACATACAATGTCTTCCGGCACTCGCAAGGGTTCTTCTTCTTCAACAAGGTCCACAACCATTGTGGAAAATGATCCAAAATCTCCTAAGTGTGGAGATAGCAACACAACCACCCAACCAACGACATCGGAAACCATGATCATGGCGTACTTGGTATCATTGCAAGAGACCGTAAACAAACAAGGCGAAGACTTACGAGCACTTGCAATGGAGAATGGCACACTAAGGATACTTGTGGTTGAGAATGAGAATCTCAAGAGGAGACTTGAGATGCAAACAACACGTTTGATGCAACTTGAAGAGGAAGTCAAGGAATGTAAACGCTCTTTTGTGGACTTGAATGCTTTGAAGGAGCGGATGAGCAAAGTAGAGCATGACCATGTATTGAAAGAGGAGAAATTTGACACTATGAGCCGGGATGTATGCGACATGAAAAATGTATGCACAAACAAGTCTTGGGCTGATGTATGTGGTAGAAATGTGGTTTCTAATTCCTCACTCATACAAGCTATGGTTCAAACAAAGAATGTTGAGAATGTGGATGTGGAGGAGTTGAAGGAACGGGAGCGACGTTCCAAGAACATTGTTATTCGTGGAATTCTCGAAGAGAAGTTAGAGACACCTCCTTCTCTTGCCATTGTTATTGAAGATTTCTTCAAAACCCACTTTGGCATGTCCGGAGTTATGGTCTATGGAGCACATAGAGTGGGGAAGCAAGGAGCTCCTCGCTCGGGAGAACGGCCAATTGTATGCACCATGCCGGATGAGACCAAGCGAAAGATTATCCTTGATAATAGTTGGATCTATTTGAGGGATACAAAATGTTTTGTATGTGAAGATCGCACTATTAAGCAACAAAATATGCGTCGTAAGGCATATGAGGAAAAGAATAATAAAAACAAGGAGATCTCTCATGAAGAAAATGTGTCCAAGGAGGAGGCAAGTCTCTCAAGCAAATAGGGATGCGTGACCTATGAGACCGAGTTACAATTGAAAATATGCTTTTGGAATTGTAATGGATACCCATGGAATGCGGGGGTTGGCATTGATGAACTAACAAGCAAAGCCGATATTGTACTTCTTGTTGAAACTTGGGAGCATGATACACAAAGGATCAATGGCTTGGAGGATTACAATGTACATTCATTGATGTGGTCAAAGAATCTCAAGCAACGAAGAGGACAAGGAGGGTTAGCATGTATGGTTAAGAAAGGATTGGAAGATTTTGTATCAATTGTGAAAGATGACAAGTACAAACGTTATGTATGGCTGAAAATTATACACCAAAAAGAGCACCCATTTTTGTAGCCGGTTGCTACATTCCTCATCATGATTCTCCCTTTTATGCTTGCATGGATAGAGATCAACCATTTTCTGATTTGGAAGAGGACATTGCTTATTTCAAAGGTGAAGGTGATGTTATTGTATTTGGGGATATGAATGCTCGCACAAAAACATTGCAACATGATACTCAACAATTTGATATGCCATACATTTCAAGGGAGTTGGAGGAAGTTCACTTGTATGATCGTATTTCAATGGATGAGAAAGAGCCGGATCACTATGGGAAGTTACTTTTACACATGTGTAATAGCACGGGTATGCTCATTGCCAATGGTGTATCTTTGTGGAGTGGAACCAATGGATTTACATGTAGGAGACATAATGGGGATAGTGTGATTGACTATATGCTACTCTCTGAAGCCATCATGTATCGCATAAAGAGTTTTATGTTTGGTCAATGGACCCCGGAATCCGACCATCGCACCTTATGTATTGACCTTTCATGTGGAGAAGCAACTAAGCATGATAATCTCAGCCAAAGGAAAGAGAAGTTATCACTATGTATGGATTTCAAACGGGCACCAATGTACATTGAAATGGTTGAGCAAAAATTATGGATGACAGAGCTTCAATGTGATGCACCATTGGAAACTAAATGGGAAGCTTTCAAGAAAACTATTTGTTCTTGTGCGGAAGAATTCTTTGCAATAAAGCATCTCCATGGTATCAACAAAGATAGATCACGCAAAAGGTGGTTTGATAAAGAATGTCAAGATGCTCGAAAGTCCTTGATAAAGCTTGATGCAACTATGGACAAAGACAACTATCAAAGTCATTTGCATACATACAAGGCATTGATTCAAAAGAAGAGAAGAAGATGGGAAGTAAAGCAACAAGAATTTCAAGTCCAAGAAAAGGTACATGCATGTGGAAGATTTTGGAGAAACTTGAGAGGCAAGCGGGTTGAGAATTTTGGTAACTTGACTCTAGTGGATATGTACACACATTGTAGGCAATTATATGAGCAAGAAAATACTGAAAAAATGCCATTTTATGGTTCACTCCCATGTATGCCATCTTTTTTTACTATTGAGGATGTATGCGGTGGGCTTGAAAAGTTGGCCACTCGCAAAGCGGGAGATCTTCAAGGTATCAAGCCAGAGATGATCAAATGGACTGGAGATTTTACCCATGAGTGGATGTGTGATATGTTCAACCTTGCACTTCAACATGGTATGCCTTATGATTGGAGTACTAATTGGGTTAAGCCTTTGCATAAAGGAGGGGATGTAAAGAATGTAAGCAACTACCGGACTATAATGATTGGGTCTCTTATGGCAAAGTTGTTTGGGTGCATAATGGAGATGAAATTGAGTGATTGGGCTGAAGAGAATGACAAGCGTGCAAAGGGACAAGCGGGTTTTCGTCGATGCCATAGCACCATTGATCATCTTGTCACTCTTCGTGTTCTCATGGAGGAAAGTCGGTTGAAAGGCAAGCGATTGTATTGTTGTTTTGTGGACTTTAAGAAAGTCTTTGATATGATTCCACGTAACAATTTGTGGAGAAGGATGGAAGAACTCCAAGTGCCAAGTGAGTTTATGCTTGCGGTTTCTCGAATCTATGAGAAGGTGATTTGTCAATTGCGCATGGAAAGAGAAATTTCAGAAATTTTTGTAAGCACTATTGGGGTTAAACAAGGATGTCCATTGTCACCAACTCTCTTTGGTCTATGCATCGATCAATTGGAACAAATGGTACTTGACTTTATGCAAGAAGAAGGCATTGAAGAGGTCACTATTTGCAATGCGGTAATCATGCTTTTGTTGTATGCGGATGATGTAGTGCTTCTAGCACACACTTAAGAAGATGCACAAAAGCTTATGGTTGTCCTTGAGAACTTTTGCTTGCATAGTGGGCTGATTGTAAATGAATCCAAAACGAAGGTTATGCTTGTGAAAACCAATCATAAGGAAAAGCCATGCATTGTGTACAACAACGAGACACTTGAAGTTGTTGAGAGCTTTAAGTACCTTGGCCTTGAGGTTCCATCCAATCACAAGTGGCATGAATGTGCTATGCGTCGTTTGGAAGCGGGAAAGAGAGCATATTATGCATTTGAGAACATGTGCAATGCGGGAAACATCAAGTGTTGGGTTCTCAAGAAGTATCTTTTTGATGCATTGGTGACACCGGTTCTTCTTTATGGAGTTGAAGTGTGGGGCGGGAGCATCTCAAAGTCTACTTGGAAAGAGTTTGAGAATGTCCAAAAGAGTTTTCTTACAAACTTTCTTCAAGTTAAAACATAAACACCATATATGCTCCTACTTCTTGAGTCGGGATCTCTTCCAATTGAGGTTATGGGCATGGAAAGGGTTGTGGAGTACATGATAAAGATGCGTCAAAACCCCTCACATCGACTTCCTACAATTGCATGGGAAGCAAGCAAAAAAGTTCAAAAGACGCATAAAAGCAAGATCTTGAGCACGGGATGAATGCAAGACATAAAGAAGTGGTTTGGGAGATGGGATGCATTACACTTGCTACATGATGCTTCAATTGACTCTCAAGTGAATGAAGCTTTTCTACAACGCCAATGTATTACGGCTTGGGAGAAATCCGGTGGGTCATGCTTCATACATCACACCACCTATATTGCCCCCAACTACAAAACCATGTTCTTCGCTGAGAGAGGAAACCGTACTCACACTTACATGCTTGAGCCTATTCCCTTGTCCGCGATACGCACTATCGCAGCAATTCGGCTTAGCTCCCATTTCCTTCGATGCGAGATAGGGAGTTGGGGCAATGGAGAAGAGTCAAATCGATTGTGCACATTATGCTCACTGCAAGTTCGAGAGTCTGAGTACCACACACTACTAGAGTGCTCAGCTTTTGATCACATCCGAACTTGCTTCTCTCACATTTTCAGCCATAACTTAGACCTACACACTTTCCTCTCCCAGCCAAAGTGTGGGCTCTCCATTGCGACTCTTATCACTACAATTTTGGAGCTTCGAGAGTCACTTATCAGCCATACACATACTACATCACATGTAACTTTGGTCCCATAGGTCATATTTGACCTCCGAGGACGATAATAAAATCTATCTATCTATCTATCTATCTATCTGGAAAGTAGTGGTTCTGGAAAAGCGCTCATCATGACGGTGTGAGACCTATGGGGCGACGCTCCGAATAGCGGCGTGGAATTGTAATGGATCATATAGGCTAGATGTAGGTGCCTTTGAAGACAGCTTTAGGGATAGAGACATAGTTTTCTACTCAGAGACACACCAGATACCAGGACAGCTTATGCCGCATGTGAAGGGTTATTTATGGGAAACAGCTGGTCGACCAGACAAGAGATCTCTACGAGGTAGGCGGGGTTCAGGAGGAGGAGCAATCTTATTCAAAGAGGAGCTGAAACCACTACTACAGATTATCAGGAAAGATGAGCAAGCAAGGTATATGTGGGTGAGAATGAGAGCTGAGACAAGTAGATTTCTATATATCGCTATATTCTACTTCCCTCCATGTACATCAGTCTACTCCTCACCTAAAGGACAGTCCCCTTTCTCCATATTGAATAATGACATACGGGAGTTCTCTAGAGATGGAGACATTGTTCTCTTAGGAGACTTTAATGCCAGAACGGCCAACTCTCAAGCAGTATTCTATGATACTTCTGAGGAAATGCTCAGAGAAGTGGATTTATCACAGAGGGGGCTTACTAGAAACTCACAAGATAAAGAACACACTGAATATGGGAGACATCTCATGGAGATGGCAACTATACATGGTTTGGCCATACTTAATGGTCTATAGAATTTCCCTTTATATGGGGGATTCACATGCTTCCCGCACAGGCATGGGGCAAGTACAATGGATTATGTCATGACTTCACCAAGCTTTATTTCTAATATCGAGGACTTTAAGGTGGGACCCAGACCGGTTGGGATTGCAGTGGATCATGCTCTCTTGACCTTATCAATCTCCTTGCAATACAATGCCTCTCAAGTACAAAGGAAGAAGACACACACAAGATATACTTTCACGCCAGAGACTGATTCAGTCTATGTGGAAAAGATCTATAATAGGCTGTGGGCAGCCGAGCCAGTATATACAGTAGAGGAGATTACTTCTCAGTTAACAGAGATACGACATGGAGCAGCACAAGAGGCATACCCACATACTCAACCTGATCAGAAGAGAGGATCTGGGAACATGCCTCAAAACAGTTGGTATGACGAGGAATGCAGAGAGACGAGAACCCAGGTCCAGAAAGAGCTTACACTTGGGATCATCACATATAAGCAGTCTCGGATTGCTCTTCGGCATATAGTACGTCGCAAGAAAAGGGCATTTTTAGTACTTGTGTGAAGGATTACCTGAATCTTGGAAATTGTCTACTATCGTACCTATTTTCAAGTCAGGGGATCCTATGATACCCGGGAACTACCGTACCATTATGGTAGGTCACACATTGACCTGACTGTACGCATCCATTCTTGAACAAAAATTGAGTAGATGGGCAGAGAATGAGGGCATAAGGGCAACAGGACAAGCTGGATTCAGGAGGGGTTATTCCACTTTAGATCATATTCTTACGCTTAGAGCCATTATTGAGGAAGGAAGAGCAAGCGGGAGAAGGATGTATTGTTGCTTTGTGGATTTTCGAAAGCTTTTGATACAGTACCAAGGGCCAGATTGATGCGCAGGATGCAAGAGTTAGGGGTCCCCAAAGAGATTATTTGGGGGATCATGGCCTTATACGGGTCAGTAACTGGTTATGTACGTACTCCTGAAGGGGATTCTGACATTGTACATTCCACCGTTGGAGTAAAGCAGGGATGCCCACTGTCCCCTACATTATTTGGTATGTACATAGATGAGGTATCAGATTACATTGATAGAGAGGGTGACAGAGGTGCTCAACTTGTAGGGTCATGGATCCCTTTATTGTTGTATGCAGATGATATTGTATTGATAGCAGAATCACCAGATGGAATGCAAAGGCAGCTAGATGCATTACATAAATTCGCGGAGGACAGTGGACTGTCGGTAAACTTGGGTAAAACCAAAGTTATGGTGTTTAACACCACACCGCAGTGGGTTAGGAGATCGGCACCTACATTTGCATATGGCCAGGATACAGTAGAGTACACAGATGCATACACATAGCTTGGTGTGGTATTTGCAGGACCGAAGTTTACTCTTAAGAAAGCAGCGGATGGTAGATTGTCCAGAGCCTCTGCGGCCTTGGGAGGGTTGGAGAGGATGTGTTCACAAGTGCAGTTTCAGGAACCACGAACAAAACTTTGGCTCTTTGATACTGTGGTGGCTTCGGCTATGCTTTATGGGGTCCAGATTTGGGGACCATGTGCGGATCACGATAATTGGAAGTCAATGGAGAGACCTTTGGTATCTATGATTTCCCGAATGATTAGAGGCAAGGCCTCCGTACCACACGCGATTACCCGAGCGGAACTAACTGCCCCTCCGATAGAAATTGAAGCTCTTACCAGATCAGTGTCCTTTATACATGGTTTGTGGGATACAAATAATTGCCGATATACTAGACTGGCCCTCGAATCCTCTCGACAATTAGCAATGAAAGGGGATACATCATGTTGGTATGCACAACTGTCCTCGTGGTTTCAGAGACACGGGTTCAGTATGGAAAGATTACCCCCCTTCCAATACTCTCTTGAGGCTCCATCACTGGCAATTACACGAATGGAGATTAATAAAATCATCTGTCAGGATCTTATACAGTTGGATACTAAGAGGACATGGGTAGACCCTACACAAGAATTGGGCACGAAGATGGCCGACTACAAAGAAAACTACTTACAACTATCTGAAGATGGATTTGTGATTCGCCCGAGCTACATGGATACCCACCTATCTCATGGTTTGAGATGTGCTATTGGTCAGATTCGTACATCCTCACACCAGCTGGAAATTGAATTTGGCAAATTTAGGGGAATCCCACTTGAGAGCAGAATTTGCAAGTTATGCGGAATGGAGCCGGAGACAGAATTACACTACATATGCCATTGCACCGTATACTATGAGATGCGTGGGCGTTTCCATTGCCTATTTAAAGAAGGCTTTGGACCTCTAGATAGAGTCATGCAATACCAAGATCAAAGATGCTTAGGCTTGTACCTACTGGAACTACATCGGCACAGGGTTAATCTAATGAGAAGACAAAGAGCACTACAGCCTCAGAGGCAGATCACAGATTTCTTTGGATCGAGAGAAGCAGGAGTGGAAGGAGAAGCAAGAGGCCAGCAGCCAGCACAAAGGAGTACCCACATTCATACCAAAGGCACCCTCATTGACAGGGCGATTGAGCTTAGGAAATCGAGACGACCACGACCGAGATGCAGAAGCACACTTCATCGGAGGAGACTACAACAAAGGATTAGAAGCATTCTAGCCAGACACCCAGAATGCTCCTAAGAAGTTTATTTAATACTTTGTATTTAGTTTTTCACATTCACATTTATTTTCACACTTTCACACTTTTCACACTTAGTACTTTAGTACTAAGGTACCCAGACATTGTAACAGATTCACCACTTTTGTATCAGTTTGGTCTCATAGGTCATTCTGGCCTTTTGAAGACGTTAATAGAACATTTCATTTCATCTCTCTCTCTCTCTCTCTCTCTCTCTCTCTCTCTCTCTCTCTCTCTCTCTCGCGCGTGCGCGCATTTTTGCATAGTGATCTCTCTTCCTCTCTCGAGCTCTCCCTCTCCTTGCCGTGTCGACAGCCAGAGTTTTTGGTGCTGAATTTCCGCGACGAAAAGAGACGGTTTGCTGTTTTTTTTTGTGTTTTTTCACTCACTTGGGACTGATTGTGGCTGTAGTGGGCAGATTTGAAGATTTCCTTTCTTTTGCCTTAACCTAGCCTGGTCACATACCCAAGTTCTCTCACACGATGGAGAGGAGTGATTATTATGACATCAATTCGGTCCATGATGAAGAAGTACAACGTGAGGTTGCTACCAGTGGTGGTGGTGATCCACCCGTCAACGAGGAGTGGGGAGATTAGTCTCAGTTCTACTCCGGCGTAGGTGATCAACTAATAGGAAGGCCATTTTGAAGAATGAGAAGAGCAAAGAGATTGTACTTGATGTAAAACTGAAAGACGAATCCGTCCCATTTGATGAAATCTAGTCTTTAAAGGTCAATATGTCTGACCTCGAAAAGGAACAACAAGAATTTCTGCAAGCTCAGACTAACTGTTTTCCTGAAGGCTTACTAGGAGAGATACCTCCTGAACGATCATAACGATTGATTTGATTCCCAATAGTACACCACCGAACCGACCATCTTACGGACCTAGCCGAGGCCAACATGAAGAAATAATGAACCAGAACAGATTTCCCCATTCCGAGGATCAATGATATACTCGACAGACTTCAAGGTTCTACTTGCCGAATTTATCCGAAGAAGTGGTTATCATCCTCCGATCCGAATTGCTCTTAGAGACGTCTACAAGACGGCTTTCAGGACGACGTTTGAGGATTTTCAGAGAGACTCTTATTGTTTGTGGGCATTTTCTTCAACGACATCATCGTCTTCTCCAAAAATGAAGAAGGACCCAGACATCACGTGTTGCAGGTTTTCCAGACATTGCGGCAACATAAACTGGTTGTAAATGCGAAAAAGAGCGAGTTTTTCTTGCGAGAGAGACACATTCTGGAGACTTATCGTCTTAGCAGAAGGGGTAAAGATAAACTTGGCCAAAATTGAGACTATTCGTGATTGGCCTTATTTGAAGAGTGTTCATGAGGTTGGAAGCTTCCTTGGCCTGTGCTTTTATTATTGGCGGTTCATTTGCAGAGATAGCTTCTCCTTTGCATGTGTTAGGGGTTCCTTTTACTTGGGGACCGTCATAGATTGCAACCTTTCAGACCCTCAAGGAACAGTTGACGACGGGTTCAGTTTTGGCCTTGCCAGACTTGCAAAAGCCATTGGATGTTTACTCTGATGCTTGTGGTCGCAGTCTAGGAGTATTCTTGATGCGAGAAGGCCATTGCTTACGAGAGCAGGATGTTTTCAGGTCCTGAAATGGCTGCACAGATTTACAAGAAAGAGTTGTTGGCAGTTACCAATGCTCTTACACATGGCGACACTTTCTGTTCGGAGTTGACTTACCGTCTTTATAGACTATTAGAGTTTATGCTACTCGTCGTAGAAACAACTTTCGGAAAAGCAGAAGGGCCCTTGGTTCTGGCTATTTCCGCGATACATCATCGAAGCTTCGAGGATATGGTAGATTAGTACGCCACAGATCCAGATTTTGCAGATATCTTTCATCGGATATAGAGTGGAGAGGCAGTTGCAAGCTAATCCATACGGGATGGCTATTTGATGTGGAAAACGATGTGTGTTACACAGCCTTTGAGGGAAAAGGTTTTAACAGAGTGCCACTTGTCCACCTTTTTCCAGTGCTTGTTGCATAGATACCACCTTGAAGGGTGTTGAGCGTTACTTTTACTAGCCAAGGCTCAAAAAGGATGTGTACGACTTTGTTTGCAGTTGCTTAGTATGCCAAAAGGTCAAGTTTGACAAGCATAAGACACCAGGACTTCTACAACCTTTACCCATACCCTCCCACCCCTGGGAAAGCATTGCGATGGATTTGATTTTTGATTTTCCCAAGACCCAAAGTGGGCAAGCAGTCCCACTTCATTCCGGTAAAGAAGACCGTCAAGCCTGATCATTTGGCGACACTGTTTGTTTTTCCAGATTTTTTGGTTACATGGCATGTCTGAGTCCATTGTTTTGGACAAAGATCTTTGGTTTACTAGTTTTTTTGGAGGGAAATATGGGAGAACATTGGCACGCGGTTGTAGTTCTCGTCCTTGTTCCACTTGCAGGCAAATGGGCAATTTGAGATAGCCAATTCAATGGTTTTGGATTTGTTGAAGTCTTATATTTTGGATTAGAAGACTTAATGGGAAAGTATTTGCCCTTGGTAGAGTTTGCCTACAACAACACACAGAAAAGGCACCATTTGAAGTATTCGAGGGTGCTAAGAAGGTTCCTCAACTTCTAAGCACCAAAGACAAGATTTTCTTTTGAAGCAGGTTTTTTTGAGAAAGCCTAGAAGGCATGGAAGTCCATCTAGTAGTTCAGAGGAGGAGAGCTCATCCTCTTTTCACAGTGACCAGATCAACAAGAAAACCAAGGAGTTCAAGGAAGGGAGTCAGGCTGTCAGGATCGAGACGTTTTCAGGCTACCAGGACACCCATTGAGCCCTTGAGTTTGTACAACAGTCTGACGTCGCCTTCTCTGGAGGACGGTTCACAGAACACTTCAGGGTGTGAAAGGGGGCATCTTACTTGAAAGGAATTGTTCAGACATGGTGGTCTACTCTGTTGTTACGCAGAGAAGAACCTGCGACATGATTAAAATTCAAGACGATTTTCACGTCACTTTTGATATCAGATGAATATGCAAGAGATGTCATTCACTACTTGGCATCACTTGAAAATGATTGAGAAAGATACATTGGATGACTACTGCCAGAGGTTTTGGGATACTTATTTGCCAGTGTCTTTGTTTTGGAAGATTACTTTGAAGAACTAGATTGAGCGGTTTTGTTGTGGTTTGCTAAAAGAGATTCGACACTATTATTTAAACCAAAAGTTTGACTCTATTCAGAGACTTATGCAACATGCTAAGGAACGATATGGAACGCATGTCGGCTCATTTACTTATCCTATGGACATAATAATATCCACCTTAGCACATCCGAAGGTTCCGACGAACTAAGGGATCTGAATGCAAGTTCATCAAAGGATTTCGGAGAAAGGGGATCAGATAATAGTACGTCTTACGGTTCCGATGATGGAGACTGACGTGTCAATGGACAAGGGAAGCTAAAGAAGCTACCCACAGGTCCTAGGGCACAAAGAAAGAAAGGAAAAAGGTAATTAGCCGGTAGATCAGAGAATTCCCCAGACCGAAGATAAGATTTTTGAAGCAGATCAATATGATCTAGATGTGGATATTGATTTTGCCAAGGTGCACGAGGCTCTTGAGAAGTCTCAAGCACGGCATAAGAAGGCAGCGGACAAGATTAGACGCGACTTGCAACTGAAGGAAGAAGATCGGGTGCTCTTATGGTTTCAGAAGGCATGCCTAAGAAAATGAAAGGGAAAGGAGCGGCTTTTTCTAAAGCTAAGAATGCGGGACAATGGCCCTTTCCAGATTCAAGAGAAGATAAATGATGTATCCTTCAAACTGAAGTTGCGAGATACTTAGAAGATTCGCAATGCTTCTCATGTGGCTCTATTGAAATCTTTCAAGAGTGATATGCTAGTCGACAGGGAGCCTGAGGAGCAACCTGAAGTGGAAGAGAGCGAGGAGATACTCGTTTTGGAGAAAGGTAAGTGAACGACGGTTCTTAGTCAAGAACTATCTTGCATTGAATGCGAAGTGGATGGAGGAGGAGGACCTAGCAAATACTCCTCAGATATTGGAACTTTACCTTGAGGTTTTTTGGTCTAGCTTCGACTATACCGAGAGATCCCGTGGATCAGCAGGGTTGAATCTGGTGCAGATGGGACTGCACAAGTGGGGATTCACTCCACTCCTTTGTCACAGATTATCCAGATGGAATAAAGTCACCGATTTTCCTTTGGATTTCAAGGATACTGATGGGCTGATAGTATTCTGCTGGATGACTTTATGAAAGAAGTACTTCGACATGGGAATTCTCGAAAATGAATTTGATTTTTGTACTCACTCATGTGATTGTGTTTGAGTGCAGGTTTGAAAGATGAAATGCCTGCAGCATTTCAGTCTTGAGATTATATGGACATGATTGCAATAAGGATTGGTTAATCCGACATCGGTGAGGTATGGTGTGGATCTAGATGCGATGCGATTGCTAAACACGTTGTCAAGAATCATGGTCCTAGATCTCAATGGATTCTATGTGATTTGATTTGAATGTGATTTGATGTTCAATGACTGTCGTCTTTGTGCCAGTGCTAGATTAGTGTCGTCTAGTGCATCGGTACTTAGAGTCAGTGTCTACTGAACTGGTTTATGGCTTATGTGTGTTTTGTGCAGGCGTAATCGAGGGCGATTACATTTCTTTCAAGAGGGGGTAGAAAGGTTGTACCATTTTCCTCTTTTTATTAGCGCGCACACATCCACACACACCCGAGGAGAAGAGAGAGAGAGAGAGAGAGAGAGAGAGAGAGAGAGAGGTTGCATGGTATTTTGTACAGATATTTAAAGCATGGAGGACGCTGCAAAAATTGATCTGGAGCAGAATTGTAGCTCATTAGCTTTAGGCTTGGGGTCAAAGCCTGCAGAGACGATTGTGCCTATAGCTGGAAATTCCAATACTCTCAAACAACCTGACAGTCATTCATTGCATAACTCTTTGATGAGAGTTGTGGAAGTGCATACTGGTGAACCTGAATCTATAAAAATGCTTCCTGAAACTGATAAGAAACAGGTAATGCCTTTAGCAATCTCTCTTTCTACTGGTGTACAGGAGCCCAATGTGGCAATGGGGTTAAAAGGAACTGCTGCTTCACGATCTGTCTCCGCAGAAGGCGCCATGTCAGGTAAAATGTTGCCGCACAGCCTCACTTCTACTTTGGAAGGGGGCTGTGCTGAATCTGCCTCTTTGAATGTGGCTGCGTCCATGGATGCATTGCCTCTTAAAGGTAGCTCTCGATTGGAAGATACTAGAGCAATGCAACCTGTGGCTTCAGCAGGTGCTCATAGGGGCGAGCTACCTTCAAGTGCGAGCATGGTATCAGATGGAAGTCATGTCTTGCAGCTTGCTTCTTCAGCACCTGTAGTGCCCCACACCAAGTCAGAAACAGAGAATGGGCTCTTCAGTTCTGATGGAGGGGTAGCTCTAAAAAGGGAGAAAGTAAAGAAACGGCCAAGGCAACTGTTACAAGATGCACGTACTCGTGATTTGAATAAATCTGGTGAGAAACAGCCAGTTATCCGTTGGAAGGATGTTTGGGTTGCTCAGCTGATTCACATCAGAGGCAGAATGCACTCGACTTTTACAAGCCCTCAGAGGCAGAGAGTAGATCTATGGCAGATTGTCAAACATGAAATGACAAATAGCTGCCATGGTTTTGACAAGGATTCTGAAGCTTGTAGAAAAAAGTGGATACGAGTTTACAAGGAGTACAAGGACGATCGGTATCTTTCTAATGATGAGAAAACACAAAAATGCAGGTTTTATGATTTGGTGGATTTTTATATGGGGGACCGGGTGAATAGTTTACGTAACATACCTATACACCCAGAATTCCTACCCATGTGTCCAGATGCCATGCATGCTGCAAAAGATTTGATGGTACCACCCCCGCTGCCATCCAATGACGTTGATGTCAAGGCTATCGATGGGGGGGCAATGGTACCACAAGCGAGTTCAGATACACCTCTCATCAAACAAGTCTCCGTTTCAATCTCAAAGAAACCTCCTCTTGCCAAGAAACCTCGAGTTATCGAAAAGCCACTTTCCCTAGAGAAACCGCAGCCACCTCCTGTACTCGAGGCTCCAGTTGTTGAGGCGACATCAAAGAAGCCATACATTAAAAGTTCTGTACAAACCATGCTGTCTGAACTGGTAAATATAGGGAAAGAAATGCTGCAGACAACCAGGGAGTTTGAGAAAGAAAAGCTGGCTGTTCTGCATTCAATCAAAGATACGCTTGGAAAGATAGCCAAAAAGATTTAAGGCGGCTCTGCGCACAACAAACGTCACAAAACAGATATCCATGCCATTTTATGTAGCATTTACACAACCAGTTTTCTGTCATATAGCTTCTGAACCTACAGCATCTCTCCAGGTCACCGTTCACTTGTATCTTAAGAAGTGGCTGCTTGAAAGAGGGTTCTTTAATATTCTCTCTGGTTAGTTAATTTATAACAGGTCTGACAATGATACACAGTGATGGTAGGTTTAGTTAAAGAGTTTCTAACTTTTACGTCCAAAGGTATTGTTGCCGGCTTTAGCCAATAATGTGGCCAGCTCCTTTGGCCCTCAACAAGATGTACTACTGTTAATCACTGACATAATTTAAATGCCGGGTTTGTTGAATTGTGGCTGCATGGATATTGATTCCTGCAGAGCAAGGCAGGAACCTAATAAGGCTGACATGTTTATCCTGAAAGAAAAAACACAACTTATGTAAGTACACAGCTATTTCGTGTTGAGTATGCTTCTTTCGGTAAAGATTTTATTATCTCGTTCCTTTTTTTTTTGGTGAACACTAGCAGCATTTTATCGCATCTGCAGCCCAAGATGTGCGGCATCTTTTGTAGGGTCTAGTTTATTTCTTTGTACAAAGCTGAAGTGGTGGAAAGCAAGTGACTCAAAAGGATCTTGATGATGATATCCTTTATAAGGATGGATTATCACTTCCATTGGGTTTTGGGGTAAGAAGTTCGAATTTACTGTTGTCATGAAAGGGTTGAAGCTGACTCTGTTTGGTAAATGTATTTTCTGCCAGTGACTGGTCATTGTGGTTGTTGACTGAACCTACCGTGAGAGCACACATTTGTACAAGATTACCTTTAGTTCTGCGTATCTCTTAAAATTCTACCCAATTTTTCATCGAGAAGCTAATGGTTTTCTCATGCCCATGACTGTGCGTGTATGAGAAAGGACCTCGTTTCCTAATGATCCTCAATGGAGAGATTTATATTTTTGCTATGCATGCCCGTATCAATTTTTACCCATGCGTATTGGAAGATCAAGGGTGTTCTACGAAAGCACGTCCGAATTGGGAACTCAATGCTGGTGCTAGCTGCACGATGCCCCCAAGTGACGTATGCATTTGAAGGCGCGTTGGGGCAAGCAAAAGGCAAAGAGGATGCCAATTTAGTGGTAAGGACGGATGTGCAAGTGCGACTTTGGTACCCACAAACACATATGATAGGTGGGGTGGTGGTCAACTCACTTGACCTAGGCATCACCTACCAAGCCACCATTGGCAACCATTCAGATGAAGTGCATTGCTTGTGAAATAAAAAGACCCTCCAGACGTCGCAAAGGAATGTGTGAGATTGGTCCGAGCCATTGCCCGAGTACATAGACGAACGGGCAGCTTGAACCAATCGATTACTGCCTCTAATCTAAATGTATGCTCAAAGAAGAAGTTATATTTGTGGATCCCTCGAGTGTAGCTTCCCTCTGTGGTCCTCTACTTAAATATGAACTCAAAACAGCGAAAAGCTGCGTTGAAATGACCAGTGTAATCAAAAGTCGAAAGTCAATTTTAACTTCAGAAAAATATAACCAATGAGCTGTGTTAACTAGTTACATTGCAAGAGTCTAAGGAAGCCCCTCAAACATCTGTCCTCACTTGGTGCTGCAAGATGAGTGGCCACTTGGCAGCATTACTTGCATAAATGCAGTTTGACACAGATGGAAACAAGCAATCAGATCCGCATCCATGCATCTAGAATATGTCCACCGTGTTTGAGAATGTGCTTGATCTCTATCCCAGCCCTGCCCAATCACTAGGAGTGCATTCAAGTTGCTGTCAATCCTCTGAATCTTGTAACCATCCACTCCATGTATAGATGGTTGTCTGTCCACGTCACGCTTGTAATAGGACGCATGACAGAACAAAAGAAAGCGTCACCTATCAACTCCTGGACAAGATGCATTATTGAGGGAAGAAAGAGCAGCACTTCCGCACCAACCGATGCTATGGAGAACAGATGAGCATACTGTTTGTGGCCATCCTCAAGATGTTTGAGTATTGGCCTGTATAGGACGTTGATGGTGAATTGAAAAGACTTTCAAGCAGCAAGCGGCCACAGAAATGAGGACACAAGAGAAGTCGAAAATCCAAGGCATGATCAAGGAGCACAAATTGATACAGAAGATGGAGGAGAAATCTCAAGCAGACATACCTTAAGAAGATGGTGACTAGGAGAAGCTCAAATGGTGGCAAGAGTTTTGACTCTACACCAACTGAGGAAGTGAAACTGGATGATCCACCAAATGGATGTAGATTTCCAATCTTTAGATTGCGTGTAGGTTTAGAAATGTTTGAAGAACTCAATAAGAAAAGAAAGCTTAGAATCGTATTGTGGTATTTATGAAGCCAATTTAGATATCAATAAGTTTCCATCACAAATCAAGGGAATGGACCCAATACTGACAAATTTTGCTTGCAATGCTTGTGGTTCACCAATTAGATTTTCTTTAACTTGCTCAAGAGAAGGCCATAACATTGGAAAGGATTTGGTATCCATGGACTCACATCAAATACATACTTGAGCTTAAGAAACGCCAAAATCTTTAGCAAGTGCTTCAATTAGTTCCTTTTAACGAAGTGGGTGTACTTTGAAAATGAGGATGAAAATATCACCTTGGGATTCTAGAATATATTGATTGAACTCCATTGCAATTGTTATAGTGGACTCAGGGTGGCAAATTGCAACTAAGAGCATATTAGAAGGATGGAGAACGCCCGCTATCTAATGATGTTTGGGAAATGGCTCTAGAAGATTTAGAAAGGATCTTTGGTCTTTGCTAGAGGACATAAGTGTGGAACTCTTTATCTATTACACATATCTATAGATCATGATAATGTTTTGAACACAATCAAGCAGTTGAGTACCTCTTTGTGGCATAGCTGCTTGGAGCCAAAAATAGAATGAAAACTATATCTCCTTTGGGTTATGTGCTAGTCTTCTATGTTATAGAGTTTGAACTATATTAACACTATGTTTATGGAAAGCATGTTAGATTAGCTGACCATAAGATTGAGAAGCTATAATAGTGCATTTGGGTGTGTGGGCATATACCTACCAAGTCACTAGGTGAGAGAAGGTTTAAACTATAACTAGTGCATTGGGGTTTCTGTGGGCATATGCCTACCAAGTCACTAGGTGTAGAGAAGCGCGTTTCCTAATCACCAATGGTGTAGGATTAGGCTATGGAGGATGGAGCCTTAGCTTAACCATGGTGTTAGGGTTAGGGCTAGATAGATGGAGATTAGGGTTAGGCTATGCGTAGACACACTTGACACCATCAACTAATAGAAGACCACACCAAATTTGCTAGTTTACAGCCTTCACACAACACACACCGCTCTCTCTTTCTCTCCCACACAGGTCAGGGAAGGCACACACATCTCCAACACCAACACCATATGCTTAGAATAGAGCAAAGACGAGAAGGGGGGAGGAAACGTTATCAGGAAGAGAATGGGTCTAGGAGGGCCTCTTTATTTGGAAATTTAGGAAAGTCAAACCTTTAGTATTAAGAAAGTAATCAAAGGACAATTTTTGAATTCAAACAGGCTAAACGACTAGTTTATTTGAATTCAAAGCTCCCCAAAAAATGGAAATTAAAATCTAGCGGGCAAAACCATATCATGTATCATATCTATGGAAAGAGTTGAATGCGTAATAGCAGATCTATGATCTCCGCTCAAATCGGAGATCATATGCGGGAGTTATGGAATGCCAAAAATCATAAAATTTTCCACCTCCTTTTGGGGGAAAAAGTGCATCCTTTGACCGCTCTTACACATCCCTTACACACCCATCATTCTTGCACACATGGCGTACACCTATTCGTCAAAATGTTAAGCACCTCTAGAAGCTCGTGGCAAATAAAGAGGCCCTCCTACACCCCGTCCTCTTCCTAATGAATCGGCTATGATTTGCATCAATTTTGGCCAAAACATCATACACAATCCACCATCAAAACCGCTGCCACAATCGGCTCAGCGTGACACCATTGAGTACAAAGAATTGGGGCAATTTTCGGTTTCACCGTGCGGCTCTCCTCGCTAAGAGCGGCCAAAAAAACCTGTTGTGGTGCCTTTGTTGGTGCCAAAGCAATCCAAAAACTCCATCGTACTTAGAGCTCCTCTTCAAGCTCGCCAGAAAACGCTGCAGAGAGCTCCCCTCCGATGCTCTCCCCTCTTCCAAAACGAGGTCCCCCCCAATAGCAAAAGATACTCGAACTTCTTTTT
Organism: Adiantum capillus-veneris; assembly: GCF_014529385.1. Classification (NCBI taxonomy): domain Eukaryota; kingdom Viridiplantae; phylum Streptophyta; class Polypodiopsida; order Polypodiales; family Pteridaceae; genus Adiantum; species Adiantum capillus-veneris. The sequence goes on from NC_140954.1 coordinate 141,017,999, forward strand.
TCTATTTTTGACTAGCTCTTGCATGAGAAGGCCCTTCTATATTTGTCTTTTTTTGAGCCCCACTCCTGCATGTGAAGCACCTTCTTATGCCCAAGGGATCAGTCCACGGCGTCTTGACTGTCCCTGTGGGACTCCTCTCTCTACTAAAAGAAGTTGGGCCATTGAAGGCATGCAAGAACCCCTCGAACGGATAGCCACGTCACCACCTGAGAGCACTGATGGCCGTTGGCCGCACATACACAGACACCAGGATGAGCCACCCGCGGGCCAAACACACCACCATTGCAACGCTAAGAAGAGCCATGAGCTGCCCACCATCGCTTGGAGCTCACAAGAGCTCTCTCTCAACTCGATGCTCTAAATGAGGGTGTTAATGCAGCTTATATGCCACGCCACATCTTTCCAAACTTGCCATGTGGGATTTTCTTATGGCCACGTGGCAGTCGCTCGTTGAAAGGGCTCCAATGGCCTCCAAGGGCACCTCCCAAAATCACTTAAAAAACTTTCTACCTGTCCGTCTCAGGTCTGCAATGCACTTCAACTTTGGCTAGCCATATCTTGCACATCTCCATTTGACAAGACAAGCTCTACATTCCCAAGCCAAAAACCAGCACTTTGGAAATCCCTCACGTGTGATCCCATTTGGACCACTCTAGAGCCCTTTTGGCCTAAAAAGCCCACATAAAGAATACATCTCCGCTGCCACTTGCTTGCCCAAGCTCTCCATACCTACTTTAGCATCTTGCCATGCATTTGCAAACATACACACCCCTGTCTGTGCCCTCTGCTAGGCGACACACTTTGGATGCACCATCATTGCCCAACTCCCTTGTTGAACATTCATGTTCAACCAAAAAATTGCTTTATTCTCCTACCAATTGCAAAAATTGGCAAACACTATCAAAAAACCAAAAACACTACCATATGTACAAGGCCCCACTCCTGCCTGCTATCAAACCTGAAGTGGGTTTCCCCACCCCCTACATCACATAGTCTCCGCCTGGATCAAAAAACTAGCACTGATTCCCTCCATCCATCTGTAGCCGCTTCCAAAAGTGCTTCACCCAGGCGCGTAACCATCCATGCACACAAAATTCCCATAGCACTTTAGCACTTCTCCGAGCATGAACCTACCTCATCAACTTACCTAGATCTGCAAGCATATCATCTGCTAACCCTCCCTCTCAACCATGTAAAGCGAACTCCTCTCAAGGGAATCCCGTATTCGAGGGATAACATACTGCACTGCTGCACTTACAAGCATATGCCTCAACCATGAGATGCATACCTCTTTAGAGAGCTTGGACACACTAAGAATCTCCGCCATCTGTCCTAGAACACATATGCTGCATCGGACTCTCCACCATCCCTGAATCTCTACTCTTCTCTTTGTTAGCAATGTCTTTGATGTCAGCATCATCAAGTCCTTCATCATTGATTGGCCCTTCAAGATTGGCCAACTCAACCTTCCTATCCGCTTCGGCTGCCTGCACTTCAATCTTCTCTTCTACTGCTACATCATGCTTTGCCAAAGTAGAGAGAAACTCCCCCCACACTGCATCACCTTGGTCCTCATTCGTAGGCAACCCTCATCCCTTTTGGCAAGATTCTCCATCATCTCTATCAGCATGCCCTCATCAGTGGGTGTAGACTCCTCTGCTTGATCCTCATCAAACACACCAGATTGCATCGCTCCCCGCTCTTCACACATATCCACCGTATCTCCATGCACATGCAAAAGATAGAACTCTTCATACTTGGATTGGGTTGACTTTGATAACCCTTTCTTGGCTTGTTGCTTCTTCATTATCTTCTTGGTCCGGCCACTTGCCAACTCCACAGCCTCGACATACGTCACATGCCCATCCGTCTCAACTTCATCTCTAACCTCCTCGTGCAGGCAATAAAAAAAATTGCTCAATTTTAGAAAATCAACATTTTGGGTAGCAATTACCTTCATCAGCTGTCTCCAAGGGCTTTTGAATTCCCATACAAACGTCGAAAAATTACTGTCTAGACTTTGCTTTAGACTATCCAGTTTTCTCTTCACCTCATTCATCTGCACCACAAGCACATACTAGCGTCAAAAAGCCTTTTCAAAAGATTCACAATTCATCTTTCCCTCTATCCATAATCCATCAAACCACTCCTTTGTATTTTCACAAACTAACAGCAAAAACATCGGTTCGGCACTTTCTTCTTTTGTCAACCTATTTTCCAGCACAACCAGACCGTAGTCTTTCAGCCAGGTCTCCGCATCTTCAACCCCAATGAAAATAGGAAAACCCATCCAAGCCATCTTTTGCACCACCTGCTCTTCAAAATCCACACCTCATTTGCTCCAAATCCATGACCACTTTCAAATCGGAGCAATTAGATAGCATACTCCGTGGGGGCACCAGAAGATGGAAAGGGGAACACACTCCGAACCCAAACAATCTCTCTCTCTATAGCCCAATATAATTACTACACCCCAATCCACTAGAGTTCACCTTCAAAACTCACACAATCCACATACAGACCACCCTCTGCACACACACACACACACACACACACACACACACACACACACACACACACACACACACACACTTGACACCATCAACTGATAGTAGACCACACCAAATTTTCCAATTTACAACCTTCACACAACACACACCTTTATCTCTTTCTCTCTCACACACTCACACAGGCCCAGGGAGGCACACACATCTCCAACACCGACACCATATGCTTGGAACAAAGCAAAGACAAGAAGGTGGAAAAGGGAGAAAAAACGACATCCAAATCGGCTATGAGTTGCAGCAATTATGGCCAAAACATCATTTACAATCCACCATCAAAATCGTTGCTACAATCGGCTTGGCATGACACCATTGAGCACAAAGAATTGGGGCAAATTTCCGGTTTCACCGCCGTGCGGATCTTCTCCTCGTTGACAGTGGCTAAAAAAACCTGTTGATACCTTCGTTGGCGCCAAAGAAATCCAAGAACTACATCCTACTTAGAGCTCCTCCTCAAGCTCGCCAAAAAATGATGCAGAGAGCTCCCCTCCGAGCTCTCCTCTCCTCCAAAACAAGGTCTCCCTTCCCCCCCCAATAGCAAAAGATGGGTCCCTAAGGGCATATATGTGTCCTCCAATTTAGTGGAACTCCTTTTTTCTATTTTTGGCATGGCTCTTGAGAAGGCCCTTCCATATTTGACTTTACTCGAGCCCCACTTGTGCATGTAAAGCTCCTTATGCCCAAGGGAACAGCCATGGCACCGTGACTGTCCTGTGGGACTCCTCTCTCTAGTAAACATTAAGAAGTGAATGGTGTATAGGAGGGCCTCTTTATTTGGCAGTTTAAGGGAATGCTTAAAGCTTAAGTCAAGTTTGACCAAGCCTAAAAGAGAGGGCAAAAAGGCCTATGTTAAGATTTAAAAAAAAACCATTTTCATATTTTGTATTTGAAAATAGTCTATTTAATAACCCAAAAGAGAGATGGGTAAATGAATTTTAAAATGTCTTTTTTCCACCCCTCTTTACTCTCTAATATTTCAAACACTCTCTCTCACTTAGATCTCATTAAAGGAGGCACTCCTCAGTCCATCGCCAGAAAAGCAGATTTCCCACATTCTCATTGCATTCTCTCTCTAAAACGTGAGCCAACTCTCTCTCTCTCTCTCTCTCTCTCTCCTCCCCATTTCTCTCTTGTCACTTTCCCCTCCCAATCATTAAGGGAACATTCTTTGCTGCCTACTTTTGACAAAGTGCAGATCCTCCAAGGTTGCAGATCTGCTTTCTCTCCCACTCTCTCTTCCTTTATTGTCTCTCTCTCTCTCTCTCTCTCTCTCTCTCTCTCTCTCTCTCCCCCCCCCCCTCATTCTTCTCTTACTCTAGCTCCAGCTGAGAGCATGGAAACCTCCATTACCTCTGTGTGCAACAACATTTCTCTCTCTACACTCATGATCAACAGTTTGAATTCAAAGGAGATTGAGTTGCACTTCCTCTCTTTATTCCCTCCACAACATAATCATTTTCTCCTATCTCGGAGTACTCTCCACTTCTTTCCTCCATAGCCAACTTCACCTGCTTGTAGCAGTCATCGTTACACATTCTCTCTCTAATTTTCTTGATTAGCCAACATAAATGTCATTCAATCCCCTATCACTACAAGACATTACAATGTAATAGGCAGGGATGCCTGTTACGAGACTATGCTCACCAAGATGTAGACACAGAAAGTCAATAGAGGAGAGAGAAAGACAGGAAGACATCAGACTCCATTAATGCTTATTCTTAGAATTCCTGATGATGCGTACAAGGAGGACTCCTCCCTTATATAAAATAAAGGCACCCTTTGATATCCAATTGTGATCCGTCGAGATGCCCTTTGGTTACACCCTTTGAGATCCCTTCTACTAAGAATGCATTCCCACATGAAGGTACGAAGGCACTCCCAACACTTCCAATTTACAATGCGGTCATGTGCGGTACATTCCGGTTGGCACGCATGGAGGACCTGAACCCATTAAGTGTGAGAGCATGACCTAATATATTCTTATAGGTTTTAAAATATACATGGATTTGGATTATTCATAAATATAATATATGGATATGATACAAAAAACTAGGTTAAAAATATAGAATAATGTGAGTTGTATATAAATATAAAATAGAAAAAATGGATATATTAAAATATAGGGAATCAAATGAGGGGACCCTCATTTGTTTTATGGATTTAGGACTATTTACAAGAAGTAAGGAAAAAGGAATGACTAAGAGAAGGCAGTTTTGTGATTTTTTCTTGGAGTGGATTCACACCAAGATTTGGAGAAACTTGCATGAAAACATTTATTTATATAATAAAGAGTATGCACATTGGTAAGAAAAAATATGGTAATGTGAGTATAACATACTTAGGCATATTTAATTATTTAAATAAATACCAAAATAACTATAATAAAAAATCCCTATATTTAAGCGCTATATACAATGAAATATTTACACACAAATGGGCCATACATTAATTTTATTTTTTATTTATTTTTATTTTTTTGGCTCAACTAGCCCAATGACTAGCTAGTTGAGGGTTTTAAGAAGATATGGGAAAATTTTCCTAACTCACACACGCCTATGTACAATGAAAGGGTGAGGATAGCCACTGTTTTTGAGTGATTGTGAGTGTCTTTTGGACCTTCTCCTTCACTTCACCAGACTTAAGTACTTAGACTTCGACTCTTTTGCTCACCTATACCAGCATGAGCGACACAACGTAAATATGCTCAACTCTTCCAGCTTGAGCAGTACCTAGAATAGCTAAGACGCTTAGACCACAGAGAATATTACTTGAAGCTTTGGGACTAACACCTCACTCATTTTGTGGCTTAGCTACTTGACTCTAACTTGTATGACTTGTCGGTTGCATGTTGACACTGCTTTGTGACAAGTTCTTCGGCTGTTGTAGTGGCTGCTGAGACATACTTCGTGAAGTTTCCTTGTTTTCCTGTACCTTCTTCTCTTTATAGTGCTCAGGCCTCTCGTCAGTCTTTTCTTCATGTGGATTATGGATTTTTTTATTTTTTCTTAATAATAAACAAAGAAAATCTTAAAACAACTCAACAAAAGAAAAATCATTCAAATAGAAATCTAAATGCTATGTACACTATACACATGTCCCTAGGGGCTCATATATGGATTTTGTCCCCATACTCCTCTGTAACACTACTATGATGGCATATACTTTAAATTTCGTCAAAACATTATCACAATAAAATGCAAAAATTCAATGCACCTCATAAAACATTGCCCTCTAATAGTCATAATGTTAGGTTCGCATTCAGAATGCTTCCCCCCTTCCTATTTGGAGTCATCCTTTACGATAGGGTATCGCAAAGGGTATGTGTTGTGCGTGGGCAATTAAAAGTTGTGCCTATGCAGGCCTTGTAATGTAGCCCTATTATGCATACACAGTCAATGCGTGGAAAAGATTTATGTTGTGCAAGATGTGGGTATAAGCAATTTGCTTATTGGCATTTGTTGGCGAAGGTTTCTATTCTAAGCAATGTAATGGTCTTTGAAGCTCCTGTATCGTTGCTTGATTGAAGCGACTTGCTCTTCTAAGTGTACTGTAATCGTAGAAAGAATTGTAAGAATTCAAGCGGCGATGCATTGACAACAGTTTTATTTTTCATTTTGGGACCCATTTCTTTGCGATTATTGGCTGTTTTGTTGCTGACCCTTGTTTGGGAACCCATACTTGCCCGTGCTTCGTTTGTGTTTGAAGAGACTTCTTTGGGATCCACCTTTTTGTTGTGTGAGTCGACAGTGGTCTTTGCTTCAACCCTTGTACGCTTGGTTGGGGACGGGATTTAAGCTTTGAAAGTTGATACTATGGTTGTTTTGGAATCCAAATGAATTCCTGATTTTTTTTGTGCTTGAATCAACTTCTTTGGAGCCCAAACCTGAGTTGTGAAAGCTTGCAATTTTGTGATATTCTTACCCGTTCGTGCACGCTTTCCTTGTTTTTGTTTTGGTGTTGGATCTTGTGATTTGTCATTAGAGATCTTTGTCTTCTTGATCCATATTTGTTTTTGGCCGATCTGGCTTTTTGGTATCCAGATTTTTTGAGCTTTTTGGCTTTGACTTGTTGTCCTGTTCTTTTGACCTGTCATGGTGGCTGCTGAAGGGGTTGGTGATAGTGATGGCCTGAGTTGATGATAGGGGATGTCGTAAGATTCATCACTATCGCTACTATCCTCAGCAAGGTTGACTTCTTGTACTTTCCCTTGATTTTTTGGCTGGTAGTGGAAAGTTACTGTCTGTTTGCTCATGGGTGGTAGTTTCTTGGAGGACTTGTTTAGCCCATTGATTAGAGCATTGTTAGCTCGTTGCTCTGGTCGTATTCCTCCTAGCTGAGTCTTTGCATCCTTATTAGGACCCATGTATGAGGATGCTTGTGGTGGCTGTGTTTTCACCGATGACTTTGGAATCCACTTTTGATGCACTTTATTCATGTAGCGATGACATTGATTCTTGGGTCGTTGATCTTCTTGAAGCTCGAAGTGTGCTACAGAGTCATAGAACTCGTCGTCTTATTCATCTTTTGATTCTCCACATTTATTTGTTTGCTCCTTATGTCGAGAGCTTGTTGATGTCTGGTTCTCTTCGTTTTCCTGGATTACACTCACTGCAAAATAAGGAACGACATCATAGCCATTTTCATCACAATCAATGGTTACAAAATGATGGGTGTGAGCAAAAATGTGGGTGTGATCCTCTGCTGGCTCAACACTTCCTCTGCTGGCTCAACACTCCCCCCCTCCGCGTTCATGTCGTCCTTGACATGACTTTTAGGCTTGGTCAATAGAGTCCTGTCGTCTTGAGCATCTGCAAACGTGATTCGTAGCGTAGGTTGCCGATGGTCAAGGTTGGGCCGAATATTTTGCTTTCGTGAGTGAAAAAGCCGGTGTAGAAAGCTTCTTCGAATGTTTGCATGTGGAAGCTAGGCAAAAACATAATTCTTTGGTATAAGAGATGTAACACCTTTGGTGAATTGTTGTGGGATCATCCTCCACGGCGCACACGTCCAGAGAAGCCAAGATGTGTTCCCATCCAAAAGGCTCTAACTCTTCTTCAGGAAATGGTTCTGGGATATAGTCCCTATGCGCTATAACCCGTTCTAGGATACATTCCTCATGTTTCAAGCTACCACATTGTGAAGCTCCACACATCCACAGTTCTTTAGGCTTACCTAACCAAGCTGGAAGTTTTGATCCTGCAACTGTGGCGGAATCAAACTCCTCAACCGGTGTTCTCGTCACATGCCTATAGCTATGGTCCCTCAAGTTTATCTTTGTTATGGTTTCCATATGTCTCAGGTATATATGGTCATAACTCCAATCTTGGACCATTTTCAATTGTCGCATGAATGGTCTTCCCAGAATGATGTCATAGTTGTTCTTCTTGCCAAATTCAACAACACCAAAAGTGTGTTCATATTCAATGTTACAAGAAGTAACAAGTACTTTTTCTAGCAGTCCTAGAGGCTTTTCCTTGTGTCCATCAGCAAGCTGCAGGGTCATTCGTGTGGATATCAAGGCAGGTTTTCCCCATTTTTTTCAAACCTCTTTGGTTGCAATGGCCACACCAGCTCCACTGTCAAGGATTGCCATGGTTTTTACACCATTGAATTCCACAGGAAGGGTGGTGTTTCCATCTTCTCCCTCGTAATACTTGCCTACCTTGTTTAATGGCACTGGCCTAGTATTTAGTTGAGGCATTTCAAGCTCTTTGATGCCTTCCTCGATTTGAGTTATTGGGGTTTTTACACCAAATTTCTCTAGACATTTACCCACATTAGCCCACATGTTTGGTCTTATTCTGAGCAACTTGGCTAACATTATTGTACAGGTGACTGGGGTAGATAGAATATCTACTAGCCCCTTTGAATCGATGGCCTTGTTGGGAGACAGTCTTTGTGATGGGACTGCAACCACATCTGACTTGGTCTCGTACTCTCCCATGTAGGACGGTAGTGTTCTTAACGAATGGGGTTGACTATCCATAGATTGTACAGATCCTTTGTCTCCCCAATACGATCGCACGTCTAGGTTCATTTGAGATCTAGTCTTTGAGGTTTGGTATGTGCTCATGACTAGAATATGTCTCTTTTAGTTCCTGGTTTGGTGGGATTACTTGTGTAGGCATGACACGGATCACATCCTCAGGTTTTGTAACTGGTGGTTCTAGTAAAGCTTGGGCTGTTTGAATCATTTTCTTGCACATTTCAAACCTTTGCTTTTCTAGTTCCGCATAGGGATATGTCATCCACTTGTGTTCTTGGGTTTGATTGTTTTTGAGCCTCACATCATAGGCTTTCAAGAGGGCATCTAATGTCTCATTAACCTTCTCTGCCAACACAAATCCTCCTGAACTAGCACTTCTCGGTTTCTCATCCGTGGATGGTTCTTCTAGAGGTTTAACCATCTATGTAAGAGAAGGTGCCTCCTTTTCCTCATGTTGTTTTATCTTCTCCTGAGCTTCGGTAAGCTTCTCAGCTAGGGATTTTTGCTCTCGTTCCCTGCGTGCTTTCATCCTAGTCTTTCTAGCTTTCCAACTATTTCGTTTCCTCTTGGTTTTCTGACTAGGTGCGTCTGTCTTTGGTCCATCATCTGTCTTTGGACTCGTGTCACTTTCCGTGTTCTTTGTCTCTGGATTCTCATCGGCTTTCTTTTGAGCTTGTGCTCTCGTAACCACTTGAACTGGTACAACATTTTCATTTTCTGAGCTACTAGGGAGCTCAACAATCCCTGATACATTTGTCGTGATTTTCCTGATTTGGTTTGGTTTTTTCGGGCAATCGGGGATCAAGTGAGTGATGCCACACTCAAGACAATAGGCATTTACTTCAGTGATCTCCGTATGAGGACATTGTTTGAACAAGTGGTTGTCACGACTTTTGTGACAATCTATCTCTGGTTGAGGAGATTCTTTTAGCATTTCCTCTTGGCTATAAGCAAGCTTTGACCTAGATAAGTCGTTATTTGCAACGAATCGCAATGTCCTTTCGTCCATTTCATACCTTCTTTCTTTTGACTGAAACCCAGGAGATGGAGGTTGTACCGGCCTCACCACTCCATGTGTTTCTCTCACATTCTGTTGCTCCGAAGGGTAGTACTCACTTTGACTGCTATACCACATTGTAGCGGTTACTGGAGTTGGTTTATTTGATGCTTCCATCATTGGCATGTATCTCATGTCTACCTGCATTCTAGCACATGGCAGCAGCGGAGGTTGTTGTCCTAAGACAAGCTGTGGCCTTAAAACTCCTACTGGTCCTGATGCATTCCCCGTAATGTATCTAGGTGGAGTAGGTGCTTCTGGAATAGGTTGTACATACCTCTCCCTAGAATTTTCCATGCTATAACAGAACTCTTCCCCCGTATGGTTCGTCCATTTTCTCTCAATTTCACACCACTTCGGCTCTCCCGAATCAAACCTTACAAGAGGAATCAACCTATTGACCAAGTCGTCGATAAGCTTTTCTTGATCAATAGGTGCCGTTGGCTTGGCAATGGACTCACTTATCTGTGAAACGCTGTGTTGAGAGGATGTGTCATCTCCTTGAATCTTTAAGTCCTTTTCTTTGTATGCCTCACATTTATCCACTAGATAAAGAGCTTCTTTGATCAACTCGTTTAGCGTCATCCTCCTTATCATATGCAGATCATTTTGAAGGCCCTCATCTCTCATTCCCTGGATAAAGATCAGCATCAGTCGTGCTTGCGTAGGTGATTTCGCTCTCGGACAGAGCTTAACATATCTCTTGAGCCGTAATGATGCTTTGTGTACTGATTTATTCTCTTTCTGTTTGAATCTATGGATTTGCGAGACTGTGTTGTGAGCAATGCCTTTTGGCGAGACAATAAACTCCTCAAACAGCTCATCTAGGGTCTCAAAATCCCATTTTTCCACCGAGTCGAACCATGTAGCTGCATCATCTTCTAGAGTCAATCCAAATCCCACAAACTGTGTCGCAAAATCTGAAACTTCCTCTGCTCTAATCACTCTTCTAAAAGACATTGCGTGATCTCTCGGATCTTTATCTCCGGAGTATTTTCTGTTTACCCATTTCTGGACTTGGGATGGTCTAACTCTTTGATTATCTACAAGTCTAACCAGAGACTCTCCCAATCCTTCTCTCGTTATCGCTCTTGAAGGGAATCCTGGTGGATCTCTTCTTGGAACTCATATATGAATTCTCGTGTTTGGTGGAGGCATTTATGGTCCTTCATTGACCAAATATCCACCTCTTTCTAGTATAGTTTGTGGATTTGTGATTTCTACAACTCTGTATTCTCGTCCATACTTGTCGACAACTATAGATCTCCATTGACAGTCGACTCCGTATGCGTAGACATATAAGAGCTTGTAATCCGTTATCTCTTCTAGGTATGGATCTGAGCACCTATAAAGATTGACCTCGTTGTCGTCAATGTATCTATATAGTCCTTCACTCTCATGACCAATCATCCAAACTCTTCAACAAGATGGATCTTTATCAATTGCAAGTTTGGAAGATCCATTGTGGGAAGATATTCCTCTATCGTCGGGATCTCCAAGCTTGTGTAAGCTGCGTTTGAATCTAGGGTAGGCATGATTTCTGGGCTTAAGAGCCTTTTCTTGGTTCAAGTAGACTTAGTCCACTATGTTCAAGTGCTTTGGTTAGGGAAAAGTCGAAACTATGTCCAAAACCGCAACCGTTTCGTCACAATTCTCGCAAATTGTCGCTTTCAGACACCCCTGACTTCCGGATGCATTTTGAGGCCTTAAACGATGTTTTTTTCAAATTTGAACTTAACGATTTCCGTCGGCATGCATTTAGTTCAAGTTTTTCTCTAAGATATGTAGAGCCGCTCTTAGGCTATGTTTTGATATAAAAACTTTTCCGATCCGATACCGTTTGTGAAAGTTATGGCCAAAATAGTGAAATGCAGTTTAAACTGGTCAAAATGAGTTCAAATTCAAATTTAAAAGAAGATTTGGGATCTCTGTGACACTGTGAACACTCCTGTATGGTCAAAGTATGGTTGGACCCTAAAACTGGCCTAGAGACATCCTACGCGTAGGATGTCTATATGCTCAGAATTTAACAAAATTTGGACTAGAGACTCCCCTTAAGTCCAACAACACAATGGTATGCTCAGAATTTCATTTGGACCTAAAAATGGCCTTGAGACATCCTACGCGTAGGATGTCTTTTTGCTCAGAATGACTTGAAATTTTCACCCCAGCTTCTCCTTGATGTGCTGATCACAGTGGTGTGCTCATAGGTTGGTTTGGAGTCCTAAATCAAGCTGGAGACATCCTACGCGTAGGATGTCTAACTGCTCAGATTTTGTCCAAATTTGATCCCAAGATTCTCCTAGTGTTAGCAACCCAATGGTATGCTCAAAATTGAATTTGGATGCCAATAGGTCAAGATTTAGGCTGCAAGAGCTTCTAGTGCACTCCAAGAGTAGGATGTCTGACAATTCTTGTCTTTGCTTGGTAAATAGGCCAAACAAGGTCCAAATTCACTTTTGAAAAAAAGTTTTGGAATCCTTAAGACACTTAGAACCTCCCTATATGACCAAAGTAGAATTCTGACCACTTTATGACCCTGGAGACATCCTACGTGTTAAGTATGGAGCCTGATTTACCCTTGTAATTTTCTGTGGTAAAAGCGCACATTTGTAAGGCCCCCATTATGAGGAGAAGCAATCGTGCGTGAAGGAAAATCACTCACCGGAAACCAAAATTTTCACGGACAAGAATCAGGGGCAACTTTAAAGGCCTCGGGAGCAGAGGCCCCCAAGACTTTTTTTTCGCCAGAATATTATGGCCGGACGGCGGCCGAAAAGTGGTCGGAAAACAACCGGTCGGTTGGCCGATGGCCGGTAGTCAATGGCCGATGGCCGGTGGTCGGAAGTCAATGGCCGGTGGCCGGTGGTCGGAAGTCAATGGCCGGTGGCCGATGGCCGAATTCAATGGCTGGTGGCCGAATTCAAAAGCGGACTTGTCTTCTCAAGGGCGGCCACACATGGGCGGATTGGAGGGTCCGATTTGGACTTATTCGCACAAGGGCGGCTACACATGGTTGTCTCTCATAAGAGAGGGCAGCCCTTTTGGCCTATAAAAGGAGGCCATTTCTACACACATTTCATAGTGTGAAGTTGATGCAACATTTGAGTGTGAGGTGGTGAGAGTGAAGCAAAGCGGGAGCTCCATTAAGGGTATAATCCCTTTGTAAACTACTTCTTGTTTTGAAGTACTAAAGCCATTGAGTGGCTGCTTTCCCGTGGACGTAGCCCACATTGGGTGAACCACGTATATCATGTGTACTCTCTCTCTCTCTCTCTCTACTCTATAATCTCATGTATATAAATCTGTCTCTCTCCATTAAGTAATCTACTCAATTATCTATTTAGCTACGTCTTATTTCCTAACAACTGGTATCAGAGCAAGGTTTGCTCGTAGCTAAATTATCTCAAGGAAAGGATTCCTTGAATTGAGTGGGAGTTATGGTGGAGGAAGGGAAGCTCAAGATTGAGAAGTTCAACGGCAAAAACTACCAACATTGGAAGATGCAGATTGAAGACTATCTCTACCAGAAGGACCTCTATTTGCCACTAGGCGGTCTTGCGAAGAATCCCGCAACAATGGCAGATGAAGCATGGATTGTTCTTGATCGAAAGGCACTGGGAATAATCCGGTTAAGCTTGGCGTCAACGGTGGCCTTCAATGTTTCAGAGATGAAGACCACGGAGGACTTGATGAAGTCACTTGACGACTTCTACGAGAAACCATTGGCATCCAATAAGGTATTTCTTATGAAGCGCTTGTTCAATCTAAAGATGGCAGAGAATGGTTCAGTTGCAGAACACCTAAATGACTTTAACACAAACATAAGTCAACTTCGATCGGTGAAAATCAATTTCAATGACAAAGTGCGAGCTTTCCTTATACTATCATCTCTACCGGATAGTTGGGACAGCCTTGTGATGGCTGTAAGTAATTCTATCTCTGGCACAAATACTCTTAAGTTTGATGATGTTGTGGGTGTTCTCCTAAGCGAGGAAATGCGAAGGAGAAGCACAGGAGAATCATCAAGTGCTGCACTATCAGTGGAAACAAGAGGAAGGCTTAAGGAGAGGTTCAAAAACCAAAAGGGTCGTGATAGCTCAAGGTGGAGCAAGTCACGCACAAAGTCAGTTCTTGAATGTTGGAACTGCGGCAAGAAGGGCCACGTCAAGAAGGATTGCTGGTCCAAGAAGAAGAAGGAGACAGTGTCTCAAGACAACAAGCCAACATCGGAGGCCAATGTGGCAGGTAAAGTAGAGCAAGATGCTCTAATTCTCTCATTAGACAATGTGTCTAATTCCTGGAAAGTAGATTCCGGGGCTTCATTCCATGCGACACCACGCAAGCAACATTTCCAAGACTACACCAAAGGTAATTTTGGGTATGTATACTTGGGAGATGATGAAGCTTGTGAGATTGTCGGCAAAGGTACAGTTTCTGTCAAAACTGCTAACGAAAATGAATGGAAGCTTAAAGATGTTAGGCATGTTCCTTCTCTTCGCAAAAATTTGATCTCTACAGGAAAATTGGACGATGAAGGTCACAACATTGCATTCGGAAACAAACAGTGGAATATCTCAAAGGGATCTTTGGTGGTTGCCAAGGGTGAAAAAGTCGGTACACTTTACTTGTGTACTGTTAGCACACAACCTTCAGCTTGTGCATCAACTACAGAAGTTGACAGTGCGGTGTGGCACTATGGACTTGGGCATATGAGTGCCAAAGAAATTCAAATCCTTCAAACAAAGAAGCTTCTACCAGGTTTGAAAGAAGTGGACTTAGAGTTCTGTGAAGATTGTGTTTATGGTAAACAAAAGAGGGTAAAATTTCAAAAATCAGGAAATGAAAGAAAAAAAAAAAACTTGAGTTGGTTCATTCTGATGTTTGGGGTCCTCCAAGTACACCATCACTTGGTGGCTCATTGTACTATGTAACATTCATAGACGATGCGACTAGAAAAACATGGGTTTATGTCATGAAGAATAAATCCGATGTATTTTCCATATTTCAAAGGTGGAAAGCCTTTGTGGAGAACGAAATAGGTACCAAGGTTAAATGCCTCAGATCCGACAATGGAGGCGAATATTGCAGCCAAGCTTTTGAAAGCTTTTGTGCTAGCAATGGCATTCGGAGGCAAAGGACAACCCCAAGGACACCTCAACAAAATGGGATTTCGGAAAGGATGAACAGGACAATCATGGAACGAGCACGAAGCATGTGGCTACATGCAAGCCTACCACTTGAGCTTTGGGCGGAAGCTGTAAGTACGTCTGTGTACTTAATCAATCGGTCACCCTCAACGGCATTGGATGGGGGAGTTTCGGAAGAGGCATGGACAGGTAAACCGGTGAATTATGCATTTCTCAAAGTGTTTGGGTGTGAGGCTTTCATGCACATAGATAGAAGCCTAAGATCTAAGTTAGATGCAAAGTCCAAAAAGTGTTTCTTCATTGGCTATGGAGAAGGAGACCTTGGGTATCGCCTATGGAATCCTGAAGATGGTAAAATCTTAAGGAGTAGGGATGTAATTTTTAACGAACAAAATATGTACAAAGATTACTTGGAAAGAAAACAAACAAAAGAAACAGGTGATGAGTACATGGAGCTTGAGGACGGTGAAGACTCAAGGACTGCAAATGGTGACAATGTGCAACAACGTCAACCAAATGAGGAGCCTCAACCTATTCCCCGAAGATCTACAAGAGCAAGTAGACCTCCAGAAAGGTTTGTTCCTTTCTTCAACCATCTCTTGATCTCAGATTGTGGAGAGCCGGAATCATATGAAGAAGCTATGCAACATGAATCCAAAGAAGAATGGACGAAGAGCATGCAAGTGGAGATGGACTCACTACATCGCAACCAAACATGGGAGTTGGTTGAGTTTCCTAAAGGTAAGCGGGCACTTCAAAACAAATGGGTGTACAAGCTAAAGGAAGAAGAAGGTGGGAAGAAAAGGTACAAGTCTAGGCTTGTGGTAAAAGGTTTTTCTCAAAAGAAAGGTATTGACTTCAATGAAATATTTTCTCCTTTTGTAAAAATGAACTCAATTAAGCTTGTCTTAAGCCTTGTGGTTGCTCATGATCTAAATCTCGAGCAAATGGATGTAAATACAGCATTCCCTCACGGTGACTTAGAGGAGGAAATCTACATGCTTCAACCAAAGGGGTATGAAGTAAAAGGTAAGGAGAAAATGGTTTGCAGATTAAAGAAGAGATTGTATGGTTTAAAGCAAGCATCAAGACAATGGTACTTGAAGTTTGATCGATGGATGTTGGATCATGGATTCACAAGATGCAACTCGGATCACTGCGTCTACACGGAGAATTTGGGAGATGGGAAATTCATCATCCTAATGTTGTATGTTGATGAAATGTTGATTACAAGTGCTAACATGCAGGACATCAAAGACCTAAAAGAGGAGCTGTCCAAATCTTTTTCAATGAAAGATTTAGGTGCTGCAAAGAGGATACTTGGTATGAAAATATCAAGGGACAGGACGAAGAAGACAATAAAGCTATCTCAAGAAGATTACATCAAGAAGGTACTAGAAAGGTTTGCAATGCAAAATGCAAAACCAGTTTCTACACCTTTGGCTGGTCATTTTAAACTAACGAAGGATATGTGTCCAAAGACACAAGAGGAGATAGCCTATATGTCTAAAGTTCCATATGCTGCAGCGGTAGGTTCTCTAATGTATGCTATGGTCTGGACAAGGCCAGACATTGCACATGCAGTGGGAGTTGTGAGTAGGTTCATGGACAACCCAGGTAAAGAGCATTGGCAAGCTGTGAAGTGGATACTTGGGTATCTAAAAGGGACAACAACAAATGCTTTGTATTTTGGAGGAACTGATATTTTTCTAGAAGGGTATGCTAATGCAGATATGGCAGGTGACAAAGATACTCGAAGGAGCACTACTGGCTATGTGTTCACGGTTGGAGGCACAGCAGTAAGCTGGGCTTCAAAGCTGCAGAAAGTGGTTTCACTTTCTACCACGGAAGCAGAGTATGTAGCAATGACGGAGGCAAGCAAAGAAACTCTGCGGCTTCACAGATTCTTAGAAGAGCTTGGATTCAAACAAGACAATTGTGTCTTGTACAGTGATAGCCAAAGCGCTATCCATCTTGCGAAGAACTCATCCTTTCATTCAAGGACAAAGCACATTGAGGTGAGATATCACTTCATACGCACTCTTTTGGAAGAGAGACAACTAAAGCTAGGAAAGGTGCATACAAGTGAAAATCCTACAGACATGTTTACAAAGGTGGTCAACAAGGAGAAGTTGAGCTTTTGCTCATCTTCAATCGGCATTCAAGGATAAGAAGCCAGAATGGAAAGCAGTCACAGGTTTGGTTTGGAGATCAATCTCCAAGTGGGAGATTGTTAAGTATGGAGCCTGATTTACCCTTGTAATTTTCTGTGGTAAAAGCGCACATTTGTAAGGCCCCCATTATGAGGAGAAGCCATCGTGCGTGAAGGAAAATCACTCACCGAAAACCAAAATTTTCACGGACAAGAATCAGGGGCAACTTTAAAGGCATCGGGGGCGGAGGCCCCCAAGACTTTTTTTCGCCGGAATATTCTTTTTCGCCGGAATATTATGGTCGGACGGCGGCGGGAAAGTGGTCGGAAAACAACTGGTCGGTTGGCCGGTGGCCGGTAGTCAATGGCCAATGGCCGGTGGTCGGAAGTCAATGGCCGGTGGCCGGTGGTCGGAAGTCAATGGCCGATGGCCGATGGCCGAATTCAATGGCCGGTGGCCGAATTCAAAAGCGGACTTGTCTTCTCAAGGGCGGCCACACATGGGCGGATTGGAGGGTCCGATTTGGACTTATTCGCACAAGGGCGACTACACATGGCTGTCTCTCATAAGAGAGGGCAGCCCTTTTGGCCTATAAAAGGAGGCCATTTCTACACACATTTCATAGTGTGAAGTTGATGCAACAAGGTGAGTGTGAGGTGGTGAGAGTGAAGCAAAGCGGGAGCTCCATTAAGGGTATAATCCCTTTGTAAACTACTTCTTGTTTTGAAGTACTAAAGCCATTGAGTGGCTGCTTTCCCGTGGACGTAGCCCACATTGGGTGAACCACGTATATCATGTGTACTCTCTCTCTCTCTCTCTACTCTATAATCTCGTGTATATAAATCTGTCTCTCTCCATTAAGTAATCTACTCAATTATCTATTTAGCTACGTCTTATTTCCTAACACTACGTGTAGGATGTCTTTTTGCTCTATTTCAGCTCAAACTTGCACTGTAGCTTCCCCTTGATGTGCTAAACTCACAGATCTTTTTACTTTTTGATTCTGACACCTATAGGTTGGTCAAATGATCAAGAATCTGTTCCACAAGCCTGATGTCTATTCTGCTGAATTCCCAAGTCAAATCAACTCCAAATTGGACCAAAATTGACTAGGAGGCTTGCCTAAGGCTATACAACACCCTGCTATGTCCACAGTTTGAATTTGGCCTCTAAATCATGCCTTAGACATCCTACGCGTAGGATGTCTAACTGCTCAAAATTGCCCCAAATTTGAACCACAAACTCTCCTTAAGGTGCTGATCACTGTGGTATGCTCAGAATTTTGTTTAGAGTCCAAAATCACACAGAAGACATCCTACGCGTAGGATGTCTTTTTGGCCTGTTTGACCCCAGACTTGTCCCACAGCTTCCCCTTGATGTCAGTAACCCAGTGGTATGCTTAGATTTTGTTTTGGATGTCAAAAGTCCCAAATTTTAGCTGGTCTTGCCTTTTTCATTCAAAAGTGATAAAGTCCGCTCAATCTTCCCTTTCACTGACCCAAATGAGATGAATTTTATCACATGCACTCAATACAACATTTAGAACATGCCTATGGAGTCATCCTATGGTTTGGTCTCAAAAATTATGCCTTGGCACGATTTGGGTAGGATGTCTGGCACTTCTCGTCTTTTGGCTTTGATCTGTCAAAATTTGGTCAAATTTCTACTTTCCAGGTGAAAATAGGGTAAAACCTACCTTCTAAACACACTGGTAACCTCAGATTTTCAAAAAAGTGCCCAGATCACCCTGTAGACATCCTACGCGTAGGATGTCTACTGCTGATTTTCTGAGACTGAAGTGTCTCTGATGCTTCCTTATGCTCTCAACAAGTGCAAGTATGCTTCACAATTGCAAAAACATGCAAAAATCACTCAATTTAAGCCTTTTCTGAAATTTTACGTTTTCTAACTCCACCTTTTGGCTTTTGGTCAACAAAAATAGGAAAAAACACCCAAGTCAATATGTTACTAGGGTAAAACCTACCCTATGAACCCACTCGTGTAGTCAAAATTTTTGAATTTGGTCTCCAAAACCCCCTTGAGACATCCTACGCGTAGGATGTCTATGTTTACAGAATTACATGTTTTCTTCACAGAACCCTTGCAAATGCTCTTTTATATGCACAACATCAGTCAGTCATACAAAAATATCCACAAAAGCTTGTTTAATACATTTTTACCCTCAAAAGCATACTTTTCCGTGATTTCAAATGCAATCAAGCACTTAAGCAAATAATTCAATGCTGAATAGCTCTAGATTAGAATCGGATCACTTACCTAAAGCTACTCCTACAAATCATATGGGGTTTTGCATCTATGAGTAGAAAAACGCTTCACTGCCACACACGGACTAGTAAACGCTTTTATCACCTCACAAATAACTTGACCACCAACAACTACTCTAATCCACAGATCCTAACTAAACCTATCTAGTCGCAGACCCTCGGCAAGACACACGCTTCTTGGCTATCCACTTGATCGCGGAATATCCTCTTCCGGATCCACTTAAGAAAAACGCTTTCTTTAGCCGAAACTAAATCAAGCAACCATCACACGAGTGTTAGTAGGAAACCTACTTAGGTCCTTGTGTCCCCGGCAGCGGCGCCAATGTTGAACGGGGCGACTCACACACCCATGAAGTGCATGCAAACACTACCTAGATCAACATAATGTCAATCGATGACACAGATGACACGATAGGCACACGGAAGAAATCTCTCTAGCTTGTCAGGCTGAGACCATCCTACACATACAACACTAAGGAAGGCCAACTAAACCACAATCAAGAACCTCACTGCTCTCAACTACACCACCTAGCCACATACACACATGTAGAAGGTAACTCACCAAATCATGCCAGATTCGTACGAAACCTAAGGAACACCATCCCCTCACTAGGATACACTTGTCCCTAAGATTCTACACTCAAAACCCTCACTCTAAACCCATCTACAGAAAACGCGTAGGATGACAGAGCCGAATTTTGAAAGTGCCTGAAACTAAAATTTATGAGTACCTATGCGTAGCTTATGTCGCCACGAGTATATAGACTACTAGCACGCAGAAAACAGACATCGTTTGATACACTTACGGCCACAAATTTCTCGTAGATGCGTCGGCATGTGCGCTTTCATCTCGCGTGGAATGCTTGGCGTTGTCGCGTAGCTCTCCTTGAGCCTACAACAATGGTGTAGTCGGATCTCCAATGTGTTGAGTGAGCCGGGCGTAGCGAGAGGATAAAGCTCACGCTCACTCTCTTTCTCTCTCACACACAGTAGACGGCATCACTAAATCTTGATTATGATAAAAGTCTCCTTTACAAAATGACCTAGGTACCTTATATACTAAGGCTACCTTAGGTTTAACCAAAAATGGGTTTGAAAGGGTCAAATGGCTTTGTATTTACAATCTGGAAGTGCCATTGCACCCCAGGTTCTGAAACTAGAATAACTACTCATTACAAATGACGTTTATAGCCATAATCCGTAGCATTTCATAACTCGCAAAAGATAAGACTTTGGTACAAAATTTGAGTTATGTTGTTTTGTTGACCCAGCGGTCAACACTTGCTCACAATTGCGTGGGAAAACTAAATTGTTATACCTCCCTATGTGATGCACACTAGAGTCCACCATGTAGAGGCCATTCTCATGCCGTCTAGACACATTTGTAAACCACTTGCACTCAAAGATGAAGGTATGAAAGGTTCTAAAATCAACCTTTAGTATCCTTTCAATAGTTCCACAGTACCTGGCTTCATCACCATTTGTGTCAAAGTTGCCCATGATTCCACAGTCCATGGTGGTTCTACGCTCGTCAATGTGGCGTGTAGAAAAGTGACAACCCTTTGGCCACATAGAGTTAAAGGAAAGACACTACAAAATAGGAAAATATCTTTTATCAATTACAAAGATAAAATCAAGAAAAAACTATACGATATGGTTTAGGTATATGAGTACTCTACCTTTGATACGCAGCCTCGTGCATACTCCCATTCTTTGTCAGGTGATGTCTTCTCCACACGCTTTTGCTTCGGTGATTCTCTCATGAATACACTCCACACTAACGAGATCTGGAAAACATGCAAGGTGTATAGGCATTGGGGGTACCCTCGTTCCTCCGTGTACTTGTTTCCATGCTTATCTCTCTTGCAAACACCTTGCCTTTTCCATTGTCCATAAGTCCATCCACTTGGTCATAACCTTTGCATTGAGGATACATAAATTATTTATCACTCGGGATAGATCTATATCCATGTTAAATAATTTTCCTTTGCACACTATTGCAGCCATTTGACTTAGCTCCCATTCCCTTGGATGCGTCAAATGGCATCCCTTACTTTCTTGTCCCGGCATATGTACATACTCACTGGCAGAATGAACTACAATGTAAATTACAGGAAGGGAAAGTGAGAGAAAGTCATACACACAAATCATATGTGTCCTGAAAAACAAACAATAGAGACAATAGAGAAAGGGACATTACCTGAAGCATCTTGTGCCAATCATGGGACTTCAACCCATACAATTGAATGCTTCCACCTAGGCTTCTCTTTTGTGAAAGCTCCCTTTAGCAACCTCATGTATCCTTTTGGTGTGCAAATTGACACAATGGTACCCTTCAATTGGTCCAATTACTATTTGGCTAGCATTTGTGGTGCTTTAGGAAGCACAATCTTCCCATTGGGGGCACGGCGTGGAGTAGCAGAGGCGGGAGACGTTTCAAGACCCTCAAATCCTCCCTCGTCCCCAACAAGTCCTTCTTACCAATAATGTGGTCCCACATGGTGTGGGCTACATTCTTGAATATGTGCATGGGATCCAAGAGGTGTTGTATTTTTAAGTCCTTTCAATATGGAAGCCATAAAAATATGGAATACCTTGATATAACTTTTGGTGGGGTACTCAAAGATGGATTGTTGTTGTAGTGCTCTTCCCAAATAGTTGCCCAATTTTTCATCGCATGAGCTTTAGAATCTTCCCATTTGTTGCAGCCTTGTGCTTTCTATGCCCTTGGGGTAAGAAATGATGTTTGTTTGGATATATTACCTTCCGCAAGGAACCCAACCTCTTTGTCGCCAATGATGGCCGACAAGTAGGACATGCATTGTGGCCTGATGTGGACAACCCTGCATACATTTCATATCGTTGGAGAGGGGGAATGGGGGAACACGAGCGGCACAAACAAAAGGGCCTCTCTATAGCTCAAGGTATTCAAAACACCCCTATCCTCTTAGAAAACACCTTCAAACACACAACTCACACTAGCAGACCACCACCTGCTCAATTGCCACTGTTCACACACTCTACAGAACCACCACACAACGCACAACTGTTGCGAGGGACTGTCTCCACCCTTACACACACTCACAGCCACTCAATATCACTCTCTCACTCAAACACCATCAGTCCGGGGGGGGCACACACTTCCACACAGGCGGCACGGAGGAGAACCATGAAAGCAGGAGAAAGAGAAGGGGGGAAGGGGAAACAACAACGAGACGAGGCAACAACGACTTGATTGCACTCCACAAAACACTTATACGGACTCACACTGCCATCACCATGGCCATTTACACAAGAGAGATACAAAGGGCTTTGACATGCACACTCCTCTGTCTAAAAGCTCCACTTTGCAGGCTTCAAAACGGCCACCAAAAGCCAAGAAAAAAGCCCCTCATTTGATCAATTTTTGACTTTTATAGGGTGGGGAGTTCAATTTGGGAAATTGCACTTTAATTGGTCCATATGGCACCCATTTTTGGTATCTTTTGGGAAGGGGGGCACCGCCTTGCTCCATCTGCTCTCTTCTTCTCTTTTGCACTTGGGGGGGAAGGGGGGGGGGGGGCATTAGCGATGTCGCTATTGCCCCTTGGCTCTTCTATTTTTTTATTTTTTATCTTTCAATTTTGACCCCCTTGGACTAACTTAATTTTGTACTGCCTTGATTTGTTCGGCCTTCCACTGGCCCTCTACCTTGCCCATTTGGCCCGGACGGCCTTTGCTCGGTCCACATGGAGGTCCTCGGACTCTCCCTTTATCTCTCTCTATGCTTGATATCTGCGGGACCCCTCCCCTTGCCTAACCAATAGCGATATCGCTATTGGGTGGGGGGGTTCCGCACAAAATCTTTGGGGCCCTAAGGCTACGGGCTCAACCCCTTAACCGGGCGGCCTCAACACGTCATCATCCGGCTCCACCAGACCTCCACGCACGGGCACGCCACTGCGCCACCCCGCCTCGCCTCCAAAACCCACCGCGGATAGCCACCAGCCGCCTACAAAGCGCCAACGACGCTCGGGCCATAGCCTGCAAGGAGAGAGCTCCTCTCTTGTCCCCCTTTGGTTACCTAATGGGGCCTCAAGGGCCAACCCAAATAGCCCGAACTTCGGATGCCTCTTTGTGCATGTGGGGTATATTGCTGCCACGTGACAGGTCCCCGGCTTTCCTCCCTCCAATGGCCTCCAAGGCCCCTTTATTTTTTAAAAAAAAAACTCACCACTTCCATTTAACAAGAACCCTTCTCTGCCTCCCTTCCTTCGAACTCTATAATCTGCTCCTTGGTCGGAACTCTGTACTGCTAAGCCATGCCGAAACTTTACCGTGTCGGTCCAGTGCCATCCAAACCTGCCCGCACTTTGACTTCTCTGAGTTCGCTATCCAAGGTGACCAAAAACTTGGAAAATCATATGCACACCTTTTACTGCCCACGGCTCCCAACTTAATCTTTCTATATCTGGCCGACCAAGCATCCGATTGACGTGCCATTGATTGGTGCTAACTCCACATGGTACATACTATCACCGAGAACCTTGGTGAGGCTGAAAAGACGTCAGATGGCACACCCTTCCAATGCAACCACCCGGGCCCCATAAAATCTTCAACTAATCATATCTTGCTAACCAGAGCTCCGTTTTGCGATCGAAAAGACAGGCATGCTCTGCAACTTGAGCTCTACACATGTATGCACTGACATCAGCCCGGGCCACCCGTCCCCAGTTGCCCTGTCTGTCGGGGATCTGCTACACACTTCAACTTTAAATCGCAATATCTTGAGCAGCGGGGCTCCGTTTGACGAGCCGTCTGGATCGGCTTCTAGAGTACACTAAGCACCACATTCTAGCACATAAAACCCACATCTCGGGCAAAGTAGGCCACCACCATGCTTGGCTCTTTGCAACACACCTTTGGCCTAAAAAACCACTTCGAGCATACACCTCCGCTATCCTTGGGCTGCCTAGGATTTTGGTACCTGCCCTAGCCTTCTGCGCTGCACCCAACCGCTGCCCTTGCTTGGCATATACCATCTTTTAGCTTGGAACAACTTTGGTTGCACCATCGTTAGAGAGAAGCTTCAAAGCAAAGGGAGAGAAATAGAGAGAGAAGAAAAAGTGAGATACCAAAAATATCTCTAAGCTGAGGATATTTGTGCATAGTCCACATAAGGATTCCCCTCACAATGACTTCTCTCCCCCCCTTTGCAAGTGAAACATCCACAACAGGGATGCCTCTCTATACCTCCTCCAACTCCTCGATGAGGGTCTTGAGGTTGACATCAATATATTCCACTTTTTACTTCTGTGGCACAAGCAAGGAAAGAAGTATACTGCCCTTCTTGGTTGTCTCCCATGGTGGAATATTGTAGTTGACAATCACGACAAGCCAAGTGCTCCATGAAGTAGACTTAGTGCCAAAGGGGTTGACACCATCACTTGCCAACCCAAGCCTCAAGTTTCGAGGCTCCAACCCAAAATCTGGCCATTGAGTTTTGATGTGCCTCCATGTAGGTGAATCTTCAGGGACATGCATCATTCCATCATTTGAGTGGTGGTTGGAGTGCCACATGAGAAGCCCCACGATAGAACTGCTTTTAAACATCTGTTGAATGCAAGGGATTAATGGAAAATGTCTCAATACCTTGCGGTGTAGGTGCACCCCGCTCACTCTGATCTTGTAGCGTGCTTCTCCACACACGGGACATGAGGTAGCATGTGCGTGCTTATTGCGGTATAATATGCAATCGTTGACACACACATGGATGCACTAATACTCCATGCCAAGTGCACTGACATACAATCTAGCTCGTTGGTGATCCAGAGGCATGTGGTGATCTTTTGGCAATATTTTTTTCATCGAACTACAATAAACAAGCATATTAATAAATGGCAAGGAGGCACCATGACAGCGAGAGAGATGTATAAAAAGCCATATAACAAACTTACCCAAGGAGTGCATCGACACTTGCATTGATCCAACCAAATTTTGCTTGCAAGTTGATGACTTCCAATGATGCTCAGAGCACCGAGTACTATGCACCATTGTAAAGAGGTGTTTGGGCACTCGTCAGCAATGTGTTCGCTATTGTCGATACTCCTCGAGTGCATGGCTGACAATCCTCCTCGCATATGTTGTATTCGTGAGTCAATAACTCATCACACATGTCAACATGTGCTCATTCTCTACCTCAAAGTGCTCTTGAGATGCTAGAGGAGGAGCTATCAAAGTAGAGCTAGTGGGAGGGTCACCATACACCATGCCTAATTCATCCAATAGCTCTGGCTCTGTTGTTTGGCCTTATGCATTGGTGCACCACCACTAAACACAGACCAATGGGGAACCTCCTCAAGCAAGGGGTGAGTGGTGCTCTCATCTCTCCAAGCGTTTTTTTGAGGATACCAAAGCCCTTTGTTCTCCACGTGCTCCAAAGAGATGCGCCTCAAGCAAGGGATTGTCCTTTTTCACTTGGCACAAGGACAAAGGAGTTTTTTCTTCAGCCTCGATCACGTTCAGGGCCATTTAGAGGGCCACGATCATCCCAGTCGTCCTACACACGCGCGAAAGAGAGATTATAATTCAAAGAAATTATATTTATCCATACGTGTCCTAAAAAATAAAGAATCAATTAGAGAAAATAGTGTCTATTACTTATTTCAATAAAAAGAGAGAAATGACTAAAAATACAGAGAGAATACAATGCAATGAGTGCTACAAATTTTTTAAATAAAGTGCAATCAATAGTTATACTAAATGGATTAATTTTCAATCACAAATGTTATAAAAGGATTAAATAATTCATATAAAAAATCTAAAAGTGCTACAAATAAACATATGCTAATTATTTATGTACATGTTAGTATAAAATATTCAATAGGAAAAATTTTAAAACAGAAAAAATCATAAAGAACATCAAAGTGCTCTGTATGAAATTATGTCTATCTAAGGGGTGGTTTGTACCCCCCCCCCCCCCCCCCCCCCCCCAAACCCCCTCCCCCCTCTGCTACCTCAGATACGGTTGTATCCATTTGAAATGACATTACGCGATAATAGGCATGGTAATACATGCGGTAATAGGCGCGGTAATATTTGTGGTAATCATTGGTGCTTAGTTAAGTAGATAAATCTTCTCGCGTGTCGTTGTGAACTACTTTGCTTTCTTTGCAAATGGATAATTGAGTAGCTTTGTTTTCAAATGGATGTAAGAGTAGGTTTGTTTGCAAATGGATTGTGATTAGAATAGAGAACAAAATAGAATAAAGTAAATAAAAGAGGAAATAGCTTGTTGAATGAAAGAGGGGGAGTAGAGAAAGAAATAGAGTTTAAAAAATGAAAGAGATAGAGAGAAGGGAGAGAGAGATAGATAGATAGATAGATTTTATTATCGTCCTCGAAGGTCAAATATGACCTATGGGACCAAAGTTACATGTGATGTAGTATGTGTGTGTGTGTGTGTGAGAGAGAGAGAGAGAGATATATATATATATATATATATATATATATATATATATATATATATATATATATATATAGAGAGAGAGAGAGAGAGAGAGAGAGAGAGAGAGAGAGAGAGAGAGAGAGAGAGATTTGTTGGGAGAGAAAGTGAGGGATAGAGGGAAAGAGAGGGAGAGGGAGAGAGATAGATAGAGATAGAGATAGAGAGGGAAAGAGAGGGAGATAGATAGATATATTTATTATCATCCTCAGAGGTCAAATATGACCTATGGGACCAAAGTTACATGTGATCTAGTATGTGTATGGCGATGAGTGACTCTTGATTCTCCAATGATGAGAGTTGCAATGGAGAGCCCACAATGTGACTGGGAGAGGAAAGTGTGTAGGTCTAAGTCATGGCTGAAGATGTGAGCGAGATGTGACCAAAAGTTGATCACTCTAGTAGTGTGTAGTACTCACACTCTCGAGCTTGCAGTGAGCATAATATGCATAATCAATTTGACTCTTCTCCATTGCCCCAACGCCCTGTCTTGCATCCAAGGGAATGGGAGCTAAGTCAAATGGCTACGATAGTGTGTATTACCGACAAGGGGATATGCTCAAGCATGTAAGTGCGAGTACGGTTACCTCTTTCAACAAAGAACATGGCTTTGTAGTTGGGAACAATATGGGTGGTGTAATCTAAGAAGCATGACCCACTGGATTACTCACAAGCCGTAATACATTGGCATTGTAGAAAAGCTTCATTCACTTGGGAGTCAAATGAAGCATCGTGTAGCAAGTGTCATGCATCCCATCTCCCAAACCATTTCTTTATGTCTTGAATCCATTTTGTGCTCAAGATCTTGCTTTTATGCGTCTTTTAAACTTTTTTGCTTGCTTCCTATGAAATTTTAGGAAGTCGATGTGAGGCGTTTTAACACATCTTTATCATGTACTCCACAAACCTTTCCATGCCCATAACCTCAATTAGAAGAGATCCCGGCTCAAGAAGTAGGATCATATATGGTGTTTGCATCTTAACTTGGAGAAAGTTTGTAAGAAAACGCTTTTGGACATTCTCAAACTCTTTCCAAGTAGATTTTGAGATTCTCCCGCCCCACACTTCCATTCCATAAACCAATGCATCAAAAAGGTACTTCTTGAGAACCCAACACTTGATGTTTCGTGCATTACAATTGTTCTAACATGAATAATATGCTATCTTTCCCGCTTCCAAATGACGCATAACACATTCATGTGACTTGTGATTGGAGGGAACCTCAAGGCCAATGTTCTTAAAGCTCTCAACACCTTCAAGTGTCTCATTGTTGTACACAATGTATGGCTTCTCCTTATGGTTGGTTTTCACAAGCATAACCTTTGTTTTAAATTCATTCACAATCAGCCCACTATGCAAGAAAAATTTCTCAAGGACAACCATAAGCTTTTGTGCATCTTCTAAAGTGTGTGCTAGAAGCACTACAGCATCCACATACAACAAAAGCATGATTACCGCATTAAAAATAGTGACCACTTCAATGCCTTCTTCTTGCATAAAGTCAAATACCATTTGTTCCAATCGATGCATAGACCAAAGAGAGTTGGTGACAACGGACATCCTTGTTTAACCCCAATAGTGCTTACAAAAATTTCTGAAATTTCTCTTCCCATGCGCAATTTATAAATCACCTTCTCATAGATTCGAGAAACTGCAAGCATAAATTCATTTGGCACTTGTAGTTCTTCCATCCTTCTCCACAAATTGCTATGTGGAATCATATCAAAGGCTTTCTTAAAGTCCACAAAACAACAATACAATCTCTTGCATTTCAACCAACTTTCCTCCATGAGAACACGAAGAGTAACAAGATGATCAATGGTGCTATGGCACCGACAAAAATCCGCTTGTCCTTTTGTGCACTTGTCATTCTCTTCAGCCCAATCACTCAATTTCATCTCCATTATGCATCCAAACATCTTTTTCATAAGAGACCCAATCATTATAGTCCAATAATTGTTTATATTCTTTACATCCCCTTCTTTATGCAAAGGCTTAACCCAATTATTACTCCAATCATAAGGCATACCATATTGAAGTGCAAGGTTGAACATATCACACATCCACTCATGGGTAAAATCTCTCGTCCATTTAATCATCTCCGACTTGATACCTTGAAGATCCCCCGCTTTGCAAGTGGCCAACTTTTCAAGCCCTCTGCATACATCCTCAATAGTAAAAAAAGAGGGCATACATGGGAGTGAGCCATAAAATGACATTTTTTCAAAATTTGGTTGCTCATATAGTTGCCTACAATTATATGAGGCAATTGTGTACATATCCACAAGACTCAAGTCACCAAAATTCTCATGTTTCTCAAAATTCTTCCACATGCATGTGCTATTTCTTGGGCTTGAAAAAGTTGTTTCTTTACTTCCTAGCTTCTTGTCTTCTTTTGAATCAATGCCTTGTATGTATGCAAATGACTTTGATAGTTGTCTTTGTCCATAGTTGCATCAAGATTTATCACAAGGACTTTTGAGCATCTTGACATTCTTTATCAAACCACCTTTTGCATAATTTATCTTTGCTGATACCATGGAGATTCTTTATGGAAAAGCATTCTTCGTCACAAGAACAAATAACTTTCTTGAAAGATTCCCATTTAGTTTCCAATGGTGCGTCATATTGAAGCTTTGCCATCCATAACTTCTGCTCAACCATTTCAATGTACATTGGTGCCCGTTTAAAATCCATACAGAGTGATACCTTCTCTTTCCTTTGGCTGAGATTATCATGCTTAGTTGCTTCTCCACATATACATAAGGTCCGATGGTCTAATTCTAGGGTCCATTGGCCAAAACTCTTTATGCAATGGAGGAACACCTGCGACCTTCCTCGTGGCAGGCAGGTTTTATCCCACATGCAATACCGGAAGCAAGGGAGTTGTGATTTATGAGATGGGCCATCAACCCCCATTAGTATACAAGAGGGCTTTGGAGAGCTTGTGATCCTTTGGCTATGGCGCTGGCAAGCCGGCGCTGCAGGCGCACCGTGGGCTCTGCACAGAGCGTAGGCGGCGGACTTTTGGCCGGTGGGGCGGCGCGCCCACGTGGGGGGTGAAGTGGTTGCAGCCAGAGTGGTCGATGATGTGGTGGCCTGGAAGTGGTTGATCCTGCGGCCCTTGGGGCCCCAAAGTTTTGAGAAAAAGAGGGAGGGCAATAGTGACCTCGCTATTGCCTCCCCCCCTCTTGGAAGAAGGTGGTCCCACAGCAGTGAGAGGGGGCCAGTTTGGAGCACGAGAATGGGCTCAAAAGGTCTGGCCAAGAGGCCAATCCCGCCAGAGGGTTAGGGAAGAGCAAATGGAAGAGAGAGAAGGTGTTCAAAGGGTTAATTCAAAGGGACCGGATAATGCAAGGCAAGTCGGACGGCCAAATTTGAGGCTAAAGGAGTTAAGAGGTTTGTACCATGCAGATACCAAAAGAATCAAGTGTGCCAAGTGGTGGCAATGCAAGGAAATTCTAAATGAAGCTACAAGTGAAGTGCACGAGATGAAAGCTCACCCATCAGTTCTTTTTTAAACCTCCTAGAGACACCCCTATAAAAGAATGTAAACGTGAAAATTTGAGGGCTTTTTTGCCTGAGGGTGTGATTGAAAGTTGCAGGCGTGTGTAGTACAAAGCTTTCCATTGAAGCTACATCACCCTTTGCAAAAGTTGACACAACAAGTAGAATTTGCATGGTCCGATGAGCTTGAAGAGTACTTTTTTTTTTTGTTTCTCCCCATTCCCCTCCTTTTCTCTCGCTCTTTGTGTATTGGCCAGTGCTTGCATGGGATTTGCCTGCAGCTTGAAGGGTGTTACCAAGAGGGCAGAATCGGGGTGTTTTGTGAGTCGGAAAGAGTGAGTTGAGCAGGGTGGGTGCATTTGTGCTACAAGGTGTTTTTGCAAGGTATGAGATAGTCGTTCTGTGTGCTAAAGTGGAGTTGTTAGTGAAAATTAGCCAATTTGAAGGAGTTATTTGAGAGGTTAGGGGTGCTGTGGAATCCTTGGGCTATAGAGAGGTAGACATTTGGTGTGCTGGGTGTGTTCCCTATTCTCCCTCTCCACCGTGTAGAGAGTGCATTGCAATGTGTATGTTTGCTCAGAACATATGTGGTCGATATGTGGAATTGACTAGAGTGCATGCAAATCTCGTATTGTGTAGATTTGATTGCTTTCTTAGTGATTGTTTTTCTAATATATATTGAAAAGAAGAAAATTATTTTTAAAATTGAACTTCTAGTTCTTATGTCGTTAGTATTAAATTGAAATAAATGGAGCAAAATGTCGGCACAAGTGATATGAAGAAGGAAAAGAATAAAAAAGACCAGTGCAAACATGGGTTTTGAATCTCAAATCAGAAAACTTATTTCCCAAATTATTCTGCTTGATAGACAGACTTAGTATTGGAGTATAACTTGGCCTAAACAAGTTGAAGGTTTAGCCAAACAATTTCTACAGAATCCTTACAAAGTTGTCATTGGTTCATAAGCTCTGAAAGCCAATCATTCAATTCTTTAGATTGTAGAAGTTGTTTTTGAGGATGAAAAATACTCAAAATTGTTTTTGAGTATGAAAAATTATTGTTTTTGAGGATGAAAAATACTCAAAATTGACAGTGAAGTAAATGATGGATGGAAGTAAAGTGATCATATTTATGGAAACAAAAAGAGGCTGTGATCAAGTTACTACACAACTTGAAATGGATGAATTTGCAGCTTTATCTATCCGTGATGATAAGAGTCAAGCTGAGCCAGATTGGCTTCTTTCTGAATTTAGATCTAGCAATATCCTTATAATGACAACAATAGATGTTTCAGCTCGGGGTTTGGATGTGAAGGACATAAAGCACAAGAAAGAAAAACAACAACAAAGACTTCACCGACATCGACCAGGAGGTTATGTCAGGGACGAAATGAATTCGAAGGGGAGGAGTGTTGACCCATGGGTCAACAACACGACATAACTCAATTTCCATACCAAAGTCTTATTTTTTGAGAGTTATGAGATTGATGCAGATTATGGTTAAAAACATCATGTATAATGAGTAGTTATTCTAGTTCTAGAAGCCAGGGTGCAATGGAAATTCTAGATTGTAAATACAAAGCTATTTGACCCCTTGAACAATATTTTGATTTAACCTATGGTAGCCTTAGTATATAAGGTACCTAGGTCATTTTGTAAAGAGAACTTAATCATAATCAAAGTTTTAAGCTGTCATTGACCGTGTGTGTGTGTGTGTGTGTGTGTGTGTGTTTGAGAGAGAGAGAGAGAGAGAGAGAGAGAGAGAGAGAGAGAGAGAGAGAGAGAGAGAGAGAGAGAGAGAGAGCTTGATCTTAACACTACTTCCTACTCGCTCATCGCATTGGAGATTCAACTACACCATCATGACTGGCTCGGAGAGAGCTACACAACAATGCCAAGCATTTCTCACGAACCAAAGCACAAGTGCTAACACATCTACAAGCTATTTGTGGTTGTAAGTGTATCAAACAATGTCTATTTTCTGCGTTCAAGTAGTCATTATAATCATGGCGACACCAGGTAGCTCCAGCAACAAAGGTAGTCATTGATCTCTCTCTCTCTCTCTCACTCACACACACACACACACACACACTTTCTCTCTCTCTCTCTCTCTCTCTCTCTCTCTCTCTCTCTCTCTCTCTCTCTCTTTGTGTGTGTGTGTGTGTGTGTGTGTGTGTGTGTGTGTGTGTGGCTCAACAGAAAACACCCAGCGGGCCCAATTAGGGCCCTCTATATATTAAGTTACAGCCCATTGAGCTTTAGCGTTTTCCCGATGGGCCTGCAAGGAAAATGAAAAAGCTCCATGGGCCCTTAGGGAAAACGCAAAAGCTCGACGGGATTTTTGTGGGTTTCTAGGTCGGTGTAAACCGGCATTTTTGTGATCATGTTAGTTGTGATTATGTAAATATGTCAACAAGACCTTGTGATCACAGAAATTTTTGGTAATTACGTAAATATTAAATCCTTGGCTACCCCTCCTTGTCCTCTTTGTTACTTGAGATTCTTTGACCACGTCAATGAATGTACATTGTAATATTCCAAGCCACTAATCCTTTGTGTATCATGCTCTCAAGTTTCATCAAGAAGTACAACATCGGCTTTGCTTGTTCGTTCATCAATGCCAACCCCCGCATTCCATGGGTATCCAATACAATTCCAAAAGCATATTTTCAATTGTAACGCGGCCTCATGGGTCGCACATCCCTGTTTGCTAAGGGACTTGCCTCCTTGTTCGGCTCATTTTTTTCTTGAGGGATCTCCTTGTTTTCTTATTCTTTTCCTCATATGCCTTGCGATGCATATTTTGTTGCTTAAGTGCGATCTTCACATACAAAACATTTTGTATTTCTCAAATAGATCCATCTATTATCAAGGATAATCTTTTGTTTGCTCTCATCCGGCATGGTGCATACAATTGGCCGTTCTCCCAAGCGAGGAGCTCCTTGCTTACCCACTCTTATATGTGCTCCATAGACCATAACTCTGGACATGCTAAAGTGGGTTTTGAATAAATCTTCGATAACAATGGCAAGAGAAGGAGGTGTCTCTAACTTCTATTTGGGAATTCCACAAATAACAATGTTCTTGGAATATCACTCCCGTTCTTTCAACTCCTCCACATCCATATCCTCAACACTCTTTTTTTGAGCCATAGCTTGCATAAGTGAGGAATTAGGAACCACATTGTTACCACATACACCAGCCAAAGACTTGTTTGTGCATACATTTTTCATGCTGCATACATCCTGGCTCATGGTGCCAAATTTCTCCTCAAACAATACATGGTCATGCTCTACTTTGCTCATGCTCTCCTTCAAAGCATTCAAGTCCACAAGAGAGTGTTTGCATTCCTTGACTTCCTCTTCAAGTTGCATCAAACATGTTTTTTGCATCTCAAGTTTCCTCTTGATATTCTCATTCTCAGTCACAAGTACCCTTAGTGTGCCATTCTCCATTGCAAGTGCCCGTAAGTCTTTGCCTTGTTTGTTTACGGTCTCTTGATACGATACCAAGTATGCCATGATCATGGTTTCCGATATCGTTGGTTGAGTGGTTGTGTTGCCATCGCCACACTAAGGAGATTTTGGATCATTTTCCACAATGGTTGTGTACCTTGTTGAATAAGAATAACCCTTGTGAGTGCCGAAATACATTGTATGTAAAATAAGAGATGAGAGTCAACTGTCTTTAGCATGTTCCCTTCAAAAATGCTGCTACAGAAACGCCTTCCATAACTCTGATTTTTTTGCTTAACATCAATGCATAGAGGGCGTTGTGCTCTTCGATTGAGGATATAGATCAACCAAATCGGAGTTCTCCAGATATGAAGAAGTTATGATCAAAAGAGTGACTTGTTTACTAGGTCAAAAAGCGGCTGCACGAGAGAGAGAGAGAGAGAGAGAGAGAGAGAGAGAGAGAGAGAGAGAGAGAGAGAGAGGTAGAGATAGAGAAAGAGAGAGAGATTGAGATAAACAGAGTGAGTGTGTGTGTGTGTGTGTGTGTGTGTGTGTGAGAGAGAGAGAGAGAGAGAGAGAGAGAGAGAGAGAGAGAGAGAGAGATAGTTCTATTATCGTCCTCGGAGGTCAAATATGACCTATGGGACCAAATGAACATGTCATGTGGTGTGAGTGGAGGTCATAAGTGACTCTCGATGCTCAAAAATGGCTGAAATGAGCATCGCAATAGAGAGTCCACATCGTGGTTGGGAGAGGAAGGTATGTAGGGAGAGCTCATGGCTAAATATATGGGGAAAAGAGGACCTAATGTGGTCAAAAGCTGAGCACTCAAGTAGTGTGTGGTACTCACTCTCTCGCAGTTGACGGGGACATAAGGTGCAAAGCCGATGTGATTCCTCGCCAGTGCCCCAATGTCCTGTCTCACAGCATAGAGAATGGGAGCTAAGATGAATGGAGGCAATGGTGTGGATTGCACTCAATGGGATGGGCTCAAGGATGTAGGGATGGGTTCCGCTACCGCATTTAGAGAAGAAGAGAGATTTGTAGTTTGGGGCAATGTGTGTGCTGTAATGGGTGAAGCGAGAACCTTCGAATTTCTCCCAAGCCATGATACATTGGCGTTGTAAGCAGGCCTCATTAACTTGGGAGTCGATCGATGCATCCTTGACCAAGTGACATGCATCCCATCTTCCAAACCATTTCTTGATGTCATCCACCCCGAACTTAGTATTTTGCTCTTGCATGTCTTTTGGACCTTTTGACTTGCTTCATATGCGATTCTAGGAAGTTGATACAAAGGGCTACGTTGTGTCTTAAGCATGTACTTCACAACACTTTGTATGTCCAAGACCTCAATGGGAAGTGATCCGGACTCAAGAAGTAAGAGCATGTAGGGTGTTTGTGTCTTGACTTGGAGAAAGTTGGTGAGAAAACGCTTTTGGATATTCTCAAACTCTTTCCAAGTAGACTTCCCGATGCTACCACCCCACACCTCCACTCCATAAAGAAGCACCGGTGTCACCAATGTGTCAAAGAGGTACTTTTTGAGATCCCAACACTTGATCTCTCCAGCATTGCACATGTTCTCAAATGCATAATAAGCCCTCTTTCCGGCTTCCAAGAGAGGCATTGTGCAATCCTTCCATCTATGATTGGATGGAACCTCAAGGCCAAGGTACTGGAAGCTATCTACCACTTCAAGTTGCTCATTGTTGTATACAATGCATGGATTTTCATCATGAGGGTCTTTACAAGCATAACCTTGGTTTTGGATCCATTCACGATCAGCCTGCTATGTAGGAAAAAGCGTTCCAAGACACTTATAAGCTTTTGTGCATCTTCTAAGGTATGTGCCAAGAGCACTACATCATCGGCATAAAGCAAAAGCATGATCACCGCATTTCCAATCTTAACCTCTTCTATGCCTTCTTGTTGCATAGAGAGAGAGAGAGAGAGAGAGAGAGAGAGAGAGAGAGAGAGAGAGAGAGAGAGAGAGAGAGAGAGAGAGAGAGAGATAGATAGATAGATTTTATTATCGTCCTCGGAGGTCAAATATGACCTATGGGACCAAAGTTACATGTGATGTAGTATGTGTATGGCTGATGAGTGACTCTCGATGCTCCAAAATTGTAGTGATGAGAGTCTCAATGGAGAGCCCACACTTTGGCTGGGAGAGGAAAGTGTGTAGGTCTAAGTTATGGCTGAAAATGTGAGAGAAGCAATTTCGTATGTGATCAAAAGCTGAGCACTCTAGTAGTGTGTGGTACTCAGACTCTCGAACTTGCAGTGAGCATAATGTGCATAATCGATTTGACTCTTCTCCATTGCCCCAACGCCCTATCTCGCATCGAAGGAAATGGGAGCTAAGCCGAATTGCTGCGATAGTGCGTATCGCAGACAAGGGAATAGGCTCAAGCATGTAAGTGTGAGTACTGTTTCCTCTCTCAGCGAAGAACATGGTTTTGTAGTTGGGGGCAATATAGGTGGTGTAATGTATGAAGCGTGACCCACCGGATTTCTATCAAGCCGTAATACATTGGCGTTGTAGAAAAGCTTCATTCACTTGAGAGTCAATTGAAGCATCATGTAGCAAGTGTAATGCATCCCATCTCCCAAACCACTTCTTTATGTCTTGCATCCATCCCGTGCTCAAGATCTTGCTTTTATGCGTCTTTTGAACTTTTTTGCTTGCTTCTCATGCAATTGTAGGAAGTCGATGTGAGGGGTTTTGACGCATCTTTATCATGTACTCCACAACCCTTTCCATGCCCATAACCTCAATTGGAAGAGATCCCGACTCAAGAAGTAGGAGCATATATGGTGTTTGTGTCTTAACTTGGAGAAATTTTGTAAGAAAACGCTTTTGGACATTCTCAAACTCTTTCCAAGTAGACTTTGAGATGCTCCCGCCCCACACTTCAACTCCATAAAGAAGAACCGGTGTCACCAATGCATCAAAAAGATACTTCTTGAGAACCCAACACTTGATGTTTCCCGCATTGCACATGTTCTCAAATGCATAATATGCTCTCTTTCCCGCTTCCAAACGACGCATAGCACATTCATGCCACTTGTGATTGGATGGAACCTCAAGGCCAAGGTACTTAAAGCTCTCAACAACTTCAAGTGTCTCGTTGTTGTACACAATGCATGGATTCTCCTTATGGTTGGTTTTCACAAGCATAACCTTTGTTTTGGATTCATTTACAATCAGCCCACTATGCAAGCAAAAGTTCTCAAGGACAACCATAAGCTTTTGTGCATCTTCTAAAGTGTGTGCTAGAAGCACTACATCATCCGCATACAACAAAAGCATGATTACCGCATTGCAAATAGTGACCTCTTCAATGCCTTCTTCTTGCATAAAGTCAAGTACCATTTGTTCCAATTGATCGATGCATAGACCAAAGAGAGTTGGTGACAATGGACATCCTTGTTTAAACCCAATAGTGCTTACAAAAATTTCTGAAATTTCTCTTCCCATGCGCAATTGACAAATCACCTTCTCATAGATTCGAGAAACCGCAAGCATAAACTCACTTGGCACTTGGAGTTCTTCCATCGTTCTCCACAAATTGTTACGTGGAATCATATCAAAGGCTTTCTTAAAGTCCACAAAACATCAATACAATCGTTTGCCTTTCAACCGACTTTCCTCCATGAGAACACGAAGAGTGACAAGATGATCAATGGTGCTATGGCATCGACGAAAACCCGCTTGTCCCTTTGCACGCTTGTCATTCTCTTCAGCCCAATCACTCAATTTCATCTCCATTATGCACCCAAACAACTTTGCCATAAGAGACCCAATCATTATAGTCCGGTAGTTGCTTACATTCTTTACATCCCCTTCTTTATGCAAAGGCTTAACCCAATTAGTACTCCAATCATAAGGCATACCATGTTGAAGTGCAAGGTTGAACATATCACACATCCACTCATGGGTAAAATCTCCTGTCTATTTGATCATCTCCGGCTTGATACCTTGAAGATCTCCCGCTTTGCGAGTGGCCAACTTTTCAAGCCCACCGCATACATCCTCAATAGTAAAAAAGACGGCATACATGGGAGTGAACCATAAAATGGCATTTTTTAGTATTTTCTTGCTCATATAATTGCCTACAATGTGTGTACATATCCACTAGACTCAAGTTACCAAAATTCTCAACCCGCTTGCCTCTCAAGTTTCTCCAAAATCTTCCACATGCATGTGCCTTTTCTTGGACTTGAAATTCTTGTTGCTTTACTTCCCATCTTCTTCTCTTCTTTTGAATCAATGCCTTGTATGTATGCAAATGACTTTGATAGTTGTCTTTGTCCATAGTTGCATCAAGCTTTATCAAGGACTTTCGAGCATCTTGACATTCTTTATCAAACCACCTTTTGCGTAATCTATCTTTGTTGATACCATGGAGATGCTTTATGGCAAAGCACTCTTCCGCACAAGAACAAATAGCTTTCTTGAAAGCTTCCCATTTAGTTTCCAATGGTGCATCACATTGAAGCTTTGTCATCCATAATTTCTTCTCAACCATTTCAATGTACATTTGTGCCCGTTTGAAATCCATACATAGTGATAACTTCTCTTTCCTTTGGCTGAGATTATCATGCTTAGTTGCTTCTCCACATGAAAGGTCAATACATAAGGTGCGATGGTCGGATTCCGGGGTCCATTGACCAAACATAAAACTCTTTATGCGATACATGATGGCTTCAGAGAGTAGCATATAGTCAATCACACTATCCCCATTATGTCTCCTACATGTAAATCCATTGGTTCCACTCCACAAAGATACACCATTGGCAATGAGCATACCCGTGCTATTACACATGTGTAAAAGTAACTTTCCATAGTGATCCGGCTCTTTCTCATCCATTGAAGTACGATCATACAAGTGAACTTCCTCCAACTCCCTTGAAATGTATGGCATATCAAATTGTTGAGTATCATGTTGCAATGTTTTTGTGCGAGCATTCATATCCCCAAATACAATAACATCACCTTCACCTTTGAAATAAGCAATGTCCTCCTTCAAATAAGAAAATGGTTGATCTCTATCCATGCAAGCATAAAAGGGAGAATCATGATGAGGAATGTAGCAACCGGCTACAAAAATGGGTGCTCTTTTTGGTGTCATAATTTTCAGCCATACATAACGTTTGTACTTGTCATCTTTCACAATTGATACAAAATCTTCCAATCCTTTCTTAACCATACATGCTAACCCTCCTTGTCCTCTTCGTTGCTTGAGATTCTTTGACCACATCAATGAATGTCCATTGTAATCCTCCAAGCCGTTAATCCTTTGTGTGTCATGCTCCCAAGTTCCAACAAGAAGTACAACATTGGCTTTGCTTGTTAGTTCATCAATGCCAACCCCCGCATTCCATGGGCATCCATTACAATTCCAAAAGCATATTTTCAATTGTAACTCGGTCTCATAGGTCATGCATCCCTATTTGCTTGAGAGACTTGCCTCCTCCTTGGGCACATTTTCTTCATGAGATATCTCCTTGTTTTTATTATTCTTTTCCTCATATGCTTTGCGACGCATATTTTGTTGCTTAATAGTGCGATCTTCACATACAAAACATTTTGTATCCCTCAAATAGATCCAACTATTCTCAAGGATAATCTTTCGCTTGGTCTCATCTGGCATGGTGCATACAATTGGCCGTTCTCCTGAGCGAGGAGCTCCTTGCTTCCCCACTCTATGTGCTCCATAGACCATAACTCCGGACATGCCAAAGTGGGTTTTGAAGAAATCTTCAATAAAAATGGCAAGAGAAGGAGGTGTCTCTAACTTCTCTTCGGGAATTCCACGAATAACAATGTTCTTGGAACGTCGCTCCTGTTCCTTCAACTCCTCCACATCCACATTCTCAACATTCTTTGTTTGAACCATAGCTTGCATGAATGAGGAATTAGAAACCACATTGCTACCACATACATCAGCCAAGACTTGTTTGTGCATACATTTTTCATGTCGCATACATCCCAGCTCATAGTGTCAAATTTCTCCTCTTTCAATACATGGTCATGCTCTAGTTTGCTCATCCGCTCCTTCAAAGCATTCAAGTCCACAAGAGAGCGTTTACATTCCTTGACTTCCTCTTCAAGGCGCATCAAACGTGTTGTTTGCATCTCAAGTGTCCTCTTGAGATTCTCATTCTCAACCACAAGTACCCTTAGTGTGCCATTCTCCATTGCAAGTGCTCGTAAGTCTTCGCCTTGTTTGTTTATGGTCTCTTGCAATGATACCAAGTACGCCATGATCATGGTTTCCGATGTCGTTGGTTGGGTGGTTGTGTTGCTATCTCCACACTTAGAAGATTTTGGATCATTTTCCACAATGGTTGTGGACCCTGTTGAAGAAGAAGAACCCTTGCGAGTGCCGGAAGACATTGTATGTAAAATAGGAGATGAGAATCAATTTTGTTGAACCTGTTCACTTCAAAAATGCTGCTACAGAAACGCCTTCCATAACTCTGAAAATTTCTGTCTTTACATCAATGCGTAGAGGACTTCGATTGAGGCTATAGATCAGCCAAATCGGAGTTCGGATGAAGAAGTTATGATCAAAAGAGTGGACAGCTGTCTACTAGGTCAAAAAATGGCTATGTTTTTTTAGAGAGAGAGAGAGAGAGAGAGAGAGAGAGAGAGAGAGAGAGAGAGAGAGAGAGAGAGAGAGAGAGAGAGAGAGAGAGAGAGAGAGAGAGAGAGAGAGAGAGAGAGAGAGAGAGAGAGAGAGCAAAATGGGCTTTTAGTGCAAAGTGTACCTATAATCCTGCTATCCATGATGCATGCATGCCAATTGATGTAGATTCACATGTGTGGTATTTTGGCAGTGGTGCTACAAAGCACATTACCGCACATCATGATTTGTTCACCTCTATTAAGTTTGTCCCTCATGAGAAATCGGTTACTTGTGCCAACAATGCCTCTTATCTGGTTCAGGGAGTTGGAAAGATTGTGCTTACTTCTGCTACAAATGGTAGTTCTTTCACACTTGTCGATGCACTTTATGTACCTGGGATCAAGAAGAATCTTTTGTCTGTATCTACACTTGCTAGATTTGGTCTTGTAGTCAAATTTGTGGATGACAGATGTACAATACATGATCTCCGTT
The DNA here is from genome assembly GCF_014529385.1 of Adiantum capillus-veneris. Lineage (NCBI taxonomy): Eukaryota > Viridiplantae > Streptophyta > Polypodiopsida > Polypodiales > Pteridaceae > Adiantum > Adiantum capillus-veneris. Next base: position 141,058,768 of record NC_140954.1, read on the forward strand.
TTGGTTATGAAATTATTGCATCTGGCATTTTATGCTCTGGGCTGTATAAGCTCACTTTGTATGACAAGTGTGGGCAAATTTTTGCAAATGCAGTTTTTGATTCAAAGGATAGTTCAGATGCAAAACTTTGGCATGCACATTTCATCTGAATTCTGCCAGTTTGCTGGATTTGTAAAATCTGATATGGTTGCTTCTTTGCCACCTCTTGAAGCACCTGTCAAACACGTTTGTGAAGGTTTTATTTTGGGTAAGACGCAACATTCTAAGTTTCCAAAGGATGTTCAGTTAGGTCCATGTCATAAAAACTAATATCTAATTCTTCCAAATGATTTTCTCTTGTTAAACTGATCATTAAATATGGGGAGGTACCAGGGAAGTAAAAGCTAGAATATTGGTAAGGCTGCCAGACTGATTTTAGCAGGGATCCAAAGGAGAGAAAATAAGGATCCAAAGGGGGATAGTCTACAAAAGAGCAATGTGAATCAATAGAGCTTAGAAGACCTAAGGTTCAGCTCCATTAAGACTTCATAGGCTAAGGTTCCAAAATTTAATTAAAAAGTCCAATGGCCAAGAGTGGGGAATTTTGGATGGTTATGGGAAGACTAAAAAGTCTTTCCACATCCCTAGGAAGGAGGGGGCGAGCTCTAAAGGTAGGGGAAGAGACAGAAATAAAACCCACACACACACACACACTCTCTCTCTCTCCCAAGCTCTCCCTTTACACAAAGGGAATAATGGACACATGGAAGGCTCCTAGCCCAGATGCCCCCAATCTCCCCTCAAATCCTATTGGATGGCCATAAAGGTGGACCAATGAGAATTAGGCTAGAGTGAAATTAGTCTAATCAATTTAGAAATTCTTGATAAAAGAACCAATATAAATTAAGATCCCTAGAAGAATATTGGATAGTCTACCAAGGGGTCCAATGAGCATCTAGCAGCCCAATGGCTTGCTTGATTCCTATTGGACAGAAGACTAAAAGGTCCAATGAGAGTTTAAATAAATTATTTTAATTAGCTAAAGCTCTCACAAAAGGGGAATGGGGGACACTTGTCACAAGATTATCAACTATGCTTCTTAATTGCTATTGGCTAAGCTCTGCAGGAGCCAATGGGAAGCCAGCAAGAGCAAATGGGAAGAGGGGTCGACCAAGAAGAGAGGGAGTTGGCATTTTTTGGCTAACTAGTTTTGCTACACTTCTACACACCCACCCACCCACACACCCACACACACACAACTCATATGTTGAGCAAGAACTTCATCTCCTTCTCCAAGCATTGAGAAGTAGAGGCCTACACCAACAACTCTTGGCTATGGAATGCAAATCCAACCAAGAGCCAAGCTTGAATGGCATGCTCATCTCCTCTACCATGGTAATAACTAAGCTAAGCTATTCTATAAGAGTGATTATGTGAGATGAATACTTCCTTCTTGAATGTAATATCTTCTTCTTCTTCATCTTTCCTCATTCCCTGCTAGCTCTCATCATCTTTGAAGGTATGTGAGGTCTTGGGACTGAGGCTAGGACACTAGGAGTGTTTTTCAAGCATAATTTGGTGCATGAAGCTTCCATTTCATTGCACCAACAAGTTTTGTCAAGGAACAAAAAGATTGTATTGAACAAAAGTCTCCCTTGATGGGAGAAGCTATAATACAAAAACCTTTTGGCGGGGGGACCAACTCCATGTAGATCCGATCTTCAAATGTTGTCAATTGTTCCATTTTTCTCTCTTTTCAAGTATTGTCTATGCCAAACTAGCTAGGTGTAGTTGTTGTGTTTCTTTCTCCAACCAGCAAGTACTCTTTCTATGCTCATTAGGGACTTGTTCTTAATGAAATGCTCAATATTTTATCATTTGTCGCTACACACGAGTTAGAAGTGCATTAAATGTTACATTGGTATTGATAGCCGTTTTTTGGCTTTCCATAGTGGCCATAGTAAGCTACCTCACCCTATCAAATCACTCAAACACTATGGCTATCCCTACCATTTCACTATATATAGGCGTGTGTGAGTTAGGGAACTTTCCCCATATTTTCTTTAAAACCCTCAGCTAGCTAGTCACTGGGCTAGTTGAGCCAAAAAAAATATAAAAAATAAAAATTATAAGTATATTATGGCCCATTTGTGTGTAAATATTTCATTGTATATAGGGCCTAAATAAAAGGATTTTTCATAATTTTTGTGGTATTTATTTAAATATTTCTACCTATGGTGTGTTATTTATGCTATGTACATTGACTCACCATTACCATATTTTTTCTTATCATTTTGCATACTCTTTATTCCATATAAAAATAATTTCATGCAAGCTTCTCTTATTTTTGGTGTAACTCCATCCCAACAAAAATCCAAAAAAACTAGTTCTATTTATGTGTATATTTTTTTCACTATTGTGATTTTTTCCTTCCTACATATATTCTCTATTACTCTCATAAATTAGACCACCAAAGATATTCATCTTTTTATGGTAGACTTATAATGAGAGAGATTTATTTTGACCCCTTTATATTTTTCCACCTATATTATTTATATTTGACATGTACATATTTTATAGACCCCTCAATATTTGATTTTCTTAGTTGTACTATTCACTTATATCATAATCTCAACAATATCTTCAATTATAGACCTACCAAATAAGGTCAAGGGTAGGTGGCATGCATACATGCACTATGGAGGGCTCACTCTTGGAGGTATTCAAAAGAATCATCCAAAGAAGGACCCCACAAGGACCTTGTGCAATGGAAAAAAACGGTCGGTTTTGTTGAATTTTTAAAGTTCACTTGCTCTCCGAATTTGAAAAGGTGATACAAACAAAAGTTGTAGCTCGTGGGCTAAACTTTTGCCTCAAAGTTTTTCATATTTTTTTGAGCTACGAGCTGTGAGCTATGATTTTATTAGTGGACCCCAGTTTTCCCATGCTATGCAGCCACACTCTCTCTTCCACTTTATCACTTTCCTCTTTCACACACACTTCTCCACTCATCATCCCCACCTCTCTCACCACTCCTCTCTGCACCCTACTCACCTTCTCTTCAACCTTGAAGAATAAGAGAAACCATGGTGAATTCATACCTCCCACACACAATTCCATTCCAAAATTGATCACTTAGTCTCATTTTTCCTCCTCCAAATTACCCATATCTATAAAAAAAACCACAAAATTCAGCCTCTTCTCTTAAAAGACAGCATCATGGTGGTTGATTACTTAGCTTCAATTACCTTGTCTCTCAAGGAAGGTCAAGAGTGGAGAAAAAATGTACCGTCAAAGCTAGTGGACCGTCAACAAGCGTCAAAATTGGCCCTACTCAAGACACTTGGAGCATCAACCTTGTAAGAAATCCACCTTTTCTTACCTCTTAAAATTTTTTCTTCCTTATTTGTATCCTACATGGATACTCCCATTGTAAATATCCAATTCCATTTGTAAATTAATACTAACTCTACTAACACTAACCCACTATGAAAAGTCTTATCACCTCCATTTCTCTCCTCTCTCTTTCCCCACCAACTTCTTGATAATTCCAAGCAAAAGAAATTAGATAAATTGCTGAAAATCTAACCCAACCATGGTTAGAGGAGTAACCCTAGCCTTCAAAATTGCTATAAAAGGAGGGTGTAGCTAGCACAAAAAGGGGGAGCCATAAGCAAGAGCACTATGCTATAGCTTGAGAAGCCAAGCTCAACCTCTTGAGAAGGAGCTCTTGAGTGGAATCTCATTGGCATTAGGCATATGTATCTGTTGTATTAGGGTGATTAGCAAGGGAACTCTATGCCATTGTAAGAGAGAGAGTGATCATTCAATTGAGAGTAGGAAATCTATCATTTCTCCTACTAGTGTAAGCCCAACATTTGCTGAATCAAGGAGGGTGGATTTGGACTAAGCTTGGATACTTTGTCTCCCTTCCAACGTGAAGTAATGGACAACAATGATGCATAAGTGTCTTGGTGTTTTTTGTTAAGTTCTTGATAGCTTGTCTCTTGTGTTGTCATCAATCTAGCCATAAATCCCACATACTGTAAGAGGGCGACAAGGTGGAGAGGACTCCCCTGGCCTTAAGACAGTGATTGGGGTGGCTTTTCTTGTGATGTGTTGTGGAGAAATTTACGCAAGCTATGTTGAACAAATACTAATCTCACTTTGATTTGTCATGACAGATTTGTAAGAAGGTATTAGTGCAACAAGCACCCCCTTCCCCCCTCTCTCCCTTTCTTACATATATATATATTTATGTTTGCTTGATCATTAACGATACACTTCAAAGCAGCCCGAGCACCATCTCTCTCTCTCTCTCTCTCTCTCTCTCTCTCGTGTTTTAGTGTGTGAGAGTGTTCCATTGGTGTTAGGGTTAGTGTAAATTCCTTGCTTGTTTGTGGGTTGTTCTAACGATTCTCCTCTTTTGCGTCCTAGTTCGCTCTTAAACTAAGTGGTGCCCCTTGTGTAGTTGGGATTTGGCTGTGTGTTTGTTGTTTTGGTTTGTGTTGTGTTGTGCCCCAGCCCCATTGAGCAGCACGGGAGCCTTGAAGGGTGTCTAGAGGTTGCTCTTCTTGTTGCCCGCCCCGGACCGCCTCAAATTGGTGCCCCCACGGAGGACGGCTTGTGTATTTTTGTGTAGAATCAACCTTTAGCATAGTCAAGTAGTTTGCATGAATAACGAAAATTTGTATGATCCCTTCATTCCCATTGCAAGGCAAAAGGTACACATAATTGTTAGTACTAAGTTGCAATTTCAACGTGTCATTCGTAGAATTTTAGGTCCTCTTAGGTTGGCCGAGATAAACGCTTCAGTAAATCCTTTTATTTTGCCTCTCATTAGGTACGACCTTAGTTTGGACGTCTATATTTTTGTTTTGTTTTAAGCATTAGGTCATGCATAGACCATGGATAATGGCCCAGGAATAGAGGTTTTCCCCTTCCATTTCACTACACACATTAGAATAAACATTGCAATTAGTAGGAAAATCCATTTTCAACAACGTATGGTGTTCATGTTTGGTGCCCAAAGAGTAGGAGAAATTCTCGCATCACCAAACCCTGTCATCCTACCTCTTATTGATTATCATAGGTCGTTTGATGTGAATATCTTTATTTTGTTGTAGAATAGATTGCAAGCTAGAAAACATTATTGTGTAAATCTTTTAAAGAAAGAAAAAAACAAAAACGCGTCACTTTGAAATCAATTCAATGGAGAGCCAACGCCAAATGTCTGGATATCCTCTTTTCTTTGGAGAGCCTGGAGAGGATGCAGAATTATTTCTAGCGAATTTCAAGATGTCTTGCCGTATCAAGAGGATAGTAACTGATCAAGAACGTGTAGAAATGTTTGAGGTGGTCCTTAGGAAATATGCTAGTACTTGGTTTGACTCTTTGCCTGAGGAAGTTAAGGGGAATTACACAGAAGTTTTGAATCGTTTTAAGAGATAATTCTTTGATCCCCAAAACACTCAAAAACTATGGCAAGACATTGTTTCTCATAAGCAAAAAGACTTAGATGACTACTACTTGTACAAGCAAGAGTTTCTACGTCTTTGGGCTCTATGGATACGAAATGTTGCTAACCCTGGTGATGGTGCATAATTTTTAAAGAAGGAGAGGTTCATAGCGGGACTCTTTCCTGACCTTAAGGTAAAAGTTGAGGCGGGTGCACCTACTACTTTTGATGCAGCTGAAACTAGGGCTGCTGAGAAATATAGGAAACTCAAGTGCTTAAGGGGAGAGGTTCCAATAGAAGGTCTTAGACCCAAAGGTAAGTCACAAGCATCAACATCGAGGGAGCTTCCTGAGGTAACGGCGGAAGTAATTGAGAAGTTAAACGAATCTTTAAGCAGCCTGTCAATTCCCCTTGCACAAGCTGTAGGTCCAAAGGGACAAGCAAAGAAGTCTGAAGAACGAGATCCACGACCTAGGAGAGTCTTGCAATGTTGGAATTGCGGAGAGTCTGGACATGGGATGTATAATTGTCCTTGGCCCCGTGGGGAGCCAGGGAGACCTAACTTGAATTACCCAGTGATGAATGCAAGTGAAGGAACTTGTCAACAACCAAGGCTTCTACAAAGACCAAATGGACCAAGACCACCTCCACAAGGGGTAGAAGGAGTTCCACCTTTGCCAGATCCAAATGTGCATGTGGTAGAGGTGACAAACTCAAATGAGGTTGACATGGAAGCAAATGGCATTAAGCGTGGCCGAGGGAAAGGTAAAGAGAAAGAAGGAGTCACATCACAGAGTGACCATGGACAAGGCAAAAAGGCAAAGGAGACCAAGGAAACCAAGAGGACTCGACGTCGTATCAACCTCCAAGACTTCCCTCTTGGACATGGTATGGCTCCGTACAACTTGTTGGAAGACATGAGAGGTAAGGGTCCTGATATCTCATGGCCTCAGTTTCTTGCATTATGCCCACAAGTTAGGAGGGATTTAACAAAGGTAGTTAGCACTAGGAGAAAGGTAAAAGATAGTTTTCCTGTTGTAAAAATTGCACATGCTGAAATGAACGAGGATATTACACCTGTGCTAGATTGTTACATAAAAGGAAAATTGGTTAGGAAAGGTCTAGTGGATGGGGGTGCACAAATTTGCATTATGACAGAAGGGCTCATGCAAAGACTAGGCATGCACATCCATGAGACACCTGAAATCAAAGTGAAAATGGCAAACAATAGCAAGGCTAGGTGCGTAGGCATTTGTAAAAATGTTTTTGTAGAGGCCTTTGGCATTAAGAAAGCGGTGGATTTTTATGTTATGTCGACCAAGGGAAGTGGTTATCCATTCATCCTAGGAAGACCATGGCTAATGAAAATGCGAGCTTTGCAGGATTGGGAGAGTGGGAAATTAATTTGCAGGAATGACAATCATAAGAAGGTTGTCTTTGACATGAAGGAGCAACGCCAAGAGGAGCTCCATGAAGAATCATCTCGAAGTGAGACGGAAGAAGATTGGACTGAAAACACTTCAGAAGAAGAAAGTAGCGGCAGCATTACTGAAGAGGAGTCCTCCATTGAAGTCATGGGGGTAAGGTTTAAGCCAAACAACCAGGAGACCTCTTCTCGAGGTTTGGAAGAGGTAGGTTCCCAAGAGAACCAAAAGGTGGAAGATGAAGGATTGTAGAAGGTATGTTGTCTACAACACTTACAAAGAATGAAAGAGAGGAGTTCAAATGTGTGCTAAGGAAATTTCCGAAGCTTTTTGCTAAAGACTACACCGATGTGCGTGGAGTAGATGTTGTTCAACACAAGATTGAGTTGAAGCCAGAGGCCACACCTAAGGCTCAAAAGCTACGAAGGCTAGGAGTCATTAAGGAGCAGGCTCTACTCAAGGAGGTAAGAAAGCTTCTAGCAGCAGGTTTCATTTATCCAGTGGAGAATTCAAAGTGGGTCTCTCCCGTTGTTGTCACTCCTAAGAAAAACGGCAAGTGGAGGGTGTGTGTGGATTATCGTCCACTTAATGAGGCAACAAAAAGAGATCACTTTCCCCTCCCATTTCAGGATGAGATACTAAATGAAGTAGCTGGTCATGAGAAGTACACTGTGTGTGATGGCTACTCAGGTTACTTTCAAATAGGTATCGCATTGGAGGATCAATTGAAAACAACCTTTATCACTCCTTGGGGTTGTTATGCTTTTAGAGTCATGCCATTTGGCCTGACAAATGCTCCTGCAACTTTCCAACGCTTCATGAACATGGTGTTTCAAGCATTCTTTGGAAAGTCCATTAGGGTTTTTATTGATGATTTTTGCATTTATAGCTCAAAATCATTGCATCTACAAAGGGTAGAAGAAGGTTTAAAGAAGCTCTATGACATGGGAGGTCAACTCAACCCCGACAAGTGTCACATAGCTGAGGATGAAGTGATCTTGCTTGGTCACAAGGTTTTCTATAAAAGCATTGAGGTGGATCCTTCAAAGGCAAAGGCTCTTATTGAGCTCCCCTCACCCAAGAATCTCAAAGAGGTCATATCATTCATTCAAAAAGTGAAGTATATGTCACGCTTTATTCACTTAGCTTCGGAGTTGCTACATCCTTTGCAAAAGTTGACACAACAAGTAGAATTTGCATGGTCTGATGAGCTTGAAGAGTATTTTTGTAACATTAAAGTCATTTTGTCAGAGCTACCAACACTCATGCCTCCTTGTTGGGAGTACACATTCTTTGTTAGCTCTAGTGTTGGAAGGGAAACAATTGGTGCTGTGTTGCTACAACAAGATCCCCACAGTACAAGGATGCGACCCATCTACTTTGCTAGTAGGGTCATGAATGCTTTGGAGAGAGACTACACAGAAGCAGAACTCATGATGCTTTCTCTCATGTTTGCGGTGAGAAAGTTTAGATCCTACCTGCTACCAAAACCTTTTGTAATTCTCACTGCAGAGAATTTGTTCCCTTGGGTGTCATCTCAAATGAATCTTAGTACTAGGATCTCAAAGTGGATTATGGAGTTGCAAGAGTTTCAATACTCCTTCAAGGTAGAAGATAGTGTGCGTGCACAATTGGCAGGGATTCTCACTTATAGGGTGCATGAAAAGGAGATTAAGGTGCCTGAAGTAAAGACCCTACCATTACCACCACCAAAAAGTATTCCTAATGCTTTTACCTTGTTCTTTGATGGAGCTTTTCGTCGAGCCACAGGAAAAGCAGGGGGAGGGCTAGTGTTGCTCAACCCAAGTGGAGAGGTGGTCATGAAAGAGAAGTTCAATCTACCAAGTTCAGCTAGCAACAATGAAGCAGAATACGACACACTAATTCATGGTTTGAAGATGTGTATTGGCCAAGGGATACAACGCCTCATGGTAAAGGGAGATGCACTTCTCATTGTTAAACAGATTTTAGGTATTTGGGCATGCAAGAATGAAAGCTTACGGACAAAATTTCATGCCATTCGTAGATTGTTTAATCAATTTGAAGAAGTGCAACTATATCATATTCCTAGGAAACAGAATGAAGATGCCGATTTACTTGCACAGCAAGTAGTTACATGTGTTGAGAAAGAAGTGCAGGTCATCATGGTGGCAGCAACTGTCAAGCAACCGAGATACCAAGGATTGGAGTCATTGACTCCCATCATTAGCTACATTTTGGAGGGCGAGTTTCCACAAGACTTCACGAAGGCTCAGAAGAGGAGACTCATGAAGAAGGCAAGCGCATATCTCTTCCTAGAAGGCTGCCTCTATCAAAGAGGGAGGGATCAAGTATGCAGAAGAGTACCAACTATTGAGGAAATTCCAGCCATTCTAAAAGGTTTGCATGAAGAAGCATGTGGTGGTCATTTTGCCCAAGAATTAACTGTGAAGAAGATTTTGCTTGCGGGGTATGTTTGGCCAAGTCTGCATGTGGATGTCCAACATTGGTGTAAAAGTTGTCACAATTGTCAGGTAAATGGGAATAGAAGATTGGTTTATGGTCCAAGGCAAATCGTGCTTGCAAATGGACCGTTTGAAAAGTGGGGCATTGATGCTATGGGTCCTCTGCCTAGGACAAAAAATGGTAAACTCTACATTCTAGTGACTGTAGACTATATGACTAGGTGGGTGGAAGCACAAAGTGTGGCAAAGGTAAATGAGAGGACAGTGAGCAAATTCGTCTACACTCACATTTATTGTAGATTTGGCACACCTTTGGAGATTGTTTCTGATAATGGTCCAGGGTTTACAAAAGGGATTGCTCACAGAAGTCTGTGAAGAACTTCACATTCTACATCGTCACAGTACACCCTACTATCCCCAATCAAATGGTTTGGTAGAAAAAGCTAATGGTGTCATTGCAGGCATCATTAGAAAGATGGTGAAAAACAAGACAAAGTTGTGGGATGACTTCTTGGATGGTGCCTTGTGGGCGTATCGAACCACATATAGGGAAGCCACGAAGTTCACACCATTTCACTTGGTCTATGGTCAAGAGGCTTTACAGCCAATTGAACTAAACATTCCAACAATGCGACTTCATGGCAAATCAGCACAAGATGATCAAGAATCATGGATGGATCGACTTCTTACCTTAGCTGAGCTTGAGTGGAAAAGAGAAGCAGCATACGAGTGCTATAAGAGGAAAGCCACACAGACAAAGGAGAAGCTTGACAAGAAACTGAAGGACAAAGGCATCAAGGAAGGAGAGCTTGTGCTAAGGTATAACAATCGACTTGACAATCGTTTTGATGCCAAGTTTGAAACTAGATGGCAAGGGCCATACATAGTCAAGAAGGCTTTCAATTCTAGTTACTATCAGCTTATGGACTTGAATGGTAAAGAGCACTCCAGGAAGGTAAACGGGTATCGCTTGAAGCCCTATTTGAGTCGCCTTCTACCAAAGGATCTACCAAAGATCTGTCCAAAGGCCGCTGTCTCATGTAAGTATTGTTACATGAAGCATGAGTGTAACTCCAGCCAAAATTCTGAGGGGCCAAACAATGAAAATCTCGTCAAGGACTCTGAAGCACTCTCTTTGGAAAAGATGCTCTATGATGGTACATGAATATACCATCATCCTGGGGGAGGGCTAATGATAGCCATTTTTTGGCTTTCCATAGTGGCCATAGTAAGCTACCTCACCCTATCAAATCACTCAAACACTATGGCTATCCCTACCATTTCACTATATATAGGCGTGTGTGAGTTAGGGAACTTTCCCCATATTTTCTTTAAAACCCTCAGCTAGCTAGTCACTGGGCTAGTTGAGCCAAAAAAAATATAAAAAATAAAAATTATAAGTATATTATGGCCCATTTGTGTGTAAATATTTCATTGTATATAGGGCCTAAATAAAAGGATTTTTCATAATTTTTGTGGTATTTATTTAAATATTTCTACCCATGGTGTGTTATTTATGCTATGTACATTGACTCACCATTACCATATTTTTTCTTATCATTTTGCATACTCTTTATTCCATATAAAAATAATTTCATGCAAGCTTCTCTTATTTTTGGTGTAACTCCATCCCAACAAAAATCCAAAAAAACTAGTTCTATTTATGTGTATATTTTTTTCACTATTGTGATTTTTTCCTTCCTACATATATTCTCTATTACTCTCATAAATTAGACCACCAAAGATATTCATCTTTTTATGGTAGACTTATAATGAGAGAGATTTATTTTGACCCCTTTATATTTTTCCACCTATATTATTTATATTTGACATGTACATATTTTTTAGACCCCTCAATATTTGATTTTCTTAGTTGTACTATTCACTTATATCATAATCTCAACAATATCTTCAATTATAGACCTACCAAATAAGGTCAAGGGTAGGTGGCATGCATACATGCACTATGGAGGGCTCACTCTTGGAGGTATTCAAAAGAATCATCCAAAGAAGGACCCCACAAGGACCTTGTGCAGTGGAAAAAAACGGTCGGTTTTGTTGAATTTTTAAAGTTCACTTGCTCTCCGAATTTGAAAAGGTGATACAAACAAAAGTTGTAGCTCGTGGGCTAAACTTTTGCCTCAAATTTTTTCATATTTTTTTGAGCTACGAGTTGTGAGCTATGATTTTATTAGTGGACCCCAGTTTTCCCATGCTATGCAGCCACACTCTCTCTTCCACTTTATCACTTTCCTCTTTCACACACACTTCTCCACTCATCATGCCCACCTCTCTCACCACTCCTCTCTGCACCCTACTCACCTTCTCCTCAACTTTGAAGAATAAGAGAAACCATGGTGAATTCATACCTCCCACACACAATTCCATTCCAAAAGTGATCACCTAGTCTCATTTTTCCTCCTCCAAATTACCCATATGTATCAAAAAAACCACAAAATTCAGCCTCTTCTCTTAAAAGACAGCATCATGGTGGTTGATTACTCAGCTTCAATTACCTTGTCTCTCAAGGAAGGTCAAGAGTGGAGAAAAAATGTACCGTCAAAGCTAGTGGACCGTCAACAAGCGTCAAAATTGGCCCTACTCAAGACACTTGGAGCATCAACCTTGTAAGAAATCCACCTTTTCTTACCTCTTAAGAGTTTTTCTTCCTTATTTGTATCCTACATGGATACTCCCATTGTAAATATCCAATTCCATTTGTAAATTAATACTAACTCTACTAACACTAACCCACTATGAAAAGTCCTATCACCTCCATTTCTCTCCTCTCTCTTTCCCCACCAACTTCTTGATAATTCCAAGAAAAAGAAATTAGATAAATTGCTGAAAATCTAACCCAACCATGGTTAGAGGAGTAACCCTAGCCTTCAAAATTGCTATAAAAGGAGGGTGTAGCTAGCACAAAAAGGGGGAGCCATAAGCAAGAGCACTATGCTATAGCTTGAGAAGCCAAGCTCAACCTCTTGAGAAGGAGCTCTTGAGTGGAATCTCATTGGCATTAGGCATATGTATGTGTTTTATTAGGGGTGATTAGCAAGGGAACTCTATGCCATTGTAAGAGAGAGAGTGATCATTCAATTGAGAGTAGGAAATCTATCATTTCTCCTACTAGTGTAAGCCCAACATTTGCTGAATCAAGGAGGGTGGATTTGGACTAAGCTTGGATACTTTGTCTCCCTTCCAACGTGAAGTAATGGACAATAATGATGCGTAAGTGTCTTGGTGTTTTTTGTTAAGTTCTTGATAGCTTGTCTCTGGTGTTGTCATCAATCTAGTCATAAATCCCACATACTGTAAGAGGGCGACAAGGTGGAGAGGACTCCCCTGGCCTTAAGACAGTGATTGGGGTGGCTTTTCTTGTGATGTGTTGTGGAGAAATTTACGCAAGCTATGTTGAACAAATACTAATCTCACTTTGATTTGTCATGACAGATTTGTAAGAAGGTATTAGTGCAACAAGCACCCCCTTCCCCCCTCTCTCCCTTTCTTACATATATATATTTATGTTTGCTTGATCATTAACGATACACTTCAAAGCAGCCCGAGCACCATCTCTCTCTCTCTCTCTCTCTCTCTCTCTCTCTCTCTCTCTCGTGTTTTAGTGTGTGAGAGTGTTCCATTGGTGTTAGGGTTAGTGTAAATTCCTTGCTTGTTTGTGGGTTGTTCTAACGATTCTCCTCTTTTGCGTCCTAGTTCGCTCTTAAACTAGGTGGTGCCCCTTGTGTAGTTGGGATTTGGCTGTGGGTTTGTTGTTTTGGTTTGCGTTGTGTTGTGCCCCAGCCCCATTGAGCAGCACGGGAGCCTTGAAGGGTGTCTAGCGGTTGCTCTTCTTGTTGCCCGCCCCGGACCGCCTCAGTATCAAAGCTATTGGTTTCTCTTTTCTTGTTCAAGAAGAGAGGTCCTCAAGCTTGCTACAAATGGTTGATGTTATTAATTGCAAAAGAGTAATTAGAATAGGAATTTCTCATCCTTGAAGCATGCCTTCTTTATGCAGTTAACGGGGATATTGTCGAGAGCGATGGTCTTAATAATGGAGTCCTATGGGGCTTGCCTATGGCTTGACCATTCTTGAGCTATTAGAAGCTTGACAATAACCGGTACTGTCTCAGCTCTACAAAACCCTCTCTTTTATTCAATTAATAATATTTGAGCCACGGGTATAGATGCTTGAATGCTTATCTTTGAAGGTAAACTTGGAGTAGCAACTAGGACTTAAAGTGCCAAGGTACAAGTAAAAATTTACATCTAAAATTTGCTAGTATGGCTACAAGGGTAAAGAGATTGAAATGAATGTTGATAGATTTGATTTCTCTAATGATAGAGCAACTAATGATGCCCCTATGATTGTAAACTATCTTGTTTCTAGGCTTCAACAAGCCCTGGGCAATCCATCCCTCCAAGGTGAAGTGCTACAACAATTGTGCACCCATGGTATTCTCCAAACTCCCCATCAAGAAGAGAGAGTACCTAGGAAAGCTCCTGGTGAGACTTTCAAAAGAGGACTCTCTCCGATAAGGAGAGAAGAGGAGGATCCACCGAAAGAAGGAGAAAGAAGCCAGTCTCCCACCACCTTGGTGGAGATGGATCCATAAGGACAGCGGGCAAAATGCTCTCCAACACCCCCTAAACGAAGAAGACCATCGCATACTCCTCTTCACCATAATTCAAAGAGGGAAGAGAGGTCAAAACAAGAGAATAAAAATACAAGAAAGAGGTCACCCACTTCTCCATATTCCTCATGCTCTTCCTCTTTTTTGAATAATGTAATGGTGCAAAAAAGAGGAGGAACAACTACAAGGGAAGAAGAAGGCGAGAAGGAGGTTACCCTCTTCTCCATCCTCATCATCCTCTTCCTCTTCTAAAGAAAGTGATGGTGCAGCTCTCAAACCGCCCAAGAGAAGAGGCCATAGAAAATCCTATGCTGCTTGGAAAAGGTCATCCAAGCTCAAAAAAATGGAAGAGGGAGGAAAGAACATCTCTTTTCTTACATACGATGGCACCTTTCATGCTATGGACAAAGTCTTGGCCTTTTATCCAACAATTCGATGTGGCGTTTGGAGATGAGGGTTTCACAAAGTCCTCTAAGCTATGCCATGTAGCTATGCATTTTCAAAAGTTCGCTAGGCAATGGTGGTCTAGCCTACGAGAAAACGATGAAGCTCCACAAACATGGAAAAATTTAAGAGCTTGCATCATGAAGCAGTTTTTGGCTAGCGATGCCAAAGACAAAGTACTCACCGAATGGTGAAGCTTGAATCTCTCTCCCTATAAATCTATTCACAAGCATCTGGACAAGTTTTGGGATTTACAGCTCAAAGCCACTATCTACAAAAGGATGGATTTTGGAGGACAAAAACAACAATTTTATACTGGTTTATATGAGGATATGGTGGAGTATGTTAATTCCCAAAGGCCTCGCACCATATCTGTGGTCATACACCATACCATGGTGGCTTCAAGAATGAACTTCCAACAAGGGGCTAAGAGAAATCTTAAGCCCATGGAAAACAAGGACCTAGTGAGCCTAAGGGGAAGGACAATGTCCAAAAGTCTCCCAAAGGCAACTCCAAAACACCAAAGCCAAGGAGAAGGGAGGTTATAAAGGCAAAAATAAACTCTTTCCATAAGAGCTAGAGTGTTATAAAAAAGATAACCATTCCTACAAGTGCAGGGAGCAAGGGCATACCTATCATGCTTGCCCCCACAAGAATACACGTAATGAGCCCCCTAGAGCTTCCATAGTCGAAGTTCAAGAAGCGGATGCTCATCACAAAGGATCTCCTCTATGTCATGCTTGGGGAAAGGTAAGAGAACATGATGCTTTCAATATCTTTGGCCATGGTTCTACTCACAATTTCATATCCATGGAGTTAGACACCAAGCTAGGAATCCAAGCCTATTAGATGAGAGATGTCCTACCTACCGATGGTGCTTTCCAGGGACAAGAAATCCTAGTCACTCCCTTAATTGGGAAACTGAGGCTCCATGTCCAAATCTTTGTGGACAAGAAGGATTTCTTCATCTCTCCTCTCAAGCATGAGGATGTCATCCTAGGGGCACCATGGTTTTACCAATGTTAAACTCTCTGAAAGGCAAATCTACTTTAGGTACAGGGAAAATATATGTACATAGATGCTAAGGAGTCAGGTACCACCATACCCATTGTACATAAGTAAGCTTTCAATAAGTCAATAAAGAGATTTATTTCCATGTACATGAGTTTTGTTAAAGACTCTCATGTTTTAGCAAAAGGAGATACAGGGAATAAAAAGGAATAAAAGTTATCCACTTTCCTAAATGGATTCCAAGATGTATTTATTGACGACATCCCTTGTGAGCTACCTCCCAAACAAGGGGATGACAACCATGCAATTGAGCTTCTTCCAAGAGCTCACCGTCTAATAAACCTCCTTATCAAGTTATTCAAGCTCAACAAGGGGAGATTACTTGGCAAGTGCATGAGTTGGTTGAGAAAGGCATGGTTAGGCCTAGCTCATCACCATTTTGTTCGCCAATTTTATTAGTGCAAAAGAAAGATGGCACGTATCGTATATGAGACGGAACTCTTCGTAGTTCTACATGCTCTAGACTCGTGGAAACACTATTTATTGGGGACTCCTTTCATTCTGCAAACGGATCACCAAATCCTTACATATTTCATGACACAAGCTCTCTGAAAAACAAATGATGTGGGCAAATTTCCTTTTGCAATTCCATTTAAAATATTGCTCACATTGCTGGCAAACATAATCAAGTAGCCAATGCATTAGGAAGAGGATGGGTTCGAAGAGGGCCTCTATATTTTCCATGACCTTATGTAGATAATTAACATTTTGGTGAATAGGTGTACGCCATGTGTGCAAGAATGGTGGGTGTGTAAGAGATTTCTAAGAGTGGTCAAAGGATGCACTTCCCCCCCCCCCCAAAAAAAAAAGAAAAAAGGAGGTGGGAAATTTTATCCTTTTCGGCCTTCAAGAACTTCCACATATGATCTCCGATTTGAGTGGTGATCATAGATCTCTAATGTACGCATTGAGATCTTTCCATAGATATGCTACATGATATGGTTTTACCCGCTAGATTTTAAACTCCATTTTGGGGGGGAAATTTGAATTCGAATAAACTGGCTATTTTGCCTATTCGAATTCAAAAGTTGGCCTTTGATTACTTTCTTAATACTAAAGGTTTGACTTCCTTAAACTGCCAAATAAAGAGGACCTCCTAGACCCCATTCTCTTCCTAATGGAACTCTAAAAATGACCGAGAGTGAATGCGGTATCCATAGCAACTCACAATGATCTATCTTTTATGATAGATGAGTATGCTATCGATACCGATTTTAAAGATGTGATTTTAGACCTTGCACTAGGGAAGAAGGAAGAACCATTTACCTTACATGATGGTTATCTTTTCTATGTGCTGCTAACTCACTACGTGATAAAGTAATGTATGAATCTCATGATCCTTCTTATGCGGGGCATAGAGGGATTCAATCTACCCTAACAGGGATAGAAACATACTTCTATATGCGTGCCCTGAAAGCAAACATACAAGAGTATGTTTCAAAATTGACCATGGAAGAGAATATCCATGGATTTTATCTTTGGATTGCCCAAGTCTATCCATGGAAATACAGGAATACGGACGATAGTGGACATGTTTACAAACAAGCGCATTTCATACCTGTCAAAAATACTATTAAGGACCATCAAATGCAAACACTCTTTATATCACAAATCTTCAAGTACCACAGCTTGCCAACATGCTTACGACAGCTAAGGCTCTCAAGTACCAAATGGTCTAGTCATCCATTCTGGAATGGTGTCGTAAGGTAAAATAGGGATCCTCTACTTGCTAGCAAACAGAATAATGACTAGGATTTATCTTCTTTATCTCATAGTCGAGGATGACTATGATTTCAAGAGAGAGAAAAACAAATATCTAATCCTCCCAAATGATTTTATCATGTTAAACTGATCATTTAATATGGGGAGGTACCAGGGGAGTAAAAGCTAGAATATTTGTAAGGTTGCAACAAAGATCCAAAGGAGGGAAAATAGGGATCCAAAGAGGGACAATCTGCAAAAGAGCAATGTGCATCAATAGAGCTTAAAATAAATAAGGTTCAGCTCCATTAAGACTTCCATAGGCTAAGGTTCCAAAATTTAATTAAAAAGTCCAATGGCCAAAAGTGGGGAATATGGATGGTTATGGGAGGACTAAAAAGTCTTCCCACATCCCTAGCAAGGAGGGGGTGAGCCCTAAAGGTAGGGGAATAGACAAACACACACACACACACCCTTTGATATTTGCAAGCATGGCCATCCACACCTACTCTACTCAGGTTCCTCCACTTGTGGCAGATCCACACCTATAGCGAACACTCTCTTTTTGAGACCAGTTTCTCCATTCAACAAAGGGATTGTTTGGCTACTTCATTGCACAGCAGCTTGCGAGCTACATCTTTCTCCACAGTCCATGCCATGGGGGAGTAAGGGAGAGATTCCTTACATCCAGAGCCTCGTTTGACACTCCATTCCACTCTTGCTTTTCCCAAGCACTGTTGACTCACTTCTTGTCATGGTGCTCGTCGACGCTCGTCTCAGGGCAGCGAGCGCCGAGGGAGACAAAGCGGCAAGGGATCTTGTGGCTTCGCTTGTTTTGGTAGTTGGGGGGGGGGGGTGAGACAGAGTCCCCCATTTCAGAGCATGCCACCCAAGACACAGAGGACAAGGATGCTAACGCACCTTGTTATCATATACATGTGGTAGTGATGTCTGTGAACACACTAGGACCGTTGAGGAATGTTTTCCCTCTTTAGGAGGTTTTTTCCCCCGTGCATTGAATATACGCCCATCTCTCTAGGGCTATCCATTTTTTTCCCATTGCACACGAAGTAATACACTCTCTCTTATGTGCCTTGAGCTTCCTTCATCTTCTTCAAGCTCTGTGTGTTTTCCAGCAACCCTAATTCCAACAATTGGTATCAGAGTAGGTTGCATCCTCTCGGGTTTAGTCGACAACACCTCCAGCACACGCATGCTCACTTTCTCCGATTTTAGCAAGATTTGGCAAGCTTTCGTAGGTGGACAAAAATTTCAGGTAAGCTCGTAGAGCTTAGTCTGCTCCAATTTCTGCTTTGGGCTCATTTTGGCCTCCGTTTGCACTCCAGGCAGGACTACAGATGCTATTTTGTCATTTTGTGCAAATATTTTGTAGTGCCTTTTTTTGCATAACAGGTCCCTTACAGTCTTCTATGGTTTTTTCTATATAGCAGGTGTTGTTCCCACTTTGTTTCTCCTCGTTTTGGGTAGTTTTCACATCAGGTGCAACATTTACCATGGCTGACAACAACACAAATGTGTTCAAGATGTTTGCTTTTGAGGATAGATTGGATGGGGATAATTACCCTCTGTGGGCTTACATGATGAAGCATGTTCTTGTGCCAAAGGGCATGTGAAATATTGTGTAGGGCATTGATGTACGTCCTGGTTCTGAGGATGTAGGCGATGTTGAGGATGTTGCAGGTCTTGCTGCAAGGATTGCTGCTGTTAGAGTTGTTTTGCCTACGGTAACAAGCTTGTTGGGATGTAAAGGATGTGTAGGCTCATGTGTTGATTGTGTTGTCTATGAAGTGCACCATTACTCCTCACATTCATTCAACGAAATCTACAAAACAGACTTGGGATATTTTGGTTGGTCTTTATGCACGCCGCAATGAGGCAAAAATCGCATTACTGCATAAATAGATGGAGTCGAAGATTATGCATGAGGAAGATGATATGGACACTTTCCTTGCTGGTGTTAAGGATATCAATGAGCAATTTATTTCTGCAGGTGAAATCATTTTGGACAGTTCCCTTGTGCAGACCGCTCTTGATGCCTTGCCAGAGTCTTACCAGACTTTGTTAGTACTTGGAGAGTTATGTCCTAAGGAAATCGTGAAATTGTCAAGTTGATACATTGTGCACATTGGCTTCCAGCTCTTCCACATCTCCACACCTCCCTCTCTTTCTCTCTCTCACACACAAGGGGCCTGGGGGACGCACACGCTCACACACACCGGCACCACACACCCTGGAGACGAGCAAAGAAGAAAGGGGGGAAGGGGGGAAAGACGACGCCAAAATTGACCATGATAGCTTCTCCTTCAAAGAAAAAAACCATGTACAAGATCTGTACAGTTTGCTCTAGGACACACCATGGCCATCACTGTTTCACACAGAGGGGCACAAACCTCCCTCCAAACTCCACTACATCGGCACACAGCTTGACAGAAAATCGAACATTGGCTTCGCTCTCACAGTAGCTCCGCATCTTGGTAGTCCTCGCTAGCCGCCTTCTTCGCAAGTCGCTCGACCTTTTTGACCCGCTTCACAGACGACGCTCTTCTGCGTCGGCTTCGATCACCAAGCACACAAATATTTCCTTTCTCCTCCAAATCTCTTCCTCCTTCCCCCCAAGCCCAAAGGAAAAAAAAACCCTCGTGTCAAAAACGCTGCCTTCACTTTCCTTCGCCCCAACTTTCTAAAGAAGTCCCACCTAGCAATAGCATCGGGCGCTATTGCTCCTTAACTCTCCTTCAAAACCTTTTTTTGCTCTTGAATTCCCTTCTCTTTCTTTTTTCCAACTCTATCCACCCTTTGCTTCTATTATTTTACAACCAAGGAGGCTCTTGTGTTCGTTTCCCACATGGTCGGTGTTTCTATGTGCACGGATTCACCAAATAAGTTTTCCGAGCATGCCGCATGGGAACTCCATCTTATTGATTCTGAATCCCATCTCTCCTGCACAACTCGATGTTACCCTGGCCTTGGGTACCACATCCCAAAACGGGAAAAGCCATTCGATCCCTTTCTATTGTTCTTGCTTGCCAGCTTGAATTGGGCCATCTCGATGCCCATGACTCCGATCAGCCAGCCGCAAATTTTGGCTGACTTCCCACATTGCATGCAATTTTCTAGAATCTTGCCTAGCTCTAAAAACATGTCTGTCAGCACACCTATCAACGCGGCCCGCCGGTGAGCACATACCCAACCCCCGGTAAATATTCCACATGCCATAATTTACCTGTCTGAGACCCGATTGACAATCCGAAAAGACCGGCATGCTCCACAGCTCAAACACTTTATGTGTATCCACTAATCCCAGTTCTGGCCACCTATCTATACCAGCCCTACCCCTCTGTACTAGCCCTGCCCCTCGGAGATCTGCAAAACCTATCTGTACCAGCCCCACCCCTTGGAGATCTGCAAAGCATTACATCTTTGGACAATCATAACTTTCACACTGGGACTCCGTTTGAGGAGCTGTCTAGACCAACTTGTAGAGCATCTCGAAGATCATATTCTAGAACACCAAAAATTAACATCTCGGGAACCTTTACCTATCACTCCCACTAGAACATCTTGGGGAGTTTTTGACCAAAAAACCCGCATTAGACATACACTTCCACTGTCATTTGCCTACCCAGGTCCTCCACATTGGCCTTGGCCCTTTGTCCTGCACCTGCTAGCACCCATAGCTTGGTATAGAGAACGTTCTTGCATAGACCAACTTTGGTTGCACCATCGTGTATTCTTGCTTGTCTATTTAATCATTTCAGCCTTGACACCTTGAAGGTCCTCTGCCTTGTGTGTAAAAAATTTATCAAGCGTGTGGCATACATCTTCAATGGTAAATAAGGGAGATATAAACGGAAGGGAGCACTCCATCTTATCAACATTGGGTTTCTCATAGAGGTTCTTGAAATGCGTATACATATCATCAAGAGACAAGTCACCAAAACTCTCAACACGCTTGCCTTTTAGATTTTGCCAAAACTTGCCACATGCATGTGCTTCTCTTGCGCTAAGAGAAGTTGTTTTTTGACTTCCCACTTTCTCCTCTTTTTTTGAACAAGTCCTTTGTATCTATGTGAATGTTCCAAGTAAACTTCCTCGTCTTTCCTTTCATCCAACCTTAGGAAGTGTTTTTGGGCTTGACTACATTCCATGTCATACCATTTCTTCTTGGTGCTACCCTTCTTACACATTTTGCAAGACATGTGTTTCACTGAAAAGCACTCCTTTGCACAAGAGCAAATTACTTCTTTGAAAACTTTCCACTTGCATTCTAATGTTGGGCTCTCTTGATGCTCTATCATGATTAACATTTGGTCCACTATATCAGCATATATAAATGTTGGTTTGAAGTCTAGACGTAGGTAAGAATGATTCACATCATGATTGGAGGCTACATGCTCGGGTCTTTTACCACACTTGAGGTGAATACATAATATCCTATGATCTGATTCTGGATTCCATTCACCAAGTGTAAAGTAACGGGTATCCATGGAATGCAGGAATCGGCATTAGTGAGCTTACCAATGACTCTAATGTGATACTTCTTGTCAAAATATGGAAGCATGATGCGCAACAAATTCTTGGATTTGACAAATGCGATGTGCATTCTTTGATGTGGGCCAAAAATGCAAAGCAATGTAGAGGCCAAGGAGGCGTAGCATGTATGATAAAAAAGGGTTTGAAAGATGCTTCCATTGTCAAAGAAGATAAGTATAACCATTACTTATGGCTGAAAATCAACCTACCAAATGGTCAAGTCATGTTTGTGGCTGGTTGCTACATTCCTCACAATGACTCCAACTTTAATGCTCGCTTGGATATGGATAGAGTTCAGCCCTTTATTGAACTAGAGGAAGACATTGCTTATTACAAGGACCAGGGTGAAGTCATTGTCTTTAGAGACATGAATTCTCGCACAAATACATTACAACACGACACACAACAAGTCGACATACCGCATGTCTCAAGAAGAATGGATGACTCATACATGTATAATCGAAGTTCTAATGATGCAAAAGAATTGGATCACTATGGAAAGTCAGTTCTACATATGTGCAATAGTACCGGAATGCTCATTGCAAATGGTGTATCTTTATGGTAAGGCACCAATGACTTTACATGTAGAAAGCAAAATGGTGATAGCGTGATTGACTATATGTTGTTTTTGGAAGCCACTCTAGAATGCATACAAAGCATTCCAAAAGCTTATTCGCAAGCATGAGTTGGTCTCATAGATCATGCATCCCTATTTGTTGGGTGGACTTGCATCCTCCTCAAGTGACTTTTCTTCTTGAGATGACACATTAACCTTCTTGCTTCTTTCTTTCTATGCTTTGCGACGTACATTTTGTTGCATAAGAGTGCGATCCTCATATACATTACAACCCGTTCCTTTGAGGTAGATCCAACTATTATCAAGGATGATCTTTCTCTTTACATCATCAGCCATGGTACATACAATAGGTCTTTCTCCTGAGCAAGAACTCCTTGTTTTCTGACTCGATGTGCACCATAATCCATGATTCTAGACATGCCAAAGTATGTAGCGAAAAAATCTTCAATAGAAACTGCAAAAGATTGGGGTGTTTCCATGGTTTCCTCCTTGATTCCACGAATGAAAATGTTCTTTGAGCATTTTTGCCGTTCTTACAATTCTTGAGTGCCACATTCTTTGCTTGGACAACGGCTTGCGTGATAGGAGTTGTAGAAACCACATTATCTTTACATATATCAGTCCATGATTTGGATGTATTTCTCATCAGTCATACATCATGTCGTATTGTATCTATCGTTTTCTGTTTCAATACATGATCACTCTCAACTTTGCTTAAGTGCTCTTTCAATACATTCATGTCAACAAGAGAGCGCTTACATTCCTGAACTTCATTCTCAAAATGCATCAAGCGTGTTGTTCGCATTTTGAGAAACTTCTTGAGGTGCTCACTCTCCACAACAAGAACTCTTAAAGTGTCATTCTCCATTGCAAGTGTGTGTAGCTCTTCACCTTGCTTGTTGACAATTTCTTCAATATGAGACCAAGTAAGCCATGATCATTGCTTCCGTTGGTGTAGACCATGTGGTTGGATTAGCATCCAAATCCCTTGGAGATTTTGCATCATTCTCCATGGTGAGTGTGGATAATACACCCTTCCAAGTTTTGTCCGACATTGCCTTCAAGTCAGCAACATAAACACAAAGTTTTGACAGTTTTTTTCAATTCTGAGATGCTGTTATAGCAAATCCTTCCATTGCTCAAGTTTTTTTTCTTTGCATCAATGCATAGAGGGCTTCGTGCTCTTCGATTGAGGCTATGGATCACCTAAATCGAACTTCAAATGAAGAAGTTATGATCTATATATATATATATATATATATATATATATATATATATATATATATATATATATATATATATAGAGAGAGAGAGAGAGAGAGAGAGAGAGAGAGAAAGAGAAATAGGGAAAGAGAGAGGGATAGAGATAGAGAGGGTAATAGGGAAAGAGAGAGAGAGAGAGATAGAGATAGAGAGAGAGAGAGAAAGAGGGATATGACCTATGGGACCAAAGTTACATGTAATCTAGTATGTGTATGGATGATGAGTGACTCTTGATGCTCCAAAATTGTGGCGATGAGAGTCACAATGGAGAGCCCACACTGTGGCTGGGAGAGAAAAGTGTGTAGGTCTAAGTCATGGTTGAAAATGTGAGAGAAGCAAGTTCGGATGTGACCAAAAACTGAGCACTCTAGTAGTGTGTGGTACTTAGACTCTCGAACTTGCAGTGAGCATAATGTGCATAGTCGATTTGACTCTTCTCCATTGCCCCAACGCCCTGTCTCCCATCGAAGGAAATGGGAGCGAAGCCGAAGGGCTACAATAGTGTGTATCACCAACAAGAGGATAGGCTCAAGCATGTAACTGTGAGTACGATTTCCTCTTTTAGAGAACAACATGGTTTTGTAGTTGGGGGCAATATGGATGGCATAATGTATGAAGTGTAACCCACCGGATTTCTCCCAAGCCATAATACATTGGAGTTGTAGAAAAGATTCATTCACTTGGGAGCCAATCGAAGCATCATGTAGCAAGTGTAATGCATCCCGTCTCCCAAACCCATTCTTTATGTCTTACATCCATCTCCTGCTCAAGATCTTGCTTTTATGCGTCTTTTGAACTTTTTTGGTTGCTTGCCATGCAATTGTAGGAGGTAGAGAGAGATAGAGAGAGAGATAGATAGAGATAGAGAGAGAGAGAGAGAGAGAGAGAGAGAGAGAGAGAGAGAGAGAGAGAGAGAGAGAGAGAGAGAGATAGTTCTATTATCATTCTTGGAGGTCAAATATGACCTATGGGACAAAATGAAAATGTCACGTGGTGTGAGTGGAGGTCATAAGTGACTCTTGATGCTCAAAAATGGCTGAAGTGAGCGTCACAATAGAGAGTTCACATCGTGGTTAGGAGAGGAAGGTATGTAGGGAGAGCTCGTGGCTGAATATATGGGGAAAAGAGGACCTACTGTGGTCAAAAGCTGAGCACTCAAGTAGTGTGTGGTACTCACTCTCTCGCACTTGACGAGGGAATAAGGTGCAAAGTTGATGAGACTCCTCGCCACTGCCCCAACGTCCTATCTTGCAACGTAGAGAATGGGATCTAAGATGAATGGAGGCAATGGTACGAATTGCACTCAATGGGATGGGCTCGAAGATGTAGGGATGGGTTCGATTACCGCATTTGGAGAAGAAGAGAGATTTGTAGTTTGGGGAAATTTGTGTAGTGTAATGGCTGAAGCGAGAACCTCCAAATTTCTCCCAAGCCGTGATACATTGGCGTTGTAAGAAGGCCTCATTAACTTGGGAGTCGATCTATGCATCCTTAACAAAGTGACATGCATCCCATCTTCCAAACCATTTCTTGATGTCAAGCATCCACCCCGAACTTACTCTTTTGCTCTTGCATGTCTTTTGGACCTTTTGACTTGCTTCATATGCGATTCTATGAAGTTGATACAAAGGGCTACGTTGTATATTAAGCATATACTCCACAACCCTTTGCATGCCCAAGACCTCAATGGGAAGCGATCTGGACTCAAGAAGTAAGAGCATGTATGATGTTTGTGTCTTGACTTGGAGAAATTTGGTGAGAAAATGCTTTGGACATTCTCAAACTCTTTCCAAGGAGACTTCCCAATGCTACCACCCCACACCTCCACTCCATAAAGAAACACCGGTGTCACCAATGTGTCAAAGAGGTACTTTTTGAGATCCAACACATGATCTCTCCAACATTGCACATATTTTCAAATGCATAATAAGCCCTCTTTCCGGCTTCCAAGCAATGCATTGCACAATCCTTCCATTTATGATTGGATGGAACCTCAAGGCCAGGGTACTTGAAGCTATCTACCACTTCAAGTTGCTCATTGTTGTATACAATGCATGGATTTTTGTCATCGAGGGTCTTTACAAGCATAACCTTGGTTTTGGATCCATTCATGATCAGCCCACTATGTAGGCAAAAGCGTTCCAAGACACTCATAAGCTTTTGTGCATCTTCTAAGGTATGTGCCAAGAGAACTACATCATCAGCATAAAGCAAAAGCATTTTTACAATGCATAGACCTATTTTTCCTATTTTAGCCAATTTTCACTTATTATTTTTAAGTGACTTTTGTTGGGAAAGTGGGCAGGGCAATTTTGACAAGCATGTATATAAGAAACGCTAGCGCTAGAATTCTCTTGCAGAAGAGGCAGCAGGGACCAGACATCCGGCGTAGTGCACCTTCTCAGCAAGACCCCCTGGCATGATCACCTAGTGTTTTTAGCCAAAGAACAAGACAGTGTTTTTAGCTTTGTAGATCAGCCCACCGTTTTGCATTTGCAGCAGCTTGGTGACATCAGGAGGGAGAGAGGGAGAAATAGAGAAAGATGGAAAGAGAGAGAGAGAGAGAGAAAGAGGTAGATAGAGGGAGAGAGGGAAAATGAGAGAAAGAGGGAGAGATAGAGAAAGAGAAAGAGAGAGGGAAATAGAGAGAGAGAGAGAGAGAGAGAGAGAGAGAGAGAGAGAGAGAGAGAGAGAGAGAGAGAGAAATAGGGAAAGAGAGAGAGATAGAGATAGAGGGAGAGAGGGAAAGAAAGAGAGAAATAGAGAGAGAGAGAGAGAGAGAGAGAGAGAGAGAGAGAGAGAGAGAGAGATAGATAGAGAAAGAGAGAGGTAGATAGTGGGAGAGAGAGAAATAGAGATATCCATGGGGAGAAAGAGATAGATAGAGAGAGGAAGATAAAGAAATAGGGAGATAAAGAGCAATGGTTGTAGGCGAAGCAACCATTTTGTGATGTGCCTAGTGCGGGTATGCTTCTACTTTTATAGAGTGCTATGAAAAAGACCTTCTTTACGTGAAGCCGATGGAATTCAAAAATTACTTTCTACTATCTTCTCCTTAGCTTCTATATCTTTCTCTCTCTCTTCCTATCTCTTTCTCTCCATGGAATAGGCATTAGGTTGGACAACTCTCAATGGTACCATACCTGATAATGGAGGCAAACATGCAATGTGCAAAGTAATCCCTCAAACAAGGAGCTACTGTGAAGAGATGTTGCGCAAGAAGCACAATAAAGAAGCTCTTCTTCATAGCACTTTATAGAAGCAGGAGCACTCTCGCACTGCGCACAACACAAAATGATGGCTACATTTACAACCATAACTCTTTATCTCTACTTAAAATGATGGCTACATTTACGTAATTGTATATATATTTGTGTGTATAGATATATATTTATGTATGCATGTATGTAGGCACTAAGTACGGGAGCATAGCATCCGAAGGTTAGACGCTTCCTCTTGGGTATAATTCTTTTTGAATTGTGCCGTTGTGGTCATTGATCCACTCAAGCATGGATTACCACAACGTACCTTTGGTTTTACCACGGTTGAGACTGTGATGATATCTAAAGAGGTGCCACTTGACCTTTGGCCCTACTAGCCTCTACTTAGGTCTACCAGTATGTATCTGTATCTACGTGCTTGTGTGCTAATATACTTGTGTACATGTTTATAGATGAGTGAGTAGGGGGGAAAGCTAAATCTCATATTGCTCTTTGTAATATAGATGTCAGATGAGAGACCACGTGGTGGGGAGCAGCCATCTAGCTCTTCTTTTGGTTGGTTCACATCTAGGTGGGCTCCCACTAGGAGTGGACATCGCCTCCACTGGACCCAAGTCTTGAGGCGGTGAGACCAAGCAAAGAAATAAAGATTATTTCTGGCTAGTTAACCCTAAACCATGAGTGTCATAGGTTTATTTTTGTTATTTGCAGGCATGGCAATCCTACACCTAATCTACTAAGGTTCTCCACCGGTCATAGATCCAGACCTATGGCGAGCTCTCTCTTTACGAGACCAGTACCTCCGTTCGACAAAGGGATTGTTTGGCTGCTACACTCCACAGCAGCTCGCGACCTATGGTCTTTCTCCACAGTCCACGCCATGGGGGAGTCAATGAGGGACTACTTACATCCAGAGCCTCACACACCGACAACACCTCAGTCTACAGCCCCTTCTTATCGTCCTTCTTCACTTCCATTGCAGGGTCCCACTCCCATGGAATCGTAGGGTCCCACTCCCATGGCATCATAGGGTCCTATGCCACTCCATTCCACTCGTGCTTTGCCAAAACACCATCGACGTACTTACTCTAGCGACACGTATCGACGCTCGTCTCAAGGCAACAAGCACCGAGAGAGATGAAGCGGGGGTGGATCTTGTGGCTTCCCTTGTTCTAGTAGAGCTGCAGGGGAACAGAGTCCCCTGGCGTAGAGGACAAGGATAGTGACGCACCTATGCCAGACACACATGGACGCTATTATAGGGTAAAATATGGCGGAGAGGTGGACTTCGGTATTGCACAGGATAGGTCATTCTGACACCATCTTCAGACTCTTATACATTCGATATATAAGAATTGTTTTATAAAGTTTAGAGACCAACTACCCGATCATGTAGGCTATGTTAAGTATGGAGCCTCATTTACCCTTGTAATTTTCTGTGGTAAAAGCGCACATTTGTAAGGCCCCCATTATGAGGAGAAGCCATCGTGCGTGAAGGAAAATCACTCACCGGAAACCAAAATTTTCACAGACAAGAATCAAGGGCAACTTTAAAGGCCTCGGGGGCGGAGGCCCCCGAGACTTTTTTTTCGCCGGAATATTATGGCCGGACGGCGGCCGGAAAGTGGTCGGAAAACAACCGATCGGTTGGCCGATGGTCGGAAGTCAATGGCCGGTGGCCGGTGGCCGAATTCAAAAGCGGACTTGTCTTCTCAAGGGCGGCCACACATGGGCGGATTGGAGGGTCCGATTTGGACTTATTCGCACAAGGGCGGCTACACATGGCTGTCTCTCATAAGAGAGGGCAGCCCTTTTGGCCTATAAAAGGAGGCCATTTCTACACACATTTTATAGTGTGTGAAGTTGATGCAACAAGGTGAGTGTGAGGTGGTGAGAGTGAAGCAAGGCGGGAGCTCCATTAAGGGTATAATCCCTTTGTAAACTACTTCTTATTTTGAAGTACTAAAGCCATTTAGTGGCTGCTTTCCCGTGGACGTAGCCCACATTGGGTGAACCACGTATATCGTGTGTACTCTCTCTCTCTCTCTACTCTATAATCTCGTGTATATAAATTTGTCTCTCTCCATTAAGTAATCTACTCAATTATCTATTTAGCTACGTCTTATTTCCTAACAGGCTACATTGAGGATGCGCTGCATGCTAGATTTCCAAATGCCCCCAATCAACGTTTTTCACAGTAGTGGTTGGAGGGCTACATAAAAACATTTTTGAAAAACAAGCAGTCCAGTGTACGATATTGGTGCAGCTAAAGTTGGTTGAAGCTAAGAGGTGGTCTATGCCAGGCAAAGGGTGCAGTCGAGTGCAGTGCAAAAGGCTAGGGCAGGGGCCAAGGCCCTTGGTAGCCAAAGGGTAGCGGGAATGTATGCTTGAAGCGGAATTTTAGGCCAAAAGTGCTATGCAATGTTCCAGATGGGATGGTGGGTCAAGGTGTCCAAAATGCCAAGTTAGCATCCTAGAATGTAGTCCTCAGTGTGCTCTAGAAGCCGGTCCAGACAGCTCGTCAAACGGAGCCCCGGTGCTCAAGATATTGCGGTTTAAAGTTGAAGTGCGTAGCAGATCCCCGATGGACAGGGCAGCTGGGGACAGGTAGCCCAGGATGATGTCAGTACATACATGTGTAGTGCTGGAGTTGTGGAGCATGCCGGTCTTCTCGGATTGCAAATTGGAGCTCTGGATGGCAAGTTATGGCCATTAGAAGATTTTCTGGGGGCCGGGTCTGAGCCCACTTGGTTGCAATGGAGGGTGTGCCATCTGGCATCTTTTGGGTCTCGCCAAGATTCTCAGTGATAGTAGGCATCATGTGGAGCTAGCATGAATCGACCATTCATCAAATGAACACTTGGTCATCAAGAGACGGCAACATCGAGTTGGGAGCCTGGGATAGTGAAAGATCGGCATATAATTTTCCTTTTTTTTTGCAGCCTCGAATCTTGGACCCCGGGAATTTTAAGTGCGGTGAGCGCACGGGATTTCAAGGTCAATGACCTGTTCTATGGGCTGAGTTTTATGGCTTGACAAACTGGTATGGGGGCAGAATATGAGAGCCGGTTAAAGGAAGACCAAAAGGGTTTTTTTAAAAAGAGGTAAAGTGAAGCTTTTTAGAGCCTTGGAAAGCCTTGGCACTGAGGGTTGCCAAGTAACAGGCTGGGAAATCCCACATGCGGAATGCAAGTCCGGCCGGGGTGTGTATACAGGCCAAGCGGCCACCCCTTTGAGAGTATGGAAGCGAGAGAGGGGAGCTCTCTCCTTGTTGGCTATGGCGGCGAGCGCTGGCAACGCTGCGTTGGCCAAAGGTGGCCCTGTGGGGCGGTTTCGTAGTGGTTTTTGGCGAACCTGGTGGCGCGCGCCCGTGAGGTGGTGGAAATCGGCGAGTACTGGTGATGACATGGCGCTCGGCATGGGGCAGTTCCCAGGGCCCATGGGGCCCCGGAATTTTAAAGGAGAGAGAGGGGGCAATAGCGACATCGCTATTGCCTCCCCTCCTCAGGTAAGGGGAAAGTCCCACAGCAAAGTAAGCGAGCCAGAGAGAGAGAGAGAGAGTCAGAGCCCGAGGGTGGACAAGTGTGTGAAGCAAAGCCAAGGCCGGCCAAAGTGAAGGCCTAGTGGACCAAAGAGCAAAAAGGAGCAAATGGGGAGTCGGATAGAGAGGAAAAATCAAGGTCAAGTTAATTGAGCAGTATAAGGCTAAACCAAAAGAGGGTAAAAGTGAAAAATAAAAAATAAAAAATGAAGAGCCTAGGGGGCAATATCGACATCGCTAATGCCCCCCCCAAGTGCAAAGAGTAAAGAAGAGAGAGATAGAGCAAAGCGGTGCCCCCTTTCCCAAAAATTCCAATTCAAGATGCCAGGTGGACCAATTAAATTGTAAATTCCCAAATTAAAGGCCCCCGTATAAAAGTCAAAAATGGATCAAATTTGGGGCTTTTTTTTTCTTTTTTTTGGCCTTTTGGAGAGCCGTTTGAAGCCTCCAAAGTTGAGTTCTCAAGCAAGCTAGCCCCTTTGTAACCTTTGGTTGAAAATGGCCATGGTCAAGGCAGTGCAAGCTTGTGTATATGTTTTTTGAAGTGCAATCAAGCCACAGTTGCCTCCCGTGCTGTTGTTTCCCCTTCCCCCCTTTTCTTTCTCTTGCTTTCATGTTTCTCCTCTGTGCTGGCGGTGTGGAAGTGTGTGCCCCTCCGGACAGATGGTGTTTTGAGTGAGAGAGTGAGATTGAGTGCCTATGTGCGTGTGTAAGGGTGGAGACAGGCAGTGGTAGTAGGTGTATCTTGTGTGGTGGTTTGTAGAGTGCGTGAGTAGTGGCAATTGAGCAGGCGGTGATCTGCTACTGTAAAGTGTTCCTTTGAAGGTGTTTTTTGAGAGGATAGGGATACTATGAATACCCTGAGCTATAGAGAGGCCCTTTTGTTTGTGCTGGGCGTGTTTCCCCATTCCCCCTCTCCAGCGTGCAACAACCGACGAGATTAGAGGTCCAGACAGGAGCTATCATGGTGGCAATATGATAGATGTGGAGTGGGAGTGGAAAATGCAAGAAAAGAGTGATCAGGCTGCATCGGGCTCATCCTACAGACAACAACGTGAAACTTGTGCTAGACAAACTCCCATGCACTATGGCTCGGGAGGCAAGGTAGCCTGGAAGGACAAATATGTAAGACTGATTAAATTACAACCTAAAATGATACGATAATAGGCAAGGATATATATCCTCATCTAGTAATGCATATATTTGTTAGGTTTAATGGCCATGTGGCTGACCGCCCATCACAAGTTCCTACTAACCCTAAGTGTACAGCTTTACACTTGTGCGAGCCACTAACACTAAATACAATGGGTATTGTGACTTAGTGCATAAGATAGAGAAGAAAAAACTGGGGCACACAGTACGTGTTGGCTCTCCCCCTTCAACCTGTGTGTGTGGCTATGGTGGTGTATGTGTGAGTATATGTGTGCGTCTTCCTCTTCCGCTATCCTCTCGGATCCTCCCTTTCATCTGGTATCAGAGCGGTTTCATTCCCAAATCGTTTCCACGCACGTGCACACTTTGAAGAATGCAAACAGGATTCCAATTTCAGTATCGGCAAATTTGAGTTACGGTTCAGGAACTGAATTTTCCAGCCCTCTTTTGGTAGTTGGTGTTGCAGTCTCTTCCATCTACAAGAGCCCACGGCTCATTCGAGAGTGTGTAGCCTCTCTCGAAGTTGCCTCATACACACACATAGATCGGGAGTTTGACGGAAGTCTTATTCAACTACAGATACAAGTATAGGTACATGTACAGGTACATAGAGAGGCTTGGTTAGCTTTCTTTGTGCTTCTCGACCTTGATCTTGGCTTCGGCTATGACATCAACATCAACTTACAAGCTACAGGTTCTAGTGCTTGCGATACTCTGGTTCTAGTGGGACCAGTTGTTTATGCATACATGCATATGTTGATACTTTTCACAATGTTTAAGCTCTTTTGAGAGCTGTTTGACTCCCCATAGGGCTGCTTATTTGCATGCACATGCTTCTGAGCCTGTTTGAGCATCTTGAAAAACTTGTACATCTCTGTGGATACTGCCATTGTACGCTCTTGTGGAGCCATCTTTTGGCTAGTACGTCAGTCTCGGCCATTTCTGGGACTTGGTCCAAAAGATAGCCATTTTTGAGACTTGGCTATACGTTTTGCTGCATAACCTACATTGTTGAGGGTCGATAGCGTGAGGTTTTCATTGAGCTGGGGTATTCTCAAATGTGGAGATAGCTTTGGTGATATAGTTAGCTGGAGCATATTCCCTTTCGAGGCCTCGCCATAGGACATGTATAGAGTGGTATAGGTGCTTTTGATGCCAGGTTGGCGGTCTATGGTAAGTTTGACAATTTATGCGTCTCAGCTAATCTCTATATAGTATTCTTTTGAGAGGAATTGCCCTCTTTTATGCTTTGTGAGTGACATACTTGGTCATTTTGTCTTGTATTTTGGTTGACATAGTCCCAACTACAAAGGAGACTCTACCCAAATTTTCTCGAAATCTTTTGGTAGTCTTGTCACCACGTCTACTAGCAAAGACCGTGACATTTATGACATAAAGAAGTTTGATGGCACTAATTTTCAGCTTTGGAAGAACCAAATGCATGATGTGCTTGTCCAAAAGAAGCAAAAGTTGCCTATTGCATGAGGCTAGAACTGAAGATATGCACATGACTCAATTTCAGCGGGAGGAGCTTGATGAGCTATGTAGGTCTATGATTAGACTGCACCTTGGTGAGTCGGTGTACTTTTCAGTGTTAGAATACGAGACTGTTCATGCTTTATGGCAAAAATTATGCGAGACTTACGAAAAGGATACGGCTAGGAATAAGGTTTTCCTGATGCAAAAACTTTTCAACCTTCGTATGAAGGAGTCGGCTAATGTTGCCAGCCATATCAATGGTTTTGATTCTCTTTTTGCCCAACTTCGCACACAGTCCATGACCATTGATGATGAGATGAAAGCAATATTTTTGCTTTGTTCATTGCCACCCAGTTGGGATATCTTTTGCACAGCTGTTAGTAACTCTGCTCGTAATGGTATGCTAAAGTACGATGATGTTACTAGTGCACTTTTGTCAGAGGAGATGCGT
Source organism: Adiantum capillus-veneris (assembly GCF_014529385.1). Lineage (NCBI taxonomy): Eukaryota > Viridiplantae > Streptophyta > Polypodiopsida > Polypodiales > Pteridaceae > Adiantum > Adiantum capillus-veneris. The sequence goes on from NC_140954.1 coordinate 141,092,158, forward strand.
CGGAAGACCATGACTAGCTCGCATCATGGCGAAGCTCATTATGTGCAAAGGGATGATAATCAACATAAGGGCCATTCTTCACAACGGGAGTCCAAGAAAGAGGGCAATAGAGATGTATCAAAGGGTAGATCAAAGTCTTGTGGTCGCCGCAATGTTCAAAATGCCTTTATTGTGATAAGTTTGGTCACATAAAGAAGTAATGCTATACTTGGAAGTGACAAAGAGAAGGGTAAAGGTAAAGGCAAAGATTATGATGATAAAGAGGAGAAACCAAAGAGTGCGGTTAAGATTGAATAACTGAACATAGTTCATGATGATAGTGATGTGCAAGAAATTAATATGTTGGCTGAAAACAATGATGTCTTTTATGATGCACAAGAACTCTATCTTTGCAGAGTTCTATGCCAGCTGAACTCCTTGTTAGTGGTGAAGTATCCCATACATGGATTCTTGATTCGGGTGCTTCTTTGCATGTCACACATCATAAGCATTGGTTTATTACATACGTGGAAACCATTGGCTCTGTTACACTTGGTGACAGTTACTCTTGTGACATTGTTGGCATAGGTGATATTGCCATGGTTATGGAAAATGGGGTGAAGTTTATCATCCATAATGTGCATCATGTTCCAGCCTTGACACGTAATCTAATTTTGGTTGGACGTCTTGATGACTTGGATTACAAAGTCACTTTTTATCAGAAGTCTTAGCATGTTGCGAAGGGTCATCTTATTATAGCCCATGGTTGTAAATTGGTTCACTTTATCCTCTTTATGTGTCTGATAAAAACAGTGTTCTTTCTATAATCGAACTGCCAACCATTGCTTTGTGGCATAGCTGGTTAGCACATATGTCAAAGAAGGGAATGGAGACACTCTCTCATTTGGGCTCCTTACTGTCTTTGTCATTTTCAAAATTTTCCTTTTGTGAGCAGTGTCAATATGGAAAGAAAACCCATACATATCAGACACATTCTTTTGACAAAGAAAGAAAAACCTTAGAGCTTGTGCACAGTGATGTATGTGGGCCTATGCCTTCTAAATCCCATGGTGGTGCGTCCTATTATGCTACATTCATTGACAATGCAACACGACATGTTTGGGTCTATGCCATGAAGTCTAAAGGTGAGAGCCTTTATTTCTTCAAGAAGTTCTTATGTAATGTTGAAACTCAATCTGAAAAGTTAAAGATTTGCACTCAGACAATGGTGGAGAATATGTATCCAAAGAGTTTACAGACTTCTGTTCAAGTAGGGGAATTAAGCGTGAGTTTACGACTCCTTATACCCCTGCACAAAATGGTGTTGCGGAACGAATGAATAAGACCATCAAAGAGTGGATTATGTCTATGATATCACATGATAATTTATCGCAAGCGTTTTGGACTGAAGCATTATACACAGCCGTGTACTTGATCAATAGATCACCACATGCTTCAATACAGTTTCGTGTCCCTTTTGAGTTATGGTTAGGACATAAATTGTCTTATGAAAAACTCGGCACATTTGGCTGTGAAGCTTATGAACATGTACCCAAGGAGTTGTGTGCTAAGCTAGATCCTAAGTCCAGAAAATGCATCTTCATTGGATATGGTGTAGATGGTCAATTTGGCTATCGTTTATGGGATTCGAAAAGTCAATCAGTAATCTCTAGCAATGACGTTGTCTTTAATGAGACTAAGATGCATAGACTGCCAGTGAAAGAGGTTGAATTCCGAAAAGTGACATTTTTCGATGTATCACCTCCTCTCCAGACAGCTCCCGAGCCAATTACTACACAGGTCAGTACGAGTTCTGATTAGCCTCCGCGGAGATCTCAAAGAGTCTCACATCCGCCAGAACGTTTTGTTCCAGGCGTGGATTTTGTTTTGCTGACAGATAGTGGTGAGCCTTGTTGTTACAAAGAGGCTATGCTAGCCAATAATAAGTCTCAATGGGAACATGCTATGAAGAGGGAGATGTCCAAAATTGCAAAGAACAAAACATGGGAACTTGTTTCATTGCCAAAAGGTAGGAAAGCAATGCCTTGTAAATGGGTTCACAAGAAGAAGATTGACAATTACGAAGGTCGTTTAGTGGCCAAAGGATTCAAGCAAGAATATGGCGTCGATTTCCAGGAAGTCTTTTCTCTAGTGGTCAAGATGACCACACTGAGAATGTTGCTTGCTTTGGTTGCCACTGGTCTGTAAGCTTTTGAAAAGTCTCTATGGCTTGAAGCAATCATCCAGACAATGGTATCAAAAGTTTGATGCATTTATGCGTTCCCTATCCTCTAAGCGTAGTAATGAGGATCCATATGTTTACGTGAAAAGACAACCCAATGGAAATCTTATTATGCTTATCCTTTATATAGATGACATGCTTATTGCCGGTCATTCCAAGAAGGACATCGCTGACTTGAAAACCAAGCTGAAAAGTCAATTTGACATGAAAGATTTGAGTGAAGCCAATCACATTTTGGGTATGCACATTACTTGTGACCGTAAGAAGAGGTTGTTATACCTTTCTCAAAAAGAGTATGTGCACAAGGTTCTTGATCGTTTCAACATGCAGAAGGGGAAGGCTTTGAGTACTCCACTGCCTGCATATTTGAAAGTTAGCAAAAATGATTGTCCCAAATCTATTGAGGAAAAAACTGCAATGGCTAAGGTTCCTTATGCTTCAACTTGTGGTAGTCTCATGTATGCCATGGTGGCTACAAGACCTGACATTGCACATGCAGTGGGAGTTGTCAGTAGATTTATGTCTAACCCTTGTAAAAAGCATTGTGGATGCTGTCAAGTCGATTCTCAGATACTTGAGTGGCACTGCAGATAGGAAGTTATGCTATGGTTGTGGAGATTCATCCATTCAAGGATTTGTAGACAGTGATTATGCAGGTTATGTTGATAGTTGTAAATCAACAACAGGTTGGATTTACACTTTTACTGGTTTTGCTATTTCTTGGAGATCTGTTCTTCAAGACTGTATCCATTTCTACCACAGAGGTGGAGTATGTTGCATTGAGTGAGGCATGAAAAGAAGCTATATGGCTTGCTCGACTAGTGAAAGATCTTGGATTGGAGCACTGTACACCAGTTCTTCATTGTGATAGTTAGAGTGTTATTTCCTTGGCTAACAATCCAATGTTCCATTCCAAAACAAAAAACATTGATGTGCGTTATCACTTCATTCGTGAATTCCTGGCAAGCAAGAGCCTTGATTTAGTGAAGATTCCTACGAAAGAGAACACAGTAGATGCACTCACTAAAAGTCTCTCTACCCTTCAGTTTCAGCATCGTGTTTTGATGGGCATTGGGTGAAGAGTGGTTCTCTTCCATTCTTATGGTCTCCCACATTTTCCATCAAGTGGGAGAATGTTAGGTTTAATGGCCATGTGGCCGACCGCCCATCACTAACTGCTACTAGCTCTAAGTGTACATCTATACACTTGTGTGAGCCACTAACACTAAGTACAATGTGTATTGCGCCTTAGTGCATAAGATAGAGAAGAAAGAAAAGAGGCACACAGTATGTGTTGGCTCTCCCCCTTCAACCTGTGTGTGTGGCTATGGTGGTGTATGTGTGAGTGTGTGTGAGCATCTTCCTCTTCCGCTGTGCTTCCGGGTCCTCCCCTTGTCGCTACATGGCTTTTGAAAAAGAAAGATTCTCATTTAGGCCATCCAAATTGGATAGCTCAAATGAGCATTTTTATTTTTGACCTGCATAAATAGAAAGAAAAAATATTGCGTTCGTGATAATAGCGACAACAAAGGATGTGGTAGTAGTCTAATAGCAATATACATGGCAATATGCATGGATTATATCCTCGCCTATTATCAGTGGCTTTTAAAAAACAAATATTTGTTACCAAATACATGTGGTAGTGATGTCTGTGAACACACGTAGGACCGTCAAGGGCATTTTCTCCCTCACTAGGAGGTTTTTTCTCCAATGCATTATATATACGCCCATCACTCTAGGACTAACTTATCTTTCCATTGCACACTAAGTAATACACTCTCTATTGTTTTCCTTGAGCTTCCTTCATCCTCTCCAAGCTATACTTGTGTGTGTTTTCCTACAACCCTCCCAGGCTTAGTCGCCAACAACTCAAACACATGCCCGCTCACTTTCTTTGATTTCTATGAGCTTTGGCGAGCGTTCATAGGTCGACAAATATTCTGGGTAAGCTCAAAGAGCTTAGTCTAGTCAGATTTCTAATTTGGGCTCATTTTGGTCTCCGTTTCCACTACAGGTAGTACTACATAGGCTGTATCGTCATTTTATGTAGCATTTTTATCAGTGTCATTTTCTGTATAACATGTCCCTTACAGTCTTCTATAGTTTGTGCTATTTAGCACGTGTTGTACCCGCTTTGTTTCTCCTATTTTTGAACACTTTTCACATCAAGTGCATGCATTCACCATGGCCGACAACATCATAGATGTGTTCAAGATGTTTGCTTCTGTTGAGGATAGATTGGATGGGGACAATTATCCTATGTGGACTTACATGATGCAACATGTTCTTGTGTCGAAGGGTGTCGGGAATATTGTGCAGGGCATTGATGCACGTCCTAGTTGATTTGAGGATGTAGGTGATGTTGCCAGGATGTTTCAAGGATTGCTGCTGTTAGAGTTGTTTTGCCTACAATAGACCAAGCTCTTTGGGACGTAAAAGATGCACAGGATCATGCATTGATTGCATTGCTTGTGAAGTGCACTATTAATCCTCATATTCCTTCAGTAAAATCTTCAAAACAAGCTTGGGATATTTTGGCTAGTCTTTATGCAAGTCGCAATGAGGGTAAAATTTCATTGCTGCGTAAAGAAATGGAGTCAAAGATTATGCATGAGGAAGATGATATGGACACTTTCCTTGTTGGTGTCAAGGATATCAATAAGCAACTTATTTCTGTAGGTGAAGTCATTTCAGACAATTCCCTTGTGCATACTTGTCTTGATGCCTTGCAAGATTCTTACCATACTTTCACTAGTACTTGGAGACTTATGACCCAAGGAAATCCTGAAGTTGTTAAGTTTGATGCAATATGCGCATTGCTATTGCAAGAGTCACTTTCCAAAAAGAACAAGACTAGACAACAGGCAATTGAGCAGGGCTTTATTGCTGCTCAAAGAAAAGGTGGTAACAGTAATGTAGCCACTTCTCATGGTTCTTTTGCGAGTGGAAAATCACCTGTTCCTAATGCTTTTGCTGGCAACAATTCGTCTGAAATTTTTGGTGATAAGGGCAAAAAGACGATGCGTTGTCATTATTGTAAAGCTAATGATCTTGATCAAGCAATGTTCTAAGTTGAAGTCTAGAGAGGCCAATAAGAAAGAGGCTGCTTGAACTACTAATGCTGGTTCCATTTCCAATGCAGCTATTGTTGAGTCTTTTGTGAAAGGAGACTGTGATGATGATGTTGATGCAAAATGGTCTTTTAGTGTGGAGTGCACTTATAATCCTATTGTCCATGATGCATTTATTTCAATTAATGTAGATTCACTTGTGTGGTATTTTGGCAGTGGTGCTACAAAGCACATGACCTCACATCGTGATTTGTTCACCTCTATTGAGTCTGTCCCTCATGGGAATTCAGTTACTTGTGTCAATAATGCCTCTTATCTGGTTCATGGAATTGGAAAGATTGTGCTTACTGTTGCAAATGCAGTTCTTTCACACTTGTTGATGCACTTTATGTACATGGTATCAAGAAGAATATTTTGACTGTATCTACACTTGCTAGACTTGGTCTTGTAGTCAAATTTGTGGATGAGAGATGTACAATACGTAATCTTAGTTTTGGTGATGAAATTGTTGCATCTGGCATTTTATGCCATGGGCTCTATAAGTTCACTTTGTATGACAAGTCTGGGAAAAATTTTTCAAATGTAGTTGTGGATTCTAAGGTTATTTCATATGCAAAACTTTGGCATGCACGTTTTGGTCATCTATATTTTGCCAGTTTGTTGCGTTTGTAGAAATATGATATGGCTGCTTCTTTGCAGCCTCTTGAAGCACCTCTCCATTATGTTTGTGAAATTTTTATTTTGGGTAAGATGAAGCATTTGAAGTTTCCAAAGGATGGTTCAGTTAGGGCCACGTACAGATTGCAGCCTGTGCATACTGATATTTGTGGGCCCACGAAAACTCCGTCCTTGGGAAATTATCTATACTTCAAGACTTTTATTAATGATTACTCTAGGCATGCATGGGTGTATCAAGTCGGAAGTGTTAATGTGCTTCAAACAACTACTGGCTTATGGTTGAAAATGTCTTGAAACTTTACTATGGGCACCCTCCATTCTGATCAAGGGGGGAAGTATATGTATTATGAATTTAAAGCATTTTTGGTGAGTTGTGGGATAAAACACCAATGTAAAGTGCCATATACAACTCAATAAAATGGTGTTTCTGAGAGGAAAAACAGGGCACTTACAAAAATGGCACGATGTATGGTGAAAAGTCAAGCTTTGCTGCATTCGTTTTGGCTTGAGGCTATTATGTATGCCACTTATGTACTTAACAGGTTTCCTACAAAAGCTTTGTAGTCTATGACTCCATATGAAGCATGTCATAGAAATCCTTCTATTGAGCACATGCATGTTTTTGGTTGTTTTGCATATGCTTTGGTGCCACAAACGCAATGCAAAAAGTTGGATGATAAGACTGTGAAATGTATTATTGTTGGTTATAGTGCTGAAACCAAAGGAAACACGTTGTATCATCCGCAAACAAAGTGTATTCTAGTTTCACGGGATGTTGTGTTTATGGAAGATTCTGTTCAGCCTTTGTTGGCTTCATGTACTAGAGACAGTAATGTAAGCTCACATGAAATTTATGACACTTTGTTGCCTCTTTTTAGTGGTGGAAGCTATGCACAAGCTACAACCTGCATGTGGCCTGTAACATTTAATGCACTGGTAACTTGTGTGTAGCGGAAAATGATAACATAGTGAGCATGTCATTAAGAACAAGTTCCTAATGAGCATAGATAGAGTACTTAGTTGGAGAAAGCAACATAACAATTACACCTAGCTAGTTTGTCATAGAAAATACTTGAAAAGAGAGAGAAATAGAAAAATTAACAACAATTGAGGATCGGATTTACGGTCCCCCCTTCAAAAAGGCTTTGTATTATAGCTTCTCCCATCAAGAGAGACTTTTGTACAATACAGTATTTGTGTTCCTTGACAAAACTTGTTAGTGCAATGAATATGGAAGCTTCATGCACCAAACTATGCTTGAAAAACACTCCTAGTGGGCCTAGCCTCAGTTACAAGACCTCACACACCTTCAAAGGTGGTAAGAGCTAGCAGAAATGAGGAAAGATGAAGAGGAAGAAGATGTATCTTACAAGAAAGAAGTATTCTCCTCACATAATCACTCTTATAGCATAGCTTAGCTTATTAATTTAGCATGATAGAGGAGATGAGCATGCCATTCAAGCTTGGCTCTTGGTTGGATTTGCATTCCATAGCCAAGAGTTGTTGGTGTAGGCCTCTACTTCTCAATGATTGGAGAAGGAGATGAATCTCTTGCTCAACACATGAGTTGTGTGTGTGTGTGTGTGTGTGTGTGTAGCAAAATTAGTTAGCCAAAAAATTTCAACTCCCTCTCTTCTTGGTCGACCCCTCTTCCCATTTGCTCTTGCTGGCTTCCCATTGGCTCCTACAGAGCTTAGCCAATAGCAAATAAGAAGCATAGTTGATTATCTTGTGACATGTGTCCCCCTTTCCCATTTTGTTAGAGCTTTAGGTAATTAAAATAATTTATTTAAATTCTCATTGGACCCTTTAGTCTTCTGGCCAACAGGAATCAAGCAAGCCATTGGGCTGTTGGATGCTCATTGGATCCCTTGGTAGACTGTCCAATAGTCTTCTAGGGAGATTAATTTCTATTGGTGGTTATTTTATCAAGAATTTTTAAATTGATTAGAATAATTTCACTCTAGCCTAATTCTCATTGGTCCACCTCTATGGCCATCCAATAGGATTTGAGGGGAGATTGGGGGCATCTAGGCTAGGAGCCTGCCATGTGTCCATTATTCCCTTTGTGTAAAGGGAGATCTTGGGAGTGTGTGTGTGTAGGTGTGTGTTTGTGTGTTTGTTTCTGTCTCTTCCTCTACCTTTAGGGCTCGCCTCCTCCTTCCTAGGGATGTGGGAAGACCTTTTTGTCTTCCCATAACCATCCAATATTGCCAACTTTGGGCCATTGGACTTTTTAATTAAATTTTGGAGCCTTAGCCTATGGAAGTCTTAATGGAGCTGAACCTAAGGTCTTCTAAGCTCTATTGATGCACATTGATCATGTGCATACTATCCCCTTTGGATCCCTATTTTCTCTCCTTTGGATCCTTGCTAAAACCGGTCTGGCAGCCTTACCAATATTCTAGCTTTTACTTCCCTGGTACCTTCCCATATTAAATGATCAGTTTAACAAGACAAAATCATTTAGGAGAATTAGATCTTAGTTTTTATGACATGGACCTAACTGAACTATCCTTTGGAAACTTAGAATGTTGCATCTCACCCAAAATACAGCCTTCACAAACGTATCTGATAGGTGCTTCAAGAGGCGGCAAAGAAGCAACCATATCCGATTTTTTGCAAATGCAGCAAACTGGCAAAATTCAGATCACCAAAACGTGCATGCCAAAGTTTTGCATCTCAAATAGCCTTTGAATCCAAACTTGCATTTGCAAAATTTTGCCCACACTTATCATACAGAGTGAGCTTATACAGCCCACACCATAAAATGCCAAATGCAACAATTTCATAACCAAAACGGAGATCATGTATTGTCCATCTGTCATCCACAAATTTGACTACAAGACCAAGTCTAGCAAGTGCAGATACAGACAAAGGATTCTTCTTGATCCCAGGTACATAAAGTGCATCAACAAGTGTGAAAGAACTACCATTTACAGCATAAGCAGAATCTTTCCAACTCCCTGAACCGGATAAGAGGCATTGTTGGCACAAGTCATTGAATTCCCATGAGGGACATACTCAAGAGAGGTGAACAAATTAGGATGTAAGGTAATGTGCTTTGTAGCACCACTGTCAAAATACCACACATGTGAATCTACAACATCTGACATGCATGCATCATGGATAGCAGGATTATAGGGACACTTTGCACCAAAAGCCCATTTTGCATCAACATCAGCATCACAATTACTTCATAGAAGACTCAAAAATAGCTTCATTTGTAGTGGAACTAGCATTTGCAGTGGAACCACCCTCTTTCTTCTTAGCCTCTTTTGCCTTCAACTTAGGACACTGCTTGATCAAGTGATCATTAGCTTTAGAATAATGGCAACACATCTTCTTTTTGCCCTTATCACCGGAATTTCTAAACGAATTTTTTCCAGCAAAAGCATTAGGAACATGTGATTTTTCAGAGGTAGAAGAACCATAATAAGTGAGTGCATTGTTGTTACCACCCTTTCTTTGAGCAACAAAAGCATGTTGTCTAGTCCCTTTTTTTTTGGAAGGTGAATCTTACAATAGCAATGTGCACAATGCATCAAACTTGACAATTTCACGATTTCGTTGGGTCATAAGTCTCCAAGTACTAGCAAAATCCTGGTAAGAGTTTGGCAAGGCATCAAGAGCAGTCTACACAAGGGAGCTGTCCGAAATGATTTCACCTGCATAAATAAGTTGCTCATTGATATCCTTGACACCAGCAAGGAAAGTGTCCATATCATCTTCCTGATGCATAATCTTTGACTCCAGATATTTAAGCAGTAATGCAATTTTTGCCTCATTATGGCTTGCATAAAGACCAACCAGAATATCCCAAGCCTGTTTTGTAGATTTTGTTGAATGAATGTGAGGAGTAATGGTGCACTTCACAGACAATGCAATAAATGCATGAGCCTGGACATCCTTTACATCCCAAGGAGCTTGTTCTACCGTAGGCAAAACAAATCTAACATGAGCAATCCTTGTAGCAAGACCTGCAACATCCTCAACATCGCCTACATCCTCAAAACCAGGACGTACATCAATGCCCTCCACAATATTCCACGTGCCCTTTGACACAAGAACATGCTTCATCATGTAAGCCCACATAGGGTAATTTTTTCCATCCAATCTATCCTCAGAAGAAAATATCTTGAATAGATTTGTGTTGTTGTCGGCCATGGTAAATGCAGCACCTGATGTGAAAACTGCCCGAAAAGAGGAGAAACGAAGTAAGAACAACACATGCTATATAGAAAAAACCATAGAAGACTGTAAGGGACCTGTTATGTAGAAAAAGGCATTGACAAAATATTTGCACAAAATGACAAAATAGCATGTGCACCTACTGCCTGGAGTGGAAATGGAGGCCAAAATGAGCCTAAAGTAGAAATCTGAGCAGTCTACGCTCTACTAGCTTACCCAAATTTTTTGTCAACCTGCGAATGCTTGCCAAAGCTCACTAAAATTGGACAAAGTGAGGATGCGTGTGCTGGAGGTGCTAGCAACTAAGCCCGAGAGGATGCAACCTGCTCTGATACCAATTGTTGGAATTAGGGTTGTAGGAAAACACACACAACTTGAAGAAGATGAAGGAAGCTCAAGGCACACAATAGAGAGTGTATAACTTCATGGAAAAAAGAATGGATAGCCCTAGAGTGATGGTGTATATTCAATGCATGGGGCAAAAACCTCCTAAAGAGGGAAAAAATGCCTCGGTGGTCCTAGTGTGTTTACAGGCATCACTACCACATGTATATGGTAACAGGGTGCGTTAGCATCCTTGTCCTCTGTGTCTGGGGTGGCACGCTCTAAAAGAGGGGACCCCGTCCCCCCCCCCCCCCCCCCCCCCAAAAAAAAAACAAGCGAAGCCACAAGATCCCTCGCCGCTTTGTCTCCCTCGGCGTTCGCTGCCCTGAGACCAGTGTCGACGTGCACTGTGATAAGAAGTGCGCCTACAGTGCTTGGGAAAAGCAAGAGTGGAATGGAGTGTCAAACAAGGCTCTGGATGTAAGGAGTGCCTCCCTGACTCCCCCATGGCAGGGACTACGGAGAAAGATCGTAGCTCGCAAGTTGCTGTTGAGTGTAGGATCCAAACAATCCCTTTGTTGAATGGAGAAACTGGTCTAAAAAAGAGAGTGCCTGTTGTAGGTATGGATCTACCACAAGTGGAGAAACCTGAGTAGAGTAGGTGTAGGATGGCCATGCTTTCAAATAGCAAAGTGTGTGTGTGTGTGTTTTTGTCTCTTCCCCTACATTTAGGGCTCACCCCCTCCTTCCTAGGGATGTGGGAAGACTTTTAGTCTTCCCATAACCATCCAATATTCCCTAGTTTTGGCCATTAGACTTTTTAATTAAATTTTGGAACCTTAGCCTATGGAAGTCTTAATAGAGCTGAACCTTAGGTATTTTAAGCTCTATTGATGCACATTGCTCTTTTGCAGACGGTCCCCCTTTGGATCCCTATTTTCCCTCCTTTGGATCTCTATTGCAGCCTTACAAATATTCTAGCTTTTACGCCCCTGGTAACTCCCCATATTAAATGATCAATTTAACATGATAAAATCATTTGGGAGAATTAGATATTAGTTTTTCTCTCTGTTGAAATCATATTCATCCTCGAATATGAGATAAAGAAGATAAAGCCTAGTCATTATTCCGTTTGCTAGCGGGTAGAGGATCCCTATTTTACCCTACGACATAGTTCCAGAATGGATGACTAGTCCATTTGGTGCTTGAGAGCCTTAGCCGCCACAAGCATGTCTACACATTAGTCCGTATCAATATTCCATAGTACAGTGACAAGCTCTACTTGGTGTTTGAGAGACGTTGTCTCCACAAACATGATCCTAACATACTTATTAACATTTGTGCACAATAAAGAAAAAGAGAGTCTTATAAGACAAAAACTTTGTTCATTTATACTTATTTACATTTGCTATGCTAGGGAATCATTGTAAGCATTGACAAGGTTTAGGTTATCCTTTAATTTTATGCCTTGCATCCATCTAGCATCTTCAAAATGATAATTTTTAAACTTGATAAGATATCGTCGGATAGTCTTACCACCTCTCAATACCTTGTCTTCATGTCGAAGAATGGACTAGGCATTGCAACACCTCTTCTTGGTCCTCTATCTCCGGTGGGTCTTCAATGGTTGCTTCTTGAGGAGGCTCTCCTTTGTAAGGCTTTAGTAGGCTCACGTGGAAGGGACGTGGAAAGCATTGTGTATGAGCCAATGGTTGGGCAACTTGAGCTGATAGGCCATCTCATTGATCGGCCTAAGAATCCAAAAGGGACCATAGTACCTTTTTGCTAAGTTAGCATAGTACTTTTGGTGTCCCGTAAGATTCTTGCATGTCGTATGCCTTAGTCAAGCCTTGGGAAACTTAAGCAAGAACAAATCATTTTGATTAAAGGCTATAGCTATTTTGTGCTTATCAACAACAGCCTTTTTCCTCTGTTGAGAGATGGATATAGCGTCCTTAATCTTTTGGAAGGATTCTTGTAGGTCTCGGCTATATTCATCTACAACGAAAATTTTCCCCATGTACCTTGAGTAGCAGGGGACTTTTTTTATCTTATCTCTATCACCTCAAAAGGTTCTTTTCCTGTGGAAGTATGTACAGTGTTATTGTAAGCATACTCCACTGAAGGTAAGTACTTCTCCCATTGGGACTTTTGATCTACTTATGTGATATAAGCTTTTAGTAGATCAAGAATTGTTAGGTTAGCTATTTCACTTTGGCCATCCGTTTGCGGGTGATAGGCCGAAGAGAAGTTTAGCCTTGTACCTAAATTCTCAAAGAGACCCTTCCAAAAATTAATGGTCATTCTAGGATCTCTATCCGACACTATGGACATTGGCAAGAGGTGGTACTTGAAAATTTGTGATATAAAGAGGGTTTCCATTTGATGGGCCTTAATAATATTTTTGACAGGTATGAAATGCGCTTGTTTGTAAACCTGTCCATATTCCTATATTTCCATGGATAGACTTGGGCAATCCAAAGATAAAATCCATGGATATGCTCTTCCATGGTGAATTAGGGATTGAAAAAGGTTGAAGCGATCCAGGTTGTTTTCCTCTATCAAACTTTGTCTTTTGGCATACCACACATTTTGAAACATACTCTTGTATGTTTGCTTTCATGGCACACAAATAGAAGTATGTTTCTATCCCTTTTAGGGTAGATTGAATCCCTCTATGCCCCGCATAAGGAGGAGCATGAGATTCATACATTACTTTCTCACGTAGCATTAGGAAAATTTTGAACTCATTTTTGGGCCTTTTAAGAGTGCCACATCATCAAAGTTCTGCAAAAGAAAGCAACCCGGTAGACCCCTCTAAATATTGCTTAGAACCCCATGATATGACCTATCATTGGAAAGTTCTTGGAAAATGCATTCTAAAGAGCCAAGGTCCGAAAAGTTTGGATGACTTCTATGAAAGTTATGCCATTTTTTTTCAATCAGTCAGCCAGGTTTTGTTACCGTTACGGTAATCTAAAATCACCTTTTTCTATATCTACATGAAGGCAATGTCCGATACATGCATGCTATATATCAATAGATAGCATTTGAAGAATAGATTCTAAATATCCAACCTCCGACAAGTTTGGATCTTATTTGCAAAAAATTTACTGATCCCCACTTTTTGAAAGCTATGCCACATCAACAATTCTTACAAGGCCCATTTTTTAGTCCAAACTTTTCCTAATGTGAGTTAGTAACACATAGCTTGTTGTCATAGAGAAGATAAACATCATGTAAGGTAAATGGTTCTTCCTTCTTCCCTAATGCAATGTCTAAAATCACATCTTTAAAATCGGGATCGATAGCATACTCATCTATCATAGAAGATAGATCATTGTGAGTTGCTATGGATACCGCATTCACTCTCGGTCGTCTTGAGAGTTCCATTAGGAAGAGAATGGGGTCTAGGAGGGCCTCTTTATTTGGCAGTTTAAGGAAGTCAAACCTTTAGTATTAAGAAAGTAATCAAAGGCCAACTTTTGAATTCAAACAGGCAAAACAGCTAGTTTATTTGAATTCAAATTTTCCCCCCAAAATGGATTTTAAAATCTAGAGGGTAAAACCATATCATGTAGCATATCTATGGAAAGAGCTCAATGCGTACATTACAGATCTATGATCACCCCTCAAATCGGAGATCATATGTGGAAGTTATTGAAGGCCGAAAAGGATAGAATTGTCCACCTCCTTTTTGGTGGGAAAAGTGCATCGTTTGACCACTCTTAGACATCTTTTACACACCCACCATTCTTGCACACATGGCGTACACCCATTCACCAAAATAATAATTATCTACATAAGCTCATGGCAAATAAAGAGGCCACCTTCGAACCCATCCTCATCCTAATGCAATGTCTACTTGAGTATGCTTGCCAACAATGTGAGCAATATGAAAATGGAATTGCAAAAGGAAGTTTGCCCACCTCATTTGTTTGTTAGAGAGCTTGTGTCATGAAGTACGTAAGGCTTTGGTGATCCGTATGCAGAATGAAAGGAGTCCCCAGTAAATAGTGCTTCCACGAGTCTAGAGCATGTAGAACTACTAGGAGTTCCTTCTCATATATACCTAGAGCTTGCTCAACAGGGTTGAGCCTTCGACTTTCATAGGCTATGGTGTGCCCTTCTTGGAGCAAAACAGCCCCAAGGCAGTCGCCACAGGCGTCGCATTGGACCTCAAATGGATTTGAGAGATCCAAGAGTGTAAGCACAGGTTGAGAGATAAGCTTTTCAAAATTATTGTTCTCCTTGGTGGACCATATATACCTAACGTTTTTTTTTGTTAGGTCATGTAATGGTCCCGCGATTTGTGAGAATTTTTTTATGAAGCATCTGTAGTATGCACACATACCTATAAAGCTTCTTAGTTCATGCAGATTCCTTAGAGTAGGCCATCCTTTTATTACCTCTAACTTTGATGGATCCATTTGGATGCCATCTTGAGAGATAATGTGACCTAAATACTGAATCTCTTGTAAGATAAATTCACTTTTCTTTCGATTTATATAAAGTTTATTCTCTCGTTAAACTAGAAATATTACCTGGAGGTGTTTTTGTGTTCCTCTAATGAATTAGAGTAGATGATTATATCATGAAAGAACACTCTAGTAAAGCTTTGATGAGGCCTGAATAGCTTCTGCATTAGATGGTTGAATGTGGCTGGTGCATTGGTCAAGCCAAAAGGCGTGACAATGTACTCGTAAAGACCAAACGTACTACGAAATGCAATCTTTACAATGTCTTGATCAACTATCCTTATTCGGTGATAGCCACTCTTTAGGTCAATCCTACTGAAGAAGGTCAATCCCTGTAGATTATCAAATAGGTCTTCTCTTGAGAAACTCGATAAGTAGGTTTATTAGACGGTGAGCTTCCTGGAAGAAGCTCAATTGCATGGTCGTCATCCCGTCGTTTGGGAGGTAGCTCACAAGGGATGTCGTTAATAAATACATCTTGGAATCCATTTAGGAAATTGGATAACTGTAATTCTTTTTTATTCCCTATATCTTCTTTTGCTAAAACATAGGTCCATTTTGAGAGTCTTTAACAAAAACCATGTACAAAAAAATAGAGCTCTTTATTGACTTATTGAAAGATTGCTTATGTACAATGGGTATGGTGCTACCCGGCTCCTTAGCATCTATCATTAGGGCCAAAAATGACTCAAAAAGGGTTGTTTGTTAATCTAAGGATTAAGGAATAGTCCAATAGTTATTTGACACGTATACAAAAGTATGGCACTCTTGTCTCCTCTATTGTGGGTTTTGGTGGCCCTATTTTGACGGAGAACCGCTAAATGTCTTGATCATAAGGCTGAAACTGTTAAATTTGGGTGCTTTCGGCGAGAGAGCTCATTAAATTTGCGGCTCAAAGTAATGAAATCTCGTCTTTTATTCTATTTTATATTTCACAAAAGCATTGTCAAAAGATACGAAATCTATGTCAGAAGGCTCTCAAAACAAGGGCATTAATGACAAATCACTTACTTTTTTCAAACGTATACCTTTTTCGCTCTCTAGTTTGTGAGAGGTTTTAAGTCTTTCCGTCTATACTTTCTTTCTTCTTCTCTAATCTCTAAGTTTCCATGGTGTCTTTTGCATGTCTCCCTTCACATAACATAACTTCTTGTGACTCTCATAACGTTAGAGAGGATGGTCTTTGGAAGTGTGAATGACTGGGTAACAATGCTTCCTTCATGCAAAGGTGTACACAGAGTGAAGAGAACTAAATGCGATAAAGTAAAAAACCATTGGAAATGTCGTGTTCTTGCTTTCAAAGTGACCGAAAATGGCTGGCTAGCTAAGGTTCAACATGTGTACATGGCCAAGGATATGGTGTTAGACTGGGAAGAACATTCCACACTGCATTCTTACTATAAGTACAAACTATTTGATCCAGTGATTTTTTTTCATTATCCCATTGTTTTTCTCATTTTTTGATTCCATTCCAGATATATTTCCTTCAACAGTTGTGGAATGGTAGCCTGTGGAGAGTCTAAGTGGGACGTTCAAAGCAATGCATAAAGGGATTGCAGATGCTATGTATGCTGACAAGCCACCTTCCTTTTACAAAACAATGGATTTGTTTGTCTATTTTACAGAATACAAAGTTCCATCACGAGAAGGTGCATATGGAGAACTACATTAGTTACCCGTTCCCACCATAAGTTCACTTGACTGGGAAGCTCCTGATGCATGTACTATATCAAGCTTCAAATCCAAGATCAAAGAAGACATCCTTAAAGCTATGTCTCTGGGCAGGATATCAAGAAGGATTAAAGTTCAATGGTTCTTGCCTATACATGTCTTTGTGGCATGTTTCAAAACAATGGATTTGTAGAGGACAAAGACGATGTGGCTTAATAGAAGACTTTCTATGACTGAACTGGATAATGTTCTTGGAGAAGGATGGAGCACCAAAGAAACTTTCCATATTGGTGACAATATTAGTTGTAGAGTAAGCCCAAATTCTATGTCTATCTCATATCAACTATGTCGTCAATCATTAGTTCTGGGCTACGACTATAGGAGATGGAGAAGCAAATTAGGTAGCTGGTTTCCTCTCGACTCTGAGGAAAATTGTCCAGAGTTTGAACTAAAGGTCACAGTCCATCCACACACCGAGTATAGAAGCTTGATAGTAACAACAAATTGGAGACTAAATGATGTTAGAGAATCTCTTGAGTTTCTTGATGAAACATCTCTCGAGTATAGATTCAAAGTGGATGAAATTGTGGTGAGCACAAGGATGGAGAATTCAACCTCTTGCATCACATGCCTCCCCCCAAAAAGAGTTGTATTTGAGCCACTTGCAAGGACTTGAAAAAACAAGTTCAATATTGTAATCATTTTGCAAATATATTTATCTTTTCTCTACCTTATTGTGAACATTACTTATGTTGTTTTAAACTTACATGACATCATGATACACATTTAAGAATCGACAGTTGGCATTAAGTATTTGAAGTACAAAATTATGAATCAACAAAGGGTATATATATATGTTCATATGGACAAAATGAACAAAATTGTACATAGCTTTTGTGGACTAATCAATCATGAAATTCCACTTTTCTTTTTGCCTGAGCGGATTCTGTATCCTCAGATACCCTTTTCCTTTTGTGTTCAAAAGGAGGTGAAAGTTCAGGAGTGGGTGGTGGTGGTAACTTGGCAGGGGTTGGTGCTTTGGGCTCCTGAGGACTGGCTGGCTTGGGTGATTTGGCAACCTTCTTTGGCAACATGAATGGTAGCTTGAAAGGTGAGCTAGGTGCCTCCTCTTACTGTTCTTAAGTGTACGACGCTTCTGAACCTTGAATTTCAATGGTGAGTGGAATGGATGGCCCTTTGTATCTACTCTTTTTTTTGTAGGGCTCTTAATTTGACTCTTCCCCTTGGCAGTCTTCTTGGTGGGACTCTTCCCCTTGGCAGGACTCTTGTGATCCTTTTTCTTTGTATGGATCTTCTTTGGAGGACTTTTCTTCTTTTGATCCATTTTCTTTGCATCCAAACCTATTGGGGTATAAAGCCCAATGTGGTCACCCAGGTCAGTGGGCGGGCCGCCAGGTATGTACACATATTCTTTTGTAAAAACCTAATAAGAACTCACTATGCTCTACACATTACAGTAGAGCGAGTTCACCATATCATCGTGCTCTTCTTCTCGCACTCTCTCTCGCGTCGCACTTCCGCTCTTACTCCTTCAACTGGTGTCAGAGCTCAGATCAAGGCTCGGGGCAGCACTGCAGGAGGCTAGAGTCACCAACTCAGATTGGAGTGAAATTTGACAGGCGAAGACACGGCCCCAAATCTTGTGGGTGAGCCCAAAGGGCGCGGTGTTCTCAGAATTTCATTCTGAGGTCATCTCGGCCACCGTTTGGCTTCAACAAAGGTGTGCGCAGGCCATTTTCGACTACGTGGTCTCAGCGGGTGCAGATCCGACTCTGCAAATTTGGGGTTTTCGGCCTACGACTGTAGGTGCTGAGGATATCGACACTCTCAGAGTGTTGATTTGTGGCTGTCTACAAATCGAAGGACGGCTCACAGTTCTTGGAGGCGTGTCACATACAACACGGGCGCATCTACACATAGACTGTAGGCGACATCCACTAGTTCATCAGGTAGCTTGTGTTTGCTGCTTGATATTCCAGATTTCATCTTGACATTGAAGGTACTTCCACATGGGATGTATTGTCAGAGATGATGTATGTCTGTTGAGGGTTTGCTGGCTGTGAGTCACGCAGCAAACAACCGCCGCAGCGGTTACAACATACAGTGGGAAATTTGTGGATGTATGACTTTGTGGGAAGTCTATGTACTGTCAGATTTACTGCAGCCTTTGTTGAGGGTCGAGTGAGGTTTTATTGAGCTGGGGGATTCTCGAATGTTGAGATTCTTTCGGTGATACAGGTCTTAGAGCGATCCCTCGAGCACCCTTAGATAGGCAGCTAGGATGTATTGATTGTGAGTTAGACAGTTGGGATTGCATCTTTGCTTTACTGCCGTTGAGGCATTGTCACAATCTATGCTTACAGGATAGTGAGAGACAGTACAGGTGCAGGACAGGTTTACCCGCAGCTTACAGTGTCAGAGAGACAGTGTTTTTGAGCTGTTTTTGGTCTATTTTTGAGTACACCAGAGCCATTTTACAAAGGAGACTCTGTCGAAATTTATGCAGAATCTGAAGCTTTCTTGGTTCATTTGACAGGTTGATATTGGTTCAGAGGTCAGTTTACAGGGGAAACTCTGCCGAATTTTTCCCAGGAAAGTAAACTACTGTGAAGCGTAGCTATGGCTAGATCACAGGACACTGCTCTTTACAATATCAAGAAGCTGGATGGAACCAATTTCCCATTGTGGAAGAAGCAGATTTGGCACGTGTTGGTACAAAAGAAGCAGATAAAACCTATAAAGCTCAAGGGGATAAAACCAGAAGATATGGACGAAGATGAATGGAGCGAAATGGATGAATTGTCACTTTCTACCATTATGCTGACTTTGGCAGAAAGCGTTTACTTCAATGTAGCAGATGAGATGTCGGCTTATCAAGCATGGTTAAAGTTGAGTGATCTTTATGAGAAGCAGAGTGCATCTTCACAGGTATACTAGCTTAAGAATCTTGTTGACTTGAAGATGAAAGAAGGGACACCTATGTCAAATCATCTGAATGAATTCAACACAATCTATAGTCAGTTGTCAGCTCAAGGTGTCAAGTTTGATGAACCTGTTAGAGCTATGTTCTTGTTGATCACATTGCCGGAAATTTGGGACACTTTTCGCACATCTTTGAGTAATTCTGCACCTCCAGATGGTTTGAACATAGCAGGTGTAGAAGGAAGTCTGCTTACTGAAGAAACCAATAGAAAGACAATGGACAAAGGCAAAGGAACAGCCTTAGTTGTCAGGGGAAGGACCAAAGAAAAGTACAAAGGTGGAAAGAGGAATCAGTCTCGTAGCAAGTCCCGCAGTGCTAAAGGCAAGAGTGACATAGAATGCTACCATTGTGGCAAGAAGGGTCACATGAAAAGAGACTGCAGAGAATGGAAAGCAGAAAAAGGCAAAGAGAAAGCTGAAGACCATGGTGAGAAGAACAAGTCCTCAGTGAAGATTCAAGAAATAAATGTGACAAAAACTGTTGCAGAAGATGACAGTCTAGTGTCAGGAGACATCTACTTCTTGAAGAATACAATGGACTCAGCTCTTCTCACAACGTCTGATGGACATGCACTGAGTGACTGGATTATAGACTCAGGGGCATCACTTCACGTGTCTCCAAACAAGGAGTGGTTTACCTCTTATGTGACCACTAAAGATCATGTTCGGCTAGGCAATGGGCAGACATGTGAGATCTTAGGTGTTGGAGATGTTCAATTGAAGTTTCAAAATGGCTCTTCTTTCACGCTGAAGAATGTGAGACATGTTCCCGCAATTACAAAGAGCTTGATCAGCACAGGTTTACTTGATGATGCTGGCTACGTCACCACTTTTGGACAGAACATGTGGAAGATATCCAAGGGTTCTATGACAGTAGCACATGGAGTAAAGTCTGGAGGACTTTACATGATTTATGTATCAAATGTCTCTAAAAATGTAATCAATGTAACCGAGCAGCCGAACGTTTCTTTGTGGCATAGCCGGTTAGGACATATGTCCAAGAAGGGAATGGAAATCTTGTCTCGTTCTGGTTATTTTCCTGGCTTTTCATTTAATGATTTTGAATTCTGTGAACATTGTCTGTATGGTAAGCAAACACAGCAGCCACATAAGCATAGAAGTAGTAGAAGAGATACACAGTTGGCACTTGTTCATAGTGATTTGTGTGGACCTATGCCTAACCTATCTCTAGGGGGAGCTTCTTACTTTATGACATTTATAGATGATTACTCGAGGAAAGTATGGGTTTAGTTTCTCAAGCACAAGGATGAAGCGTTTAGTGTTTTCAAAACGTTTGTGACGCTTGTGGAGAATCAGAGTGGCAAGAAGCTTAAATGCTTACGCACTGACAATGGTGGAGAGTATGTATCAAAGGCCTTTCAGGACTTTTGTGAGTCAAAAGGTATAAAACGTGAACTTACTGCTCCTTACAATCCTCCTCAAAATGGTGTTGCTGAGAGGATGAATAGGAACATACAATAGAAGGTCAGAAGTATGTTGTCTAATGCACAGCTGCCAAATGGGTTTTGGGTTGAAGCTGTATCAACAGATGTTCATCTTGTAAATAGATCTCCTAGTAAGGTTTTGCAGAAGGATTCAGTGCCAGAGATGGTATGGTCAGGCAAAATGCCCTCATACAAGCATCTCAGAGTCTTTGGCTGTGAGGCATATACTCACGTTCCAAAGGAATTCATGAACAAACTTGAGCCAAAGAGTAGAAAGTGCATCTTTCTAGGCTATGGTAATTCTGGTGAGATGGGGTACAGACTTTGGGAACCCGAATCCAGAAAGGTTGTCCGCAGCAATGATGTTCACTTTAATGAATCCAAATATCATTCTAAACCAGAGAGGGTTGAGGAGATTAGAAGAGTTGTCTTCCAAGAAGATGGACCTACACGTGCAAGACAAAATGTCAGGGCTCAAGAGGAGCAAGGACAGGATAGAGTGGAACCACAGGTTGTGGCTGAGCCTGAGCCACCTACTGTGCGTAGATCTGGACATGTCACGCGACCTCCTGATAGGTTTGTTCCATCTATGAACTATGTCATGTTGTCTGATTGCAATGAGCCTTCATGTTACAAGGAAGCAGTGCAAATGAAGGACTCCGGGAATTGGCAATTGGCCATGCAGTCAGAGATGACAGCTCTACATAAAAACAAGACATGGAAGCTAGTTAAATTACCACAGGGCAAAAAGGCTCTACCTTGTAAATGGGTTTACAGGTATAAGATCACCGCTCATGATAGTCAGCCAAAGTACAAAGCAAGGCTTGTTGCCAAGGGCTTTAAGCAAGAACAAGGCATTGACTTTGATGAAGTCTTCTCTCCAATGGTCAAGATGACTACATTGAGATGCTTTCTTGCATTGGTTGCCATATTAGATTTGGTGTTGCACCAAATGGATGTCAAGACAATGTTCTTGCATGGTGATTTAGATGTGGAAATTTACATGCAGCAGCCAAAAGGGTTTGTTGAGAAAGGCAAGGAAGATTGGGTATGCCAGTTGTTAAAGAGTCTTTATGGCTTAAAACAATCACTGAGGGCATGGTACCATAAATTCCACAAGTTTATGCTTTCTCAAGGCTACAAACGTAGTGATTTCGATCACTGTCTATATACAAAGAAAACTAAGGATGGTAGTTGGCTGATCCTTATTTTGTATGTGGATGACATTTTGATTGCTGGCAAGCACTTGGAAGAAATTTCAGCTTTGAGGTCAAAGATGGAAAAATCATTTGACATGAAAGACATGGGTGAGCCAAGTCATATACTTGGTATGCGCATTGAGAGAGACAGATCAAAGAAGTTGATTTGGTTATCTCAAATAGAGTATATTGACAAGGTTTTGCAACGTTTCAATATGGAGAAGGGAAAGGCACTGAGTGTTCCATTGCCACCATATGTGAAACTTAGCAAACAAGATTGTCCCGTGTCTGAGGAAGAACAGGCTTAAATGGATAAGATTCCATATGCGTCTGCAGTGGGTAGTTTGATGTATGCAATGATTGCTACTCGCCCAGACATTGCATTTGCAGTGGGAGTAGTAAGTCGATACATGTCAAACCCAGGCAAGAAACATTGGGAGGTAGTGAAAGAAATATTGAGATACCTGAAAGCTACAAAGAGTATGTGTATATGCTATGGGAGTCAGGAGCTAAGTGTAAAGGGTTTTATAGACTCAGATTATGCAGGTGACTTAGAAAACCGAAGGTCTACGTCAGGGTATGTCTTTACATTGGCTGGTGGAGCAGTATCATGGAGTTCTAGATTACAAGATTGTGTCACTCAATCTACTACTAGAGGCTGAATATGTTGCAGCATCAGAGGCATGCAAAGAATCAATTTGGCTTAATCGACTAGTAACAGATTTGGGAATCAAAGAAGAGATGCCTGTGTTATATTGTGATAGTCAAAGTGCTATACAATTGGCTCGCAATCCAGTTTATCACTCAAAGACAAAGCATGTGGATGTGAAGTATCATTTCATCAGGGAAATGCTCGAGGATAAGCAACTTCAGCTTGTCAAAGTTCATACCACAGAAAATCCTGCTGATCTACTTACAAAAGGACTTCCCTCAGAGAGCTTTGCGCATTTTCGCAAGCAGTTAGGTGTAGGGTAGTACATCACTTCTCTACATCTCTTGTATATTAGCTTGTATAGTAGCTTCTCTCACACTTAAAGTACCACATTGGACTTTAAGTGGGAGGTTGTTGGGGTATAAAGCCCAATGTGGTCGCCCAGGTCAGTGGGCGGGCCGCCAGGTATGTACACATATTCTTTTGTAAAAACCTAATAAGAACTCACTATGCTCTACACATTACAATAGAGCGAGTTCACCATATCATCGTGCTCTTCTTCTCGCACTCTCTCTCGCGTCGCACTTCCGCTTGTACTCCTTCAAAACCTTTGGTGGCTCTACCTTTCTTTGGTGGCAAAGGAGATTCTAGATCATTTGGATTTATTGATCTTTCCAAAACCATAGAAACAGCCTTCTCTCTCACCCACGTGACCCAAGACTCTGGATAGGCATGCAACTGAAAAAAATAGAAAAAGGAACTAAAGGACATGAGTACATACATACATAAAACATCAAAATAAATACATGAGCCACACTTATAGTGAGTGTAGTCATCCAGCACCTTGACTCAAGATATCTCCATGCATTTGCAAGCACCCTCCATCCACAAGATGTTGAGTCTATCTGTAAAGGCACTTTTTGATTGTAGTACTTGAAAGCTTCTATATTTTAATCCTTATTTGTGGTACTTAGGTGACCAAAAATAAGTTTGGCAGCACTGCAAGAAGACATTGAATCAAAAAGCTAGTGATAGAAAACAATGGGCCATCATCAAGCATAGATTATGCTTCATACTTACAGTTTACTTTTCCCATGGATACTTGACAATGAGTTCATAAATATAATATCTTTCTCCAAAAGATTGAAGATAATAAGACTCCAATGTCCTCTACAAAATAAAAAACAATTAGCTAAGAATACCACAAAATGTTAAAAATAACATGTAAGGAGTTAAGAATTACCCTTCAACATAGGGGTATAATATGTAATTGCAGGTCAGCATGTTAAAATCATTGAAAAAACTTGAAAGGGTTCCTTGCTTGTTAAAAAGGCACGGTGTCACTAGAGGGTCAAGTATGGAAATTTGCATAGCTAGAGCCTCTGGAAGATCCCTCATAAGACACCTGGAAAAGAAAACACAAGCCCCAATGAGACCCTTGTGCCTGTCTGCCTTGCACATGCACTAATAATTAGCAAAGGAGCAACACATACCTGAGACAGATATAGAGCACAGTGTCACCAAGCTCAATGTTGGGATTTACAAGCATACTTGTGTCTTGAGGGAATATGTCCAAAGACGCCTCAGTATCTCCAAACAAGGAGACATCCACCACCATTTGGCCTGTGACTTTCTCATAAAGAAGAGAGTTGGATCCTCTTAAAATTTTAGCTTGCTCTTTAAGGATAGCATCCTCTGATATCATGTCTTTCTCCCTCTCAACTTCCTTTCCTGCTTTGATATCTTGGGCCTTTCTTGTCTCGTACTCATGTGTAACATCCTCAATGACAACCCCAGAATCTTTCTGCTACCTGGAAGGAGGGATGTTTAAAATTTGGAAGGCTCTAAGATCCTCACTAGGAATGAGCTCAAGAGCCTTATCAAACTTGTACCTTAGCTTTGACACAAGCACAAAATCTTTGCTCATAAGTGTGACCGTGTGAGCAAATGCAGCTCCAATGTAGCTATCATTCATAAAGTCTATGAGAAAATCCTTAGCAGCTTCCTGAAGGCACATCATAGCTTGAGATTGCCACCTTACTGAGACAAAAGTTTTGATATTCATCATGCTTACAAGTCTATCTGATATCTCTTTGACAACTCTCATGAAAGAGAGCTTTGGAATAAGTACAAGTAGACTTTTGTGCTTTTCTTATTTCTCTTAGGGATTTCACCTGATATTCAATCTTTTTCTAGCATTGGGCCTCTGACGAGGTAGTGGAGGGGGTGCTTTCTCTGCATCTTTCTCGACATCATCTATTTCTGGATCAGTTGGGGCTTGGTAGATCTTCCTTGCAGTCTACTTAGTCCTCACAATTTGGGTAAAAAACACAGCACCATGCGATAGACGCGTCACCCACAACCTGCAAGATGTTTTTATCGCTCCGTGTGTGAAGAGAATGGCATTGGGGAGAGATAGAAGGGTGACAACAACACGACGCGATAGAAGGGTGACCAAGGCTCTGGAAGATGTTTCTATCGCGTCGTATGTGAGCACCGGAACCTCCAAAGAAAAACTCACATAACGTCCTGTACGATGCGGTAGAGGGCACACCCACACCCTAGGACATCAACGTATCGCGTCGTATGCGAGCTCTGCAAACTTTTAGTAAGCCGAGCAAAAAACCCTGCACGACGCGATGGGAGGATCACCTAGACTTTGCAACATGCGCCTATTGCGTCGTATGGGATGCTTTGAGTATTTCAAGAAATAAGACCTTCACAAAGCGATAGAAGGTGCACCCACATGCTTGGACACATCCGGATCGTGTCGTTTGAGAAGAAGCTTGGCTTGGCTTAGTGGACGTTAACGCACAGCGCTGAAGAGTCCAAAGTGCGGATGACTCGAAGTGCGTGTAGTTGAGGAGGACACGACACGAATGTGGAGTATGGGAGAAATCAAAGAACGAGCACGTGACAAGGCTTTATATACATAAGACCGTCCGTACGATGACCATTGTAGGTAGGCCACGTGGCACGTATGCATGGCTAACACGTGTCAATAATGGTCATATTTCGGATCCTATATAAAGCTTGGTCTCGAATGTTATTAATGTTGCACGTTTATTTGTCCCATACGGCACGAGTTATTATTCGTTTTTGTGTACTAATCCTCTCGTCCCGCACGACGCGCGTGTTTGCATTTGCAGATCGGTGGTTCGTTCTCTATCGCGTCATTCGGGGTTCTTGTTCGCTTTGGTGTGGCTTAGTCCCGCACGATGCGCAGGTAGGCAGTTCCACAACCGGTGGGATCGAGCGCATATCGCGTGGTTCTTGTTCACTTTGGTGTGGCTTTGTCTCACATGACGCGCAGGTAGGCAGCTCCACAGCCGGGCTCCAGCGCATATCGCGTGGTTCGGGTTTTTCATTGGCACTGGTACATTTGCAAACATTGGGTTCAGCCTCTCATTGGTACCGACACGACGCGATACGAGCAAGTTGCTAGTCTTGGAACCCACACCTATTGCTTCATGCTAGGGCGCTCTGTTCTCAGTTTAGCTCTCCCCCACCTCTCTCTATATTGCTTTGGGCGTATTTCCGGACCTTGTACCTAGCTTCACCTGTCGACTTTTCCTCTACCATGAATGAAGGCCGGGAGGAGATTTTGGAGGAGAGTCCAAGTGAGAAACTATTGGTGGCTGTAATGGATGGTGGTGACATGGAGGTGTACACCAAAGCATATGAAATATTCAACCGTGTGTTTGATCTTGCAGCTTTGTTAGACCATTTGAAGGACTTCTTGGCAGAAGAATTCAAAGAGTTTGAAGAGGCAAGTGTTTGGTTTTAGATGGCAAGACTTATTGTCATCTAACCGAATATACTACAAACTCAATTGAGAAGAGCAGAGTAACAAGGAGGTTTGGAAAATTTTCTAAGAAGACTTCCTTTGTTTGTCCACCTACCATTTCTTGTCAATTACATTTAAAACCTTGTAACCTTGTTCCAAAAGAAGTTGCTTTTCTTTTCTTTTTGTTCCTTAAAGTTGACATGCAAGGCAAAGTTGATGAAGTGAAAGATACATATGAGGCAAAAAGTAAAAATGTTTCCACAGTTTTGTAGCTTGACAAAAGTGAAATTCTAGAAGAGGAGGAAGTTGATGTTGCAGCTGAGGAGCAGGAGAGTGCAAATTTTGATGTGGCTCAATTTAGAGCTAGTACTGTCATTGATGAGCCAACAGATGAGGTAGAGGTATCTGAAGCTTCCCTTACTATTCCAAACCTTCCCTACTTCTTTATCAATGGGAAAGAGTATATCCCTCTCCATCATATCCAGTGTCTGCTTAATATGAGGGAGGACTACTGTATTGCAACCATTTCTAAAGCTTCTGAGGTGGCCAAAGATTTTATTGACACAGAAGAAGAGTCAAAAGAGGTGTTTTTGGCACTTTATCTTCATACATCCAATAAAGATTTTTTGCCTGCTCCTGATGCACTTGCTCTATGCATGAGAAGAGTGGAAGAGGAAAAACCTTCCCTCAAAGATGAGGATTTTGAGAAGAGGCTTGTTGAGCTTGGCATCCAATCTTTTGGCAGAGACTTTAAGCTGAAAAAAATTGGAAAGGAAGTTGACATAAGAGAGATGACCGGATCATGCAATCTCCTTCAAGAAAAGTCATTGCCGAAGATGAGTTGCAAAAGGTGATCTCCCTACTGAAATCTTTCTTTTTTTTCAAGTTTGTTTTAATTACTCATTTGTCTTGTTTTGCAGATTGAACTCCTTGACAAAGACAATTTTCTTGGGAGAGCTAAAGGCTCGAGAGGGAAAGCAATAGAGGGCTCTTCAAGAAGGGATGCCTCCTCTCTCATGCACTACATGCAGTATTCTGAAGATCCTGAGTTGCCAATGTTTGCACTGAAGATATTGTCACGGTTTTTAGGGTACACTCCCTTTCAAATCAATGCAAACAAGATCATGCTACTTGAGAGAGCAGCAACACTTCGAATGTTTGGATATGCTGCAGGATTCAATGCCTCAAGAGCAGGATACTTTCTTTGCTACTCTAGCTATGCAGTAGCAGCTAAGGAGACAAATGTCAACCTTCTTGGGGGCTATAAAAGAAGAAAGTTTTTGAGATATAGGGGTGACATGCCTAGAGATTTTTTTTTTTAAAAAAAATGATGTAAATTTGACAATTTTTTGCACCAAAATATCCTTTTTGAATTTGGATCTCTTTAGAAAGATCAGTACAAAGTTTCAAAGTGAAGCATTAATCTCCATTTGTGGTTGAGAAGCATGGTTGTTTGTGATGCATGGTTTTTAGGACCCCTTCTGAAGATGCAATAAAGGCACAGTCAGTTCTTGAGGAGATGAGGATACTCTAGTCCAAGGGATCTCGAAAGAGAAGAAAAATCTACTTCACAAGCACCGAAGAGTAAAAAGTGCCATGGAGAGAAGATACGTGGGAACGAGCTCTTATGCATGCCTCTAACCTATATCTTACAGAATAGCCCATTCTAGGTGTGAATTTCTAGTGAAATTTACACGAGGATGTTCGTGTGGACTCACAGCACAGCATACTCCGTTGTCACTTTTTTACCGACAGTAAATATTTTTTACCACAGTAAATATTTTTTACCTACATTAAATATTTTTCACCTACATGGTAAATACAAATCACTTTTTACCTATAGTAACTTTTTTTACCCATGGTAAATATTTTTTACTGCACCATAAGTATTTGGTAGGTAACAGTTCACTGTTACTAGAAGCAGTGATTGGGCATCAACAATGCAGTTACAGGAGGAGAAAAAGGGAAAATCTTATGGTAAAGGTGAGTCAACAGGGATAAAGACTTTTGAGTTGAAAAGAGACATGCTGATTTTTTCAAAGAACACATGTCAAAAGAAGCCATGGTTGAGGATTTTTTGAGAATTTGATATTCAGGAGGACCCAGCTGCCACCTCCCTCCCGCAGGTCCCCCCCTGACATGTGCAGAACCTCCAGTTTCAACAGCCACCTTACCTGCTCTTAAATGCTGGTCAGGGCCTTATCCCCATGTGTCATAATCAGAAAAATCAGCATTTACCCTCCCCTCTCACATCACTCTAGAGAATATCTTGATGGTGACATATCAGGTGACCTCAATCTGTTGACCACCCTAAGCAAAAAGTAACCCCAATCAGCGGATTTAAGCATGTTTATCCCTAATCCTAAACCCTCTCAGAAACCTATATAAGGAGGCCTTCTCTCACTAAAAAAAAACACTTCACCCACTTCACCAAGCAATGAAGCTATGACGACATTGCTCACAACGAGGAGCTATGGATGGAGCTCTACTCTCTCTCCCTCTCTCTCTCTCCCTCTAGTATGCTACATTACTAGCCCTAAAACCTAAATAAGGAGTCTTCTCTCATGCTCCATGGCCACCATCCTCGCCATCATTCTCTAAGGTATTGATGTGTTGCTAGTAGGATCATACCTACTTGCTGGGTTGATTGTTTTTGACAAGGGGTTATGCCATCCTTGGCTTGCTTCTCTATATCCTTGTTATGTATGATCAGATGCCGTTGTATTGTTAAGCTGATGTCTTGTGTATATATATGCTACATAAGGTCCCTAAGCTTCGTTTCTATGTGTTTTGCCATATGTTTTGATGCCATTATAATGCCAGAAGTCTCACTTGCCTATGTGCACTATGTGTGAGGTCCCTAAACCTCTTAATTTAGGGTGGTGCCCCCTTTGTTTTGTTCTTTGCTTGTTTGCATGAGGCGTGGTTTGTGGAGTGTGCACGAGTACAGAGGCCACCCGATTGCACTGCTCTTTTTTCCGCCATCATTTTGGTGCCCCCACTGAGGAGGGCTACACAGACCTTCAGTCCACAAGCAATGAAGATGTGCAATCTACAACATGGACGAATGGCGTGAGGAGTTTGCAAATTGGAGAACAGAAGAGGAGGAGGCTTTAGAGGCCTTAAAAGCTTTCATCGAGGTCTTGTTACCAGGTTGCAGTGTCATTGAAATTCAAGAAGTAAGTTCTTCTACATGCCTTGTTCGTGATCGTCGCTAACGAAGGAGAGTAAGAAGAAGAGCTTGATATACCTCTCCTCTCAACCTATGAGTGCTCCAGAAACCTCCAACGCACACGAGCTTGAAATATTCTACATCAACATACACGAAGGTACTGTGACACACATTAAGGGAAGAGAAAGCATCACCAGACCTCTCTTTCCTGAGGAGCCGACTAAGAGGAGGAAGATCACCTCTATACCTAAGTGGCCCAAGGCCGCAACGCGTGCTCAAGCGTAAGGTAACATTTGGCTTAATCTCATTAATAAGGGATTACATGACCACTACAGGCAAGAAAAAGGCTAGTGAGCAACCAACTTCAACCTCCAACTTGCAACCACGACTCTCACCCCTAAATCCTCCTGAAGCAAAGAGGCGAAGGTTTGCCTACAAGATTGCCGCCCGTCTGCGAGTGCTCCCAGTGCACTTTGTGAATCCAGACACCACCAATCCCAAGCCAACCTCCTGTCCGCGTGAAGATCACTTTGGATATTGTCCAAAGTGCTTTGGAGACCGGGTGAAAAGCCTCCCTACCCTACCTTTGCTGCTAATTTTCAAGAAGTTATCTCAATCTAAGGAAACTATCTTAGTTGATGATGTACTGCACATTAATGGTGTCACTTTCATTCGTCATGCTGATTATGGTAATAGCATCCAATTGTTGCTTGCTAAAAGGCTCAGCATTGTACAAAGTGTTGCCATCATGCCTTACGTCTTCACAGATGCATCAGGAAGAGTCGAAGTGATCCGAGGTGCTGACCTTCTGTGGCTGATCAGGCTCATTGGTCCCAAGGTGGTGCAACTAAGCTAGGCTCTTGTGTGTAAGTATGGATACCAATAATGAGAATGATGATCCCCGCATGTTTCCTTTCCATTTTGTGTGTCATATCCGTGTGAATATTTGTATTGATAGAAAAATCTTTTATCAGCAAAGAATAGCCCTGTTGTTTGGAGCCGAGAGACTTGGGGAAATCTTGCGCTCTCCTCATCCTTTCATTCTACCCTTACTAGACTATTACCATTCCTTTGATGTGTCGGTCTTCATCCTATTTTGAGCTAAGTTGTGCTAAAGCTCCAAATTGTAATTACCATACTCTATTTTAAAATAAATTGGAGCTGTTTGTGTAATTGTTTACTCTCTCACTTATGGCCTTCCCTAATTTTTATGGTAAGCCTGGGGAGGTTGCTCTAGACTTTTTGGATAATTTGGAAATGGCCTTTCTGGTATCGGGAAGGGATGACGAAGCTACTAAGTTAAGGGCCTTTCCTTTGGTCTTGAGGGAAGGTGCAAAATTATGGTATCAAACTTTGGCACCTGAAGAAAGAAGAGACTGGGAGTCCTTAAAGATGGCCTTCATCGAAGAATTTCGCCGCCATGAGCCTCCAGAGGAGATATGGAGACAGCTCTTAGAGCTACGCCAAACATCACCCAATGACTATAGAAGCTATGAAGGAAAGTTTTCCAACCTGTGGGAGAAATGGTGTGCATCACTAGGTGAAGGAGAAAGGGTGCCAGAATGCCTAAAGAAGGACTGTTTCCTGGCAGGGCTTTACCCCATCCTTCGAGAAAAGGTAAAAGGTAAATTCCCAGATACCTTTGATAAAGCTATGACTTATGCAAGGGAGAAGGATAGGAAGTTAAAATTCCAAGCTCAACTACAAGGGGGAATGGAGCCTCCACCGCTAGCTCAACCTATGGCAAGGGTAGTAACAGGGACAGGAGCAACATACCAAGAGTCCTCTCAACAAGAATTACTTCAACAAATCACCAATCAACTAGAGAGCCTGCCCATCAATCTGGTTCAAGGTGTAAGGGCTCCCCAGCCAGGAAATGAACGAAATAGACAAGAAGGACAAAGGCAAGCACGTGAGTACATTTGCTACAACTGTGGAGAGGTAGGTCACGGCATGTATTATTGCCCCCATCCACGACGCTATCAAGGAAATGATAATCAAAGACGGCCTCCTCGTCGGCAACTCACTCCTACTCGAGCTAGGCCACTAAATGGACAAAATACACACGTGGCTCCACCAATCCAAATATTGAGACCCCCTCCTCCACCACCACAAGCACCAGCAGAGATCCCTCCACTACCATCGGGAGGGGAGGACAGGGCTGTCTCTGTCATAAGTCTTGACAATGGTAAGGATAAAGAGAAAGAAAAAATGGAGGAAGCTGTTGCCATGCCAATAAAGAGAGTTAGGAGACAAAGAACTGATGAAATGGAAGCTTCAGAGCCGGATAAAGGGAATGAGGGTTCCTCCCAAGTGATAGGAGACAAGAAAAGGAAGAGTAGGTCAAGGAGGCACATAGGAGTAGAAGACTTTCCACTTGGGGTAGGATCCATACCTTACGACCTGGTAGCAGATTTGAGTAAGGAAGGACCAAAGATTTCATGGCAGCAACTCCTCCACCTTTCCCCAAAGATGCGTAGAACCTGGTCTAAGATGGTCAGCACCAGGAGGGCTAAGGCAAAGTCAGTTGGGTCTATTAGTGCAAGAGGCATGAATGATATCGTGCCAGTCATTGATGCAGAGATTAAGAGTCAGCGAGTCTCCAATGTGTACGTAGATGGTGGAGCCGAGATTTGTGTTATGACAGAGAAATTAATGCACAGGTTGGGTTTGGAAGTAAACAAGCAAACTTCCTTACAAGCTAAGATGGCAAATAATGTAAGGTTGGCTTGTGTGGGAAAGGTTAATGGAGTGAAGGTTTCAGCTTTTGGTGTGGCAATCTCAATTGATGCTTATGTGATCCCAACTAAAGGGGAGGGCTATCCGCTAATCCTTGGAAGACCTTGGCTTATGGCTATGAAAGCTAGGCAAGATTGGGAGACAGGTTCCCTTGAGTTGCGACCAAATCATAAGGTAGGTGGCAAGCAACAAAAAATTGTGTATGACATGAAGCAGGGTAGACAACAAGACCTAGAGATGGAGACTTCTATGGATGAATGGAGCACAAGCAGCTGCTCTTCATCTGAGGATGAGTCATCTGAGGAGGATGCTAGCTCTTTGGAAGTCATGGGTATAATACTGCGAAACCCAGAAGGAGAAGGTGGTCAAGGCTCTCTAAACAAGGAAGAAGCCACAGGCTTAGAGGAGATGCTAACTAAGGACCTACTAGAAGAAGAGAGAAAACCCTATTTGCAGGTACTAAAGAAGCATGCTGGCCTCTTTATAACTGATTACGAGCACATTAAAGGAGTGACGGTAACCCAACACCATATCCAATTAAAGGAAGGTTCCAAACCAGTGGTGCAAAGGCCAAGGAGATTAGGTCTAGTGCAACAAGATGCACTCTTAAAAGAAGTAAAAAGATTACTCAAGGCAGGATTTATCTACCCAGTGGAAGATTCTGAGTGGGTGTCTCCAGTTGTGGTAGCACCAAAGAAAAATGGGAAGTGGAGGGTATGTGTGGATTACAAGCCTCTAAACGCAGCCACAAAAAGGGACCATTTTCCTTTGCCTTTTCAAGATGAAATACTAAATGAAGTGGCTGGTCATGAAAGGTACACTGTGTGATGGGTACTCAGGCTACTTCCAAATCAGAATTGCAGATGAAGACCAAAGAAAGACTACCTTCATAACACCTTGGGGGTGTTTTGCTTATAGAGTTATGCCTTTTGGTTTAACTAATGCCCCAGTTACTTTCCAGAGGTTTATGAACTTGGTGTTTCAACCTTACTTTGGTAAGTCCATACGAGTCCTCATTGATTATTTTTGCATTTACAGCTCTAGGGAAGTACATCTGTCCAAGGTTGATGAAGGTTTCACCCGTCTGGCCCAATTGGGTGGGCAATTGAATAAAGACAAGTGCCACATAGGTGAGAGCAAGGTCACTCTACTAGGCCATGTTGTGTCTCAAGATGGTATTGAGGCTGACCCTGAAAAGGTAAAGACATTGTTAGCTTTACCTACTCCTTCAAACGTGAAGCAACTAGTCTCCTTCATTCAAAAGGTTCGCTACATGGGACGATTCATACATCTCCTTTCTCAGGCAATCTATCCTTTGCAACAGCTCACTAAACACACTACATTGACATGGAGTGAGGAGGGTGAAAGGTGCTTTCAAGAAGTTAAAACCATTTTGAGCTCATTGCCTGTCGTCCTACAACCCACATGGGGTGAATTATTCTATGTAAATCCTAGTGTAGGTCCAGAAGCTCTAGGAGCTGTCTTGATGCAAAAAGACCCAAAGACATCTCTCATGAGACCAGTCTACTTCTCTAGTAGAGTGATGACAGCTGCTGAAAAGGGTTTCAGCGCAACTGAGCAATTGGTGCTAGCTCTTAAGTTTGCAGTGGAGAAGTTTCGGGCTTACTTACTTCCGAGACAATTTGTGGTGATCACAACTGAGGAGGTTTTTCCATATGCCCTACAACACATGGAATTGTCTCAAAGAATAGCAAAGTGGGTGGTGCAGCTTCAAGAGTTTGACTACACACTACAAGTAGAGGATTCCACCCGTGCTTGTTTGGCAGATGTCCTCACACAAAGGTGTTATGAGAAGGCCAAGAAAGAGGCACCTAGTAAGGTACCGCCTATCCCGGAGCCTGAAGTTCTACTGGGAGCACACAATCTGTATTTTGATGGGGCTTACAAGAGGACCAAAGACAAGGCATCAGCAGGCATAGTAATATTAGGTCCAGAGAAGGAGAAGATCTTTGCAAAAGGGTTTCATCTAAAAGAGGTTCATTCTAACAATGAGGCAGAGTACCATGCCCTTGTTTTAGGGTTGCAATGTTGTCTTTCTCAGGGCATCACAAAGCTAAATGTTTTTGGTGACTCCATGTTGATTGTTAAGCAAATGGTTGGTGTATGGGCCTGTAAAAATGACAAATTGTCTGTTAAGATGAGGGAATCAAAGGCCTTGTTGAAGGGTTTTAAAGAAGTTCGAGTGCACTTTGTACCTAGAGATCAAAATCAAGAAGCAGATGCCTTAGCAGGTGAAGAACTACAAACTCTCATAGTAGTTGCTATCCTTGTGAAAAGTCCTTTATACCAGGGAAAGGAGGAGCTGCATGATTTACTTTACTTTCTTGAGCATTGTGAAGCACCCTCTGGTATGAGTAAAAGTGAACGTAGGTGGTTGGCAAAAAAGGCTACCAGCTATAGCTTAGTGAATGAGGACTTGTATTGTAGAGGGAAAGATGTTGTCTTAAGGAGAGTTCCTGCATCCCAAGAGATAAAGGATATTTTGTTTAGTTGTCATGAAGGTGTGTGTGGTGGCCACTTTGCACAAGAGATTACTAGCAGAAAGATTTTACAAGCAGGGTTCACGTGGCCAAGCCTCCATCGAGATGTACAACATTGGTGCCGCACATGTGAGGTTTGCCAAAAAGCTGGACCAAGGCGTCTTACCCGTGAAAATCAGCATCCAATCAAAACCTATGGGCCATTTGAAAAATGGGGGATAGATGCAATAGGGCCACTACCTTGCACTCAATCAGAGAAGGAATACATCATTATGGGGGTGGAGTACATGACCAGATGGGCAGAAGCTCGTCCCACAAAGCGCATCACAGCCAAGGATGTGAGTGATTTTATTTTTGAATGCCTTTGTTGCCGTTTTGGCACACCTTTGGAGATTCTCTCGGATAGGGGACCGGGATTTCGAGCTGATTTAGTCGGGCAATTGATGAGCAAGTTAAAAATCAAGTGCAAGCACTCTACACCATACTACCCTCAGTGCAATGGTCTTGTCGAAAAGGTAAATGGTCTTATATGTAAAATCATCACTAATCAAGTGCATTTACATCCTAAGGCATGGGACAAACACCTAGATGCAGCACTTTGGGCCTACAGAACATCCTTTAAAACATCCTTGGGGTATACACCTTTTCACGTGGTTTACGGGCAAGAGGCACTATTGCCTATAGAAGTGGAGCTATCAAGCCTCCGAGTTCTAAAAGCACATCAAGAGGATAGTCAAGAGAAGCAGGTGGAAGGAAGAATCATCGATTTGGAGAGGTTAGGGCTAGATCGAGAGTCAGCAGTGAAGTACTATGCAGCCCAGGCAGAGAAGAAACGAAAGAAGTTCAATCGCAACCTTGTCAAGAAAGGTATCAAGGAAGGTTCTTTAGTGCTCAGATACGACAATCGCTTTGATCGCAAGAAGGATGGTAAGTTCTTGCTTAAGTGGTGATAGCCGTTTTTCGGCTCTCCATAATTGCGGAGAGTCTGGACATGGGATGTATAATTGTCCTTGGCCCCGTGGGGAGCCAGGGAGACCTAACTTGAATTACCCAGTGATGAATGCAGGTGAAGGAACTAGTCAGCAACCACGGCTTATACAAAGGCAAAATGGAGAAAGACCACCTCCACAAGGAGTGGAAGGAGTTCCACCTTTGCCAGACCCAAATGTGCATGTGGTAGAGGTGACAAATTCAAGAGAGGTTGACATGGAAGCAAATGGCATTAAGCGTGGCCGAGGGAAAGGTAAGGAGAAAGAAGCAGTTACATCACAAAGTGACCATGGACAAGGCAAGAAGGCAAAGGAGACCAAGGAAGCTAAGAGGACTCAACGTCATATCAACCTCCAAGACTTCCCTCTTGGACATGGTATGGCTCCATACAACCTGTTGGAAGACATGCGAGGTAAGGGTCCTGATATCTCATGGCCTCAGTTTCTTGTATTATGCCCACAAGTTAGGAGGGATTTAACAAAGGCAGTTAGCACTAGGAGAAAGGTAAAAGAGAGTTTTCCTGTTGTAAAAATTGCACATGCTGAAATGAACGAGGATATTACACCTGTGCTAGGTTGTTACATAAAAGGAAGATTGGTTAGGAAAGGTCTAGTGGATGGGGGTGCACAAATTTGCATCATGACAGAAGAGCTCATGCAAAGACTAGGCATGCACATCCATGAGACACCTGAAATCAAAGTGAAAATGGCAAACAATAGCAAGGCTAGGTGCGTAGGCATTTGTAAAAATGTTTTTGTGGAGGCCTTTGGCATTAAGAAGGCAGTGGATTTCTATGTCATGTCTACCAAGGGAAATGGTTACCCATTTATCCTAGGAAGACCATGGCTAATGAAAATGCGAGCTTTGCAGGATTGGGAGAGTGGAAAGCTAATTTGCAGGAATGAAAATCACAAGAAGGTTGTCTTTGACATGAAGGAGCAACGCCAAGAGGAGCTCCATGAAGAATCATCTCAAAGTGAGACGGAAGAAGGTTGGACCGATAGCACTTCAGAAGAAGAAAGTAGCGGCAGCATTACTGAAGAGGAGTCTTCCATCGAAGTCATGGGGGTAAGGTTTAAGCCAACCAACCAAGAGACCTCTTGTCAAGGTTTGGAGGAGGTAGGTTCCCAAGAGAACCAAAAGGTGGAAGATGAAGGAATGTTAGAAGGTATGTTGTCTACAACACTTACAAAGGATGAAAGAGAGGAGTTCAAATGTGTGCTAAGGAAATTTTTGAGACTTTTTGCTAAAGACTACACCGATGTGCGTGGAGTAGATGTTGTTCAACACAAGATTGAGTTGAAGCCAGAGGCCACACCTAAGGCTCAAAAGCTACGAAGGCTAGGAGTCATTAAGGAGCAGGCTCTACTCAAGGAGATAAGAAAGCTTCTAGCAGCAGGTTTCATTTATCCAGTGGAGAATTCAGAGTGGGTCTCTCCCATTGTTGTCACTCCTAAGAAAAACGGAAAGTGGAGAGTGTGTGTGGATTACCGTCCACTCAATGAGGCAACAAAAAGAGATCACTTTCCCCTTCCATTTCAGGATGAGATACTAAATGAGGTAGCTGGTCATGAGAAGTACACTGTGTGTGATGGCTACTCATGCTACTTTCAAATAGGTATCGCATTGGAAGATCAATTGAAAACAACCTTTATCACTCCTTGGGGTTGTTATGCTTTTAGAGTCATGCCATTTGGTCTGACAAATGCTCCTGCAACATTCCAACGTTTCATGAACATGGTGTTTCAAGCATTCTTTGGAAAGTCAATTAGGGTGTTCATTGATGATTTCTGTATTTATAGCTCAAAATCATTGCATCTACAAAGGGTAGAAGAAGGTTTAAAGAAGCTCTACGACATGGGAGGTCAACTCAATCCCGACAAGTGCCACATAGGTGAGGATGAAGTGATCTTGCTCGGTCACAAGGTTTCCTATAAAGGCATTGAGGTGGATCCTTCAAAGGCAAAGGCTCTTATTGAGCTCCCATCACCGAAGAGTCTTAAGGAGGTCATCTCTTTCATTCAAAAAGTGAAGTATATGTCACGCTTTATTCACTTAGCTTCGGAGTTGCTTCATCCTTTGCAAAAGTTGACACAACAAGTAGAATTTGCATGGTCTGATGAGCTTGAAGAGTATTTTTGTAACATTAAAGTCATTTTGTCAGATCTACCAACACTCATGCCTCCTTGTTGGGAGTACACATTCTTTGTTAGCTCTAGTGTTGGAAGGGAAACAATTGGTGCTGTGTTGCTACAACAAGATCCCCACAGTACAAGGATGCGACCCATCTACTTTGCTAGTAGGGTCATGAATGCTTTGGAGAGAGACTACACAGAAGCAGAACTCATGATGATTTCTCTCATGTTTGCGATAAGGAAGTTTAGATCCTACTTGCTCCCAAAACCTTTTGTAATCCTCACCGCAGAGAATTTGTTCCCTTGGGTGTCATCTCAAATGAATCTTAGTACTAGGATCTCAAAGTGGATTATGGAGTTGCAAGAGTTTCAATACTCTTTCAAGGTAGAAGATAGTGTGCGTGCACAATTGGCAGGGATTCTCACTTATAGGGTGCATGAAAAGGAGATTAAGGTGCCTGAAGTAAAGACCCTACCATTGCCACCACCAAAAAGTATTCCGAATGCTTTTACCTTGTTCTTTGATGGAGCTTTTTGTCGAGCCACAGGGAAAGCAGGGGGAGGGCTAGTGTTGCTCAACCCAAGTGGAGAGGTGGTCATGAAAGAGAAGGTCAATCTACCAGGTTCAACTAGCAACAATGAAGCAGAATACGACACACTACTTCATGGTTTGAAGATGTGCATTGGCCAAGGGATACAACGTCTCATGGTAAAGGGAGATGCACTTCTCATTGTTAAACAGATTTTAGGCATTTGGGCATGCAAGAATGAAAGCTTAAGAACAAAAGTTCATGCCATTCGTAAGATGTTTAATCAGTTTAAAGAAGTGCAACTATATCATATTCCGAGGAAACAAAATGAAGATGCCGATTTACTTGCACAACAAGCAGTTACATGTGTTGAGAGAGAAGTGCAGGTCATCATGGTGGCAGCAGCTGTCAAGAAACCGAGATACCAGGGATTGGAGTCATTGGCTCCCATTATTGGCTACATTTTGGAGGGTGAGTTTCCACAAGACTTCACGAAGGCTCAGAAGAGGAGACTCATGAAGAAGGCAAGTTTCTATCTCTTCCTAGAAGGCTCCCTCTATCAAAGAGGGAAGGATCAAGTGTGCAGAAGAGTACCAACTATCGAGGAAATTCCAGCCATTCTAAAAGGTTTGCATGAAGAGGCATGTGGTGGTCATTTTGCCCAAGAATCAACTGTGAAGAAGATTTTGCTTGCGGGGTATGTTTGGCCAAGCTTGCATGTGGATGTTCAACATTGGTGTAAAAGCTGTCACAATTGTCAGATAAATGGAAATAGAAGGTTGGTGCATGGCCCGAGGCAAATAGTTCTTGCAAATGGACCCTTTGAAAAGTGGGGCATTGATGCTATGGGTCCTCTGCCTAGGACAAAAAATGGTAAACTCTACATTCTAGTGGCTGTAGACTATATGACTAGGTGGGTGGAAGCTCAAAGTGTGGCAAGAGTGAATGAGAGGACAGTGAGCAAATTCGTCTACACTCACATTTGTTGTAGATTTGGCACACCTTTGGAGATTGTTTCTGAGAATGGTCCAGGGTTTAGAAAGGGATTGCTCACAGAAGTCTGTGAAGAACTTCACATTCTACATCGTCACAGTACACCCTACTATCCCCAATCAAATGGTTTGGTAGAAAAAGCTAATGGTGTCATCGTAGGAATCATTAGAAAGATGGTGCAAAACAAGACAAAATTATGGGATGATTTCTTGGATGGTGCCTTGTGGGCATATCGAACCACATATAGGGAAGCCACGGAGTTCACACCATTTCACTTGGTCTATGGTCAAGAGGCTTTGCAGCCTATCGAGCTCAACATTCCAACAATGCGACTTCATGGCAAAGGAGCATAAGATGATCAAGAGGTATGGATGGATCGACTTCTTACGTTAGTGGAGCTTGAGTGGAAAAGAGAAGCAGCATATGAGTGCTACAAGAGCAAAGCCACACAAACAAAGGAGAAGCTTGACAAGAAACTGAAGGACAAAGGCATCAATGAAGGAGATCTTGTGCTAAGGTATGACAATCGACTCGATAATCTTTTTGATGCCAAATTTGAAACAAGATGGCAAGGGCCATACATAGTCAAGAAGGCTTTCAATTCAAGTTACTATCAGCTTATGGACTTGAATGGTAAAGAGCACTCCAGGAAAGTAAACGGGTATCGCTTGAAGCCCTATTTGAGTCGCCTTCTACCAAAGGATCTACCAAAGATCTGTCCAAAGGCCGCTGTCTCATGTAAGTATTGTTACATGAAGCATGAGTGTAACTCCAGCCAAAATTCTGAGGGGCCAAACAATGAAGATCTCGTCAAGGACTCTGAAGCACTCTCTTTGGAAAAGATGCTCTATGATGGTACATGAATGTACCATCATCCTGGGGGGAGGACTATTGATAGCCGTTTTTCGGCTCTCCATAATTGCCATACTAAGTTACTCACCCTACCAAATTCACCCAAACGCTATGGCTATCCCTACCATTTCACTGTACATAGGCGTGTGTGAGTTAGGGGGCTTTTCCCATATCTTCTTAAAAACCCTCAGCTAGCTAGTCACTGGGCTAGGTGAGCCAAAAAAAAATAAAAAAATAAAAAAATAAAAGTATATTATGGCCTCTTTGTGTATAAATATTTCATTGTATATATGGCCTAAATATAGGGATTTTTTATAATTATTTTGGTATTTTATTTAAATATTTCTACTTAGGTGTGTGTTTTATTAAACCTATGTACACCTTCTTTCATCCTCTTACACCATAATTATATTTTTTGCCAATATGTACATACTCTAACCTCATATTTTTCCTTTATACAAATCACTCCCACATTTTCACCCTCACCCTCGTGAAAACAAAAAATTGATTTCTACTCATTGGTTACTTTTATTATATTATTTACTTGCATACCTTTTCCTCTTTCACCCAAAATAATTCAAGAAGGGACCATATCATATGATTCCAATATCTTTCCATATCCATAACTCCTTCATATTTTTATTATTATTTTTACTCATTATTCTAACACCATGTGCTCATTGAGCTAAAGTCCATGAATAGTCCATACACTAGTCCCACCATGTATATATTTCTTATTTCACCAATAATCCTCCTCCATGCATGGGTCAAGGGCAACTTGAATGCTTTGTATTATAATATGACAAAGGAGGGGCTCACTCTTGGATGCATTGTACAAATTCAACAAAGGAGGGGGCCACTAAAAGACTTTTGCAGGCATAAAAAACAGGCTTTTTGGTGAGAATTTTGGCACCTATCTCCACTCTGAATTTGGAGCGGTGGTCAAAAGAGAAAATGTAGCCTACGCTCTGAATAATCACTTCAAAAATTTTCATGATTTTTGGAGCTACCAGCGGTGAGCTATGATTTTTTGAGTAGACCCAGTCTGCCCACTTTTCTCACAAGTAGCCCATAGTCTTCTCTCACCCTTCCACACACCTACTCACTCTTACACATCCCTCCCTCTCCTTCCCTCACTCAAACCTGCAATTTCCATGGCTTCTCCCACCCTCTTCACCATTACCCTTCTCTCTCATCCCTATAGTTCTTTTATGAACCTCTACATACATATACCCTCTCCATGTCTCTCTCTATTGCTTCTATGTTACAATTTCATTTACCTCTCCTAAAAATATCTAAAATTCAGCATCTTAACCATGATAACTTCTGAAAATTGAGGATTTTTCATCAACAAATCCTCTTTTCATCGTGGTGGTCAACCGTGGCGGCGGCGTAAAGAAGCGAAGAAGAAGAAGAAGTCCAGCGGTCATTTTTTCCACAATCTACACAAGGGTGAGTTCAAGCTTCTTTAAAGCTTCACCATCTCAATGATTCTCTTTTAATTCTCCCCTCTTACTTCATCAAATCAACTCATCCTACCCATTGTAAATATATCATTAACTTTCTAGTGATTACTAACACTAACCACTAACATACTAACACAAAATAGCATTGACCTAACCATAAAAGACACCTCACCTCAAGACATGTACAAAGTAACTCTCTCTCTCTCTCTCTCTCTCTCTCTCTCTCTCTCTCTCCCCCTTACTTAAAACTCTACTTTCACATTATTCACCATCAATAATGCTCTCTTTTGAGCCCACATCCATGACTCAAGCAGACAAAGAAGGCCCGCAATGTTTTGATATTCAAAAAAATCATAATCCTGATTTGTTAGCTTGTAAATTAGGATTTCTAATAATCTTAATGAGGGGTCTCCAACCTATAAATAGGCCCCTCTCCTTCTTGTAAAACAACCTCCAATATCTCACATAGCACCCCAACACTCTATGCGTGAGGAGAGACTTAGGTGTAGCGACCACTTGTGAGCTTCACTCTTGGTGTGAGAGAAGCCTTCAAGCTACACATTGTAAGTGAGAGAGCGTGAGTTCCACAAATCTCAAAACCACTATTGTATATGCTCCTTCATCATCAATAAATTGAGGTTTGGTGCATCAAAGACGTGATTCGACGTTCAAATCTTCATCCTTCCATTTGTGCAATACGGTTCGGTGAATTCAAGGTGACTTGTGTATTTTGAGTTTTTATCGGTTGATCTTGATTTTAGAAAGTGTTTTAGTGTGTTTTTCATTGCCATTTTTTTGTCCATTGTAAGAGGGTATTGTGGTGAGAGGTCTCCCACACCCTAAGACAGTGTGTGTGTTTTGGCAATGTTTAGCAATCACTAAGCATTGAGTGAGTTTTGTACAAGTTCTATGATAGCATCATAACGAACCATCTCCATTTGCAAGTCACAAATAAGGTATCACACAAGATCCTTTCCTCTCTCTCTTCCCTTTGCTCTAGCTCTCTCTGGTCCATTTCATGTGTGTCTCGGTGTGAGGTTGCTTGTGTGTGTTGTGTGGTGCATCTTCTTGGTTGTGCCAAAATCTCTCTTGCGTCCTAGTTCGCATACCATAACTAGGTGGTGCCCCTATCTTGTTTGGGTTTGGCTGTGGGTTTGTTGTTGTGTTGTGCTTGTGGTTGCCCCAGCCCCAATTGAGCAGCACGGGAGCCTTGAGGGGTGTTTAGAGGTCGCCTCTCTTGTTGCCCGCCCCGGACCGCCTCAGTGCGAAGGCCCTTTTGTAGTGATACAGAGGTTCTCAAATGGTAGTTACCAACTAGGTGACCTAGATGGTAAGGTACATCAGACCCCGGTAAATGGTTGGCGATTGAAGGCCTACCAATGTCGTCTTTCACAGCCATATGCTGGTGAAATCAATGCTAAGGATGGTTCAGATGAGATCTCATCATATTCGAGCTCCATATAAGGTAACAATCATGTACATAGTCGTTTCAAAAAAAAAAAAAAAAAAAAGAGAAAAAAAGAGAATGCTACTAGTGAAAGTGGATATTGACAATGGATGGGGTATGGCTTTCAAGGGTCTAGGAGACCAGTTGTTAGTCATGGATGGATACAATTATTCATCAGAAAGGACTAAACAGGGTGCATCAGCCAAGAAAGCAGTAACATGGCAAATTCAATTGGTACCAGGTGGGTAAGTATTCAAGAGAACCCTATTGTAGCACAACCTACAGCTAGAGGCATCAAATACCTCTAGCTTAAGGGGGAGGGCTATATGATGCATGGTTTTTAGGACCCCTTCTGAAGATGCAATAAAGGCACAATCAGTTGTTGGGGAGATGAGGATACTCTAGTCCAAGGGATCTCGAAAGAGAAGAAAAATCTACTTCACAAGCACCAAAGAGTAAAAAGTGCCATGGACAGAAGATACGTGGGAACGAGCTCTTGTGTATGCCTACAACCTATATCTTACAGAATAGCCCATTCTAGGTGTGAATTTCTAGTGAAATTTACACGAGGATGTTCATGTGGACTCACAACACAGCATACTCCGTTTTCACTTTTTTACCGACAGTAAATATTTTTTACCACAGTAAATATTTTTCACCTACATGGTAAATACAAATCACTTTTTACCTATAGTAACTTTCTTTACCCATGGTAAATATTTTTTACTGCACCATAAGTATTTGGTAGGTAACAGTTCACTGTTACTAGAAGCAGTGATTGGGCATCAACAATGCAGTTACAGGAGGAGAAAAAGGGAAAATCTTATGGTAAAGGTGAGTCAACAGGGATAAAGACTTTTGAGTTGAAAAGAGACATGCTGATTTTTTCAAAGAACACATGTCAAAAGAAGCCATGGTTGAGGATTTTTTGAGAATTTGATATTCAGGAGGACCCAGCTGCCACCTCCCCCCCGCAGGTCCCCCCCTGACATGTGCACAACCTCCAGTTTCAACAGCCACCTTACCTGCTCTTAAATGCTGGTCAAGGCCTTATCCCCATGTGTCACAATCAGAAAAATCAGCATTTACCCTCCCCTCTCACATCACTCTAGAGAATATCTTGATGGTGACATATCAGGTGACCTCAATCTGTTGACCACCCTAAGCAAAAAGTAACCCCAATCAGCGGATTTAAGCATGTTTATCCCTAATCCTAAACCCTCTCAGAAACCTATATAAGGAGGCCTTCTCTC
This sequence comes from Adiantum capillus-veneris, assembly GCF_014529385.1. Classification (NCBI taxonomy): domain Eukaryota; kingdom Viridiplantae; phylum Streptophyta; class Polypodiopsida; order Polypodiales; family Pteridaceae; genus Adiantum; species Adiantum capillus-veneris. The sequence continues at coordinate 141,136,956 of NC_140954.1, forward strand.
ACTAAAAAAAAGCACTTCACCCACTTCACCAAGCAATGAAGCTATGACGACATTGCTCACAACGAGGAGCTATGGATGGAGCTCTACTCTCTCTCCCTCTCTCTCTCTCTCCCTCTAGTATGCTACATTACTAGCCCTAAAACCTAAATAAGGAGTCTTCTCTCATGGTCCATGGCCACCATCCTCGCCATCATTCTCTAAGGTATTGATGTGTTGCTAGTAGGATCATACCTACTTGCTGGGTTGATTGTTTTTGACAAGGGGTTATGCCATCCTTGGCTTGCTTCTCTATATCCTTGTTATGTATGATCAGATGCCGTTGTATTGTTAAGCTGATGTCTTGTGTATATATATGCTACATAAGGTCCCTAAGCTTCGTTTCTATGTGTTTTGCCATATGTTTTGATGCCATCATAATGCTAGAAGTCTCACTTGCCTATGTGCACTATGTGTGAGGTCCCTAAACCTCTTAATTTAGGGTGGTGCCCCCTTTGTTTTGTTCTTTGCTTGTTTGCATGAGGCGTGGTTTGTGGAGTGTGCACGAGTACAGAGGCCACCCGATTGCACTGCTCTTTTTCCCGCCATCAATTTGATCTCATCCGTTGTAATTGCCTCCTATAGAACCAATTGAATAATTCCTTTAGTGCATTGCTCCTTCTTTGGCCACCTCCCTTTCTCGTACATTTGAAAAAAGAAGTCCTCGCTTGATAGTGAGATTTTTCCATTCCCTGAGTACTCCATGTTGCAAGGGGTCCTTGTTTTGAAAAATATGGTCCATGCAGGTACAGAATATGCTAAAAATAAAAAAAAAGTTATTTGAACTCAATAGGATGCAAAGTAAAATACTATCCAGACTTTAGAAAGTAATTGAATAATCACCAAGTAATATGTGATGTCTTTTGCTCCCTTAGCATTTGTAATAGCAGTTATTAAAAGCTTTATTGTCTTTTTAAAGTCATATGCATAAGTAGCAGAGCTAACTTGTTGTCTCAAAACTTTCAAAAAATTGTCGAGCTTCTTCCACACTTCCATGAGTTTTTGGCTACATCTGGTCTACTTTTGACATTGGTTGTTATAACACAAAGATCCTTCCAGCAGTTCCACATAGCATCAACTTATTTGTTGTCATGGTTACTCAAAAATCTTCTGGCTTTTGCTCCACCCATTGAAACATCTTGCAAAACATCACCAGTTCCTTTTGAAAGAGTGGGATCTTTTTTTAGATGCACTTGACCACCATGAAAACCCATTCGAGAGAGCAAAGCCTCGCATTTTTCTATGCACTCGTCTGCAAGTTTAGTTGGCTTAATAGAATATGCATAGTCAAGATGGAGTCGAAGCAATTTGTCCAAGATTCTAATCTCTGCATGCATTGTACATATATGTACATTTTTTAAATCTTTAGAATTGGATCCCAAATCATAGAAGACGATGGGTAGTCGATGACGTTGTGAGCGGGATAAAAACACACCCGACACACACTCTTGGGAAGATACACACACACACACTATGGGGCACCACTCGGCTTAGACAACACACCTGGCCGAGACAGGGAACACACCTTTGGAGTGAGAGGAGAGAGACTATCCACTTGCCCACTCCACACGGACACACACACACACACCCAAAAAATTCAGCTCAAAAGAGGATAATTTCTGATGTTTAGATACAATTGAGCTTGGGCCAACACCAATGGGGAAAATAGCTCACACAATATGGGTAAAATAAGCCAGATACAATCACAAACTAGAGCAGAAACTTCGCTCATAGGAGAAACTTACACAGAAAATACATACCCCTCTTGCAAAATCTTATGCAAGGTGATCTTTAGAGCAAAATGGCCACCACATGCGCCTTCATGATTCTCTTCCAACACTCTGTAAAGCTCCTCCCGCCAAGGTACACGTCTCAACACGAGATCAGCCCCTTTCACGTATAAGACATCACCAATCAATTTGTACCTGTATGCTCTACGCACAAAGACATACTTCTTAGACTTCTAAATCTCCTTTGGAATGATTCCTGTAAGCAAAAACTCCTCTTCTTGAGCCAAACTTTCTCGGCCATGATAAAGAGGTAAAGTGGTCCTCAACACAAATAGCTCCCCAATCATGCCTTGAGCTGCTTCATGTGCCTCTCCATTTAGAGCACGTTCAATGTGTCTGATGATCCATGCTTCGAACTTTTTTAACAGGCCTTTAATTTTGAAGCACATTTCCTTCAATGAGGTGTTCTTGCTCTTCCACACACCCAGCACTTGCTTCACCACTAACAAGGCATCACCTTTTATGCTCAACCTTCGAACCCCATGCTTCAAACAAATGTGTAATCCGGCTTCCAGAGTAGCATATTCAGCCTCATTGTTACTATGAGCATCCAATTTGAACCCTCTCTTGCATACTAGCTTCCCCTCTGGGTCATAAAGTGCTATACCCCCTGAAGCTGCATCATGGCTCTGTCTGTATGAACCATCAAAGAACAACACATGTGCATTGCTGATCTGTGGCACTTCTTCAACTACCTTTCTCACCACCTCTTCCTTAACAATAAGGGGATTCTCCTTGTAGGTCAACAAATCAGCTAGGGTAGCCCTTGTACTATCTTCCACTAGAAAAGAGAACTCAAACTCCTGCAGCTCAATTACCCATTTCTTCACCACATTTGACATGTTAGTACCATTAATTAACTGTGGAAAAAAGGCATAACTCGTCAAGAAAACAAAAGGCCGTGGTAGCAAGTAATGACGAAATCGCCGACAAGCAAATATTACAATGGCCATCACTAGCTCTACTTCCGAGAACTTTCTCTCTGCTACCAACTTCACTCGACTTGCACAATACACTAGCCTCATATAATGGCTGCCCTTCCCCTTTTGCAATAGCATGGCTCCAATGGCATCATCCCCTACTGATGGATTTACATAAAACACTTTCTCCCAATCAGGAGCCTGCATGGCTGACAACCCCCCTAACACCTCTTTCACCTCTTGAAACACTTCTTCACACTTGTCATCCCATTGCAATGGATCATGCTTTGCCACTTGCTGTAATGGATAAAGAAGCTGCGAAGACAATGGAATAAACCGTGCCATGTACTTCACTTTGTGTATAAAAGTTGCCAATTGCTTCGTACTCGTAGGTGATGCAACATCATTATCCTCATCACTACTGGTAGTGCTATCAATGTCCTCATCTGTCACCGTGGAAGAGTCTTCATCACTAGACTCATCCTCATCTTCATAAAGCTCCTATAATCGTTTCCTTGTGTCCATATTATAAAGCTTCTTGGTACCTGTCTTTCCATAGAGGCTAATCGTACCATGTCGCCAATCTTGAACAGCTCCCACTGCACGTAACCATGGTCTGCCCAGTATAATAGGATATGCTCCCAACCCTGCTGGCATCACATGAAAATCAACCACTGCCTTTGCATCATATGCCTCCACTTCTAAGCTCTTTACAACACCCAAGCATTTTACTTTTTGATGGTTTGCCAATCTGATCCAAAAACATGACACCCCAGCCACTGTGAGACCCATCTTCTCAACGCATGAGTGTGTTATGACGCATATTTGGGCTCCGCCATCCACATAAACTTGTCCCAAATTTTTTCTTTTATGCCACACATCTATTATTGGAAAAATTTCTGGTAGCTCATCCATTGCCAACACCTTTACTGAACCTCTCTTTGGCTCTTTCTCCATTGGGTTAACCATCCTCTTCCACTGTCGCTTTAGCTTAGGCACCATCTCTATAAGCTGCCCAAAAGTAACATCTTCCTTCCTGCTTGTCAGATCCTCCTTCAAGTCATAGCTTAATTGCCCATTCCCTAGTAGAAAATATGAAACATGAAACTTTCGACGAGCTCTCCTTTTCCTCTTGGCCTTGACATCCTCGCCTTCATGGCTCTTTCCTTTCTTCTTACTAGGACCTGGGGCACTTCTTCCTTCCTTATCCTCTGTGGTCCTCTTCCCAATAGGCATCACTAATTTATCCTCTAGCTTTGATGCCTTCTCCAAGGTGACTACACTTAGCACTTTTGTCTTTCCCTTTTCCTCCTGGGTCAGTCCACTGGCTCCTTCGTCTCCCTTAATTTCGATGCCATAATCATTTGACCTAGTTAGCACCTGTCTTGGCAATGGATACATGTCTCCCCCCATACTTGGTGGCTTATCACATTGCGGGCTGATGTGACCCAACTCTCCACAATTATAACATGTGGGCGTCTGCCTCCAGTACCTACCATTGCTTTGTCCAACACCATTCCTAGGCCTTTCTTCACCTCTTGGCTGATTTTCAAACGTCCCTCGACCTCGATTATTTCCCACTTGACCTAGCATGTTTAGGCTGAGATTCTTCATCAAATATACCACTTGCCTCATGTCTTGCCTTAGCCCATCATCTTGCACCGATGTAGTGACCACTGCTGGCATAACCTGAGTACTAAGAGGAACCGCTGGTTCATGATGAACCCCTGACATGCGACCTTGTAAAGACTCTATAGGCTGAAATTCAGACCTCATTGGCAAAGACTCCACCCCTAACTAGCTCATTTTCCTCAACTTCCCCTCTTTGTTCCTTGCTACCTCTAGTGCATCTTCATATGTCCTAGGATTTTTTAGCTCCACTCTCCAACATATATTCTCCCAAAGACCAGCCAAAAACCTGTCCTTCTTCATCATGTCAGGCGGGGGTACTTGTGGTGCTAAGGCCTTGCACATTCACTCCCATGCCAATGAAAACTTTCGTATGTACGCATCTACTGGCTCACCTTCCTTTTGCACTAAAGCCTGTACTTCTTGCCACACTTTGTCAGGATCTTCTGTCTTCACAAACTCCACTTCCAATCCATGCCTTAGATTGTCCCAACTCAATCTTACAGGTGGATTAGCCACACGCAACTCCTCTTCAAATGCTTTGGACCAAACTCGTGCATCACTCTTCAAACAAATTTGGAGAAGGCGTAACATCTGCGCCAGGTCATGAATTTGGTTGCTAATGCAGGCAACCTCCATATTTTCTAAAAAGTCTTCCACATCTTCATCACTTCTTCCATGAATAACCGGATAAGAGAAAGCCATGGCTACCCAAGTTACTATGCTTTGAGAAACCCTTCGAACAAACGTGCAAGAACCCAAAACTTTTCACTGACTCAACCTCTAGAAACTTCAATGGAGCTTGACTTTAGATAAGGAAAAACACATGCACATCAAATGAGTTTTCATAGTTGATCATCGGAATTACAACAGGCAAAGGGCATTCCAGGATCTCTCTTAATCTTCTTGGCCCAAACATAAAGACTATGCACTGCTGGAAAAAAATCTTCCTTGACACATGAACATTTATCTGGATTCTTTGAGTTAAATGAAATGGAGTGAATTGAGGGCCATTTTGATCATCCATTAAAGCCAACCATGAAGCTTCCAAGAAAGCACACCTGTCTTATCCTCTGATTTGCCAAAATTTCAATAGCATAACATCATAAATGGCTCAAAAGACCAAAAAACCAGCCATCACACCTTGGAAAAATTTTGGCAGAGTTTCCCCAGAAGTAGAGCAGTGTGAACCCAAAATGTAGACCATATATGTATGCATAAACTTCCAACAATAGAATCCGAGCATCAAATAAGAATCACTAATACATAGCCTATGGCAAGGTCACGAAAAGGGTGCTCCAGCTACCGATATCACCGACAGGATCTCCACATTTGAGAATCCCCCAGCTCAATAAAACCTCACGCTATCGACCCTCACACAAAGGCTTATGCAAATCTCGTATAGTCAAGTCTCAGAAATGAATACCTTCCAGACCAAGTCTCAGAAATGGTTGGGACTGCCACAAATAAAACCAAATATGGCTCCACAAAGGCGTACAATGGCAGTTTCCACAAGTAACGTACAATCCAGCAGACAATGCGCTCAAACAGGCGCCAAGTGATGCATACCCACAACAACTGCAAGTGACACCACTGCTAGTATATCACTATACTCCAGCTACCTGTACCTGTGTGAATCACCTGTACCTGTACCTGTCCCTGTAACCTGTAACCTGTAACCTGTAATCTGCAACCTGTAACATATAATCCCGAATCTCGAAGCTTGAAGCTCGAAGCAGAAGGTACTCGAAGAAGATCCTCCGTGGGGGCACCAAAATAATGTGAGCGGGATAAAAACACACACAGCGCCTCTATAACGATCCGACACACACTCTTGGGAAGATACACACACACACACACACACACTATGGGGCACCACTCGGCTCAGACAACACACCTGGCCGAGACAGGGAACACACCTTTGGAGTGAGAGGAGAGAGACTATCCACTTGCCCACTCCACACGGACACACACACACACACACCCAAAAAATTCAGCTCAAAAGAGGATAATTTCTGATGTTTAGATACAATTGAGCTTGGGCCAACACCAATGGGGAAAATAGCTCACACAATATGGGTAAAATAAGCCAGATACAATCACAAACTAGAGCAGAAACTTCGCTCATAGGAGAAACTTACACAGAAAAACAGCAGGAAAAGAGTGAGGAATTTGGCAAAATGGACAACACCATCGCGTCCGGAACGGCCCAAAACCCCAGACTACAATGTCAAAGTGCTCAAATCCGACCTCAGATGAGCAGTTTACGGCCAAAACAAGCTCCAAAATGAGCAAAAACACACCTGCAGCTGTTCCTCCTCTCTTCTCCACGTTTTTTCTGGTCTTCTCTCAGTTTTTTCAGTTCCCACACTTAGCTTTATTACTTGGGCACCCTTGGCCTTTTAGATGACCTCAAACGGACCCCGAACAGGCCAAAAATTGACCTCGCAGTGCATAGTTGTCACCCTGCTGCATCCATGCGCACACCTGGCACTCATTTCTTTTCAATAATGCGTCTCACAACCACGTGAAGTGGCCCCAAAAAGTGGTCCTAACGATGACCTTTCTGCATAACTCTCACAAGAAAACACCACTTTGTGTCCGTATTCATCCACGTGCAAATATTGACCTCGTTCGCCCTCCTGACGCCACTAGATGCCATCTGACGCACCTGCTTACCTCATGTCGTCGGCCCGCGGATAGCTTCCTCGAGAAGTTTTATGCGCTATAAATTCCTCATTATTGTAGAAAAAACATACTGGTACTGGTGATATTGAAAATCGATGCACTATGTACATGCTGTCCTACCTGTACACATGTGGGCCCCACGTAACCACCTGGCTATGGAAATTGGGCAATCCTTTATTCTATGCACCATGCATGTGTATGTACATATGCGAAATCCCTTGCTCCAGAAAACTCTTGACAACGTTAACAATATTCCTCGATGGTGCTTTTCCAACCTCGTGTTCTGCAAGCCATCCTTTTGTTCCAGTGCTTGCCATGCAATATAGACATGGATACTTGGTATTGGCACCTCCACATACACCAAACATGCACTTTAATGCTTTTAGGTCGGCACTCAAGTGCCATTCTACAAAAAAGTCACCCATGCCATCTACACATTGTTTTTCACCTGCATTTTGGTCTTGTATAACAGAAGGGATATCGGTCTGCAAAAACAGCCATTTCAATGTATCGTGATTTTCTACTGGTATTTGAGCTGCTCCGATCCACCAAAGTTCCATTCCTGATTGAGTTTTGTGATATGGGGAATCAAGCTTACCCTGGCTATAGTCCAATGCTCTATTCATAAGGGATATGGAGACTCTTTCCATTTTTTGACATTTTTGAATTTGAGCTTCATCCAATTTCAGAATAAATATAAGTTTTCCTTCACAATCTACTTCTTGCATATTATAGTATCTCACCATAGCAGATTGAACGTTTTTTATACTCATCCAAATGTTATTAAAAACATTATACTCAAAAGAAGATTTTTTTTTCTGTTTTTATATGGCATCGTTCCTTCTATATGATAGTACTCTCCAAAATGTTCAGGTATTTCTTCGTTTAATAGAGTCCTAACTTTCACAACATTATGAGGCCTAGGCAACCCAAAAGCTTTAATCTTGTAATACTTTAAAACCTGAAACTAGGTTTTAGAGATGGCCCTGTAACCCCTTCTACTCACCCCCACTGTGTCACAAACTTCTTGCATTTGAGAAGGTTGGACCAGTAAACCCATATCTTTCAGTAAACTTTGAAATACCAATTTTTTCTGAGTTTGATTTTCAGGAAGTTTCAAAAGTTTAAGAATATCACTTTTGTTCATTACCTCATTCAAAAATCTCACCCTTTCTTGAACATTGGACATATCAAATCCTAAAAGACTAGTTTCTTTTAAAGTCTGAAGTTGGTGATTTTCTTGTTTTAGAGATGCTATTTGGTTTTCAAGTTCTAAAATTCTTGTTGTATTTGAAGACAAAATAGTTTTGAGATATTGAATGTAATGTGTATGATCAATGTGTAAATGAGATAACTTAGAACTATATCCTAGTAAGCCATCAACCCCATCACCAACAAATCTCATCAAATCATGAGGTGTGTGAAAAGATGGATACCTTCCAGTGCTAGGATCCGGTGGATACAAGCTCCCATCTGTCCATATATCAATGTGTTTCTTTCCCTCGTTGCGAAGTTGTTGTGCTTCATTTGCAGTTGTAATTGGTCTTTGATAGACACTCTGCGTAGTAGCATATTCCTGGCTTAGCTTAATGTTCAAGTGAAACTTGCGGTTATCACTAATGGAAGATGTATTAGTCATTGTAAGTAATGAAGGAGCAGAAAGTATAATGGAAATAACGTAGCAGCAGAACTAGGTGCATCAGAGAAGAAGAGATAAAGCTCGCGAAAGGTGAGAGAAAAAAGAGAGATTCAAAAGTGGAAACAACTATTTGCCGCCAAGTGAAGTAAATGAAAACAAATTTCGAGGTGAGCCACAAAATAATGTGAAGAAAACGATATATTTTTGAATATTTAGAAATATGTACCTAGATACGCTTTAGATTGCATAGATATGCTTTAAATGATCAAAACGGACAAATTTGGAGCCGTTTTGACCACAAACGGATCTGCTAATTAGTAATTTAACCAATTCCTTACATAGCCCTTTTTGAGTCGTTTTTGGCCCTAATGGTACATATATTTTCCCTCTAAACGAAAGTAGATTTGTCTTTCAGGGAATTTAACATTGGCAGCCATGCGATCAAACCATGGCGACCTTAGGATTACATCCTCATGCTTGACAGGAGAGATGAAGAAATCCTTCTTGTCCACATACCTTTGGACATGGAGCCTCAATTTCCCAATTAAGGGAGTGACTAAGACTTGTTTCCTCTCTTCCCTCTTTGAATTATGGTGAAGAGGAGTATGCGATGGTCTTGTCCGTTTAGAGTGTGTTGGAGAGCGTTTTTCCCTTTATCTTCATGGAGCCATCTCCATCGAGGTGGTAGGAGACTGGCTTCTTTCTCCTTCTTTTGGTGGGGGCTCTACCATTGAAACTTGGGCTCTCCTTTGAAAGGGAGATGCCTCATCGAGTAGTAAGTTTTTGAGCCCTTCATATGGATCCTCCTCTTCTTTCCTTATCAGAGAGAGTCCTCTTTTAGAAGTCTCACTAGGAGCTTTCCTAGGCACTCTCTCTTCTTGGTGGGGAGTTTGGAGAATACCATGGGTGCGCAATTGTTGTAGCACTTCACCTTGGAGGGATAAAAGAGATGGTTTTGCAGAGCCAACACAGCACCGGTTCCTGTCAAGCTTCTAATAGCTCAATAATGGTTAAATCCATAGGCAAGCCCTATAGGACTCCATTATTAAGACCGTAGCTCTCGACAGTATCCCCATTAACTGTAGAAATCAGGTGTGCTTCAAGGATGAAAAATCACTATTCTACTTACTCTTTTCCAATTAATAACATCAACCATTTGTAGTAAGATTGAAGACCTCTCTTCTTGAGCAAGAAAAGAGAAACCAATAGCTCTGATACCAATGTAACATTTAATGCACTAGTAACTTGTGTGTAGCGGAAAATGATAACATAGTGAGCATTTCATTAAGAACAAGTTCCTAATGAGCATAGAGAGAGTACTTGTTGGTTGGAGAAAGCAACATAGAAATTACACCTAGCTAGTTGGCATATACAATACTTGAAAGAGAGAGAAATGGAACAATTGACAAGAGTTGAGGCTCAAATTACATGGAGCTGCCCCCCCCCCCCCCCCCAGAAAGGCTTTGTATAATAGCTTCTCTCATCAAGGGAGACTTTTGTACAATACAATCTTTGTGTTCCTTGACAAAACTTGTTGGTGAAATGAAGATGGAAGCTTCATGCACCAAATTATGCTTGAAAAACACTCCTAGTGGGCCTAGCCTCATTCCCAAGACCTCACACACCTTCAAACATGGTGAGAGCTAGCAAGGAATGAGGAAAGATGAAGAGGAAGAAGATGTATCTTACGAGAAAGAAGTATTCTCCTCACATAATCACTCTTATAGCATAGCTTAGCTTAGTAGCTAGCATGGTAGAGGAGATGAGCATGCCATTGGAGCTTGGCTCTTGGTTGGATTTGCATTCCATAGCCAAGATTTGTTGGTGTAGGCCTCTACTTCTCAATGCTTGGAGAAGGAGATGAAGTTCTTGCTCAACACATGAGTTGTGTGTGTGTGTGTGTGTGTGTGTGTGTGTGTGTGTAGCAAAATTAGTTAGCCAAAAAATGCCAAATCCCTCTCTTCTTGGTCGACCCCCCTTCCCATTTTCTCTTGTTGGCTTCACATTGGCTCCTGCAGATCTTAGCCAATAGCAATTAAGAAGCATAGTTGATAATATTGTGACAAGTGTCCCCCTTTCCCCTTTTGTGAGAGCTTTAGGCAATTAAAATAATTTATATAAACTCTCATTGGACCTTTTAGCCTTCTAGCCCATTAGGCTGCTGAATGCTCATTGGACCCCTTGGTAAACTGTCCAATAGTCTTCTAGGGAGCTTAATTTCTATTGGTTCTTATATCAAGAATTTTTAAATTGATTAGACTAATTTCACTCTAGCATAATTCTCATTGGTCCACCTCTATGGCCATCCAATAGGATTTGAGGGGAGATTGGGGGCATTTGGGCTAGGAGCCTGCCATGTGTCCATTATTCCCTTTGTGTAAAGGGAGAGCTTGGGTGTGTGTGTGTGTGTGTGTGTGTGTGTGTGTTTGTGTTTGTTTTTTTCTCTTCCTCTACCTTTAGGGCTCGCCCCCTCCTTCCTAGGGATGTGGGAGGACTTTTTAGTCTTCCCGTAACTATCCAATATTCCCCACTTTTGGCCATTGGACTTTTTAAATAAATTTTGGAACCTTAGCTTATGGAAGTATGAATGGAGTTGAACCTTAGGTCTTCAAAGCTCTAATGATGCACATTGCTCTTTTGCAGACTATCCCCCTTTGGATCCCTATTTTCACTTCCTTGGATCCCTCCTAAAATCGATATGGCAACCTTACCAATATTCTAGCTTTTACTTCCCTGGTACCTCCCCATATTAAATGATCAGTTTAACAAGAGAAAATCATTTGGGAGAATTAGATATTAGTTTTTATGACATGGACCTAACGGAAACATCCTTTGAAAACTTAGAATGTTGCATCTTAGCCAAAAAACATCCTTCACAAACGTGTCTGACAGGTGCTTCAAGAGGCGGCAAAGAAGCAACCATATTAGATTTTTGCAAATGCAGCTCAAACTGGCAAAATTCAGATGGCCAAAATGTGCATGCCAAAGTTTTGCATCTGAAATATCCTTTGAATCCAAAATTGCATTTGCAAAAATTTGCCCACACTTGTCATACAAAGTGAGCTTATACAGCCCACATCATAAAATACAAGATGCAACAATTTCATAACCAAAACGGAGATCATGTATTGTACAGCTGTCATCCACAAATTTGACTACAAGACCAAGTCTAGCATTAGGAAGAGAATGGGGTTTAGGAGGGCCTCTTTATTTGGAATTTTAAGGAAATGAAACCTTTAGTATTAAGAAATTAATCAAAGGACAACTTTTGAATTCAAACAGGCTTAACAGCTAGTTTATTTGAATTCAAAGTTTCCCCCCAAAATGAAATTTAAATATAGCGGGTAAAACCATATCATGTAGCATGTCTATGGAAAGAGCTTGACACATAGATTGCAGAGCTATGATCTCCGCGCAAATTGGAGATCATATGTGGGAGTTATGGAAGGCCAAAAATCATAAAATCATCCACCTCCTTTTTGGGGGAACAAGTGCATCCTTTGACCACTCTTACACATCTCTTACACACCCACCATTCTTGCACACATGGCGTACACCTATTTGTCAAAATGTTAATCACCTTCATAAGCTCATGGAAAATAAAGAGGCCCTCCTACACCCCATACTCTTCCTAATGCAAGTGCAGATACAGACAAAAGATTCTTCTTGATCCTAGGTACATAAAGTGCATCAACAAGTGTGAAAGAACTACCATTTGCAGGAGCAGTAAACACAATCTTTCCAACTCCCTGAACCGGATAAGAGGCATTGTTGGCACAAGTAATTAAATTCCCATGAGGGACAGACTCAAGAGAGGTGAAAAAATCATGATGTAAGGTAGTGTGCTTTGTAGCACCACTGTCAAAATACCACACATGCAAATCTACAGCAACTGACATGCATGCATCATGGATAGCAGGATTATAGGTACACATTGCACTAAAAGCCCATTTTGCATCAACATCAATGTCACAGTTCCTTTCACAGAAGACTCAACAATAGTTGCATTTGTAGTAGAACCAGCATTTGCAGTGGAACCACCCTCTTTCTTCTTAGCCTCTTTTGCCTTCAACTTTGGACATTGCTTGATCAAGTGATCATTAGCTTTACAATAATGGCAACACATCTTCTTTTTTCCCTTATCACCAAAATTTCTAAACGATTTTTTTCCAGCTGAAGTATTAGGAACATGTGATTTTCCATTGGTGAAAGAACCATAAGAAGTGGCTGCATTGTTGTTACCACCCTTTCTTTTCAATATCGGTGTGATCGTTGTCAGAGAATTGTGCAAAGCCTGTGTGCATTGAGAGAAGTGCAGGCGAGGCCCTGCTGGTGTGAATTGTCTTTTCTGAAGGTGTTTTTTGAAGGTGTTTTTTGAGAGGACAGGGGTGATGTGAATACCTTGACCTTTATAGGGGCCATCGTGTGTGTGTCGGGTGTATTCCCCATTCCCCCTCTCCATCTTTTGGTGCCCCCACGGAGGAGCACATTGATGCTCCTGTTTGAAGTCCAAGCGGTGATTTTGGTGATGTCAAAGGTGCAGCCTTTAAAGAGCAGGTGCTGTTAGAGAAGTAATGGCTTCGATGGGATTTCCCATTTTCACTGGTGTTGAAGATGAAGAAACGTGGCTCCAAGACTACGGATTGTTCGTGTTGGAAAGAGGTTTGTTGAGGGAAGAAGGTGCGGTACAGGTGTTTCAACTCCTGGTTCGTGGTAAAGCGAGGCCATGGTTTGGTGGCCTGCAGAATGAGGAAAAGGTGGATTTGCAGCCCTGGAAGTGGCTTTTCGAAGCAGATATGTTGCGGATTTTCAGCCAAACGAAGTAAAGAGAAAGCTAGACGGTTTGACGCAAAGCTTGGAAGGGGATTTTCAAGCATTTTTATTGGAGTTCGGATCCCTTTGGGAAAAGATGATAAAGGTAATTGTTGTTGAGAATGTTGGGTTTTTAAAATTGAGCAAGTTCATGGATTTCCTGCATGAAGAAGTAAGAGACAAGGTGGAGATTGATGGACCGGTGTCATATGAAGAAGCGGTGGCTCTGAAAAATGGACGAACCAAGAATATTCTCAAGAAGAGGGAAGCTAGACGGAGTTTTCTAGATGTTGTGATGCCAAAGCAAGTTGATGTGGTGGTAACCAAGCCAAGGATGGTGCAATGAGAAGTGCATGTGCGAGAGGAACTGAGGGTTCTGTGGTTGTAGAGGGCTCCAATTATGGAGGATGTGCAGGTGGTTCCAGATTGGGCAAAGGAGGTGTTGCCAAGCTCAAGTGTGGCTGTAGAAGCTCCATTGAAGTGTGGTAAAGACCAAAGAGTACGGTTTGCAGATGAGGTCAAAGTAGTAAATCTAGAGGAGCTTCCCAAGATTGAGATAGAGGAAGAGATTGAGCCAAGTGACAGTAGCTCTATGGATGCTGACACGAGTTGGGAGACCGAGTCCTCTCAGTCAAGGTATGATGAGTTTGATCTCTTGCAAGTGAGTGGAGATGCGGTGAATGCATGTGAAGAGCAAGGATCGGTGCAAACTGTTATGTTCAATAGAGACCAGGTGGAGGAGCTCAAGCCTACAGGTGATGATATGCAGGTGAAGGTGATGTGCGGTGCCATGTTAATGGCCATGCTATGAAAGTGGCAGTGGAGTATGACATGGTAGTGCAACATGTGCAGGTTTTTGCCAAGAGGGATGGAGAAAACTTGCCTAGGGGAGAAGAGGAAGATAATGCGATAGAGAACGCGTTTCTCTCTTCCTTGATGGAGCATGATGCAGTAGTAGAGGAGATGCTTGAAGGGTAGATAATTGAAGCCGACAGGCATGTTGTGTTAGTAGACCTCGAAGGGCCGATTGATGAGGGAGATCTTGATGATGTTGGAATTGAGTGCTTTGCATGTGAGAAGGCAAGCATGGAGCCAAAGTTAGAAGTGTTTCCAATGTTGCAAGTGAGATATGTGGCAGAGGGTGCGGATTCCCAGATTGTGTCCAAGATTTCTAGGGAAGTTTGTATATGGTGGTTGAAAGGGATGCTGATAAAAGTGGTTGTGTAGTTGGCTGTTGAGCAGGTACAGGATTTACTGGATGAGGATTTAGCTTTACATGGTTGGGAGGGTGGGTTAAGTATGTAAGATATGTCAGGTCTGTTCAATGCGAGCGATGGTGCAGGTATGTCTTTGGATCGTGATCATGGTGGTGCTCTATTTGATGTGTTTAGGGATGCTTTGTTGCGAGTGGGCATTATGCCATTGGGTGGATGGAGTGGTAGGAGTATACTATTGGCAGTTTGCGTGTGTGGTTAGCTATGTGCCTTGGTGTGGCACTATGCAAGGGTGTTACAGGTGGGTGAAAGAGACCAATGGAAGGTGTTTGACCCAAGCGGATGAGGGCAGGTAAATCAAGGGGTTGGGCAACCCGTAGGAGAAAATGTGGCGGGGGTGACAGATGCCATGTTTAGTACATGTGGCTTTGTGGTGTGTAGAGAGTTTGTTTTGGTGTTGTAGTTTTTTAGTGCAATAAGCCTATGTGTGGTTGAACATAAATGTTCAACTAGGGGGTGGGCAATGATGGTGCAGCCAAAGTTGGTTTGTGCAGGAACGGACTCTATACCAAGCTATGGGTGCTAGTAGGTGCAGGACAAAGGGCCAAGGCCAATGTGGAGAACCTGGGTAGGCAAATGACAGTGGAAGTTTATGTCTAATTCAGGTTTTTTGGTCAAAAAGGGCCCAAGATGGTCCAGTGGGAGTAATAGGTAAAGGTGCTTGAGATGCTAATTTGGTGCTCTAGAATATGATTTTCGAGATTCTCTACAAGTTGGTCCAGACGGCTCCTCAAACAGAGTCCCGGTGTGAAAGTTATGATTGTCTGAAGATGGAATGCTTTGCAGATCCTTGAGGGGCAGGGCAGGTACATATAGGTGGCCAAAACTGGGATCAATGGATACACTTGAAGTGTTTGAGCTATGGAGCATGCCGGTGTTTTTGGATTGTCAATCGGGTCTGATACGGGTAAGTTACGACATGTGGAATATTTACCGGGGGTCGGGTATGTGCTCACCGGGCCGCGTTGATAGGTGCACTGACATGCATGGTTTTAGAGCTCGACAAGATTCTGAAAAATTGCATGCAATGTGGGGAGTCAGCCAAATTTTGTGGCACGTTGATTGGAGTCCTGGGCATCGAGATGGCCCAGTTCAAGCTGGCAGGCAAGAACGACAGAAAGGGATCGAATGGTTTTTCCCATTTTGGGACGTGGTAACCAAGGCCAGGGTGACATCAAGTGGTGGAGGAGAGATGGGATTCGAAATCAGTAAGATGGAGTTCCCATGCGATATGCTCGGAAAACTTATTTGGCAAATCCGTGCACATAGAAGCACCGACCATGTGGGAAACGAACACAAGAGCCTCCTTAGTTGTAAAATAAAAGAAGCAAAGGGTGGCTGGAGTTGGAAAAAAGAAAGGGAAGGGAATTCAAGAGCTAATGCGGAAAAAAAAGGTTTTGAAGGAGAGTTAAGGAGCAATAGCGTCCGCGCTATTGCGAGGTGGGACGTTTTTAGAAAGTTGGGGTGAAAGAAAGTGAAGGCAGTGTTTTTGACATGAGTTTTTTTTCCCCCCTTTGGGATTGGGGGGAGGAGGAAGAGATTTGGAGGAGAAAGGAGATATTTGTGCGCTCGATGATCGAAGCCAGCGCAGAAGAGCATCGTCTGTGAAGCGGGTCAAAAAGGTCGAGTGCCTTGCAGAGAAGGCGGCTAGCAAAGGCTACCAAGATGCGGAGCTACTGTTGGAGCAAAGCCAATGGTTGATTTTCTATCAAGCTGTGAGCCAATGTAGTCGAGTTTGGAGAGAAGTTTGTGCCCCTCTATGTGAAACAGTGATGGCCATGGCACGGCCTAGAGCAGACTATACAGATCTTGTACATGGTTTTTTTCTTTGAAGGAGAAGCTATCATGGCTGATTTTGGCATCGTCTTTCCCCCCTTCCCCCTTTCTTCTTTGCTCGTCTCCAGGGTGTGTTGTGCTGGTGTGTGTGAGCGTGTGCACCCCCCGGGCCCCTTGTGTGTGTGAGAGAGAAAGACAGAGAGGTGTGGAGATGTGGAAGAGCTGGAAGCAAGCAATATCGGTGTATCGCTGTCGGAGAATTGTGCAAAGCCTGTGTGCGTTGAGAGAAGTGCACGCAAGGCCCAGCTAGTGTGAATCGTCTTTTTTAAAGGTGTTTTTTGACAGGACAGGGGTGTTGTGAATACCCTAAGCTATATAGGGGCCATTGCGTGTGTGTCGGGTGTATTTTCCATTCCCCCTCTCCAATGATATTGGATACACGATATGTTTAACCTTACACTTCAGCATGGCATGCCTCATGATTGGAGTGCAAATTGGATCAAACCTTTTCACAAAGGAAGAGATGTAAACAATGTGAATAGCTACCGCATTATAGTGGTTGTTTCTTTGATGGAAACTTTATTTGAATGTATCATGGAGATGAAGATAAGTGAATGGGCTGAAAAGAACGGCAAAGGTGCGCTTGGAAAAGCAAGTTTTTGAAAGCATCATAGCACTATTGATCATGTTGTCACTCTTCAAGTTCTTATGGAAGCGTCTCGTTTGAAAGGAGAAAAGTTGTATTATTGCTTTGTGGATTTCAAGAAACCTTTTGACATCGTATCACGAGGAAATATTTGGCGACGTATGCAAAGCCTTGAAGTGACGAGAGAATTTATGCATGCAGTCTTTCGCATCTACCAAAAAGTGATATGTCGACTACGTATGGGAGATGGAATTTCAGAATTTCTTGCAAGCACCATTGGAGTCAAAAAAGGATGCCCAATTTCCCCAACTCTCTTTGGGCTTCTCATTGATGGATTGGAATGCATGGCTCTTGATTTTATGCAGCAAGAAGGCATAGAAGAGGTTAAGATCGGAAATCGGTGATCATGCTTTTGCTTTATGCCGATGATGTAGTGCTCTTGGAACATACCTTAGAAGATGAACAAAAGCTTATGAGTGTCTTGGAACGCTTTTGCCTACATAGCGGGCTGATCATGAATGGATCCAAAACCGGGATTATGCTTGTAAAGACCCTCAATGGCAAAAATCCATGCATTGTATACAACAATGAGCAACTTGAAGTGGTAGATCGCTTCAAGTACCTTGTCCTTGAGGTTCCATCCAATCATAAATAGAAGGATTGCTCAATGTTTTGCTTGGAAGCCAGAAAGATGGCTTATTATGCATTTGAGAACATGTGCAATGCTGGAGAGATCAAGTGTTTGCCTCTCAAAAAGTACCTCTTTGATACATTGGTGACACCGGTGCTTCTTTATGGAGTGGAGGTGTGGGGTGGTAGAATCGGGAAGTCTACTTGGAAAGAGTTTGAGAATATCCAAAAGCATTTTCTCACCAACTTTCTCCAAGTCAAGACACAAACACCATACATGCTCTTACTTCTTGAGTCCAAATCGCTTCCCATTGAGGTCTGGGGCATGCAAAGGGTTGTGGAGTACATGCGTAAGACACAACATAGCCCTTTGTATCGACTTCCTATAATCGCATATGAAGCAAGTCAAAAGGTCCAAAAGACATGCAAGAGCAAAATACTAAGTTTGGGGTGGATGCTTGATATCAAGAAATGGTTTGGAAGATGGGATGCATGTCACTTCATCAGGGATGCACCGATCAACTCCCAAGTTAATGAGGCCTTCTTACAATGCCAATGTATCACAGCTTGGGAGAAATGCAGAGGTTCTCGCTTCAACCATTACACCACACACATTTTCCAAACTATAAATCTCTCTTCTTCTCTGAATGAGGTAACCAAACCCATCCCTACATCTTTGTCCCCATCCCATTGAGTGCAATCCGTACCATTGCCTCCATTCATCTTAGCTCCCATTCTCTACGCTGCGAGAAATGACGTTGGGGCACTAGCGAGGAGTCTCACAGACTTTGCACCTTATGCCCTCGTCAAGTGCGAGAGTGAGTACCACATACTACTTGAGTGCTCAGCTTTTGACCACATTAGGTCCTCTTTTCACCATATATTCAGTCATGAGCTCTCCCTACATACCTTCCTCTCCCAACCAGGATGTGGACTCTCTATTGCGATGCTCATTTTAGTCACTTTTGAGCATCAAGAGTCACCTATGACCTCCACTCACACCACATGACACGTTCATTTGGTCATGGGTCATATTTGACCTTCAAGGAAGACGAGAGAACTCTCTCTCTCTTTCTCTATCCCTCTCTATCCTTGTACTTCAATATGGTATGCCTTATGATTGGAGTACTAATTGGGTTAAGCCTTTGCATAAAGGAGGGGATGTAAAGAATGTAAACAACTACCGGACTATAATCATTAAGTCTCTTACGGAAAATTTGTTTGCGTGCATAATGGTGATGAAATTGAGTGATTGAGTTGAAGAGAATGACAAGCGTGAAAAAGGACAAGCGGGTGTTTGTCGATGCCATAGCACCATTGATCATCTTGTCACTCTTCGTGTTCTCATGGAGGAAAGTCGGAAGGCAAGCGATTGTATTGTTGTTTTGTGGATTTTAGAAAAGCCTTTGATAGGATTCCATGTAACAATTTGTGGAGGAGGATGGAAGAACTCCGAGTGCCAAGTGAGTTTATAATTGCGGTTTCTCGAATCTATGAGAAGGTGATTTGTCAATTGCGCATGGGAAGAGAATTTAAAAAAAAAATTGTAAGCACTATTGGGGTTAAATAAGGATGTCCATTGTCACCAATTCTCTTTGGTCTATGCATCGATCAATTGGAACAAATGGTACTGGACTTTATGCAAGAAGAAGGCATTGAAGAGGTCACTTTTTGGAATGCGGTAATCATGCTTTTTTTGTATGCGGATGATGTAGTGCTTCTAGCACACACTTTAGAAGATGCACAAAATCTTATGGTTGTCCTTGAGAACTTTTTCTTGCATAGAGGGCTGATTGTGAATGAATCCAAAACAAAGGTTATGCTTGTGAAAACCAACCATAAGGAGAAGCCATGCATTGTGTACAACAATGACACACTTGAGGTTGTTGAGAGCTTTAAGTTCCTTGGCCTTGAGGTTCCGTCCAATCACAAGTGGCATGAATGTGCTATGCATCATTTCAAAACGGGAAAGAGAGCATATTATGGATTTGAGAACATGTGTAATGCGAGAAACATCAAGTGTTAGGTTATCAAGAAGTATCTTTTTGATGCATTGTGACATCGGTTCTTCTTTATCGAATTGAAGTGTGTGGCGGGAGCATCTCAAAGTCTACTTGGAAAGAGTTTAAGAATGTCCAAAAGCGTTTTCTTACAAACTTCCTCCAAGTTAAGACACAAATACGATAAACGCTCCTATTTCTTGAGTCGGGATCTCTTCCAATTGAGGTTATGGGCATGGAAAGTGTTGTGGAGTACATGATAAAGATGCATCAAAACCCCTCACATCGTCTTCCTACAATTGAATGGGAAGCAAGCAAAAAAGTTCAAAAGACGCATAAAAGCAAGATCTTGAGCACGGGATGGATGGAAGACATAGAGAAGTGGTTTGGAAGATTGGATCCATTACACTTGCTACATGATGCTTCAATTGACTCCCAAGTGAATGAAGCTTTTCTACAACGCCAATGTATTACAGCTTGGGAGAAATCATGTGGGTCACGCTTCATACATTACACCACCCATATTGCCCCCAACTACAAAACCATGTTCTTCGTCGCTGAAAGAGAAAACCGTACTCAATTTTACATGCTTGAGCCTATCCCCTTGTTGGCGATATGCACTATCGCAACCATTCGGCTTAGCTCCCTTTTCCTTCGAAGCGAGACAGGGTGTTGGGGCAATGAAGAAAAGTCAAATCAATTGTGTGCATAATGCTCACTGCAAGTTCGAGAGTCTGTGTACCACACAATACTAGAGTGCTCAGATTTTGATCACATTCGAACTTGCTTCTCTCACATTTTTAGCCATGACTTTGACCTACACACTTTTGTCTCCTAGCCACAGTGTGGTCTCTCCATTGCGACTCTCATCACCACAATTTTGGAGCATCAAGAGTCGCCCATCAGCCATACACATACTACATCACATGTAAGTTTGGTCCCTTAGGTCATATTTGATCTCCAAGGATGATAAAAATCTCTCTCTCTCTCTCTCTCTCTCTCTCTCTCTCTCTCTCTCTCTCTCTCTCTCTCTCTCTCTCTCTCTCTCTCACAGAATCCATTGCCTTACAAATCTACCACACTAGATTGTAGAAAGGTTTCTCTATAGGTCAAAGACAAACGCGATAAATCCCCTTCGATGAAAACGTCGCAAAAAAACTGAATCTCTTCTTCGCTCGAACCAAATGTGTGTGTGTGTGTGTGTGTGTGTGTGTGTGTGTGTGTGTGCGTGCGCGCGCGCTCGCATGCGTGTTGTTGTGTTTGTGGGAGAGAGACAGTGAGCGTGTGGGAGGTGTAGGAAGGGGGAGGGAGAGAGAGAAAGCGAGGGTGTTGGAGGTGTAGGAGGGGGGAGGATCTTGAAGCAGGCACGATGGCGGAGAGGAAGAAGGTACAGTATGCCGCAACGTGGCATACTCTGTCCTTCTTTTTTTAGGTGCTAGGAATTACAGTGACTATTACCGTGAACATTACCGCATCTATTACCGTGATTATTGCTGTGCAACCTCATTTCAATGGATACAAATGTATCCGAGGTTGCGGAGGGGGGGGAGGGGTACAAACCACCCCCTCTACCTTTAGATATCAACAATTTTCTTTATGGCCTTTTGAGTTTTTTTATGAAGACTTCTAATTTTTTTATGAATACTTATTTTTGTAGTACTTTTATATATTTTCTAAGTGCACTTTTAAAGTAATTTTAGATATTTTCAATAAAAAAAATTAACCCATTTAGTGTGCACACCGATTGTACTTTATTTTAAAAAAATAAAGGCACTTATTGCACCTTATTTCCTTTGATATATAGTCATTTTTTATTAAAAGTATCTATTTTTTAATTAACTGTTTATTTTTTAGGGCACATATGACTAAATAACAAAATTCTCTTTTACTATATAGTCTTTTTTTATTGAAATATATCTATTTTTTAAATTCACTGTTTATTTTTTAGGGCACATATGACTAAAAAAAAATTTGTCGCGTGTGCAGGATGTGGATTGGGATTATCGTGGTCCCCCTAGAGGGCCTGAGCGCGATCGATGGCTCAAGGAAAAACTCCATTGTCCTTGCGCCAAGTGCAAAAGGGAAATCCCTCGCTTGAGGCGCATTGCATTGGAGCACGTGGAGAACGAAGGGCTTTGGCATCCTCAAAAAAGTGCTCGGAGAGATGAGAGTGCCACTCACCCCTCACTTGAGGAGGTGTCCCATTGGTCTGTGTTAGATGGTGGTGCACAGGTGCACAAAGCCAAAAGACAAAGGCAAGAGCTATTGGACGAATCGGGTGCACTACATGGTGATCCTCCAATTATCTCTACTTTGACAGCTCCTTTTCCCTCTCAGTCGCACTTTAATGCAGAGGATGAGCACATGTTCGACATGTGTGATGACTTACTAGCTCATGAACGTTACCTGTGCAAGGAGGATTGCCAACCATGCACTCAACGGGCAACAACAAGGGAGGACAGATTGCAGATGGCGAGTACCCGAATACCTCTTTATGACGGTGCATAGTACTCGGTGCTCCGTGCATCGTTGGAAGTCCTCAACTTGCAAGTGAAGTTTGGTTGGAGCAATGCAAGTGTCGATGTACTCCTTGGGTAAGTTTGAAATATGACTTTTTTATACGTCTATTTCGCTTTATGGTACCGCCTCCTTACAATTGTATTAATTCGCATGTTTGTTGTAGTTTGATGGGAAAAATGTTGCCAAAAGATCACCACATGCCTCCAGATCGTCGACAAGCTAGAGCGTATGACACTACACTTGGAATGGAGTATGAGCGCATCCATGCATGTGTCAACGATTGCATGCTATATCGCAATGAGCATGCACATGCTACCTCATGTCCCGTGTGCGGGGAAGAAGGATACAAGACCGGAGTGAGCGGGCCACACCTACCCCGCAAGGTATTGAGATATTTTCCTTTAATTCCTTGCATTCAACACATGTTTAAAAGTAGGTCTACCGTGGAGGTTCTCGTGTGGCACGCCAACCACTGCTCAAATGATGGAATGATGCACGTCCCTTCTGATTCACCTGCATGGAGGCACATCGAAACTCCTTGGCTAGAGTTTATGTGAGATCCCCAACCCGCCAATACCAAGATCGGGATGGGATCCTTGACAGGTCTCTAGGTCTGATAAAAAATCAGAGTCTCTAAACAAGAAAAATCCAAGGAATAGACCTTTACCATTGACAATGGCTTGGGTCTATAGCCTTAGAAGAAGACCTAGTCCTGTCTCGTAGCGGAAACGGGACTATCGTATTAAAGTCCAAAAAAAAATCTATTTCGGCCCTATAACTTCACAATTTGGGCTAAGGTATCCTCAAC
This sequence comes from Adiantum capillus-veneris, assembly GCF_014529385.1. Classification (NCBI taxonomy): domain Eukaryota; kingdom Viridiplantae; phylum Streptophyta; class Polypodiopsida; order Polypodiales; family Pteridaceae; genus Adiantum; species Adiantum capillus-veneris. Next base: position 141,160,124 of record NC_140954.1, read on the forward strand.
CAATGCTTTTTTTCCCCTAACAAATGTGAGGACACAGTCGCTGGTGGACTCCTCTTCCAAGTGAAGAAGTTTTCTAAACGTTTTAGTGCGTAGGGATGGATAGTTACCTGACTAATCAGGTCCCACTGTCCATGATTGACTACCTTAGTCAATCCCCACTTACCACCCCGCACTCACACATAATTCATTTGTTATTTAATTACTACCACATTCTTATCACAATTAAAATAATGATTTCTTTTATCCTTCATAACTAGATTTCATTAAAACAGCCCTTGAAAACAGTATTGAAAACATTCTCTTTGCAAACAGACATCTTTAAACTTAAGGCAGGGTACTGTCAATCAAAATATTGTCCATAATAACCATGACCAGTACTCTTCTTATCTCAAGACCACCTAAGGGTGAAAAAAACGGCACCCATTCCTTATTCATAATCCGGAGTGGATAAACCCCCACCCAAGGTTCCGGGTGCCCATACACCAAACCAGTTGCCATGACAACCGGGCAGCTCCCCTAGGATAAAAACGGTCTCCTAACTTATGTAGAAACATCAAGACATGACACGGAGTAGAAACTCATCGTTTATAGGGGTAACCGACTTATCCGTGGCTGGAAAGCTATCATTATCATCAATTTATACCAAGGAGTCGGAGGTGTCTTGAGACAAGTTGTCTTAAGGATAATCAATCATATCTTTCCTAATTCAACCAGTTTTAACCCAGAAAATTTTTTCCTACTATATAAATAAATGCACATTGGTTTCTTGGAAGTTACCTTCCGTTTTTCACCAACTATTCCTTTTCTGATTCTTACTCACTCCTTACGTATGCAATGTTAACTTATAAAAGAAATTAAACTATTTAAAGACTTAATTGAATAATAGAAAACCCAGCTAGGACTGATCGGCCATCTGCTGCTGCGCTGGCGCCTGAATACTCTCCTCCGTAGGCTTACTACTAGGCCCAGCGTCATCGTCGTGCGATGCTCTAGTTCTTTTTAAAGCTCTGCCCTCATCATCAGATGTAGGATTGGCTTGCATCCTTTTAGGTGCCATAACTTCTTATCCTTATAAAAAGGACGTCTAATCATTAGGTAAATTATTCAAAATCTAGACTTAACCTTTGTATTCAATCGTAATCCATCCAAGGTTAAATTTATAGTTTTAATTGGTAAGCTCTTGACTCAGTAATTTCTTATTTGCCTATATAGACATGATAACTTTTTCCACAGCTTCCCTAAGGGTTTACTAAGCTCTTCTAATATTCTTATAATTTTCTATTTCTTTTTCCTAATTTCCCCATCGAATTTTAAGCTTGGAATCTGCTTATTTTGAGCTTAATATTTATTCTATTTATTTTCTCTCAAAGATTTCATTTCCTCAACTTTATATCATAGGTTTACACTTACAATAATTTTCTTAAAAACTTTTGACCGTAAAGTCAGTCTATTTTAATTAATCTTTTGCTAAAAAGAGGACTTTTGGTCAATTACAATTCCCTAACTCACTAGTTAACTATGGTATAATTATCACAAGTAGATAAGGATATTTTTGACCTCTCGTAATTATCTTATTATTTTCTCACTTGATTATATAATTTCCATCTTTAATTTTCAGCTAGAATTAGTATAATTTAACTTAGATAAATAATTATACTAAGTTTCTAAACTTGAAATAATTATCACCACCTCTTTATTATATAGTATAACTCTAATAAATAGAATGTAATCATATAAAATGATTTACTAATTTTCCCCTTTAAATTTTAGCCAGAATTAGTATATTTTGACTTGGATAAATATCTATACTAAGTTTTTAACTTTGACATAATTATCACGGTCTTTTCATCATGTAATCTAGCTCTAATAAATAGCATGTAATCATATAGCATGATTTACTAATTTTCCTCTTTAGTTTTCAGCTAGAATAGCATAATTTGACTTAGATAAACATCTATACTAAGTTTCTAACCTTGACATAATTATCATGCCTTTTTTATCATATAAGCTAACTATGATAAATAGTACCTAATCATATATCATGATTTGCTAATTTCTCCCTTCAATTTACCCTTAAAACTAGTGTTTTTCAACTAAGATAATTAGCTAAACTAATTATCTATCATTAAGATAATTATCACAGGTGTTTTAAGATGTTTCTTACCTCTAATAATTATCTCAAAGAATTTTGGATTAGTTTTCTATTTTCCCTCTTTTATTTTCTCTTAAAAACAGTGTAATTCTAACGAGATAATTAGTTAAACTAATTATTTGAGATTAAGATAATCATCATGGGTTTCAAAAGATGTTTTTTTCTCTGATAATTATCTCAAAGAATTTTGGATTAGTTTGGTATTTTCCCCCTTTTGTTTTCTCCTAAAAACAATGTAATTCTACTGAGATAATTAGTTAAACTAATTATCTGAGTTTAAGGTAGTTATCATGGTTACATAGGATGTATTTTTCCTCTGATAATTATCTCAAAGCATTTTGGATTAGTTTGCTATTTTCCCCCTTTTATTTTCTCCTAAAAACAGTGTAATTCTATTGAGATTATTAGTTAAACTAATTATCTAAGATTAAAATAATTATCACACGTTTCATAAGATATATTTTTCCTTTGATATTTATCTCAAAACATTTTGGATTAGTTTGCTATTTTTTTCCTTTTATTTTCTCCTAAAAACAATGTAATTTTGGTGAGATAATTAGTTAAACTAATAATATGAGATTAAGATAATTATCATGGGTTCCATAAGATGTATTTTACCTCTGATAATTATTTCAAAGCATTTTGGATTAATTTGATCATTTTCCCCTTTACTTTTCTCTTAAAAACAATATAATTTTGCTTAAATAATTATAAAAATTACTCTGAAAGTTAAAAAATATTTTTTTAGCATATTATAAATTTAATTACTACAATTATCATTAAATTTATGGTTAAAATGAGTAATTTCATCCCTAATATAATATAATAATTAATTAGCTTAGTGTCCCTAAGCTTAATCTCAATAATCAACAGAGAATTTTTAATTAGGAGATAATTTTAGAGTATACATAGGTTTAATCTTTATTTAATTAAGAAAACTGTAAATAGGTTAACATAGTTTTACTAATTAAAAAAGGTTAGTGCTAATTACCATTGATTGACCAACTAGAGCTTTCCTCTCTAGTGATTTCTGCGTAGGGGTCCCTTTAGATGAGAGAGAATTTGCCAAGGCTCCGAGTTTGTCTGAAATTGTGAAGCAAGGAGTCCTATTTATAGTTTTCTGGCACTCATAAACTCTCACAGGCTGAAAAAGGCAGTTGCTTGCAAAGCAAGCAACCCCTAGGCTCAAGATGGTGCCCCCTACTGCTAATTGAGTCCCTGGCAGGTTCCACACAGCTCCACATAGCCCCCCCCCCCCCAGCTTCCAGAATCAATTTCTACTATTTTTCCTTACTTTTAATGATTAAACTTGGAAACATCTGCAATTTCTAGAACCTTAGAATAAAAATTCTTTAGCAGTAATAATTACTGAAATCATTCAATTTTACTTAACTAATTAAATTCATAGTGTAACCTTTCAGAGCCTGTAACTTTTTCACATTTTATCGGAATTTGGTTCTGAAAAATTCTAACCCTACTAAAGCTCTGGTTATGGTTCCAAAAATACCAATATTTTCCATAGTTGGATCAGTCTACCATGTTTTCTTAACAACCAAGTTAATTTGATCAGGCTTTGTACAATTTCTAAGGTTTCAGAAACTGGAAACCTTACAGTTTGGGTTGGAGCCTCGACACTTGAGGCTTGGGTTAGCAGATGATGATGTCAACCCCTTCGGCACTAAGTCTACTTACATGGAGCACTTGGCCTCTGGTGATCATCAACTACAATATTTCACCATGGGAGACAACCAAGAAGGGCAATATACTTCTTTCCTTGCTTGTGCCACGGAAGTACAAAGTGTCAGATATTGACGTCTACCTCGAGCCCCTTGTCGAGGAGTTGGAGGAGTTATGGAGAGGCATTTCTGTTGAAGATGTCTCACTTGCAAAGGGGGGGGAGAGAAGCCATTGTGAGGGGAATCCTTATGTGGACTATGCACGACTATCTTGGGCTTGGAGAGGTTTCTGGTATATCCTTTCTTCTCTCTCTCTCTATCTCTCTCTCTCTCTCTCTCTAGCCCTCTATCTCTATAACGATATGATATGTATGCAGGGTTGTCTACATTGGGCCACAATGCATGTCCTACTTGCGGGCCACAATTGGTGACAGATAGGCCCAATGCCTTGCGCAAGGTAATCTATCCAAACAACCATCATTTCTTACCCCAAGGCCATTGCAAGCACAAGGCTCTAGCAAATGGGAAGACACCTCTAAATCTCACGATGGCAGATTGGGAAACCATTTGGTAAGAGCACTAAAACAACAATCCGGCTCCATGTCCTCCACCAAAAGGTATGTCAAGGTATTCCATACTTTTAAGGCTTCCATATTGGAAGGACTAAAAAATACAACACGTGATCTTGGATCCCATGCACATATTCAAGAATGTAGCCCAAACACTATGGGACCACATTATTGGCAAGAAGGACTCTTTGGGTGCGAGGGAGGATTTGAGGCATTTGAAATTTCTCTCCGCCTATGATACTACACGCGGTGCCCCCAATGGAAATAATGTGCTTCCTAAAGCACCATGGATGTTAGCCAAAGAAGAATTAGACAAAGTGAAGGGTACCATTTCTTCTATTCGCGCACCAACATGATGCACGAGGTCGCTAAAGGGTGCTTTCACAAAAGCGAAGAAGGGTGGAAGCGTTCAATTGTATGGGTTGAAGTCCCATGATTGGTACAAGATGCTTCAGGTAATGTCACTCTCGCTATTCTATCTATAGTTTGTGTGTATGACTTTCTCTCACTTTCCCTTCCCCTAATTTACATTGTAGATGTTATTTTCAAACTTGGAGAGCTAGTAAGGTATGCCTCAAGACTCCACTCAACTACACTTTTTTTATGTATACAATAATCTCAACTAGCACTTAGTGTATCCTTGTGTGTTTTCCTGCAGATTTCTGAGCTCCAAGGAAATTAAAATAGATGTTGTGGGATGCATGTCTAACCTCACCATCCTATCTTATTGCAGTATTAGCGAGAACCATGATTAATTTGTCAAACCATGGAACGAAGCTGACTCGACTAGTGCATAGAGGCTACAAGAGGTTGTCAATCTCTTGGAAAACAACTAACATTTCCCATCTAACTCAAGCTACACTCAAGTGACTGAAATCACCAAAAGCCAATCGCTCATCGGCAAACAATTCACATCCGTTACAGCATCAAATGACATCCAAACTTTAGGAAACTTCTAGGACAAGTTTATAAGACCTAAGCACACATGCCTATGGCCTCAAATCCCACATTAGGTCAAGTTCCAAAATCGCAATTATTAACAGCAGTGGATTTTTGACCTAGTCGTTTTCGACTAAGAATGCATCTAAATGCTTAGCAATGATGCCCCAATACCCCGCCTATGCTTAGTTTTTTATTTGAACATGTAAATTCCTATTTATGATGAAATTAGGCCGCGGGTCGACGATGCCAAAAGCTACAAAATACTGTGAATGGCTTACGTCAATGAGTAGAGCTCTTACATGCGGTTGCAATGCAACAAACGTATTCGCAATGTGACAACCGGAGAGGGAGTAGGAAGCGCGAGAAGGAGAGAAGTGATCTCCATTAGCTCACGCTGTGTATTTCTTATCCAAAAAACTTACAAAAATTGGCTTTTATACCTTAGCCAAGGTTTTTGAGTGGTCAAAACTAATAATCTGGAGTTCACCAAAGTTGGGAATTGACTGGTTGATACAATCTGGAAGCTTGTAGCCCCGGCTCATTAATTACAAAGTTTACCAAGAAAATAGGAGTTACAATATTCCTGATTTATCAAAATAATACTTTTTTTACAAGAAGAACTTTGAAAAATGGTGTCCGCGTTAGCTTGTTGCTAACATTCCCCCCTTCCTCGCCTGTGTCATCCCTTGACACAGCTTTATGCGCTAAAGTAGTCTTCGGGTTGACGGCGGGCGAGGCGGTCTTTAAGTGCTTCCAGTGCCTTTTGGTATCTGATTCTTCATTCCTTGTCAGGAACTTGCAAAAATTGCATGGTGACTTGGTTTTTCAGTTCCACCGCTGAGTAGCCTACAAATCTAGATGTGAGGTCGCTTATCACCGGTGCAAATATCTTTGTTCGCCAGGTGAAGAATCCAGTGTGGAATGTTGGATCTTTTTGTAAGGCTGCACGTGCTCTTGTGAACAGAATCAGGTATCTCGGATTCTTGTTCAGCCAACTAAACCTCCCCTTTGGGTGGTCTTTATCTGCACCATCTTCTTGCATATCCTTGTACAACCTTTCTTTTACCTATAAAAGTTATACCTTGATGAGAGGGTACGGCAGGGATAGCTGGTGCCATTGAGCTTTGATTTGATTGGGAGTGAGTTGAGTGACGTTGATAGAGTGTAAAACTCTCAACTCCCAATCCATAGTGGCCTTCCACTGCTCATCCACCTCTAAGGTGATTTTCTCCTTTAGTGCGTCTTCTTCAGCTTTTGATACTTGGACCATTGGCACTGTATCTTCGTCTATGATGTGGACCTGAAAGTCTTCATCACCACTCGGCTCTGTTGTGGACTGCGTCTCAAATTCAAAAAACGAGACCGAGGGAATATCTATTTGGGGCGGCTTTGAAGTTCCTACCTCTTCCTTCGTGTCTAGCTTTCCATCTCTGAGGAGTTGATTTATCTGTTTGAGTTTTGCTATCTCCTTTAGGAGCTCCTCCTCTCTTTGAACCCGCATCAGTGCTAGGTCTCTATGATGTGACTGTTCGAGCTTTAATTCCAGTTCTAAATCCTTGTTTTTCATTTTTAGTGCCTTGTACACTTCATCAGTTCCCTTGCTCGAGGCCACGGTTCCCTTGCTCGAGGCCACGGCTGGGTTTTCTCTGATTTGCAGTAAGAAAATGGCGTGATCATTGATTCTCTGTTCAAAATATTTCAGGGAAGCATTGGCTACATTGCAGGGAAGCATTGGCTGCACTTGAATTTTCTGAGCTGACAAAGAGGTCGTAAGAAATTCATTTGTAACTTTTGTCAGCTGCTCGTCTTTTACCTTGCAGCCATCAGATAATTTAGTGAGGAGGTCACCTAACTCCTCCATTGCTTTTTGTTGTTTATCCTGGCTATCTGATGTTGTTCCGCCTCTGCCTTCAGTTGTTGCACTTGTCTTTGGATATTAGTAATAATTATCATCCTGTCTTCGAGCTCTCCTTGAAGAGCGTCGATCACCATTTCTAGTTTCTTGGCCTTTGTGGTGCAGTTCAAAGCTGCAGGATGGAGTTTCTTGATCATTTCCTGTATCTCGCATGCATATTCATTGACCTGTATTATAACTTCATCATTGGACTTCCACTCCTCCTGTCTTGCCAGTTGGGATGTGCTTGCAGCCTCATGTGTTGCTTCTTGCTGCGTCGTAATTGCTGGTGGTTCTGTGGAGGTGGATGATTGTTCTTCATCTTGGCCATCCTGAGGCTTTGATGCCTCGGCAGTTTCTGGCTGAGTAGAAGTAGATGGTGTGCTCTCAACTCTTACTGTCTCTTTAGGTGTTGGCCTTTCTGCCTTCTCTGGCTTGGGCTCCGTCTCATGTGTAGTGGTATGCTCTTTTTCTGTATCTACTTCCTTATCAGTTTCTTCCACCGGCTTTTGAGTTTCTTCTGCTGCTTGCTCGAGTTCTGGCTCGGTTTCTTTTTCCTCATGTCCTTCGGTGTGGTCAGCTTTTTGTGTAGATTCTGTTCGTTGAGTGGATTCCGAATCTTTTTCTTTTTCAGTCTCTGCTTCTTCATTGGTACCTTGGCCTAGTGGTGATGGTGGTGGGCTAGGCATGGGATGGTCCTGTTGTTCCGCGGTGGTGAGGTGGGTCGGGGAGATCCCTGGCTTTGCTCTTGAGTATCCATTTCCTCAGTTTTCTTTGCCTCTTCTTCTGCCTCTTTCAGCTTTAGGGCTTTGGCCTCTTGGTACATTCTTTCGAAATAATCTGTTGGATCATCTGCCTCTTTTCTTGTATGATGCTTTGTTCGAGGTCCTTTCAGTCCTATGGGTACCCACTTTTCTGGGTCCTTTCCTTGTGCTTGCCTACTGCGCTGGTAAGCCTGTTTTTCTCTTTCAAAACGCGCTTGTTTTTTAGCTAGCTCCTCTTGGTGGGCAGCCACAGCTTTCCTCTTCGTCTCTTCCCTCCTAGCTCTCTTTTCTTCGTTGTCAGAGCTCTCGCTATTGTGTCACTCTGGTGAGCTGTCATCTGATTCATCACCTGATTTAAACGATCTTTTACCTGATCTTGTAGCTCTTGGAGAGGGTTGTGCTACCAAGATCCATGTATTCTGATCAGGGGCAGGTGGTAGGTTGTCGGCATGATAGGCTATTCTTGTCAACACTTCTAGCGTGCCCAAGTATGTGATTTTACCCTCCTTCTTGGTGGCCTTCAAGGTTGTCAAGACATACTGCGTGTGGTCCACAGGCTGCCTTGCTGTTGACTTAAGAACCTAAGTAAAGGTGGTGGCCACGGCGTGATTTGGTGTCATGTACATTGGTGGCCTTTCTGCAAGAAAATGAAAGTGTTGATGGTACAAACGGGCTGGATCTTCCACCTGTTTGTGGATAAGATCGGTGAATGTGGTCGTGGTTATCTCCTTGGTAAATGTGCCTGCGGTTTTTCTGTCTCTTGCCCGCATGGTCATTCCTTTAGTGGGGCAGTTTGAGTGCCTCTGCCACTATTTCTTTTGTGATTACTACCTCGACCTTGTTCACTTGGGTGTCTGATATCTGGGCGGTTCCGTCTTCTTTGATTGTGGACAGAAGCTCGTAAGCTTTCTGAAAGTCCACTCCGCAAGGCTCTTGTTCGTAGAAATGCCTGAGTCCCAACCTGCAGGTAGCCTCTTTGGTTTCTGGCTTGGTAGCTACATCATAGACTTCTTTGGGCACGAGTTGCAACTCCACCTGATGCCCTTCTTCACTCTTGAATCTCCCAGTAAAGATGGTAGTGTGGTGTTCTTCTAGATCTTCTTTAGAAAGATAGGATGCTTATACCGCTTTGATTGACTCGGGGTCCAGTTGATACGCAGGCAATTCTTGTAGTTTCTCTTTTTGGTTTAGCTTGCTTGGCCTTCTCCGCGGCTTGCATTGCTCCTGTTAAGTGTGAATAGAGTGCAAAGTTAGCAGATTTGTCGGATTTTTCTTTGGAATGTCCCTTTAGATTGAAATGCTGATAATCTGGTCCAAATTGCTTCAAATCAATTTTTGAACAAGCAAAGATACATAAAATCATGCAAGGAACAAAACCGTATGGTCAAAACAAAAATTTGCAACCAAAGTAAATAATCGCGATTATTCACAACTAAGGAAAGTTTTCAACTTTTTGCAAACTTGACTTTATAGGTTTGAAGTATATGCCAAATACATGCTCTGAGTTAAATATGGGCTCATTTGGATGCACAGGTTGAAAATGGTACCAGATTTTGGCTTTAGGTCTCCGAAACAGTAGATATAAAGGAAATATGAGATTTTGAACTCCATTTTTGATTCAAGGTTGGCTAGTGGGCTTATCACAACATGTACTTTGGATGTATGATGGCTAAATATCAAAATTCCCCAATTTTAACCAAAAAGTAAAGTAAATAATCGTGATTATTAACTTTTCTTTCAAAATTGATATTTTTTGGTACAAATTGGCTCTAGGCATAGCATAGACCTTGGGTATGAGATATGAGGTGATTTGGATCAAGAAAAATTGTTCATAACCCAAATTTTGGCTTGCAAAGACTTCTTTGCGTTTTTTGGCAATTTTACAAGTAATGGGTGGTCATTTTGGCTCATACCTCATTTTTGGCATGTAATAGGTGTATACACAAGATAGGTGAGGTGATTTGACAATTGCCAAGCAAAAATGATGCAAAAGTAAATAATCGCGATTATTAACTTTACTGACAAAAACTTTGCAAAACCCACAAATTTTGACCTAGACATGTTTTATACACCTAATACAAGTCCTAAATTGAATTTGGTCAAATTTGATCATGCCGGCATCACTTTGTGCTCAATCGACTTTGAAATCACCGTTTTGTGTGATTAGTCTGTCTGTTGGGTTGGTCGGTCAACTTTGAGTCTTTGGACTTGTCCGTAACATAGTCGTGAAGCTACCTGTTCAATTTTGGCTCATTTGGAGTCAGTTTGGCCTCGTATGTCGAATTTGACGCTTTGTAATCTTCGAGCCATTTTCTGCTTTTCGAGGCTTTGCTTGATGGATTTCACCAAACCAATCATATACATTGTATATGGACCTCATTAGCAAGCCATGTGGAGTCAGGTCGGAATTCTGGCATTTACCAAAACCCTAAATTTTCTACTGGGGACCCCCTTGACCCCAGTCGAATGGTCATTTGATGGTATAGAAAGGTTCTATTATGTTAGGGCATGCTATGGTTCAAATCCCATCCGATCTGGTCAAGCTGACAGGCCGCTATGGTCAGTTTTATGTCGTAGGTCTTCATGCACTGCTCAGTTTCTAGGGTTTTTTCTAAGGCTTTAGACTAACTACCGGCCGTACAAAATGGATCTTTATCGAGTAAAGAACTTACCCCTCATGTCTCGTGTGAGACGGCGCTGAAAAAGGTCAACTGTGGGCTCCGAAAATGTTGCGCGAAAGAGGTCGAAATCTCTCTCTGCAAAGGCTCCAAGTGGAAATGAGGTGGTTTTAGCCTACCATGGATATCTATACCTGGACTTCCCGAAACAATTTTCCCCAGATTCCCCCGTTAGTCCTACTAGGCCATGAAATCTATGTTAGAATAAAAAATTTCCCTGATCAGACTCCTGTAGCTCATTCTGCAAGAATTTTGCAAAAGTAGGCTTGGCCGCCTAATTTAGGCTTCCCGCTTCCGTCTTTTGATTCCATTGAAATTTTTTGTGCTTGTCCACCTTTTCCTTCTAATCACCATTTTGTCTTCCATTTTTCCATCTGAGCTTCCCTTCTATTTATTATTAATTTTGACCTATTTATTTGAAAAAATCAAAGAAAATAGCCAAATGCTCTACAAGAGTAAAGTAAAAATCCAATAATTAAGAAAATCCCTTGAAAAACATAGCTTTATTGTTTTTTGTTGGATTTCTCTATTTTTAAGCCTTCTTATCAACAAAAATGATGAAAAAATATCCTAAAAAGGACTATTTTTTATGATTTTCTGATAATATATATACTATTTACACTCATCAGCAAGATATTATCAGTGAATATTTCCTTGATGATGAATTATAAGGGCATTATTAGGTAATTTTGCAAAAAATCACACGTTAACATGGAACTTTTTCCTCCCTCTTCAAACATTGCCCTTAATTACTTAGTACTTAGTACCCTTCCACCCCTTCTAGATGGCGTACTCCGGGACGACTGCGTGCATGGGTTGAATAATTGTGTCTATGCATAGTCCTGATTGGCTCTATCATTATATGAAGATCAATGCAAGCAAACCAATATGCTGTGCAAGAGCTGGGTCTTGAGTATTTAACTCAAGGGTTTCCGATGTCGAGGTTTGCTGCGGATGTCTTCCAAAGAGCACATCTTGTAGCTTTTGCGCTCTCTGTTTGATTGTACCATTAGGGTGCTTTAGCACTCTCATTGCTTGAGCTGTTGATAGAACTTTAGACTGTTGTCGAGGCTTTTCTCTCCATTTGTAATTTGATCGGCTTGGTGCTGCCTAGTGTGGTGGATTCTGTAGAGACTTAACTCATCACTGCTCGATTGGTTTCATGGTTTGTGGAGAAGATAAGTTCTCCTTTTTCTTCCAAACCCTTTTCATGTTAGGTTCCTTGCTCGGAGATACTCGATTGTGTGTTCGAATCCATGGAACCTTCTTTTGTTTCTTCGGTGAAGTTTTAGGCACCCATATTTGAATTGGTTTATCCTTAAGCTGTGCTTTTGGTACCCAAATCTGCCTGACTCCTTGTATGCTACCTATAGAAATTTGAATGTCGAGGGGATGGAGAAGATTGGCTTCATGGATTGGTCTAATGATTGTTTCTTTTCTATTCCTCTTTGCTTGGTGCAATTGGAACAATGAGTTTCCCTCCTTTAGGTGATAGCTTTAGCTGATTTCTATCCCAGTCTGGTACTGCTTTGTATGAACGCATCCAGGGAATCCCAAGAATCATCGTCTCATTCATGTGTTCATCTGGCAAGCATACAAACTGATGCGGACATGAACATCCATGTACTACCACGTTGTTAACCCTCACGGCTCACGGACACCCCATCACGTACGACAGACGTGTATTATGTATTTGGTAGAGTCAGGTACCGGGCTTGTTGGACCAATAGGGAAAGGGTAAGAGTGATCGCCGATGAGAGGCGCACTCTAACTGGGACATTCAAGGAATTAGTTGGCTAAGCATGGGCACCCAAGTGTGAATGGGGTGAGCTCATATAAAAGCCAACTAAACCTAATTTTTACTCATTCTCTCATTTGTGCAATAGAAGAGTGCTCTTGCTCCATCTCCATCTCCATCTTCTTCTTCTCCTCCTCCTTGTGTGTGTGTGTGTATGTGAGAGAGAGAGAGAGAGAGAGGGAGAGTGTGTGTGCGATCGAGCATTACGAAGGCACGACGGCGGCGAAGCGGTTGAGCGCGACACGACTGCAGCTTCTTCTTCATCGCGGCGAGGAATCCACCACGAAGGCGAGCGTAGAGCGGTGAGTGACACACCCTTTGCTTTCTTGAGCTTGCTAGTTTAGGCTTGTTGTGTGCTTGGAGCCATTTGTGGCTCGTACACGGTGTATTGGCAAGTCCCTTGCTTCGACAGTGCGGCAAGGAGCGCACATTTTTGGCGCCGCTGCCGGGGATATGCCCTACACTAAGCTCGGTTAGCACTTTACGCTTTCTTGTGGTGCAATTTCTATCATAGGAAAGGCAAGGAATGAGTGTGTGTAGTTGTGTGGAGATTTCTGTTTTTTGCGTTTTCTACGTTTTCTGGTTTGCACTGCACAGTTAGCATCTCTTGCGTTTTTGCATTTTCTGCATTTTCTGGTTCTGTCAAGTTTCAATTTCTGCATTTTCTGCGTTTAATTTTCTGTCAAGTTCCAATTTCTGCAATTTTCTGCATTTTCTGTGCTTTTTCAATTTTCTGCATTTCTTGCATTTCTGCAATTTCTGCATTTATGCGTTTTCAATTTCTGTATTTTCTGCATCAAAGAAAAAAAAACTTTATTTTTTTTGAAAAAAAAATTATTTTTTTGAAAAAAAAATTATTTTTTTTGAAAAAAAAATTATTTTTTTAAAAAAATCGGGAAATAAAAACGCGAGTGAGCGGGCGGTTAAATTTTTCGAAAATAAAAAACGTGACTCTTAAAACGGACGGGTTGGTTTGTATAAAAGATAGATCGGGATCGGGATCATTCCCCCAAGCCCAAGCCCAGGCCCAGGCCCAGGCCTCAGTCTTATGATATATATTAGACTCACTCTTATATATATACCCTACTCCCTCAAGAGAGAATGAGAGCATGTGGGACAAGTCCTCCACTCTCCTTCCTTCTCTTCCCACTTGCACCCTTAGACTTTCTAGTTTGGGCCTAGTTCCCTACTGAAAATTGATAGTTTTAGGGATTCTGAGGGCATAGAGTGACCAAACGGAGGGCTGTAAAGCACGGCACGACCCTCTGACCGATACGCTCGTTTCGAGCTATCACACGACCCATTCCACGACACACTCTAAAAAATCTAGCAAAAAAACAAACAAAAAACACGCTAAAAACTAGTCACAAGGCCTCCTAGAGCAGCTTTTTGACACCTTAGGGTATCAAAAGCACATGCACTTACGCTCTGGGCGGGTGCTAGAACACGAGCATATTGAGGGTGCCTCTGTTCATACGGACACCCATTATCCATCCACGATAAGCTCTAGACCCTCAGCGGGGACACAAGGTAGCACCACCCAAGACCCTAAAATAGCCGCTAGTGATTCCTTCTCCGACTCAGAAATCATGGAAGCATACCCTACCCAAAACACTGAGAGAGAAGGCCATGCACCTCTCGAAGCTCCACAGCCTAGTACTAGTATGTTTAGCCGTTTCATGGAAACATTAGGTAGAGCTACTCGCTCGGAACCTGATGCAAATGAAGCACACGAAGGGGGTGGGGAAGTGGACTCTCCTTTCACATCGCACGTGGAACCCACACCCCCAAAGAGTTTCCATGTGGATATCCTACCAACTTCTTACCAAGAAGGCCCTGTTGAGCTGCCTCCTTCAGAAGTTCCCTCTAGAGTACCGTTGGTGACAAGTAAAACCACGGGGAGCAACATTGCTTCTACCTCACAAGAAACCGTTAACACGTCGACTCTAGAAGGATTGTTCATTAATGATCATTGGACATACGACCTCCACACTGAGGTGTTGACGGATCTACACTCTGGTCACGCCTACCATGTAGGATGGATAGAGATTGTACAATCCACCTCTAGTGCCACGAGCATCGAAGATCAACAGAAAATGATCTGTAATGTTATCCATGGCATTATTCAATCAGAAATGCAAAACCAAGGGGTAAATATACTCTCAACTGGCCCCATGAGATTTCTCGATACGAGCAAGGCTCAACAGCCTACTCTATCACAAATGGAGACTCCTCTAATGAGCCCCATGGACCCATCTTACGTCATTTCACCTGGGGTCTCTATGCAATCTGAGCCTCCGAGCGACAACTTTAGCTTCCCTAACTTGGCTCAACTCTCTATTAAGGAAAACCCAGTGCTCACTCCACGGATAAGCCTGACAGAGAATGTACCGATGACATCTACGGTTAGCGCAGTGCCACTACCTAGTGTCGTAGTACCTAATATGGGGCCTCGACCGTATGTGCCTCTAGCCCCTTATGCACACATGGCTCCCACACCTCCAATTGTACCACTTGTTTATGCTCCTCGAGTGCCGCTCCCTAGCCCTTATCCGAGTGGACCTATGCCCGGTTATGTTCCATATCCTCCATCATCCACACATATGCCAAGACCGGTACCCGTCCCTCTCCCACATATGATTCCAAGAGTACCTCCACCGGCCCTGCCTCCTCACATAGGTGACTTGGCAGCGTTTGCTCAAACCATAGGTCGATCTATCGCGGAAAATATGCGTCATGCATCTGATAGAGAGCCTAGAAGTAAGGCATTACAAATTGCCAAACTCACGCAAAAATTCAATGGGGACGAAGATGCTAGAAAACACATTGAAGTGTTTGAACAAGTATGTGATTCCTTAGGGGAACGCAACGAACTACATAAGTGCAATGCCTTAAGCTTGACATTAAGTGGGAAGGCTAGAGATTGGTATAGAACCCTAAGGGTGGACGAGAAAACAATCTACCCTACCCTTCGAAGGTTGTTTCTAAAGGAGTACATACGAGAAGGTGTGCTTTGGGGTGTAGCATCTCAGCTACAGAAGGCCGAACGTAAGGAAGGAGAGTCAGTAAGGGACTTCATTAGTCGTCTAAAGCACTTAAACTCTCGCTGCCCTGTAAATGAGCGCTTCAACAATAACCAACTGCTTGATCGATTCATTCGAGGGTTGAGGAATGAAGGAATCTATAATGGACTAGTGATTAGAGGTATCACAACCTGGGAAGATGTCACTGCCAATGCAATCCAATTAGAGGACAACTTGATGATAGCAGGCATGAGGGTGTCTACTGACACGAGATCCACTAGCTCACAAGCCATTGAGTATGAACCCATGACTGCAAAGCCCATTGCCAATGAGCCAAAGGTATTTGAGACATTCTTGACAGACCTCACCAAGGCAATCCAAGAGTCTCTTAAGGATAATCGACCCCCTCAAAATAGTCACATGTATCCAAGAAGGGAGCAACAATGGTGTTCCATTTGCTTGGGTCCACATAGTACTAGTGAGTGCCCTACGTTTAGAGTAAAATTTAATGGAACTTGCAACGCATGTGGTAGGTATGGTCACCAAGCTAAGGATTGTTTAATGATCAAACGTATGATGGCAAATAGACCACCTGTAGCCTGGACGGATGCACCTCGAGCTCCTGTATTGATGCCTGCTCCACCTGTTGAGCAACTACCGCAACACATGGTCCCTTGATCTCAAAATGTTGTACAAGCTACACCGCTACCACCTCCTGTGCTAGGACCGCAGCCCCCGCATCCAAGAGTCGCCCCTATGAACCAAGTGGGTTGCGAGCCATCAAATGCTTATGCAGATGGCTGTGAGGAGGAAATAGACACTAGTATTGCCTACGGACTTGATACATTGGAAGAGTGTCCTATATAGTACATGGAAGATTGTTGGGGGCAAGTCAAGCCGGTTTATCAAGCTGCTGCTCTCGCATCCAGAGGTCAAAATATCAACACCCAGGCTAGGAGGCCACCTCTTCAATGCTATGAGTGTGGTGGACCACATCGGGCAACGGAGTGCCGTATTAGGCTGCAAAAGAATGCTGCACAGATGCAAATGAATCAAGGGAGCACGTCTGCAATGCCAATACTCACATGTAATCGTTGTGGCATAGATCACTTGATTGCCCAATGCCCCTATAACCCAAATGCGCCTAAAATCACACCCCTAAATTTGGTCGAAATTGCTAGTGTGACATCGCCAATACCACCCGTCGCACCCGCTTATGCGATTACACGGTCCATGCTTCAAGGGCCAGGCCATATCCTCGAAGAGAGAGATACCGCGTCAGTTATCCAAGCAAAGAAAAAGAAGACACGAAGGACGAGGTCGCAGAATACGGGAAATTCAAAGCCAAGTTCCAAAACAAACATAGGAACAGGAGATGACCCCGTGTATATGAATGACCTCGAGGATGATTCAGATTCAATCGAGACAATGGAGACTAGAACCAATACCACAAAGGGAAAGACCGACAAAGAAAACCGTAACATGGAACCAAATGAAAACCGAATAAGAGAAAACCATAAAGAGCCTCTGAAAACACCACAAGTGTTTCCAAATCCAATCCAAGACCCCCAAGATAAACCGCAGGGGAAAAAAGGGAAGAATCGTGAAAAGAAGATTGGGACGTGCCCAAACCCAGTAGACGAGATTGAGCAGGTGAAACATCTAAGAGGTTTAGTGGAGGAGACTCAAGGGGAACTAGAACCAGAACCCATGCATGTCAAAATTCATGACACAGTGTTTCCCACGCAAGTTCATCCACCCCACATGAACCATAGACCGTTAGCCATATCTAGTATCATCCAAGAAGGGAGTGAGGACGGGACATTAGAAAGTGAGCATACACCTTTCTTGTTGGAAAGGATGTTTAACGAAGGAATACCTGATCCCATTGAGGAATATGAGATTCCATCCTCACCAGTTCCTAGTCAAGGACCTACACCCTGCAAAACGCCAATGAATGTTGCCAAACTAGTGGACTTCATGTCTTCTGAGGTCCGAACCACGATCATAGCAAAGCTGTATGGAGATCCTGAGTTATTCCTTGCACTTCGAGCATTCCTTAACGGAGAGCTACGAACGGGATTACTGCAGTTTGCGCAACCAAATAGGCCTGACTCGATTATGATTGATGAGGAAAATCATGTGCAATCACTTGACTTAGATGGACACGAGTCTGTGATCGAGGTACCCATTAACGAATTAGGGCAGTATTTTGAAGGCGACGAGTCTAATGCGACCCTACCCATCACTACCAAGGGATTAACTATAAAGGGAATTCTTGATGGTGGTGCGGGAGTTAGCATCGTTACAAAAGATTGTTGGGAATCCATGGGAAAACCCCGCCTCAGTGTTACTAACATTGTGGTAAAGATGGTAAATGGTACCATAGCCAAACCTATGGGGATGCTCAAGGATCTTAAGATCAAAATTCTAGGACACAAGGTATGACATACGTTCATTGTAATGGATTTCTCTAAACACCTTATGTCATATGAAATGATTTTAGGATGACCATTCATGAGGGAAGCACAAATGGTTCATGATTGGTCGAAAAATCATGTCTATTTGCAATTCCAAGACTCTGTCCTTAGAGTGGATTTGGTGACTGGTAAGGTACACCCCTTAGGGAGTAAAACCATTATTGATCATCGCTCTGACACCACAGTTCACTCAGCCCCACTACAATATTGTTACACTTGTAAGAAGAATACAGACATTGGCCAAGATTCTTCCTATATGGATATCCTACCTGGGATGACTGAGTCGGACAATGTGGATTGGTTCCACCTAGCATCAACCATAGACACTTGGGTAAATAGGGGGACGACCTGGGTAACACCTGAGGGGGATGAAATTCCTGTACCCTTAAATATGCTACAAGCAATGCATATCGCTTCCGACAAGACTCGTCCTAATGTAATGAAGAAAACATACAAGTGGGTCCCTAAAGCTTCCTTAGCGACCATAGCTAGTGCTAAAAAACAGAAGCCTTGTAAGAAACGTACCACTTGCTCCAAGAAAAGTAAGAAAATGTTACGATGGATCCCTAAACGACTATTGGAAGCCCAAGGCTACTATCAAGGAAATGATCAAATCTGGGTACCAAAACGTAGATTGTGCTCTTACCTATCACTTGACCCAAGTGAGCCCAATCCCGTAGCTCCAAAACGAATCAATGATCGTGGAAAGAAAAAAATCACAGAATGCTACACACCCGCTCCCGAGCTAGTTTGGGTACGAAAGAAAGAACGATTTGTTCCACCTAGCTCAGGAAGGGGGGAGTCCCATGAAGATTCTAGCTCATCATGTAATACATCCATAGAGGTAAAAGCTTCTACACAGCCTCCATCTATAGTAGTGGACCTCCATGAAGCTACCAAAGAATCCACACCTCCCAGTGTTCAAGAATCACTTGATGAACCACTTCAAGTTCGATCCTGGGAGAGTACCTTACCACCCTTGCAGCTTGACGAGGCGCCTAGGGTAATAGAAAACTACTGGCAAAAATCCTCACCTATTACCAACTGGAACAATTGGTTTCAAAGGGTGACAAGCTCATTTCAAACGGTATGATCTACCCAAGGAAGGGGGGAGTGTTTGTTGACAATCATCATTCATTTGTTTCCCTCTCAACCTTTCTCCCTGACCTCTCAATCACCAATCTTAGGGAATGTACATATAAAGCTTTATACTCTCAAAAAAAAAAAAACAAAAAATAAATAAAGAGCAAGAGCAATTAGCAAACGAGTATGCACAATAAAAGTCAAAACATTGACTCAGACCTACACATGTCACATCTGGTACAGTGAAACAGAAACCTATGCCATAAAACACATTTGATCCTCATCACTTGAGTGATGGAGGGTAGGTAAGATTAGTACGATAAGAGTGTTTCTGTTTTAGAGTTGAGTGATTAGCGAAGTTCTCTTTTCCCACTGATGTGCCTCCTGGAGGTATTCCTTTTGTTTCCTAGTGTGTACAGGAGCGTATTGCTATTGGTAGGATTTGGACCTTCATGGAACCTTTCTCTCGTTCACACTTCAAATTAAGCGCGACCATCGACACAAACAGGTGTTTCTTGTCCATTAGCATTGCCCTTATCTTTTTGCATCCATGTTTGTTTGCTTTGATTGTGATTGGTAGTATAATATTCAGCGCATTTGCTTAGTATCAAACATTTAATTCAATGTAATGTTTTGTCCTAATCACTTGTCTAGGTTTAAAAATCAAGCAGTCCGACTAAGCTAGTTTGACCAAGCTAGGTATTAGAAATCTTCTCTTAATACCATGGGGAATGCCTTCCTAATAAGAAATGGTTACTTGGGTTCTTAATCCGATTTAGGCAGCATTGTGTGAAATGTACTAGGGCTTAACCCTAGTGACCTTTAGCTTAAGTATTATAAAGGGAGTTTACTAATGTGATGAGCCTGGGGAGGGTAACAGTGTTATATGACCCCCCAAAGTTACAAAATTAAAATGCTGAAAATGAACAAACAAAAAATCAAAGTGCCACAATGTAAAATTTTGATCTGGAAGAGAAATCTCAGCTTGATTTGGTACTTCACTCACATGTATTGCCTATGGTACTTGAGCCCTAGAGGTTCCCAGTGTGGGCGCTTTTCCTTGAAAAGCAGAAAACCCAAGGCATACAAAATAAGCACACACATCATAATTGAATCAATGTGAAAAGACCTTGGGGGGTCAAAGAAAAAGTAATCAGTCAGGCGATGATTTCATGAGAAATTCTTTTTATGGTAGCTTAACTACAAGGTCTTCTAGATATAGCCTCTAGTCAGCCCTCGAACATGAATAGTTGGCTCTCGTGATTAAACAACTTAATTGACCACAGAAAATTAAGAAGCTTACCCATGGTATTAATATTCGATCTCTAGTGCCTTTTGACCGTCAAATTAGCGACCCCAGACTTGTTTAATTTTCTACCTTTACATCTGTTTATGCATTTGATTACATTGCAATTTAATGTTCATTGCTGACAAATTGTTTGAAATTCTTTTACCAATCAATTTGTCTACCTAAAACTGCATATGCTTTTTAAGAGAATGCCATTACTGTGCCAATGTTGTTGGATTTTGCAGTGACTGAAGAAGGCTAAGGACATTCATCTCAAATGCTCTTCCACCTCGACGAACCAGCTTACTCAATAGCTTCCGAGGACGGAATCTACATCAGGAAGGGGGGCATGTTAACCCTCACGGCTCACGGACACCCCATCACGTACGACGGATGTGTATTATGTATTTGGTAGAGTCAGGTACCGGGCTTGTCGGACCAATAGGAAAAGGGTAAGAGTGATCGCCGATGAGAGGCGCACTCTAACTGGGACATTCAAGGGATTAGTTGGCTAAGCATGGGCGCCCAAGTGTGAATGGGGTGAGCTCATATAAAAGCCAACTAAACCTAATTTTTACTCATTCTCTCATTTGTGCAATAGAAGAGTGCTCTTGCTCCATCTCCATCTCCATCTTCTTCTTCTCCTCCTCCTTGTGTGTGTGTGTGTATGTGAGAGAGAGAGAGAGAGAGGGAGAGTGTGTGTGCGATCGAGCATTACGAAGGCACGACGGCGTCGAAGCGGTTGAGCGCGGCACGACTGCAGCTTCTTCTTCATCACGGCGAGGAATCCACCACGAAGGCGAGCGTAGAGCGGTGAGTGACACACCCTTTGCTTTTTTGAGCTTGCTAGTTTACGCTTGTTGTGTGCTTGGAGCCATTTGTGGCTCGCACACGGTGTATTGGCAAGTCCCTTGCTTCGACAGTGCGGCAAGGAGTGCACACACGTTCAAGTTGACTACTCCCAATGTTGGAGTTGGATTCCTGTTGCATCCTTTGATTGTCGCTATTCCTGCTGTCAATGCTTGACTTGTTGCCTTCTTGTATGTGGAGTAACTGACTGCATTCACTCTAGCTCCCATGTCTACCAAAGCATTGGTGCTATGATTATTGAGTTGTACTTTGATGCGCAGATCCATTCCATCTAACCAGTGGTCATCTTTTGAAACATCATCTTTAGGTAATTCCCATTGTCGATCATCTAGTTCCAAAGTGTTGATGGGAATCGGTATCTGTTGATTCTTGAGAGCAGCTTTACGCTTGAGTACCCGAAGTCTAGCTTCCTCTTGGTCTTCATCAATAACCTGTTGTCGCTTGATCTTCCTTTGTTTGGCTGCATGCATTCTCTCTAGCAATTCATACGATTAGTGGCAAATTGTATTTCTTTAAACGACATCCACTAATCCCATTAGCCATTGGTTCACCATCTAGGGTGGACAATTTTACTGCTCCACTTGGAGATACATCTTCAATGTTAAATGGTCCGTTTCCCTTTTTCTTAAACTTGGGAATGTGTTGTTCAAGGGAATAGACTAGAACTAAGTCCCCTTTCTTGAAAATTTTTATGATTAAGTGGGAATCAAAAAATTGTTTTGGTTTTTGCTTTTGTGCATAGATATGAGCTACAGCAGTTAGCCTTTGCTCATCTAGCTTTTCCAAATCTTCAAGTCTTTCTGACAATTCATGTCTAGTCCACTCATGATTCTGTGCTACCCTTAATGTCGGTCTGGCAATAGAAATTCTATTGCCAGTATGGCATCAAGACCATAAACAAGGTTAAAAGGTGTAACATTTAGAGCTGTTTTGAATGAAACTTGATAAGCCCATAGAGCAACATGGAGATTCATTTCCCAATTTGTCCTTCATGAACTAACCACTTTGGTCAGTACCGAGCTAAGAATTTTATTCGTATGCTCAGCTTGTTCGTTTGCTTGTAGGTGATAGGGAGTTGATTTGTTATGGATGATCATAAACTCATTAAGCAAGTACTCTATTACCTCATTGAGGAAATGAGTTCCCCGATCACTGACAATCTCTATTGGCAGTCCATATCTCGTGAATACATACTCATATAATAATGCAGCAGTGGTTCTGGCATCATTCTTTTAAGTCGCTTTAGCCTCAGCCCACTTGGTCAAATAGTTCGTAGCTACAATGATATATTGAGCTTGGGTTCTATAAGCAGGTGGCTGTATCAAACCAACAAAATCTATACCCCATTTTGCAAAAGCTCTAACACCCAGCATTGGTCTTAAGGGCATTCTGTCTACTCGTGTTGGCATTTTTGCTTGTTGACAAGCATCACACCTTTGAACATATTCTTTGGCATCTGCAAAAAGTGTTGGCCACCATATGTCTGCCATCAAGATTGCTTTTGTGGTGGTCTCACTAGAAAAGTGACCTCCAACTAATCTAGCATGTGCTTGTTCTATAATCAGAATATACTCGTTTTCATTTGCACAAAGACGCAAATGTTGATCTTCACCCCTCCGATACAATTGGTTCCCAATAAGAGCATAGTCTCTTGCTTCAGTTTCAATTGCTCTTTGACAGCGTTTACTCATATCCTCAGGAAATTCAGCTCGATAAGTAAGTAACCGGATAATTACTCCACTTAGGAACAGGTGACATTTGAAACAATGTTACATGGAAAATGGGTGGTTGTTTTTGACATTGAGGGCAATCTTTTACAAAAGATCTAACATCTCTCCTCATAGTCGGTCAAAATACTCCAAGTCTTAAGATTCGTTGCATAGTTTGGTCTTCTGCAAAGTGAATTCCTACTATGGTAACATGTGCTTGACTTAGGTATTGTTCTTTTTCTTCAGGGCTAATGCATAAAAGCAATATCCCGTCTCGATTTCTTTTATATAGCCTTCCAGCTAGTAATTGATACATAGCCAACTGCTTGATTAAATGAATTATGATAGGAGGTGGTATTTGTGAATCCACTTGAGCTATTGTCATCAATGACACAATGTTTTCTAACCATCTAGGTATCATTTCCACGGAGAACAAATAGGCATGTGATAGATCATCGTCTACCCCTTTAGGTGATTCCCCTGAAACAATCCTTAACAAATGATCTGCTCGTTGATGTGTAGTGCCTTTTTTTACAACCACAGCGAAATCAAATTCGAGAAGAATGATGAACCATCTCACTATTCTCCCTGTGCTGCATGGCTTGTTGACCAAATATAACAAAGCTTGGTGGTCCACAAAGAACACAAACTTGCTGGCTAATAGGTAATGTCTATACTTTTTAATGGCATAGATCATTCCTAGTTCTTCTCTTTCGATGGTGGTGTAATTCTTTTCTGCCATGTTCAATTGTCGGCTAGCATAAGAAATAGGAAAGTCAATTTTTCCATCTCCTAGTTGGGCTAGTATACAACCAATAGCAAAGTTTGAAGCATCTACATGTACGTGGAATACCTTATCCCAACTTGGTGCTTTCAATATTGGAGCTGAGGTGATAGCTTGCTTGTTAAGTATGGAGCTTGATTTACCCTTGTAATTTTCTGTGGTAAAAGCGCACATTTGTAAGGCCCCAATTATGAGGAGAAGCCATCGTGCGTGAAGGAAAATCACTCACCGGAAACCATAATTTTCACGGACAAGAATCAGGGGCAACTTTAAAGGCCTCGGGGACGGAGGCCCCCGAGACTTTTTTTTCGCCGGAATATTATGGCCGGACATCGGCCGGAAAGTGGTCGGAAAACAACCGGTCGGTTGGCCGGTGGCCGGTAGTCAATGGCCGATGGCCGGTGGTCGGAAGTCAATGGCCGGTGGCCGGTGGTCGGAAGTCAATGGCCGGTGGCCGGTGGCCGAATTCAAAAGCGGACTTGTCTTCTCAAGGGCGGCCACACATGGGCGGATTGGAGGGTCCGATTTGGACTTATTCGCACAAGGGCGACTACACATGGCTGTCTCTCATAAGAGAGGGCAGCCCTTTTGGCCTATAAAAGGAGGCCATTTCTACACACATTTCATAGTGTGAAGTTGATGCAACAAGGTGAGTGTGAGGTGGTGAGAGTGAAGCAAGGCGGGAGCTCCATTAAGGGTATAATCCCTTTGTAAACTACTTCTTGTTTTGAAGTACTAAAGCCATTGAGTGGCTGCTTTCCCGTGGACGTAGCCCACATTGGGTGAACCACGTATATTGTGTGTACTCTCTCTCTCTCTCTCTACTCTATAATCTCGTGTATATAAATCTGTCTCTCTCCATTAAGTAATCTGCTCAATTATCTATTTAGCTACGTCTTATTTCCTAACATTGCTTTAGCTTCATGAAGGATTCTTCACATGCCTCGGTCCATTCAAAGTGTGTAATCAAGCTATACATGGGTTTTGCAATTATAGCGTACATGTAGATGAACCATCGGTAATATCCACAATGTCCCATGAAGGCTTGTACCCCCTTGACTGTTGTTGGTCTAAGCAAATCAGCAATGACATGGTTCTCAATATCGGTACCTATGCCATTTTTAAACACGATATGTCAAAGAATTTTCCCTTATCTTCCCATGAATGTGCACTTTTCAGGCAATAAAGTCTACATTTCTCAAATACCTTTTTGAGGTGTTCGAAATGATCATCCCGGATCGATGAATGTATGCATAGATCATCCATGTATACTTCTAAGAATTTTCGAAGATACTCTTTGAAAGCATGGCCTATAAATCTCCGAAATGTGGCTGGAGCATTAGTTAACCCAAATGGCATAACCCGATAGGCAAATATATCCCATTCTGTTGCAAAAGCAGTTTTATGCTGATCTTTTGGGTCAATCAAAAGTTGATTGTATCCCGAAAAGCCGTTTAAGAAGCTGTAAGCTTCTTTTCCTGCCACTCGTTCTAAAACATGCTCAGTTAATCGGAAGAGGAAAGTTGTCTCTAATGGTAGCTACATTCATCTTTTTGAGATTAACACACACTCGTAATTTCCTATTCTTCTTAGGTACTACCACGATTGGAGACACCCAATTTGTGTGTTCAATTTCATAAATGAATTTAGCTTCCTTTAGGTTTTCAATCTCTTCTTTGATATTTCTGGCAATTGTTTCATTATAAGTGTATGGTCTCTGTCTACTTGGTTTTGCATCATCTCTCATGGGTATAGTATGCTGGCAGATTTTTGGATCAACACCCTTGAGATCCTTGTAAGACCAAGTGAAGATATCCCGGTATTCCTTTAACAAGATCAACAAAAGCTTTTCTTCTTCTTTTGTTAGGTCATTTGCAATGTAAGCAGGTCTAATCTCTTCTCCTGGTTCAGCCAAGTCTACCCTTTTAGCGTTTTTAGGTCCTTCGTAAAACTCGCCTTGTTTCCGTAGTTCCCTAACAGGTTGTTCGATTATGATTTTTCGATCTTGGAGAGTATACCTTTTGTAATGGGATGGAACATGCATTACATCCTTACCATCGTCTTCCGTGGTTTCCATTTGGGTTGTGTATATCTCCTTTAGAGCTTTTTTCAAATCTTGATATTTCTTTTTCCGCTCGACTCTGGTCATGAGTGGTTTTTTATCCTGAGATTTTTCTTGAGTACCCTTCCTTGCTTTTCTTGATTCTGAGACATTTCTGAGTTTCTGTTTGAAGGATATCTGCCAGTTATTTTTTCCTTGACACAATCATTAGCGTCTATTTGCATCAGGAATTGTGTTTTCCTGGACACTGATGGCATAGGTCGTGTTTTCATAATATTGGTGTCTCTCTTTCATATACCAGTTTTGTATTCTTGATTTCTGGTTTGGAAAGTAAAAAAACTTTTCCTCCCCTCCCTTTAAGAGTAACTAAGCTCTCGTATGCTCTTTTTCTGACCCCGAATCTTTTGAGGTAGCTGAGTGTTCATCTAATTCATCAACTGCATCGTAATAGAGGTCAAGAAAGACTTGTTGAGCTTTCATCAAGTCGTTGGGTTCCTCATCTTTGTTTTCAATGTTGAGGACTGACATCATCTGGATGGGAATTATGTTGTAGCCATCCTCATTGCAAAATTGAGTAAGCATAGACGTATTAACACATATACCCATTGTCGCTAAAATTTGAATCCACTCAAATGGTTCAAATAAATGCTCTGGAAAGGGTTCAGGTATGTAGGCTTCGTCTGTATAGTCCCTTTCTAGGATACATTCCTCTCGTCTTAAGCTTCCATTTTTTGAAGCTCCGCACATCCAAATAGAAGTGTCTTTGTTTAACCAAGATGGGAGTTTAAGAGACTGAATCAAACTCTTGGATGGGTGTTTTCAAGACATCTCTATAAGTGTTATCTTTTAGATTGACTCTCGTTATAGATCCCACTTGCTTCAAGTACAGATAGTTGTTTCCCCAATCTTGGATAAGTTGTACCTGTCGCATGAAAGGTCTTCCCAATATGATTTTATAGTTGAGTTTTTTTCCAAAGTCTACTATGGCAAAAGTGTGTTGATATTCAATTCCACAGGAGTTGACTATCACTTTTTCAAGTAGCCTTAGTGGTCTCTCAATGTGTCCGTCAGCCAACAGCAATTTCATTCGCCTTTGTCTAATCGTTGTCCCCAGGATTCCCATACTGCTTTAGTGGCTATGGCTATGCCAGCTCCACTATCGAGTCTTGCCATGGTTTCAATGTCATTATATTTCACTGGGAGGGTAGTGTTTCCTTCCTCCCCTTCATCATATTCTCCGACCTTGTTCATAGGAACTGATTGAATCTCTTTGTTTTCCATTTCATTTTTCAATTTTCCCAAATTCTTAGAGATTAACCCCGTTATCCCCACCTTCTCTAGGGTTTTCTGTAAATCGTTCCATAAGTATGGCCTGAGTTTTAATAGTTCTCCCAAAGTAAGAGTGTACTGGACAGGTGTAGACATGATCGAATGAATGTTGTCTACTTCTAGGGTCTGTTTGGATCTTTTTACTTGAGTGGTCTTGCAAATGATGGATTCATCTTCGGTATCTCCCAAGTAAGAAGGTAATGTTTTTAATGTCAATGGTTTAGATATTCTTGAGGCTTCTGATCCGCAATCCCCATACAAGGATTGTAAATCCATGTTCATATCATATGGTAGGTTATCCAATCAATCTTCCTCTATAGGAGCTGACTTTAAAGTTAAGCTCCCATCATTGATCTCTCTTACCTTTTCCCATAAGTGTCCTGGCCAGTCTTCCTCTACTAATGGAATTCCGTCTAAGGCATCTTTGTTGTCCGACACTATAAACTCTGGTTCATTTGTTTCAAGGTGGGTTCTGCCACCACATTGGATTTTGCTTTCATTTCTTCTACCGCAAGCTCTTCGGTTTTGCAATACTTTCAAGCTTGGGTTTTTGTTTATCCATCATTTCTTGCGTGATTCGTAACAAGTTTGATAAGCCTCCATCTTTGCTTCTTCCATGTCTGGAGATGGATAGTTTTTCCATTTGTTTTCCATGTTTTGGTCTGCTTTAAGTTCTGCTTGGTAGGCTTCCAAGGCAGCATTAATAGGCTCAAAAATTTTATCAACCAGAATGGATCCTCCAAATTTCACGGTTGTTTCCTTGAATTCATTGCCAGTTTCTTTGAACTTGTCCTGGGCTAGCATTTTGGCTTTCTCTTTGTTTTCAACCATTGTTTTTGTTTTCTCATCTCATATCTTTTGCTTCTGCTCCTTTTGATTCTTTAAGAAGAAACTTTTGTGTTCCCCGAATCATCAGAGGAGTTGTGTTTCTTTTTCTTTGCCTGGGCTCTAGTGATTACCTTGATTGGAACAATCTGTTCGCTCTTTGATGAGCTACTAGATATCACTTGGACTACGTTTACAATAGTTTTTCCCTTGTTCAAAGGATTCTTAGGACAATCTTCCGAAAAGTGTCCTCCCTTTTTGCAACATTTATGCAATAGGCTTCAATTGGTTTGAGGTTTTTGTCAGGCTCTAGACATTCGTTCTTCCAATGGTCATGAGCACCACAATTATGACACTTTCCTATTCTAGGCTTCATCATGGGTCTTCCCATGAGAGGTCTGACACCTTGATTAGCTACATAATACACTGGTGAGAGCTATGTGGAGCATAAGTCATGGTTTCTTCAATTGGTGGTGGATATGGACTATACCAATCTCCTTCTACCATTATTGTAGATGGACTTGGTTCTGCATAGGGTGTAACAGGCACTAATGCTTGTTCATCTATGACTCCTTCCGAGTGTATGTACTTTACAGGCACTTCATTATGTCCTGGATATGGAGGTTGTTGTCCCAACATAGGTTGAGGTCTTTCCATACCCATTGGTGGTCTTTGAGCTTGGGCCATATTAGGCTGATATCTGTACATGGGTTGTCCCTGGGGCCTCATGGGCACGTACTGAACATTCCCATCATACTTTGGTCTGAAGTAGCACTCGTGGGTTTCATGGTTGGTCCATTTACCCTCGATTGCACACCATTTTTGTGGCATAATTGGTTGTCCCTGTGGAGGTATCCCTTGTCCTGGTCCTCTCATACGCACTTTTTGCATATTTTTCATCATGTCGTTCATCCTTTTTAGCATATCGTCTATGGCTGAGAGTGGTGCCGCAGCAGCCGTTCCCACTTGTGCTGGTTTTGTGGATGTTGTTTTCTCGCTTTGGTTATCCTTAGGGATATCTTCTTCATTGAAGATCTCACAATTGTCTCCTAGGTCAATAGCATCAGACACACACGCTTCTAGGGTTGTATGCTTTTTACAATAGAGTATAGCATGAAGTTCTTTGTTTAGCAGTCCCTCCAGAAACAAGCATACAAGTTGTTCTTCTGTAGGTATCTCCATCTTTGGGCATCTAGCAATGTATTGTTTCATTCGAGTTGAACAATCCCTAACAAACTCACCACGTTTTTGTTTAAAGTTGTAGATTTGAGCTTATCGTATTATGTTTAATCTCCGTTGGAACAAGCAACTACAAATCCTTGAGCTAATGTGTTCAAGTCCATGATTGACCTTGGTGGAATGTTTTGGAACCATGTCAAAACTTTTCCTTCTAATGTCATTCCAAACCCCTCAAATTGACTATGGAAATCGAACATATGCTCTGCTCTTAGCACTTGCTTGAAGCTTGCTAAGTGGTCATATGGATCCCCTGATCCACTATATTTTGTGACCCATTTTTAAAAATTAGCTGGTCTGACACGTCCATTTGGTTCAACTCCAGGTCTTCTGGGAGTTGGTTCTGTTCCGAGTCCTTCAAACTAGTCTGTTGGAAATACTAACTCATGTAGCCCTGGACTGGCCTTAGTGTCACCCGATTTTCTACGTGATGAGGTGGTTTCTAGTTTCTTCACGTTACTCTCAGATGATCTCTCATGATATTCGTCTCTTTGAGTTGTTTCTAGTCCTTGCCCCAAGATCCAATCTCTTATGGAATATCCCTGGTATTTTGTTTGTTCTACCTCCTCAAGAGTCGTCATAACAAAGTTGTTATTATAACAATCCTTGAACAAGTAAGTTGGTAGATCTGCAGATCCCTTATCTTTGATCTTGAAGATATAGATGATCTTCATGGCTGTTAATTGTTCTAGTCTGGCATGAGAAGTCCATAAAAGATCTTTTATGTTCATTAGGCAAAATTTGGACTCACAAAGGGGCCCTTTAAGGAGTTTGACTTTACCTCTCTCTACCAAAACGGACGCATGGATAAAGTTTTGCAAACAAACTCCAAAGTTGGCGGAGGTTTGACAGTTAGAATGTCCTCTTCAAGCTCTATCCTACTGATATATAGCACGCCATGAAAGAATCTTCTAAAATATGAGGAATCTCATGGATTTCTAAAATCTAAGTGTAAATCAAAAAAAGAATCTTCTAAAATATGAGGAATCTCATGGCGTGCTATATATCAGTAGGATAGAGCTTGAAGAGGACATTCTAACTGTCAAACCTCCGCCAACTTTGGAGTTTGTTTGCAAAAGTTTAACCATGCGCCCGTTTTGGTAGAGAGAGGAAAAGTCAAACTCCTTAAAGGGCCCCTTTGTGAGTCCAAATTTTGCCTAATTTCTATCTTCCCAACAATAGACTCTGATCCTAGGATTATCCGTACTAAGCCATTTCAAAAGCTTCAAGTCTACTTGATCGTATCCCTCAAATTCCAAAGTTGGTGGTCCTTCTTTTGCTGACATATTTGGGATGATAGTGTTTACTTCTAACCCCCATTTGTCTACCACATTAGGATTTTCGATTTGTACATATTGAGTTCCATTTCGATCCATGTACATTTTTCCTTGTTTCTTTGCCCTAACCTCTTCTTCAAACTCAATACCATGGTCATCAATGTGAATAGCACACTCGTCGTTAGGGTCCAAGTAAACCTAGGCTCCATGACGGTTAGTCTTGTAAAAAGAGAGTATATGCTTATAGCGCATTGTCGTTTTGGTTTTCGAGTGAGTCGAGTAAGAAGACATTTCAGATGTTGAATCTGAAAAAGTGTATGAGACTTCTTCAGTAATTGTGGGTAAGGAATTGCCTTGATTCACGCTTTCTTTGGTAGATACTCTACTGGAGGTTTCTCCGAGTATGCCCTGATTTCCTATTACATGACCAGATATAAGGTTCATATAGACTTATGAATCCCTGGATAGAGTACTCACCTTTGGATTGACTTGTCGTCAATTTTCACTCGTTCCCATTGCAACTTTTTGTCAAGCCACTGAATCCTCGTCTGCAACCTGATTCTTGTACAAAATTAATCAAGTTAGCTATTCTTCTATAAAGATAGTAGAGCTCTTGATAACTCTCGTGATTGGTCTCTGTATATCACTTCAAATCGTGCTATGGGAGTCAAAATTTGACTTTCAGATTCGGCTTTAGCAAAATCAAACATCTAATGTGCAACCTGTAAACTGAGTGTATCTGTACCAATTTTTATTTGATTGAACCCAAAATTGCCCTGTGGCCTTATATTATGCTGGTCTAACACTGTATAAACTCAAAAGTCAAAATTGAAGTCTCTGGATAGCAGAAGTAAATAATCGTGATTATTTACCTTTTGTCAAGTTTTTGCACTTTTTTGATAGATTTGGCAAGTATACAACTTGTTAGAGTCTCTAGGAAAATTTCAACAAGTTTGGACCAATTCTAATCAAGTTTATCAATTGTTCCGTGTCCGTAGACTTTGATTTTGAGAATCTGGCTTAAGTCTCACTTTTGTGGTCCAAATTTCACCAAAATTGATTTGTGGGGTCTACTTAATGTGCTTGACCTTGTGGTATTCTCAAATTTGTAAAATCATCAAGTTTTGAAGCATATGTAAATAATCGTGATTATTTACTCCTGACAAATTTTTATAAATTTTTGCCCCAACTTTGACACAGATCTGTTAAGCACCTTAAGTTAAGGTCACTAGCAAATTTTCATCAAGTTTGGGCAATTTTTGGTCGAATGGTCATCGATTATCTGTTTTGTAGACTAACTTTGCACTTTTAGTCACAACTTTCAATCCAGTGATTCAAATCTTGCCAAATTTGGTTTATGGGATTATTACAACATGGTAAAGCTAGTGGTATGCCAGCTTGGTCAAAAAAGTTCAAAAACAGGGCAAATGTAAATAATCGCGATTATTTACATTTGACAAATTTTTGGTCAAATGAGTATGTACACATGTTTATCACATCAATATAAGCCTATGGATCAATTTTCAACAAGTTTGGATAATTTTTTTCCCAATTTACAAGCAAGATTTAAAAAGTAAGTACAAACCTTAGTTTTTACCCTGTTTTTTGCCAGTTTAGTGATCCAAATCTTTTGGACCTTTACAAAAGTTGTTTGTACACATGCAATGAGTCAATGGTATGAACCTTGACCAATTTAGAGCAGAAAGTTAATAATCGCGATTATTAACTTGAGGCTTGAAATGAGGACTTTTTTGCAATTTTCTCAAAGACAGTCTTTTTATGATGTTTTTTAAGCCTATAAATCAAGTCAAAACATACTTTGGCCTAAATGTCAAGAAAAAGTAAATAACATGAGTTTTGGTCAACTTCTTGAAATTTTTACTTCAAAGTGTCTTTGAGCTTACCCACTGGTTCGGACAACTCTTAGGCTTACTCTCTAGTCGAATTGAGTGAATTCGAGTCTTTTCAAGCTATTTCTAGCCGTAGACTTGAAATTCTGTAACTTTACATAACAAATCACACTTGATTCTTTCGGAGAGAGCAATGTTCTAAAATCCACTTCGGATCCTACTTACCCTACTCCTAGTTTCTCATGCAATGGGATTGTGGAAAGTGTCCACAAACACTCGTTTTCTTGTGTTTTTTATGTTTTTCAGAGTCTTGATCTTAAAACTTGTCTCATCTACCAATCATTCTCCAAATCCTAATCTAAATCTTTAATCCTACAGTCCTAAAGGTACTCAACAAGTACTATTACTTCCAAGCTACCTCTACACAACAAAAGACGACCATCTTAAGCTATGCGGTTTCTAAAAGAAAGTTTTGAACTCTATGCGAACCTAGAGGAAGTTAAAGAAAAACTACACAAGACGCTCGTGTTTTTCCCTAGTTTAGGTCTCTTTGATCCTTGATAGCGGCACCAACTGTGGGACGCATGTCTAACCTCACCATCCTATCTTATTGCAGTATTAGCGAGAACCACAATTAATTTGCCAAGCCATGGGACAAAGCTGACTCAACTAGTGCATAGAGGCTACAAGAGGTTGTCAATATCTTGGAAAACCACTAACAACTCGCATCTAACTCAAGCTACACTCAAGTGACTGAAGTGACTGAAGTAACTCAAGCTACACTCAAGTGACTGAAATCACCAAAAGCCAATCGCTTATCGGCAAACAATTCACATCCGTTACAATATCAAATGACATCCAAATGTAATAACTTCTAGGACAAGTTTATAAGACCTAAGCACACATGCCTATGGCCTCAAATCCCACTTTAGGTCAAGTTACAAAATCGCAATTATCAACAGCAGTTGATTTTTGACCTAGTCATTTTCGACCCAGAATGCATTTAGATGCTTAGCAATGATGCCCCAATACCACGCCTATGATTAGTTTTTTATTTGAACATGTAAATTCTTATTTTGATGAAATTAGACCGTGGGTCGGCGACGCCAAAAGCTTCGAAATACTGTGAATGGCTTCCGTCAATGCGTAGAGCTCTTACCTGCGGTTGCAATGCAACAAACACATTTGCAATGTGACAACCGAAGAGGGAGTAGGAAGCGCGAGAAGGAGAGAAGTGAGCGCCGTTAGCTCACGTTGTGTATTTATTATCCAAAAAACTTAAAAAAGGTGGCTTTTATACCTTAG
Source organism: Adiantum capillus-veneris (assembly GCF_014529385.1). Classification (NCBI taxonomy): domain Eukaryota; kingdom Viridiplantae; phylum Streptophyta; class Polypodiopsida; order Polypodiales; family Pteridaceae; genus Adiantum; species Adiantum capillus-veneris. Next base: position 141,193,718 of record NC_140954.1, read on the forward strand.
CCAAGGTTTTTGAGTGGTCAAAATTAATAATCTGGAGTTCTACCAAAGCTGGGAATTGACTGGCTGATATAATCTAGAAGCTTGTAGCTCCGGCTCATTAATTACAAAGTTTACCAAGAAAATAAAAGTTCCATATTCCCGATTTATCAAAATAATAATTGTTTTACAAGGAGAACTCCGAAAAATGGTGTCTGCGTTAGCTTGCTACTAACAGATGTTATCCCTGCTGCTCAAACACTTGCAGCAAAAACTGTGTGTGCCATTGAGGATGCATATGTGGAGTGGTGCACGCACGATATGGAGATCTCTATATGTGGAGTGGTGCACGCATGATGGATGTTCTTCTTAGAGAGGGTTGTAAAGACTCTCAAATATTTTGTGCGGCCACGGTCTCAACCAGAGGCATGTTCAGCCGAAGGGTGGATCGTGCAAGAGGCATATTTGTTTACATCTCAAAGTATTTGGCACGAGTTGATCCTTCAATGCATGGCATGTGGTCAGATGAGGAAGATGCAAGGATGACTTCACACTTGCCAAGTGGAAATGGAAAACTACTTAACATAGATATGAATCTATCTCGAGTGGTCAATAACTTTTCTATCTCAATGCAAAGGTTATGACCAAGTGGGTAGACTTGTGTACAGTGGCAAAGGCAAGGCATTTCCAAGAGAGATAAGCATGTAAATAAGCACATGGAGGAAGGAGAGCACCCCCAGTGCCTAGACACCTTGTATGTTTCCGAGATCTCATTAGTGCGGAGTGGATTCATGAGAGAATGACCAAAGCAAAAACGCGCGGAGAAGACATCACCAACAAAGAATGGGAGTATCACGAGGCTGCATACCAAAGGTAGAGTACTCATATACCTAAACCATAATGTATTTTTTTTAAATTTGTGTATCGATAAAAGTTATTTTTCTATTTTGTAGTGCCTTTCCTTTAACTCTATGTGGTCAAAAGGTCATTACTTTCGTATGTGCCACATTGATAAGCATAGAACCACCATGGATTGTGGCATCATGGGCAACTTGGACACAGACAGTGATGAAGCCAGGTACTGTGGAACTATTGAAAGGATACTAAAGGTTAATTTTAGAACCTTTCATACCTTTATCTTCAAGTGCAGGTGGTTTGCAAATGTGTCTAGATGACATGAGAATGGCCTCTACATGGTGGACTCTAGTGTGCAGCACAAAGAGAGGTATTTAGTTTTACTACGTAATTTTGACCAGGTGAGTGACTACCTTTTTTATTCTTATTTGCTAGTAACATTAATTATACCAATGTTACTCACTTTGAGCTTCTCTTCTATAGGTCATCTATATCCCAGCAATCCACCAACCAAAACTCTCGTTCGTAATTCCTGTAACACCACGGGGAAAAACCATTTTTCACTAATGAAGTGGAGACCATCTTCGACCCTCTTCCACCTCCTACTTGGATGAGGTGGAGACAAAGGAGAGGGAGGTCGATGAATCAAGTTCGGTGGCGGTAAGTCTTAGCAAGGATCATTGTCATGATGATGAAGATGATGAGATGGAGGATGACGAATTCAAAGATAATGAAGCCAACGCATCCACAAATGACAATTCCGTTTCTCTCTTTATTGATTTAGGATCCATGGGCTTAGAATTGGATGATGCTTCATGTAGAGATATTTTGGAAGATGATTCATAAACATTTTGCATACTTTAAGTTATGAAGATTTTTGGTCGTGTAATCCAGTCATCTCTCTCTCCCCCCTATTCCTCTCTCTAATTTTGTGAACATGCTCAATTATGTTAATCAAGTGACAATGATTAGTTTAGTTGTAACCAAGTGTAATCTTATATAGCTGACTATTGTTACATGTTTTCATATCTTCTCTTTTTTAAATTTGAAAATTTCATATAATATTATTTAATTTTTATTGAGAGGAGGGAAACACCAAATGAGGGGGGGAGGAATGTTTAAGCCAGAATTTGAAAGTTTAGGCGCAAAATCTCTCGTCGAATATAAATGCGGTTATAATAGCGGTGTCAGGAGTTTTTTTGAGCAAGGGATTTCGCATATGTACATACACATGCATGGTGCATCGAATAAAGGATTACCCAATTTCCATAGCCAGGTGGTTACGTGGGGCCCACGTGTGTACAGGTAGGACAGGGTGTACATAGTGCAGCGATTTTCACTATTATCAGTACTGTGTGTTTTTTCTACAATAAGGAGGAGTTGGTAGCGTGTAAAACTTCTCGAGGAAGCTATCCAAGGGCTGACGACATGAGGTAAGCAGGTGCGTTAGATGGCATCGAGTGGCGTCAGGAGGGCGAACGAGGTCAATATTTGCACGTGGATGAATACAGACACAAAGTGGTGTTTTCTTGTGAGAGTTATGCAGAAAGGTCATCATTAGGACCACTTTTTGGGGCCACTTCACGTGGTTGTGAGACGCATTATTGAAAAGAAATGAGTGCCAGGTGTGCGCATGGATGCAACAGGGTGACAACTATGCACTGCGAGGTTAGTTTTTTGGCCTGTCCGGGGTCCGTTTGAGGTCATCTAAAAGGGTTCCCAACTAATAAAGCTAAGTGTGGGAACTGAAAAAACTGAGAGAAGACCAGAAAAAACGTGGAGAAGAGAGGAGGAACAGCCGCAGTTGTGTTTTTGCTCAGTTTGGAGCCTGTTTTGGCCGTAAACTGCTCATCCAAGGTCGGATTTGAGCACTTTGACATTGTAGACTGGGGTTTTGGGCCATTCCGGACGCGATGGCGCTGTCCATTTTGCCAAATTCCTCACTCTTTTCCTACTGGTTTTCTGTGTAAGTTTCTCCTATGAGCGAAGTTTCTGCTCTAGTTTGTGATTGTATCTGGCTTATTTTACCCATATTGTGTGAGCTATTTGCCCCATTGGTGTTGGCCCAAGCTCAATTGTATCTAAACATCAGAAATTCTCCTCTTTTGAGCTGAGTTTTTTGGGTGTGTGTGTGTGTGTGTGTGTGTGTGTCTGTGTGGAGTGGGCAAGTGGATAGTCTCTCTCCTCTCACTCCAGAGGTGTGTTCCCTGTCTCGGCCAGGTGTGGTCTAAGCCGAGTGGTGCCCCATAGTGTGTGTGTGTATCTTCCCAAGAGTGTGTGTCGGGTCGTTATAGAGGCGCTGTGTGTGTTTTCATCCCGCTCACATTCTTTTGGTGCCCCCACTGAGGATCTTCTTCGAGTACCTTCTGCTTCGAGCTTCGAGATTCGAGATTCGGGATTACAGATTGCAGGGTGCAGATTACAGGTTACAGGTACAGGTGATTCACACATGTACAGGTAGCTGGAGTACAGTGATATACTAGCAGTGATGTCACTTGCAGTTGTTGTAGGTATGCATCACTTGGCGCTTGTTTGCGCGCATTGTCTGCTGGATTGTACGTTACTTGTGGAAACTGCCATTGTACGCATTTGTGGAGCCATACTTGGTTGTATTTGGCAGTCCCAGCCATTTCTGAGACTTGGTCTGGAAGATAGTCATTTCTGAGACTTGACTATACGCGATTTGCATTAGCCTTCGTGTGAGGGTCGATAGCGTGAGTTTTTTATTGAGCTGGGGGATTCTCAAATGTAGAGATCCTTTCGGTGATACAGGTAGCTGGAGCACCCTTTTTGTGACCTCGCCATAGGCTATGTACTAGTGAGTCCTACTTGATACTCGAGTTCTATTGTTGACAGTTTATGCATACATAGATAGTCTATATTTTGGGTTCCTACTGCTCTACTTCTGGGGAAACTCTGTCGAAATTTTCCCAAGTTATGATGGCTGGTTATTTGGTATTTTGAGCCATTTATGCTGTTATGCTGCTGAAATTTGGGCAAAAATCAGAGGATAAGTCAGGTGTGCCTTTTGGGGAGCTTCATGGTTGGCTTTAATGGATGATCAAAATGGCCCTCATTTCACTCCTTTTCATTTAACTCAAAGGATTCAGATTAATGTTCATGTGTCCAGGAAGATCTTTTTCCAGCAGCGCATAGTCTTTATGTTTGGGCCAAGAAGGTTACGAGAGATCTTGGAATGTCCTTTGCCTGTTGTAATTCCGATGATCAACTATGAAAACTCATTTGATGTGCATGTGTTTGTTCTCATCTAAACCTGAGCTCCATTGAAGTTTCTGGGGATTGGGTAGTGAAAAGTTTTGGGTTCTTGCACGTGTGTTTGAAGGGGTTCTCTAGCCATGGCTTTCTCTTATCCGGAGTTTCATGGAAGAAGTGATGAAGATGTGGAGGACTTTCTGGAAAAGATGGAGGTTGCCTGTATTAGCAACCAGATTCATGACCCTACGCAAATGTTACGCCTTCTCCAAATTTGTTTGAAGAGTGATGCACGAGTTTGGTCCAAGGCATTTGAAGAGGAGTTGCGTGCAGCAGATCCACCTATAAGATTGAGTTGGGACAATCTAAGGCATGGATTGGAAGTGGAGTTTGTGAAGATAGAAGATCCTGACAAAGTGTGGCAAGAAGTACAAGGTTTGGTGCAGAAGGAAGGTGAGCCAGTAGATGCGTACATACGTAAGTTTTCATTGGCATGGGAGCGAATGTGCAAGTCTTTAGCACCACAGGTACCCCCGCCTGACATGATGAAGAAGGACAGGTTCTTGGCTGGTCTTTGGGAGAATATACGTTGGAGAGTGGAGTTAAAGAAGCCTAGGACATATGAGGATGCACTAGAGGTAGCAAGGAACAAACAGTGGAAGCTGAGGAAAATGAGCCAGTTAGGGGTGGAGTCTTTGCCAATGAGGTCTGAATTTCAGCCTATAGAGTCTTTACAAGGGCGCATGTCAGGGGTTCATCATGAACCAGTGGTTCCTGTTACTACTCAGGTTATGCCAGCAGTGGTCACTACAGCAGTGCAAGATGATGGGCTAAGGCATGACATGAGGCAAATGGTAGATTTGATGAAGAATCTCAGCCTAAACATGCTAGGTCAAGTGGGAAATAATCAAGGTCGAGGGAGGTTTGCAAATCAGCCAGGAGGTGAAGAAAGGCCTAGGAATGGTGTTGGACAAAGCAATGGTAGGTTTTGGAGGCAAACGCCCACATGTTATAATTGTGGAGAGTTGGGTCACATCAGCCCGCAATGTGATAAGCCACCAAGGATGGGGGAGACATGTATCCATTGCCAAGACAGGTGCTAACTAGGTCAAATGATTATGGCATCGAAATTAAGGGAGATGAAGGAACCAGTGGACTGACCCAGGAGGAAAAGGGAAATACAAAAGTGCTAAGTGTAGTCACTTTGGAGAAGGCATCAAAGCTAGAGGATAAATTAGTGATGCCTATTGGGAAGAGGACCACAGAGGATAAGGAAGGAAGAAGTGCCCCAGGTCCTAGTAAGAAGAAAGGAAAGAGCCATGAAGGCGAGGATGTCAAGGCCAAGAGGAAAAGGAGAGCTCGTCGAAAGTTTCATGTTTCAGATTTTCCACTAGGGGATGGGCAATTAAGCTATGACTTGAAGGAGGATCTGACGAGCAGGAAGGCAGATGTTACTTTTGGGCAGCTTATAGAGATGGTGCCTAAGCTAAAGCGACAGTGGAAGAGGATGGTTAACCCAATGGAGAAAGAGCCAGAGAGAGGTTCAGTGAAGGTGTTGGCAATGGACGAGCTACCAGACATTTGTCCAATAGTAGATGTGTGGCATAAAAGGAAAAATTTGGGACAAGGTTATGTGGATGGCGGAGCCCAAATATGCGTCATAACACACTCATGCGTTGAGAAGATGGGTCTCACAGTGGCTGGGGTGTCAGGTTTTCGGATCAGATTGGCAAACCATCAAAAAGTAAAATGCTTGGGTGTTTTAAAGAACTTAGAAGTGGAGGCATATGATGCAAAGGCAGTGGTTGATTTTCATGTGATGCCAGCAGGGTTGGGAGCATATCCTATTATACCGGGCAGACCATGGTTACGTGCAGTGGGAGCTGTTCAAGATTGGCGACATGGTACGATTAGCCTCTATGGAAAGACAGGTACCAAGAAGCTTTATAATATGGACACAAGGAAACGATTAGAGGAGCTTTATGAAGATGAGGATGAGTCTAGTGATGAAGACTCTTCCACGGTGACAGATGAGGACAGTGATAGCACTACCAGCAGTGATGAGGATGCTGATGTTGCATTTCTTTTGATGGATAAAGAAATCCAGGAGTGTGGTTTAGTCGCATTTGCGAATGAAGTTGAAGGTGAAAGTGAAGGGCCTTATGAAGTGATTGAAGGGCTGATGCAAACCAAGGTTGAGTTGTCAAAGAAGCAGGAATTAATGACGCAAATGATTAGTGGAGACCTCTTAGCTATGGAGAAGGATATATATTTGCATATGCTGGCTAGTTTTCCTGATTTGTTCATTACTTCATATGAAGAGATCAAAGGGTTCAAGGGTGAAGAGATGCATATAGAGCTGAAAGAAGGTGCTAAGCCAGTGCGGCAAAGGCTAAGAAGGATGGGTCAAGATCAAATGGAAGCCTTGCGAGAAGAGGTGGACAAGTTGTTGAAGGCAGGGTTCATAGTCCCTGTGGAGACCACAGAATGGGTGAGTCCAGTAGTAGTCAGTCCAAAGAAGGATGGGAAGTGGAGGATTTGTGTAGATTTTAAACCCTTAAATGCAGCCACTAAGAAGAACCCATATCCTCTTCCATTCATTGATCAGATCTTGGATTCAGTGGCAGGTTATGAGAGGTACAGTGTGTGTGATGGTTTTTCAGGCTATTTTCAATTGAAGATTGCTCTTAAAGACCGCACAAAGACAACTTTCATTACGCCATGGGGCTGCTATTGCTACACAGTGTTGCCGTTTGGGTTGTCAAATGGACCATCTTTCTATCAAGAGAGAGCGAATTGGGTGTTGGAACCATTCATTGGTAGCTGTGTTAAAGCTTTTATGGATGACTTCTGTGTTTATAGCAGTAGGGCTGAACACCATGAGAACCTACAGATGGTATTGGCTCGATATGATGAATGTGGAGGACAACTAAATCCAAAGAAATGTCATCTAGCACAGCCAAGGGTGAAGTTATTGGGCCACATGGTGTCAGAAAATGGCATTGAGGCTGATCCAGACAAGGTTAAGTCTATTATTCTTCTTCCATCACCTACGCGTACGAAGCAATTGGCAACCTTTATACACACAGTGAAGTACATGGCACGGTTTATTCCATTGTCTTCGCAGCTTCTTTATCCATTACAACAAGTGGCAAAGCATGATCCATTGCAATGGGATGACAAGTGTGAAGAAGTGTTTCAAGAGGTGAAAGAGGTGTTAGGGGGTTTGTCATCCATGTAGGCTCCTGATTGGGAGAAAGTTTTTTATGTAAATCCATCAGTAGGGGATGATGCCATTGGAGCTATGCTATTGCAAAACGGGAAGAGCAGCCATTATATGAGGCCAATGTATTGTGCAAGCCGAGTGAAGTTGGTAGCAGAGAGAAAGTTATTGGAAGTAGAGCTAGTGATGGCCAGTGTAATATTTACTTGTCGACGATTTCATCATTACTTGCTACCACGGCCTTTTGTTTTCTTGACGAGTTATGCCTTTTTTCCACATTTAATTAATGGTACTAACATGTCAAATGTGGTGAAGAAATGGGCAATTGAGCTGCAAGAGTTTGAGTTCTCTTTTCTAGTGGAAGATAGTACAAGGGCTACCCTAGCTGATTTGTTGACCTACAAGGAGAATCCCCTTATTGTTAAGGAAGAGGTGGTGAGAAAGGTAGTTGAAGAAGTGCCACAGATCAGCAATGCACATGTGTTGTTCTTTGATGGTTCATACAGAAAGATCCACGATGCAGCTTCAGGGGGTATAGCACTTTATGATCCAGAGGGGAAGCTAGTATGCAAGAGAGGGTTCAAATTGGATGCGCATAGTAACAATGAGGCTGAATATGCTACATTGGAAGCCGGATTACACATTTGTTTGAAGCATGGGGTTCGAAGGTTGAGCATAAAAGGTGATGCCTTGTTAATGGTGAAGCAAGTGCTGGGTGTGTGGAAGAGCAAGAACACCTCATTGAAGGAAATGTGCTTCAGAATTAAAGGCCTGTTAAAAAAGTTCGAAGCATGGATCATCAGACACATTGAACGTGCTCTAAATGGAGAGGCACATGAAGCAGCTCAAGGCATGATTGGGGAGCTATTTGTGTTGAGGACCACTTTACCTCTTTATCATGGCCGGGAAAGTTTGGCTCAAGAAGAGGAGTTTTTGCTAACAGGAATCATTCCAAAGGAGATTCAGAAGTCTAAGAAGTATGGCTTTGTGCGTAGAGCATACAGGTACAAATTGATTGGTGATGTCTTATACATGAAAGGGGCTGATCTCGTGTTGAGACGTGTACCTTGGCGGGAGGAGCTTTACAGAGTGTTGGAAGAGAATCATGAAGGCGCATGTGGTGGCCATTTTGCTCTAAAGATCACCTTGCATAAGATTTTGCAAGAGGGGTATGTATGGCCTAGTTTGCACAAGGGATGTTCACCATTGGTGTAGGTCTTGCAATAGGTGTCAAGCGTTTGGGAGAGAGTGTTGAAGCCAGAGCTACGAAAAACCATTATGGCGTTTGATGTGTTTGAAAAGTGGGGGATTGATGCAATAGGCCCGTTACCTATCACAAGCAGGGGCAAAAGCTATATTTTGACGGCAGTGGACTATCTTTCTAGATGGGAAGAGGCTATAGCAGTAAAACAGATCACTGCAAAGGATGTGGCAAAATTTGTGTATGATGAAATATGTTGCAAGTTTGGGGTGCCATTAGAGCTACTTTCAGATAAGGGGCCAGGATTTAGAGCTAAACTGCTAGACTTCTTATGCACAAAGATGAAGATTAGGCACCAGCATACCACTCCTTATTACCCACAGTGTAATGGCTTAAATGAAAGATTCAACGGTGAGTTGGTACAGATTCTTTCGAAAGTGACAGAGCACCAAGGAAAGAATTGGGATTTGGAATTGCCTAGTGCATTATGGGCTTACCGTACTTCGGTGAAGACAGGTACAGGGTTTACTCCATTTCATTTGGTGTATGGAAAAGAAGCACTATTGCCTGTGGAAGTAGAGTTGCCTGCAATCAAGATGTTAGAGAAGTTTCTTGGGCCGCCTAGTGATGCATTCGAAGAGAGGCTCTTACAACTACAAGAGGTTCAGTTGGATAGGATGAGTGCATTGGAACATTATGGGCAGATGCAAGATAGGGCTTTGGCAAAGATAAATGAAAAGGTCAAAAGTAAGGGTATCAAGAAGCATGACTTGGTTTTGCGCTACAACAGTAAGCTGGACAACACCTTCCAAAAGAAGTTTCAAATTAAGTGGGAAGGCCCTTTCAAGGTAGTGGAGTGTTTTCCAAATGGCACATGTCAGCTGGCTAACCTGGATGGTGTTCTACATAAGTCAAGGGTAAATGGATTGCGTCTTAAATTGTATCATGCTAGATTGATGATGGTGGAGCAAGATGAGCTGTCTGTGGAGCAAGCAATGTTGGTGAAGGATGAGGAGATCTGTGATGCGGCGAGTCTCATATCTCTCTTTGCTGCTACTGATCATGAATGATCTAGCAGGCTAGGGGATGGGCAAATTATGTCAGGAGTTTTTTCGAGCAAGGGATTGCGCATATGTACATACACGTGCATGGTGCATCGAATAAAGGATTACCCAATTTCCATAGCCAGGTGGTTACGTGGGGCCCACGTGTGTACAGGTAGGACAGGGTGTACATAGTGCAGCGATTTTCACTATTATCAGTACTAGTGTGTTTTTTCTACAATAAGGAGGAGTTGGTAGCGTGTAAAACTTCTCGAGGAAGCTATCCAAGGGCTGACGACATGAGGTAAGCAGGTGCGTTAGATGGCATCGAGTGGCGTCAGGAGGGCGAACGGGGTCAATATTTGCACGTGGATGAATACGGACACAAAGTGGTGTTTTCTTGTGAGAGTTATGCAGAAAGGTCATCATTAGGACCACTTTTTGGGGCCACTTCACGTGGTTGCGAGACGCATTATTGAAAAGAAATGAGTGCCAGGTGTGCGCATGGATGCAACAGGGTGACAACTATGCACTGCGAGGTTAGTTTTTTGGCCTGTCCGGGGTCCGTTTGAGGTCATCTAAAAGGGTGCCCAACTAATAAAGCTAAGTGTGGGAACTGAAAAAACTGAGAGAAGACCAGAAAAAACGTGGAGAAGAGATGAGGAACAGCCGCAGCTGTGTTTTTGCTCATTTTGGAGCCTGTTTTGGCCGTAAACTGCTCATTCGAGGTCGGATTTGAGCACTTTGACATTGTAGACTGGGGTTTTGGGCCGTTCCGGACGCGATGGTGCTGTCCATTTTGCCAAATTCCTCACTCTTTTCCTGCTGTTTTTCTGTGTAAGTTTCTCCTATGAGCAAAGTTTCTGCTCTAGTTTGTGATTGTATATGGCTTATTTTACCCATATTGTGTGAGCTATTTGCCCCATTGGTGTTGGCCCAAGCTCAATTGTATCTAAACATCAGAAATTCTCCTCTTTTGAGCTGAGTTTTTTGGGTGTGTGTGTGTGTGTGTGTGTGTGTGTGTGTGTGTGGAGTGGGCAAGTGGATAGTCTCTCTCCTCTCACTCCAGAGGTGTGTTCCCTGTCTCGGCCAGGTGTGTTGTCTAAGCCGAGTGGTGCCCTATAGTGTGTGTGTGTGTGTATCTTCCCAAGAGTGTGTGTCGGATCGTTATAGAGGCGCTGTGTGTGTTTTCATCCCGCTCACAGCGGTAATAACTCAGGTAATAAACACGGTAATAACAACAGAAATAGTCTCGGTAATAGTTTAAACACACAAAAAACCCCGTCCTCCTCTCTCTACCCTCTCCAGCGGAATTTGGACCTTCTCTCTACAAAACGCGCTAAAAGACCGCGGTAAACATTGGGAGATTTTCATAGTGATGAATAGTTTCCTTTGGTATTAATACAACTATCTCTCTTTTTCCTCAATCACTGAGAGAATTTTTGGGAGCCTACATAAAGGGGTGATTTTGTGACATACTACTTACACCAATTGTGATGTATATATCAATTGATTGAGAAACTAGACTCATAACCTCAAGGTGAGCACAAATTGGGAGGCCACAAATTATGATATATCACATCTCTTCCATAGTAAACCCTAAGTTTCACATAATGATATCAAAACAGATCTTCTTGCACCACCCATGTTGGTGGAGACTTTATTATAGATGGTATGTCTCATTCAACAAAAGCCTATTGCCACACGATAGACTCAAGATAAAAGGGGATGTTTGCAATGATCGAGGAACAAACATAGATAGAGATATGCAAAGGTGGAGGAAGAGAAATAGAGAGATACACCAAGAAGGAAAGGATTTAGATGCTTAGCCATTCTACAATGAATAATAAACCCTGGTATAACTATTTGAAAATGATACCACTACAGCCTAGCTATGTCTCAAAGATAATACAAGAAGTATGATGAGGTGAAGGGGGATGCAAAAGAGATAGAAGAAAAAAAGAGAAAAATTATTGATGATCGTGGTGTTTACTGTTAGCAGCAAGGTAACACGGATACCATTTTTCGAAGCTCCCATATAAAAAAACTTATTGTTTTTATAAATTGGGAATATTGTAACTCCTATTTTTCAAAAAAACCTTGTAATTGATGAGCCGGGGCTACAAGCTTCCAGATTGTATCAACCTGTCATTACCTATCTTTAGTTAGAGCTCCCAAATTATTAGTTTTGACCACCAAAAACCTTGGCTAAGGTATAAAAGCTAATTTTTGTAAGTTCTTTGTAAGTTTTTGGATAATGAAATACAAGCATGAGCTAACGGTGCTCACTTCTCTCCTTCTCGCGCTTCTTATTCCCTCCCCGGTTGTCACATTGCAGTTTCGTTTGCTGCATTGCAACTGCAGGTAAGAGATCTACCCATTGACGTAAACACATCACAGTATTTTGTAGCTTTTGGCATCGCCGACTCGCGAACTAATTTCATCATAAGTAGGAATTTACACCTCAAAATCAAAAACTAATCATAGGTAGGAAATTGGGGCATCATTGGTAAGCATTTAGGTGCATTTTGGGTCAAAAACAATTAGGTCAAAAATCCACTGCTGTTAATAATCGTGATTTTGGCACTTGACCTAAAGTGGAGCTTGAGACCATGAGCATGTGTGCTTAGGTCTCATAAACATATCCTAGAAGTTTCATTACGTTTGGATGTCATTTGATGCTATAATGGATGTGATTTGTTTGTCAATGAGCAATTGACTTTTGGTGATTTCAGTCACTTGAGTCTAGCTTGAGTTAGATGCGAGTTGTTAGTTGTTTTTCAAGAGATTGACAACCTGTTGTAGCCTCTATGCACTAGTCGATTCAGCTCCGTCACATGGATTGACAGTTTACTCGTGGTTCCCGCTAAAACTGCACAATAAGATAGGATAGTGAGGTTAGACACACGTCCCACATTTGGCGCCGTTGTGCCGGGGTTCAAAGAAACCTAAACTAGGAAAAAACACAAGCGTCTTGTGAAGTTATCCTTTAACTTCCTCTAGAATCTCCTAGAGTAAAAACTTTCTTTTTAGAAACTGCATAGCTTAAGATTGTCGTCTTTTGCTGTGTAGAGGTAGCTTGGAAGTAATCGTACTTGTCGAGTACCTTTAGGATTGTAGGATTGTGGAGCTAGATTAGGATTTTGATAATGGTTGATAGACAAGACAAGTTTTAAGATCAATGCTCGAAAAATCATAAAAAACAAGAAAACGAGTGTTTGTGGGCACTTTCCACAACCCCATTGCATGAGAACCTAGGAGTAGGCTAACTAGGATCCGAGGTGGATTTCAGGACATTGCTCTCTCCGAAAGAATCATTGTGAGTTGTTATTTGAAGTGTAAAATTTCAGGTCTACGGCTAGAAATAGCACGAAAAGACTCCAAACCACTTAATCCGACTGGAGAGTATGCTTAGAAGTTGTATGCACCAGTGGGTAAGTTCAAGGACACTTTGAGGCAAAAATTTCAAGAGTTTGCAAAAACTCCGATTATTTACTCTTTCTTGAAATTTTAGGCCAAATTAAGTTTTGACTTAATTCATAGGCTTAAAACAGCTCATGAAAAGACTGTCCATGAAAAAAGTGTTAAAATTTGTTCATTTGGGCATAAAGTAAAGAATCGGATAATTTACTTTCAGCTCAAATTTGACTAAGGTTGATACTAGTGACTCATTGCATGTGTATAGACAACTTTTGTAAAGGCACAAAAGATTTGGATCACCAAACTGACAAAAAACTGGGTAAAAACTAAAGTTTGTACTGACTTTCTGAAACTTGAATGTAAATTGGGTCAAGAATTGTCCAAACTCAATGGAATTTGATTCATAGGCTTATACTGATGTGATAAACATGTGTACATGCTCACTTGACCAAAAAGATGCAAAAAGTTGCCAGTTGTAAATAATCGCAATTATTTACATCTGTCCCATTTTTCAGCTTTTTTGACTAAGTTAGCATACCATTGGTTTTACATGTTGTAATAAGCCCACAAACCAAAATTGGTAAGATTTGGATCATTGGATTGAAAATTGTGACCAAATTTACAAAGTCAGTCTACAAACAGAAAATTGATGACCATTTGACCAAAAATAGTCTAAACTTTATGAAACTTGGCTAGAGACCTTACGTTCAAGTGCTTAACAGATCTGTGCAAAGGTTGGGACAAAAACTTGCAAAAACTTAGCCATAGTAAATAATCGTGATTATTTACATCTGCTTCAAAAATTGACAATCTTGCATACTTGAGCATACCACAAGGTCAAGCATATCACCTAGACCACACAAATCTATTTTGGTGAAATTTGGATCATAAAAGTGAGACTTAAGCTAGATTCTTGAAATCAGAGTCTGCGGACACGAAACAATTGATAAACTCGAAGAGATTCTGTCCAAACTTGTTGAAACTTGTCCAAGGACCTTAACAGTTTTTATACTTGGCAAATCAAGCCAAACAGGGCAAAAAACTAACAAAAGTAAATAATCACGATTTTTTACTACTGCTACACAGAGTCACCCATTTTGACTTTTGAGCTTGTATAGTGTTAGACGAACATAATACAAGGTCACTAGGAAATTTTGGGTTCAATCGGATCCAAATTGGTACATGTTCACTCAATTTTTGAGTTGCGGATTAGTCCTTTGATTTTTACCAAAGTCGAGTTTGGAAATTGCAACTGTTGACTCAATTAGCTCGATTTGTAGTAATACACATAGACCAATCACAATAGTTAGCAAAAACTATACGATCCTGGTGAAAGAATAGCTAGCTTGATCAAATTTGTACAAGAATCAGGTTGCAGACAACAAATCGGTAGCTCAGACCAAAAGTGCAATCTAGTCAAGTGGAAGAAATTGACAGCAAGTGAATCCAAAGGTAAGTACTCTATCCAGGGCTACATAAGTCTTTATGAACCTTAGATCTGGTCATGTACTAGAAAATCACGTCATACTAGGAGAAACCTCCAGTAGAGTCTCCATTGAAGAAAGCATGAATCAGGGAAATTCCTTGCAAACAATTCTTGAAGAAGTCTCTGACACTTTTTTAGATTCAACATCTGAAATGTCTTCATATTCGACTCACTCGAAAACCGGAACGACAATGCGCTATAAGCATATACTCTCTTTTTATAAGACTAATCGCCATGGATCTCAGGTTTACCTGGATCCTAAGGAAGAGTATGCTATTCGCATTGATGACCATGGTATTGAGTTTGAAGAGGAGATCAGGGCAAACAAACAAGGAAAAACGTACATGGATTGAAACGGAACTCAATATTTACAAGTCGAAAACCCTGATGTGATAGACAAATGGGGTTTAGAAGTAAATACCATAATTCCAAATATAGCCGCAAAAGAAGGACCACCAACTTTAGAATTTGAGGGATACGATCAAGTTGATTTGAAGCCTTTGAAACGGCTTAGTACTGATAATCCTAGGGTCGGAGTCTATTGTTGGAAGGATAGAAACGTAGAAGATCTTCTATGGACTTCACATGTCAAATCAGAACAACTAACGGCCATGAATATCATCTATATCTTCAAGATCAAGGATAAAGGATCAACAGATCTACTAACCTACATGTTTAAGGATTGTTATAATAACAACTTTGTTATGATGACTCCCGAGGGGGTAGAAAAAATCAAATACCAAGGGTATTCCATAAGGGATTGGATATTGGGACAAGGACCAGAAACAATTACAAGAGATGAACACCGTGAGAGATCATCTGAGAGTAATGTTAAGAAACCACCTCATCATGAAGAAAACCGGGTGACACTAAGGCCCAGTCCTGGGCTACATGAGTCACTATTTCCAATAGACTGGTTTGAAGGACTGGGAATGGGACCAACTTCCAGGAGACCGAGAGTTGAACCAAATAGACATATCAGACCAGCTAATTTCCAAAAATGGGTCAAAAAATACAGTGAATCGGGGCATGCATATGACCACTTAACAAGCTTTAAGTAAGTGCTAAGAGCAGAACGCATATTTGATTTCCATACTGAATTCGAAGGGTTTGGAATGACATTAGAAGGAAAAGCATTGACATGGTTCCAAAACATTCCACCAAGGTCAATCATGGACTTAAAGACATTAGCTCAAGGATTTGTAGCTTCTTGTTCCAAAACGGGGATCAAACACAATACGGTAGCTCAAATCTACAGCTTTAAATAGAAACATGGTGAGTTTGTTAGGGATTGTGCAACTCGAATGAAACAATACATTGTCAGATGCCCAGGGCTAGAGATACCTGCAGAAGAACGACTAGTATCATTGTTTTTAGAGGGACTACTAAACAAAGAACTTTATGCTATACTGTATAGCAAGAAGCATACAACCCTAAAAGAGTGTGTGTCAAATGCTATTGACTTAGGAGACAATTGCAATATTTTCAACGAAGAAGATGTCCCTAAGGATAACCAAAGTGAGAAAACAGCATCCACCAAATCGGTTGTTGTAGCACCACTGGCAGCCATAGAAGACATGCTCAAAAGGATGAATGACATGATGATAACATGCAAAAAGAACCTATGAGGGGACCAAGACAAGGGATATCTCAACAGGGACAACCAATTAGACCACAAAAATGGTGTGCAATCAAGGATAAATGGACCAACCATGAGACCAATGAGTGCTACTATCGACCAAAGTATAATGGGAATGTTTAGTACGTGCCCATGAGACCACAAGGACAACCCATGTACAGATACTAGCCTAACATGGCACCAGCTCAAAGACCACCAATGGGTACCTCCATATCTATGACCACCAGCTCAAAGACCACCAATGGCTAGCTCCGTCGTCGGCACGTGCCGTCCCGTCAACGCGTCCGGTGCACACCGTCGGCCCCGTCGGTGCTACCGACCTCGTTAAGCACCGGTCGCTCCGTGCCGTCCCGTCGACGCGTCCCGAGCACGCCGTCGGCCCCGTCCGCGCTACTGGGGCCGTCGGCACCCGTCGGCCCGTCAACGCGCCTCGAGCACGTCGTTGGCCCCGTCCGCGCTATCGGGGCCGTTGGCACGCCGTCAGCCCGTCAACACATCCCGAGCACGCCGTCGGCCCCGTCCGCGCTACCGGGGCCGTCGGCACCCGTCGGCACGTGCCGTCCCGTCAACGCGTCCGGTGCACACCGCCGGTCCCGTCGGTGCTACCGGCCCCGTTAAGCACTCACCGCTCCATTCCGCCCCGTCAACGCGCCCATGCACAACGTCGACCCCGTCCGCGCTACTGGAGCCGTCGGCACCCATCGGCACGTGCCGTCCCGTCAACGCGTCTCGAGCACGCCGTCGGCCCCGTCCACGCTACCGGGGCCGTCGGGACGCGTCGGCACAGTCCGCGCCACCAAGGCCGTCGGCACCCGTCGGCCCGCGCCGTTCCGTCAACGTGTCCGGAGCACCCCGTCGGCCCCGCCGTGGAGTCGGCGCGTCAACGCTCCATCGCGCGAGTTGCGCACGTCAACGCGTCCATGCACAACGTCGACCCCGTCCGCGCTACCGGCCAAGCATCGGGCCGTGCCGTCGGCGGTCCCGTTTCGCGTCCTCTCTCTCGTGCCGTCGGCGAGCCTCTCCTTTCTTGGCAAGCCTTCCCCCAGCTAGCCATTGGTGGTCATAGATGAACAAGCACTAGTTCCTGTTACACCCTATGCTGAGCCTAGTCCATCTACTGTAATGGTAGAAGGAGATTGGTGTAATTCACATCCACCACCAATGAAAGAACATGTGACTTATGCTCCATCAGAGCTTTATTAGTAAGAGAATGGGGTCTAGGAGGGCCTCTTTATTTGGCAGTTTAAGGAAGTCAAAGCTCTAGTATTAAGAAAGAAATCAAAGGAGAGCTTTTGAATTCAAACAGGCAAAACGGCTAGTTTATTTGAATTCAAAATTTTCCCCCAAAATGAAATTTAAAATCTAGCGAAAAAAACTATAACAAGTAACATATCTACGGAAAGAGCTCGGCATGTAGATTATAGATCTATAATCTCCGCTCAAATCGGAAATCGTATGTAGGAGTAATGGAAGGCCGAATATCATAAAATTGTCCCCTCCCTTTTTTGGGGGAGGAAAGTGCATCCTTTGACCATTCTTACACCTCTCTTACACACTTACCATTCTTGCACACATGGCATGCACCTATTCGTCAAAATGTTAATCACCTTCATAATCTCATGGCACATAAAGAGGCCCTCCTAGACCTCATCCTCTTTCTAATGTGCACCAATGTATTATGTAGCTAATCAAGGTGTTTGACCTCCTTTGGTAAGACCCATGGTTAAGCCAAGAACGAGAAATTGTCACAACTGTGGTGCAGATGATCATTGGAAAAATGAATGCCCAGAGCCTGACAAGAATCTTAAGCTTATTGCATACAATGTTGCAAAAAGGGAGGACACTTCCCAGAAGATTGTCCAAAAAATTCCTTTAAACAAGGGTAAAACAGTAGTAAACGTAGTCCAAGTGATACCTAATAGCTCATCTGAGGGTGAAACGATTGTTCCAATCAAGGTAATCACTAGAACCCAGGCTAAGAAAAAGAAACATAACTCCTCTGATGATTTAGATAATACAAAAATTGCCTCTCGAATGATCAAAAGAAGCAGAAGTAAAAGATATGAGATGAGAAGGCAAAAACAAAAGGTTGAAATCGAGGAGAAAGAAAAGAAGCTATTCCAAGAAAAGGTGAAAGAAACTAAAAGCGAAATCAAAGAAACAACCGTAAAATCTGGAAGATCAATTTTGGTTGATAAAAATTTTGAACCTATTAATGCAGCTTTGGAAGCTTCCCAAGTGGGACTTAAAGCAAGCCAAAACATGAAAAACAAATGGAAAAGCTATCCTTCTCCAGATATGGAAGCACCTAAGCTTGAAGCTTATCAAAATTTGGTAAGAATCACGCAAGAAATTCTGAGAAAACAAAGACCCAAGCTCCAAAGTATGGCAAAACCTAAGGAGCTTGTGATAAGAGGCACTAAAGAAAAATTCAAAGTGGCGGTAGAACCCCACCTTGAAACAAAAGAGCCAGAACTTATAGTGCCGGACAGCGAAGATGCCTAAGACGGAATTACATTCGTAGAGGAAGACTCGCTAGGACACTTATGGAAAAAAGTTAGAGAGATCAATGATGGGAGCCTAACTCTAAAGTCAGCTCCTATAGAGGAAGTTTGGTTAGACAACCTGCCTCCTGAAATGGACATGGATGTACAATCCTTGTATGGGGATTGCGGATCTGAAGCTTTAGGAATGTCGAGAACATTGACCTTGAAAACATTACCCTCTTACTTGAGAGATAATGAAGATGAATCCATAGTGTGCAAGACCACTCAATTAAAAAGAGCAAAATAGACCCTAGAAGTAGACAACATTCATTCAATCATGTCTACACCCATCCAATGCACTCTTACTTTGGGAGAACTGTTAAAACTCAAACCATATTTATGGAATGATCTACAGAAAACCCTAGAGAAGGTAGGGATAACGAGGCTAATCTCAAAAAAATTGAAAACTTTGAAAAATGGAATGGACAACAAAGAGATTCGATCTGTTTCAATGAAAAAACTCAAAGAATATTACGAAGGGGAAGAAGGAAACACAACCCTTTCAGTGAAATATAATGACATTGAAACCATGGCAATACTGGATAGTGGGGCAGGCATAGCCATAGCCACGAAAGCAGTATGGGAATCTTGGGGACAGCGAGTCATTAGAAAAACTCGAATGAAATTGCAATTGGTTGATGGACACATTGAAAAACCATTAGGACTGCTTAAAAAAGCAATAGTTAATTCCTGCGGAATTGAATATCAACACACTTTGTCCATAGTAGACTTTGGAAAAAAACTCAATTATGAAATCATATTGGGAAGACCTTTCATGCGACAGGTACAGCTTATGCAAGATTGAGGAAACAATTATTTGTACTCGAAGAAAGTGGGATCTATAACAAGGGCTAATCTAAAAGATCACACATATAGAAACAGGAATTGAATATCAACACACTTTTGCCATATTAGACTTTGGAAAAAAACTCAATTGTACAATCATATTGGGAAGACCTTTCATGCGACAGGTACAGCTTATCCAAGATTGGGAAAACAATTATCTGTACTTGAAGCAAGTGGGATATATAACAAGGGTTAATCTAAAAGATCACACTTATAGAGATGTCATGAAAACGCCCATACAAGAGTTTGATTCACTCTCCTCGGCTGAAACTAAGCTTCCATCGTGGTTAAACAAAGACACTCCTATTTGGATATGTGGAGCTTCAAAAAATGCGAGTTTAAAACGAGAAGAATCTATTTTAGAAAGAGAT
This sequence comes from Adiantum capillus-veneris, assembly GCF_014529385.1. Taxonomy (NCBI): domain Eukaryota; kingdom Viridiplantae; phylum Streptophyta; class Polypodiopsida; order Polypodiales; family Pteridaceae; genus Adiantum; species Adiantum capillus-veneris. Next base: position 141,213,537 of record NC_140954.1, read on the forward strand.
TGCACAGACGAAGCCTATGTACCTGAATCCTTTCCAGAGCATTTGTTTGAGCCATTTGAGTGGACTCAAATTTCAGTGACAATGGATGTATGTGTGAATACGTTTATGCCTACTCAATTTTGCAATGAGGACAGCTATGACATAATTCCCATCCAAATGATTTCAACCCTCCACAACGAAGATGAAATCGAGGAACCCAAGGACTTGATCAAAGCTCTTGATCAAAGCTCAACAAGTCTTTTCAGACCTCTACTACGATGCAACAGATGAGTTAGAAGAACACTCAGCACCTTAGAAGATTCAGGGTCAGAAAAAGAACATGTGAGAGCTAAGCTACCCTTGAAAGGAGGGAAGGAAAAGCTTTTGACTTTCCTAACCAGAAATTGAGAAGACAAAAATGGTATAGACAAAAAAGAGACACCAGAAATGTGAAAGCTAGACCTATGCCATCAGTCTCCGTAGAACACAGTTCCTGATGCAGATAGGTGGACATGATTGTATCAAGGACAAAATCACTGGCAAATATCCTTCAAAAGAAAATCCAAAAATGTCAAAAACCGAGGAAGGATACTCAAGCAAAGCCGAAAAAACAAGAAAAGGAGTCAACCATGACTCGAGTTGAGCAGAAAAAGAAGTATCAAGAGTTGAAAAAAGATCTAAAGGAGATATATACAACTGAAATGGAAACCACAAAAGAGGATGGTAAAGATGTAATGAGTGTTCCATTCCATTACAAAAAATATACTCTCCAAGATCAAAAAATTATTGTCGAACAACCTGTTAAAGGACTGCAAAAAATGTCGACTCCTACGAAGGGCCTGAAAATGCGAAAAGGTTAGATTTGGCTGAGCCAGGAGAAGACCCTAAGCCTGCCTACATTGCAAATGACCTAACAGAAGAAGAAGAAGAAGAGCTTTTGTTAATCTTGTTGAAAGAGTACCGAGATATCTTTGCTTTGTCTTACAAGGATCTCAAGGGTGTTGATTTAGAAATATGTCAACGTACCATACCCATGAGAGATGATGCAAACCAAGTAGACAAAGGCCATACACATATAATGAGATAGTTGCCAGAAAGATCAAAGAAGAGATTGAAAAACTAAAGAAAGACGAATTCCTTTACAAAATTGAACACACAGATTGGGTGTCTCCAATTGTGGTAGTCTTCAAGAAGAATGGAAAATTACGAGTGTGTGTCAATCTCAAGAAAGTGAATGCAACTACCATTAGAAACAACTTTCCTCTTCCAATCACTAAGCATGTGTAGAACTAGTTGCGGGAAAACAAGCTTACAGCTTCTTAGATGGTTTTTTGGGATACAATCAACTTTTGGTTGACCCCAAAAGATCAGCATAAGACTGCTTTTGCAACGGAATGGGGTATTTTTTCCTATCGGGTTATGCCTTTTGGGTTAACTAATGCGACCACCACCTTTCAAAGATTGATGAGCCATGATTTTAAAGAATATCTTAGGAAATTCTTGGAAGTATATATGGATGATCTCTGCGCATATTCATCGATCCGGGCTGATCATTTTGAACACCTAGAAAAGGTATTCAAAAAATGTAGACTTTATAGGATTTGCTTAAATCCTGAAAAGTGCACATTCATGAGTAGACAAGGAAAATTTCTTGGACATATAGTGTCTAAAACTGGCATAGCTATTGATATGGATAAAATTCATGTCATTGTCAATTTGCCTAGACCAACAATAGTCAAGGGGGCTCAAGCCTTCATGGGACATTGTGGATATTACAAACGGTTCATTTACATGTACGCTATAATTACAAAACCCATGTATAGCTTGATTACACACTTTGAGTGGACTGAAGCATGTGAACAATCCTTCATGAAGCTTAAGAAATCTCTCACTTTAGCTCCAATATTGAAAGCACCAGATTGGAATAAGATATTCCACATACATGTAGATGCTTCCAATTTTTCCATAGGATGTATACTAGCTCATCCAGGAGAAAAAAAATTGATTTTCCTATTTCTTATGCTAGCCGATAGTTGAACATGGCAGAAAATAATTATACCACCACCGAGAGGAAAGGATTAGGAATTATCTATGTCGTAAAAAAGTATAGACATTACCTATTAGCAAACAAATTTGTGTTCTTCATGGACCACCAAGCCTTATTGTACTTGGTAAACAAGCCATGCAGCACAGGAAGAATAGTGAAATGGTTCATCATTCTTCTGGAATTTGAATTCACTACGGTTGTAAAAAAAGGGCACTACTCATCAAAGAGAAAATCATTTGTGAAGAATTGTTTTAGGGGAATCACCTAAAGGGATAGATGATGATCTACCAGATACCTATTTGTTCTCCGTGGAAATGATACCTTGATGGTTGGAAAATATGGTATCATTGATGACCATAGATCAAGTGGACTCGCAAATACCACTTTCTATTACAAACGGATTAATTGAGCAATCGGCTATGTATCAATTACTACCTGGTAGGCTATACAAAAGAAATTGAGATGAAATATTGCTCTTATGCATTAATCCTAAAGAGAAAACCCAATACCTAAGTCAAGCACATATTACCATAGTAGGACTTCACTTTGCTGAAGACTAAACTATGCAAAGGATCTTGAGACTTAGAGTAATTTGGCCCTCTATGAGGAGTGATGTTCGCTCTTTTGTAAAGAATTGTCCTCAATGTAAAAAACGGACACCCATATCTCATATAACATTGTTTCAAATGTCACATGTTCCTAAGTGAAGTAACTATCTAGTCACTTACTTATCGAGCCAAACATTTTGTGAGGATACGAGTAAACGCCATCAAAGAGCAATTGAAACTGAAACAAGAGACTATGCTATTATTGAAAAAAAATTGTATCGGAGAGGTAAGGATCAACATTTGCGTCTTTGTGCAAATGAAGACGAACATATTCTGATTATAGAAGAAGCACATGTTGGATTAGCTAGAGGTCACTTTTCTAGTGAGACCACCGCAAGAGCAATCTTAATGGCAGGCATATGGTGGCCAACACTTTTTGCACATGCCAAGGAATATGTTCGAAGATGCATGTGATGCTTGTCAACGAGTAAAAATGCTAACACGCGTAAATAGCATGCTCTTAAGACCAATGATGGGAGCTAGAGCTTTCGCAAAATGGGGTATTGACTTTGTTAGGCCAATACAGCCATGTGCGTATAGAACCCAAGCTCAATATATTATTGTAGCTACGAACTGTTTTAAAGAAACTCAAAAGAATGATGCCAGAACCACTACCACATTCTTATATGAGTATGTGTTCACAAGATATGGACTGCCAATAGAAATTGTCAGTGATAGGGGAACTCATTTCCTCAATGAGGTAATTAGGTATTTGCTTAATGAATTTATGGTCATCCATAACAAATTAGCTTCCTATCACCCACAAGAAAACGGACAAGCTGAGCATACGAATAAGATTCTTAGTTTGCTATTGACTAAAGTGGTTAGTTCAGGAAGGACAGACTGGGAAATAAATCTTCATGCAGCTCTATGGGCTTATCGGGTTTCATTCAGAACAGCTCTAAATGCTACACCCTTTAACCTTGTTTATGGTCTTGATGCCATACTGCCAATAGAATTTCTATTACCAACATTAAGGGTAGCAAAGGATCTTGAGTGGACTGGACATGAATTGTCAGAAAGACTTGAACATTTAGAGAAGCTAGATGAGTAAATGCTAACTGTTGTAGCTCACATCTATGCACAAAAGCGGAAACAAAACTAGTTTTTTGATTCCCATCTTATTACAAAAATCTTCAAAAAAAAGGGGACTTAGTTTTAGTCTATTTCCTTAAGCAACACATTCCCAAGTTTAAGAAAAAGGAAAATGGACCATTAATCATTGAAGATGTATCTCCAAGTGGAGCAGTCAAGTTGTCCACCCTAGATGGTGAACCAATGGCTAATTGGATTAGCGGATGTCGTTTAAAGAAGTACAATTTACCGCTAACCAATGAATTGCTAGAAAGAATGCATGCAGCCAAGCAAAGGAAGATAAAACGACAGCAGGTTATTGATGAAGCCCAAGAGGAAGCTCGGATTTGGGTACTCAAAAGGAAAGATGCTCTCAAGAAGCAACAATTTTCGTATTCCCATCAACACACTGGAAGTAGATGAACGACAATGGGAATTGCAGAAAGATGCAGTATCAACAGATGATGAATGGTTAGATGGAATGGACCTTCGCATCAAAGTACAGCTCAACAAGCATAGCACAAATGCATTGGTCGATACAGGAGTTCGAGTAAATGCAGTCAGTTATTCCACGTACAAGAAAGCAACAAGTCAGTCTTTGACAAAATGAATAGCGACAATAAAAGGATGCAACAAGAACCCAATATCAACATTCGGAGTAGTCAATGTGAATGTGATAGTACATGGATATTCATGCCCTCATAAGTTTGTATGCTTACTAGATGAACACATGAATGAGACGATGATTCTTGGAATGCCATGGATGTGGACATACAAGGAAGTATTAGATTGGGATACGAATCAGCTCAAGCTATCACCTAAAGGCAGACAACTCATTGTTCCAATTGCACCAAGCAAGGATGAATGGAAAGGAAGTTACTAGCAGAGCAAACCATGAAGTAATCAATCTTCTCCATCCTATCGACAAGCAAATGCTACAAGTAGCATGGAAGGAGTCTGGCAAATTTGGGTACCGAAAGCACAGCTTAAAGACAAGCCAATACAAATCTGGATGTCCAAAACATCATCGACAATACCAAAGATGGTTTCAAAGGTCAAAACACAGATACGAGCATCTCCAAGTAGGGAACCTAACACGAAATGGATTTGGCAAAAAAAATAGTACTTATCTTCTCCACAAACGGGAAAACCAATCAAGCAATGGAGAGTTAAGCCTTAGAAACCTAAACCACACGGTTCTACACCAAGAAATCCAGGATATCAATGGCGAGTAAAAGATCGACAACAGTCAAAAGTGATACCAATAGCTCAGTAAATCAGCGTGCTAAAGCATCCTGATGGCACAATCAAGCAAAGAGAACACGAGCTACAAGATTTGCTCTTTGGAAGACAACATCAGAATGCCTCGACATCAGAAACTCTTGAGTTAATTACTCAAAACCCAACTCTTGCACAACATAATGGTTTGAATTGCATTGATCTTCAAAGCATGGTAGAGCCAAACAAGGCTATGCATAGACACGATTGTTCAACCCATGCACACAGTCGTCCTAGAGTACGCCATCTAGGAGGGGTGTGTGGGATGGTAGTCTAACCTCACTATCCTATCTTATTGCAGATTTAGCGAGAACTACGATTAAATTATCAATGCATGGGACAAAGAGGCTACAAGAGGTTTTCAATCTCTTAGAAAACAACAAACAGCTTGAATCTAACTCAAGCTACACTGAAGTGATTGAAATCACCAAAAGCCAATTGCTCATCGGCAAATAAGTCACATCCGTTATAGCATCAAATGACATACAAACGTAATGAAACTTCTAGGGCAAGTTTATAAGACCTAAGCACACATGCTTATGGTCTCAAACACCACTTTAGGTCAACTATCAATATCGCGATTATTAACAGCAATGGAATCTTGATCTACTCGTTCCCGATCCAGAATGCACCTAAATGCTTAGCAATGATGTCCCAATACCTCGCCTATGCTTAGTTTTTTATATTGAAGTGTAAATTCCTACTTATGATGAATTAGGCCGCCAAAAGCTACAAAATACTATGATGTGTTTACGTCAATGCGTAGAGCTCTTACCTGCGGTTGCAATGCAACAAACACAACTGCAATGTGACAAACGGGGAGGGAGTAGGAAGCGTGAGAAGGAGAGAAGTGAGCGTCGTTAGCTCACTTTGTGTATTTTATTATCCAAAACTTACAAATAACTTACAAAATTTGTCTTTGATATCTTAGCCAAGTTTTTTGGTGGTCAAAACTAATAATTTGGGAGCTCTAACTAAAGATAGGTAATGACATGTTGATACAATCTGAAAGCTTGTAGCCCCAGCTCAATTATTACAAGGTTTACTCAAATAATAGGAGTTACAATATTCTTGATTTATAAAAAATAATAAGTGTTTTTGCATGGGAGCTCCTAAAATGATATCTATGTTAGCTTGTTGCTAACATTTTCCCCCTCCTCGCCTATGTCATCCCTTGACACAGCTTTATGGGCTGCAGTAGTCTTCAGGTTGATGGATGGCGAGGCGGTCTTTAAGCGCATTTAGCACCTTTTGGTATCTGATCTTTATTTCTTTATCTGACACTTGCAAGAACTGCATTGTTACTCTGTTTTTCAACTCCACTACTGAGTAGCCCACAAACCGTGATGTCAGGTTGCAAATCACTAGCCCAAATATTTTTGTTCGCCAAGTGAAGAACCCTGTGTAGAACGCTTCCTCAAATGCCAGCATATTGTGAGAAGGTAAAAACATACATCTACCGTAGAAGCCATAGAGTACTTCTTTGGAAGGTTGGCCACTGAGACCATAGCACAACCCTTTGTTACTCTCAAGGAATGAAATCCAAGGGGTGCCTCCTTGCGCTGGCTCATGGAATACTTTGATCAGGTGAGTAGCATTTGACACATTGCACATGATAGATCTAGTAGACTTCTGAAGGACATGGCGCCCGTTAGGATTTTCACCATGTACTCTTCCGTTGGTGGTCCCTTTTCTGGAGCAGGTAATCTGGGGTAATTCAGCCAAGTTCGACCTCTTGTTCTCTTGGTTGCTCAAACTTCGTGTTTTCCTCTGCTGGTGCAAGACTTGTTGCCCTTTCTGGCTCTTTTTGCTGTTCTTCTATAGATTCAGTTGCCTGTTGTGCAGATTCAACTACTTCTCTTTGTTTAGGCTATGTCCCCTTGCTAGGTTCAGGTTCTTTTTCTTTATCTGTTGGTGAAGGTGGTGGGCTTGGCATAGGGTGATCATGCTGTTCAGAAACAGGTGAAGAAGGACGGGGAGACACATCACCCTGATCATGTTTTGCTTCTCCTTGTTCAGTTGCTTCCTTTGCTTGCTTTGATATTTTTTCGCTTCTTTCGCTTTCCTTGCCGCTTCTTGGGCTTCTTTCAGCTTCAAGGCTTCTGCTTCTTGATACATCTTTTCTAGTGATTCCGTGGGATCTTCAGCCTGTTTCCTGGTATGATGCTTAGTTCTTGGTCCTTTAAGCTCGATGGGTACCCACTTTGGTGGTTCCTTGCCTTGTGCTTGGCGGGTGTGTTCGTAAGATTGCTTCTCTCTTTGAAATCGGGTCTGTTTTGTTACAGGTTTGTCCTGGTATGCTGCCATAGCTTTTCTCTTCATTTCTTCAATTCGAGTTCTCCTGTCCTTGTTATCCGAGCTTTCACTGTTGTGTCGTTCTGACGAGCTCTCAGCAGACTCTTCATCAGGCTTGTATGATCTCTTGGCATATTTTGTAGCTCAAGGAGAAGTTTGTGCTGACACTATCCAAGTGTTCTGATCTAGGGCAGGCGGCAAGTTGTCAGCCATGCCAATGGCATGGTAAGCAATCCTGGTCAAAACCTCTGGTGCTCCCAGGTATGTGATTTTCCCTTCTTTCTTTGTCCCTTTCAATGTGGACAAAATATATTGTGCATGGTTAATTGGTTGCCTGGTTGTTGATTTGAGGACTTGGATAAAGGTTGTGGCAACCACATGATTTGGTGTTGTATACCTTAGCGGTCTTTTGGCAAGGAAGTGGAAATGCTGGTGATACAACCTTGCGGGCTCTTCCACCTGTTATGGATGAGGTCAGCAAATGTCGCAGCGGCGGTTTCCTTGTTGAAAGTACCTGCCATCTTTCTATCTCTTGCCCTCATTGTCATTCCCTCTGTTGGCAGTTTGAGTGCCTCTGCCACTATCTCCTTAGTAATCACCACTTCAACTTTATTCCCTTGTGGGTCAAAGATTTGAGCGGTTCCATCTTCTTTGATCGTGGACAGAAGCTCATAAGCTTTTTGGAAGTCCACTCCACACCGCTCTTGTTCATAAAATTCTCTGAGACCAAGCCTTCTGTTGGCTTCTTTGGTCTGGGGCTTTGCAGCGACATCGTAAACTTATTTTGGTAGAAGTTGTAGCTCTACCTGGTGTCCCTCTTCTCTCTTGAATCTTCCAGTGAACACTATGGTGTTATGCTCTTCAAGCTATGCTCTTGACAGATAGGTTGTTTTGACTGTTTTGACTGAATCGGGCTCCAGTTGGTATGATGGTAACTATTGCAAATTTTCTTTTTGATTTAGCTTCTTCTTGGCCTTCTCTGTTGCTTGCATGGCTCCTTTTGAGTGAATAGAGTGTCAAAGTTAGCAAATTTGACAGGTATTTCTCTGAAAGGTCCTTCAGTCTAAAATGCTGACAAATTTGGTCCAATTTGCTTCAAATCAATTTTTGAACATACATAGATGCATAAAAACATGTAAAGATCAAATTCATAAAGTAAATAATCGCATTATTTATAGCTGAGTAATTTTTTTAGCTTTTTGCAAATTTGGCATTATAGGTTTGAAGTATATACCAAGTACATACTGTGAGTAAAATATGGGCTCATTTGAGTGCACTGGGTGAAAATGGTGTCAGATTTAGGCTTTAGGTCTCTAAAAACAGTAGATGTAAAGAGATTTTGAGATTCTGAGCTTCAAATTTTTTCAAACTTGGCTAGTGGCCTTAGGGCATCATGTACTTTGGATTTATGATGGCAAAGTTGCAATTTTTTCCCAATATAGCCAAAAAGTAAATAATCGCAATTATTAATTTTCTACCAAAATGAGCAATTTTTTGGTACAACTTGGTTCTAGGCATTGTATAGACCATGTTCTATGTATGTGATATGAGGTGATTTGGATCAAAAAATGTGGTTCATAGCTGAGAATTTGGCTTGCAAGGACTTCTTTGCGTTTTTTTGGCAATTTTCCAAGTTATATGTGATCATTGTGGCTCATACTTGAATTTTGGCATGTAATAGGTATGTACAAGTGATCGGTGAGGTGATGATGCAACTTTCAAGCCAAAATCATGCAAAAGTAAATAATCGCGATTATTTATAGCAGTCACATTTTTCTTCGAAAACTTAAAATTTTTGACCTAAACACATTCTATACACCTAAAACAAGTCCTAAATTGAATTGGGTAAAGTTTGATCTTGCTGACATCAGTTTGTGCTTTGTCGACTATGAAATCTATGATTTTTGTGACTACACTACCTGTTGAGTTGGTTAGTCACTTTTAAGGCTATGGACTTGTCCGCAACATAGTCATGAAGCAACTCATCCAATTTTGGCCCATTTTGAGTCAGTTTGACCTCGTATGTCGAATTTGATGCTTTGTAGCCGTCGAGCCATTTTTTGCTTTTCAAGAGCCTTGCTTGATTGATTTCACGAAACCAATCATATACATTGTGTATAGACCTCGTAGGTAAGCTGGCTGTGGAGTCAGAACCCAATTCTGACATCTGCCAAAAACCTAGCTTTTCTACTTGGGACCCCCTCGACCTTTGCCGAATGGTCATCTGTTGACATAAAAGTGTTCTAATATGTTGGGGCATGCTACAATTCAAATCTCATCCGATTTGGTTGAGCTCACAGGCTACTATGGTGGATTTTTGGTCGTAGGTCTTCGCGCACTGCCTGGATTCTAGGGTTTTTTCTAGGGGTTTAGACTAGCTACCGGTCGTACAAAATGGATCATTGATGAGTAAATAACTTACCTTTCATGTCTCATGCTAGACAACGCTGAAAAAGGACAACTGTAGACTCCGGGAAGCACGTGCGAAGAAGTCGAAATGCTCTCTCTCCAAAGGCAACAAGTGGAAATAAGGTGATTTTAGCCTACCTTGGGTATCTATACTCGGACTTTCCAAACCATTTTTCCCTAGATTCCCCCATTAGTCCTACTAGGCCATGAAATCTATGTTGGACTCAAAAATTTTCCCAATCAGATTCCTGTAGCTCATTCTGCAACAATTTTGCAAAAGTAGGTCTGGACGCCTAATTTAGGCTTCTCGCTTCCATCTTTCGATTTGTTTGAAATTTTTTGTGCTTGTCCACCTTGACTTTCTCATCACCGTCGTCTCTTCAGTTTCTCCATCTGAGCTCCTTTGCTATTTATTATTAATTTTTGACCTGTTTATTGAAAAAATCAAAGAAAATAACAAAATGCACTAAAAAAGTGAAGTGAAAATCCAATAATTAAGAAAATCCATTGAAAAACATAGCTTTATTGTTTTTAGTTGGATTTCTCCAATTTTAAGTCTCAATATCGAGAAAAATGATTAAAAATAATTAAAAATGACTATTTTTTTATGATTTTCTGATAGTATATACACTATTTACACTCATCGGAGAGATATTATCAGTTAAATTTCCCTTGATGATAATTTAAAAGGGCATTATTAGGTAATTTTGCAAAAAATCACACGTTAACATCAAACTTTTTCCTCCCTCTTCAAACATTGCCCTTGATTATTTAGTACTCTTCCACCCCTCTTAGATGGCGTGCTCTGGGACGACTATGTGCATGGGTTGAACAATCGTGTCTATGGATAGCATTGGTTGGCTCTACCATGCTTTGAATATCAATGCAACTCAAACCATGATGCTATGCAAGAGGTGGGTCTTGAGTAATTAACTCAAGGGTTTCTGATGTCGAGGCTTTCTGATGCTGTCTTCCAAAGAGAAAATCTTGTAGCCTATGTGCTCTTTGCTTGATTGTATTGTCGGGATTCTTTAGCAAGATGATTTCCTGAGCTTTTGGTATCATTTTTTACTATTGTTAATCTTTTACTCGCCATTGATACCTTGGTTTGCTTGGTGTAGAACAGTGTGGTTGAGGTTTCTAAGGCTTAACTCTCCATTGCTTGATTGGTTTTCCCGTTTGTGGAGAAGATAAGTGCTCTTTTTTTTCCAAATCAATTTCATGTTAGGTTCTCTGCTCGGAGATGCTCGTCTCTGTGTTTTGACCTTTGGAATCGTCTTTGGTATTGTTGATGATGTTTTGGGAACCCAGATTTGAATCGGCTTGTTCTTAAGCTATGCTTTCGGTACCCAAATTTGCCTGACTCCTTGCATGCTACCTGTAGGATTTGCTTGTCGATAGGATGGAGAAGATTTATTACTTAGTGGTTTGGTCAGCTGATTGCTTACTTTCCATTCCTCCTTGCTTGGTGCAATTGGAACAATGAGTTGTCCATCTTTAGGTGATAGCTTGAGCTGATTCGTATCCAAATCTGGTACTGCCTTGTATGTCCGCATCTATGGAATTCCAAGAATCATCGTCTCATTCATGTGTTCATATTGTAAGCATACAAACTTATGAGGGCATGAACATCCATGTACCATCACATTCAAGTTGACTACTCCTAATGTTGGTGTTGGGTTCTTGTTGCATCTTTTTATTGTCGATACTCTTGCTGTCAAAGACTGACTTGTTGCTTTCTTGTACGTGGAATAACTAACTGCATTTACTCGAGCTCTTGTATCGACCAAAGCATTTGTGCTATGATTGTTGAGCTGTACTTTGATGTGAAGGTCCATTCCATCTAACCATTCCCCATCTGTTTACACTGCGTCTTTTGGCAATTCCCATTGTCGGTCATCTATTTCCAGTGTGTTGATGGGAATAGGTATTTGTTGATTCTTGAGAGCAGCTTTGCTTTTGAGTATTGGAAGCCGAGCTTCCTCTTGGGATTCATCAATAACCTGCTGTCGTTTTATCTTCCTTTGCTTGGCTGCATGCATTCTTTCTAGCAATTCATTGGTTAGCGGTAAATTGTACTTCTTTAAACGACATCCGCTAATCCAATTAGCCATTGGTTCACCATCTACGGTGGACAACTTGACTGCTCCACTTGGAGATACATATTCAATTATAAACGGTCCGTTTTCCTTTTTCTTAAACTTGGGAATGTGTTCCTTAAGGGAATAGATTAAAATTAAGTCCCCTTTCTTGAAGATTTTTGTAATTAGATGGGAATCAAAAAACTACTTTTGTTCTGCTTTTGTGCATAGATGTGAGCTACAGCAGTTAGCCTTTTCTATCTTACTTCTCTAAACCTTTGAGTCTCTCTGTCAATTCATGTCCAGTCCACTCGACATCCCTTACTACCCTTAGTGTCGGCAATAGAAATTCTATTTGCAATATGGCATCAAGACCATAAACAAGGTTAAAGGGTGTAGCATTTAAAGTTGTTTTGAATGAAACTCAATAAGGCCATAGAGATGCATGGAGATTCGTTTCCCAGTCTGTTCTTCCTGAACTAGCCACTTTAGTCAATATCGAGCTAAGAATCTTATTCGTATGCTCAATTTGTCTCTTTGCTTGTGGGTGACAGGGAGCTGACTTGTTATGGATGACCATAAATTCATTAGGAAGATACTTGATTACCTCATTGAGGAAATGAGTTCCCCTATCACTGATCATTTCTATTGGCAGTCCATATCTTGTGAACACGTACTCATACAAGAATGCGAAAGTGGTTTTGGCATCATTATTTTGAGTTGTTTAGCCTCGGCCCACTTAGTCAAATAGCCTGTGGCTACAAAGATATATTGAGCTTGGGTTCTATAAGCAGGTGGTTGTATTGGCCCAACAAAACCTATACCCCATTTTGCGAAAGCTCTAGTCCCCATCATTAGTTTTAAGGGCATGCTATCTACTCTTGTTGGCATTTTTTCTCGTTGACAAGAATCACACCTTCGAACATATTCTTTGGCATCTGCAAAAAGTGTTGGCCACCATATCCCTGCCATTAAGATTGCTCTTGTGGTGGTCGTACTGGAAAAGTGACCTCGAGCTAATCCAGCATGCGCTTGTTCTATAATCGGAATATATTCATCTTCATTTGCACAAAGACACAAATGTTGATCCTTACCTCTCCGATCCAATTGGTTCCCAATAAGAGCATAGTCTCTTGCTTTAGTTTCAATTGGTTTTTGACGGCGTTTACTCATATCCTCAAGAAATGTTCGGCTCGATAAGTAAGTGACTAAATAGTTACTCCACTTAGGAACATGCGACATTTGAAACAATGTTACATGAGGTATGGATGTTTTTTGTTTATATTGAGGACAATCCTTGCAAACATCACTCCTCATAGTTGGCCAAAATACTCCAAGTCTCAAGATCATTTGCATAGTTTGATCTTCAGCAAAGCGAAGTCCTACTATGGTAATATGTGCTTGACTTAGGTATTGGGTTTTCTCTTCAGGATTAATGCATAGGAGCAATATTCCATCTTGGTTTCTTTTGTATAGCCTACCAACTAGTAATTGATATCTAGCGATTGTAATCGGAAGTGGTATTTGCGAGTCCACTTGAGCTATGGTCATCAATGATACCATATTTTCCGATCATTAAGGTATCATTTCCACAGAGAACAAATAGGCATCTGGTAGATCATCATCTACCCCTTTAGGTGATTCCCTTGAGACAATCTTTGACAAATGAACTGGTTTTTGAAGAGTAGTGCCTTTTTTTACAACTACAGTGAAATCAAATTCCAGAAGAATGATGTACCATCTTACTATTGTTCCTGTGTTGCATGGCTTGTTGACAAAGTACAATAAATATTGGTGGTCCACGAAGAACACAACTTTGTTTGCTAATAGGTAATATCTATACTTTTTTATGGCATAGATCATTCCTAATCCTTCCCTTTTGGGTGGTGGTATTATTGCTTTCTGCCATGTTCAACAGTTGGCTAGCATAAGAAATAGGAAAATCACTTTTCCCATTTTTGGTTGAGCTAGTATACACCCAATGACAAAATTGAAAGCATCTACATGTATGTGAAATATCTTATTCCAATCTGATGCTTTCAATGACGGAGCTGAAGTGAGAGCTTGCTTAAGCTTCATGAAGGATTCTTCACATGCTTCAGTCCACTGAAAGTGTGTAATCAAGCTATACATAGGTTTTACAATTATAACGTACATGTAGATGAATCGTCTGTAATATCCACAATGTCCCATGAAGGTTTGAACCCCCTTGACCATTGTTGATTTAGGCAAATCAGCAATAACATGAATTTTATCCATATCAGTAGCTATGCCATTTTTAGACACTATATGTCCAAGGATTTTTCCTTGTCTACCCATGAATGTGCACTTTTCAAGATTTAGGCAAATCCTATAAAGTCTACATTTTTCAAATACCTTTTTTAGGTGTTCAAAATGATCAGGCCGGGTTGATGAATGTACGCAGATCCATATATACTTCCAAGAAATTCCTAAGATATTCTTTAAAAGCATGGCTCACCAATCTTTGAAAGGTGGCAGGAGCATTAGTTAACCCAAAAGGCATAACCCGATAGGCAAAAATACCCCATTCTATTGCAAAAGCAGTCTTATGTTGATCTTTTGGGTCAACCAAAAGTTGATTGTATCCCAAAAAGCCATCTAAGAAGCTGTAACCTTCTTTTCGTGCAACTCTTTCTAATACATGCTCAATGATTGAAAGAGGAAAGTTGTCTTGAATGGTAGTTGCATTCACTTTCTTGAGGTTGACACACACTCGTAATTTTCCATTCTTCTTGGGACTACCATAATTGGAGACAGTCAATCTGTGTGTTCAATTTCATAAATGAATTTGGATTCCTTTAGTTTTTCAATCTCTTCTTTGATCTTTCTGCCGAATGTTTCATTGCATGTGTATGGCCTTTGTCTACTTGGTTTCGCATCATCTCTCATGGGTATGGTATGTTAACAAATTTCTGGATCAACATCCTTGAGATCCTTGTAATACCAAGCGAAGATATCTCGGTATTCTTTTAGCAATATTAGCAAAAGCTCTTCCTCTTCCTCTGTTAGGTCATTTGCAATGTAGGTAGGCCTAGGCTCTTTTACTGTTTTAACCAAAACTATCTTTTTCGCGTTTTTAGACCCTTCGTAGGACTCGCCCTGTTTTTGCAGTTCTCTAATAGGTTGTTCGACAATAATTTTCCGATCTTGGAGAGTATATTTTTTATAATGGGATGGAACACTCATTGCATCTTTACCATCCTATTCTGTGGTTTCTATTTTGGCTGTATATATCTCATTTAGAGCTTTCTTCAACTCTTGATATTTCTTTATGCGCTCAACTCGTGTCATGGTTGACTCTTTTTCCTGTTTTTTTGGATTTGTTTGAGTATCCTTCCTTGTTTTTTTCAATGTTTTCGACATTTTTGCATTTTCGTTTAAAGGATATCTGCCAGTGATTTTGTCCTTGACACAATCATGTGCATCTATCTGCATTAGGAACTGTGTTCTACTGAAAATTGATGGCATAGGTCTAGCTTTCACGTTTTTGGTGTCTCTTTTTCGTGTATACCATTTTTGTCTTCTCGATGTCTAGTTAGGAAAGTCAAAAGACTTTTCCTCCCCTCCTTTCATGAGTAGCTTAGCTCTCACATGTTCTTTTTCTGGCCTCGAATCTTCTGAGGTAGCTGAGTGTTCTTCTAACTCATATGTTGCATCGTAGTAGAGGTCTGAAGAGACTTGTTGAGCTTTCATCAAGTCTTTGGGTTCCTCAGTTTCATCTTCAATGTGGAGGGTTGAAATCATTGGTATGAGAATTATGTCGTAGACATCCTCATTGCAAAATTGAGTAGGCATTGACGTATTCACACATACATCCATTGTTGCTAAGATTTGAGTCCACTCAAATGGCTCAAATAAATGGTCTAGAAAGGGTTCAGGTACATAGGCTTTGTCTGTGCAATCCCTTTCTAAGATACATTCTTCCCTTTTTAAGCTCCCATTTTCTAAAGCTCCGCACATCCAAATAGAAGTGTCTTTGTTCAACCACAAGGGAAGCTTAGTCCCAACCGAAGAGACTGAATCAAACTCTTGTATGGGCGTTTTCATGACATCTCTATAAGTGTGATCTTTGAGATTAACCTTTGTTATAGATCCCACTTGCTTCAAGTACAGATAATTGTTTCCTCAATCTTAAATAAGTTGTACCTATCGCATGAAAGGTCTTCCCATTATGATTTTCGTAATTGAGTTTTTATCCAAAGTCTACTATGATAAAACTGTGTTGATATTCAATCCCACAGGAATTGACTATCACTTTTTCAAGCAACCTTAATGGTCTTTCAATGTGTCCGTCAGCCAATTGCAATTTCATTCGAGTTGGTTGTCCCCAGGATTCCCATACGGCTTTTGTGGCTATGACAATGCCTGTGCCACTATCCAGTATTGCCATGGTTTCAATGTCATTATATTTCACTAGAAGGGTTGTGTTTTCTTCTTCCTCTTAATAATATTCTCCAACTTTGTTCATTGAAACAGATCAAAACTCTTTGTTGTCCATTTCGTTTTTCAATTTTCCCAATTTTTTTGCGACTAGCCGTGTTATCCTCACCTTCTCTAAGGTTGTCTCTAGATCATTCCATAAATATTGAGTTTTAACAGTTCTCTCAAAGTAAGAGTGCATTGGATGGGTGTAGACATGATTGAATGAATGTTTTCTACTTCTAGGGTTTGTTCTGCTCTTTTTGCTTGAGTGGTCTTACACACTATGGATGCATCTTTTTTATCTCCCAAGTAAGAGAGTAATGTTTTCAAGGTCAATGGTTTCGACATTCCTGAAGCTTTAGATGTGCAATCCCCATACAAGGATTATACATCCACGTCTATTTCAGGAGGTAGGTTGTCTAACCAAACTTCCTCTATAGGAGCTGACTTTAGAGTCAAGCTCCCATCATTGATCTCTCAAATTTTTTCCCATAAGTGTCTTAGCCAGTCTTCCTCTAAGAATGGAATTCGGTCTAAGGCATATTCGTTGTCCGGCACTATAAGCTCTGGCTCTTTTGTTTCAAGGTGGGGTTCTACCACCACTTTGGAATTTTCTTGATTGTCTCCCTTATCAAGCTCCTTAGGTTTTGCCATACTTTCAAGCTTGGGTTTTTGTTTTTCTAGCATCTCTTGCGTGATTCTTACCAAATTTTGATAAGCTTAATCAAGCTTCGCTGCTGCCATGTCTAGAGAAGGATAGTTTTTCCATTTGTTTTCCATGTTTTGGCTTACTTTTAGTCCTGCTTGGTAGGCTTCTAAGGTTGCATTAATAGGCTCAAAAAAACCAAAATTGATCCTCCAGATTTCACGATTGTTTCTTTGAGTTCACTTCCAGGTTCTTTCATCTTTTCTTGGAATAGCTATTTTGCTTTCTCCTCGATTTCAGCTCGTTGTTTCTGTTTTCTCATCTCATACCTTTTGCTTCTACTTCTTTTGGTCTTCTGAGAGGAAACTTTTGTATTCTCCGAATCATCAGAGGAGTTCTGTTTCTTTTTCTTAGCATGGGCTCTAGTGATTACCTTGAATAGGTTCACTCTCAGATGAGCTACTAGGTATTATCACTTGGACTACATTTACTACTGTTTTACCCTTGTTTAAAGGATTTTTTGGACAATCTTCTGGGAAGTGTCCTCCCTTTTTGCAACATTGTATACAATAAGCCTCAACTGGTTTGAGGTTCTTTTCAGAATCTGAGCATTCATTTTTCCAATGACCATCTGCACCACATTGTGACAGTTTCCCGTTCTTGGCTTAACCATGGGTCTTACCATAAGAGGTTAAACACCTTGATTAGCTACAAATACATTGGTGCAAGCTCTGGTGGAGCATAAGTCATAGGTTCTTCCGTTCGTGGTGGATGTGAATTATACCATTCTCTTTCTACCATTACTGTAGATGGACTAGGCTTAGCATAGGGTGTAACAGACACTAGTGCTTGTTCATCTATGACTCCTTATGAATGCATGTACTTTACAGGCACTGCATTATGTCCTAGATACGAAGGTTGTTGATTGAACATAGGTTGAGGTCTTTCCATACCCATTGGTGGTCTTTGAGTTGGTGCCATGTTAGGTTGGTATCTGTACATGCGTTGTCCTTGTGGTCTCATGGGCACGTACTGAACATTCCCATCATACTTTGGTCGGTAGTGGCACTCATTGGTCTCATGGTTGATCCATTTTTCCTTGATTGCACGCCATTTCTTCGGTCTAATTGGTTGTCCCTGTTGAGGTATCCCTTGCCGTGGTCCCCTCATAGGTGCTTTTTGTATGTTATTCATCATATCGTTCATCCTTTTGTGCATGTCTTCTATGGCTGAAAGTGATGTTGCAGAAGCTCTTCCCACTTGTGTTGGTTTGTTGGATGTTGTTTTCTCACTTTGCTTATCCTTAGGGGCATCTTCTTCTTTGAAAATATCACAACTGTCTCCTAAGTCAATCACATCTGACACACACTCTTCTAGGGTTGTATGCTTCTTGCTATACAATATAGCATGAAGTTCTTTGTTTAGCAGTCCCTCGAGAAATAGTGATACTAGTGGATCTTCTGAAGGTATCTCTAGCCCTGAGCATCTGGCAATGTATTATCTCATTCGAGTTGCACAATCCCTAACAGACTCACCATGTTTTTTTAAAGCTGTAGATTTGAGCTACCGTATTGTGTTTGATTCCCGTTTTGGAACAAGCACCTACAAACCCTTGAGCTAATGTGTTCAAGTCCATGATTGACCTTGGTGGAATGTTTCGAAACCATGTTAATGCTTTCCCTTATAATTTCATTCCAAACCCCTCGAATTGAGTATGGAAATCGAATATGCGTTCCGCTCTTAGCACTTGCTTAAAGCTTACTAAGTGGTCATATGGATCCCCTAATCCACTATATTTTCTAACCTATTTTTAAAAATCAGTTGGTCTGACACATCTATTTGGTTCAACT
Source organism: Adiantum capillus-veneris (assembly GCF_014529385.1). Lineage (NCBI taxonomy): Eukaryota > Viridiplantae > Streptophyta > Polypodiopsida > Polypodiales > Pteridaceae > Adiantum > Adiantum capillus-veneris. The sequence continues at coordinate 141,232,247 of NC_140954.1, forward strand.
CTCGATCTCTTGGTTGTTGGTTCTTATTCCCAATCTTTCAAACCAGTCTGTTGAAAATAGTGACTCATGTAGCCCTGGACTATCCTTAGTGTCACTCGGTTTTCTTCGTGATGAGGTGGTTTTTGGTTTCTTAACATTACTCTCAGATGATCTCTCACGGTGTTCATCTCTTGGAATTGTTTCTGGTCCTTGTCCCAATATCCAATCCCTTATGGAATACCCGGAGAATTCTCTATTAGTAATGGGAGGATGTCACCTACATGCATCAAAATTAGATAAATCTCTCTATGTACGATATCTTACATGCTAACCTACCCTCTACATACGAACGAGATACAAACGTTCTTGCAATGAATCATCCCCCTCATACGGATTTCGTACGAAATGTAATGACCCACCATTTTATGTATACTAGAAACATAACAATTTTATAAGCACGTGCTTTTGCAAAAATACATGTTGAACTGCAAATGAACAGAAGTGTACATTGTAATGTGTTTTCATTTGCAATAGATGTTAAGAGAAAAAAACATGAAAAGCAACAAATATAATGAATATTAAATTAAAATAAACCAATCGTTTCAATGTAATTTGTCAAAAAACAAATAGCATTTGCCTTGTAAACTGATACAAATCTCAATTTCAAAACATATGATACTAGCCACCTACTTAGTAGGCTTCCCACATGGGATTTAAGACACACATATGAAATGGATTGTTCTCTAAATAACAAATAATGCATACTCTTAAACAACCATGAGACTATATTTGTAATTATGTGCAAAATAATGACATTATGTATATGTGACACACAAACCCAAGGTATACTAGACATGTCTTGGCAAAAAACTATAGCTCAAGATCAACACACCCGATCAAGCCATATGACCATGTGAGAAATTGAAACTATAGAACTTGTAACTACAAAGAAAAGAAAGTAACAATCTCAAAATCTATAACACTTTATATTATAAAAAGAGGCACAACTTAACATTTGGTAAGAATAGATAGCTCAAGAGACCCGGTCAAGCTTTATGGATAGCTAGAAGAACTAAAGGTAAAAATCGATAGCTCAAGATGGCACACCCGATCAAGCCATATGACCATGTGACAAATTGAGACTATATTTGCAATTATATACAAAATAAAGACATTGCCTATGTGTGGCACACAGACCCAAGTTATACTAGACATGGCTTGAGAAGATAGCTCAAGATGACACACCCGGTCAAGCCATATGACGATGTGACGAATTGAGACACAACCAATCAAATCACATGACCATGCGATGAATTGATATTATTTTAATTGTAAGTCCATTCCAATTTTGGGTTGTCCAATAATCTACATGTACATTTACAAAAGGTAATTGTCGCTAATAGCTAAGGAAACTCTTTACAAGAAGAAACTCTTTAGACTTTAATACATTTTGATCTACACACAGAATGGCCGCTTTTGCTACTTCAAGAAAACTTGAAAAGACAAGATCTTTGAATCTTCAAAAAAGAACATACAATGTCACACACCAAGCTTGAACATACGATGTCTCATTCCTTTTTTTGTTGAACACCTAATCCTACATAATACAAACTATATACTTAGCTAGATAAATATTGAATCTTTCACTAAGAGTCAAGAGTCTTTCACTATGATAGATGAAGCCGTTATTTAACAAAAAATCAGTATACATAGTCCACATTTTTGTGGAGAGTTGAACTCTTTAATGGACAATAAAATTGAAATAATAAATTCTAATTTCTATAGATTATCACTGACTTGCAAAATCTCAGATAGGTTTTGAGCTTCCCATGATAAAAATTGCCAAAATCTAGCAAGATTTAGTGTAATTACCGATAGATACTTCAAACTACGATCTAAAAATGGGAATAGTTTTAAGTTTATTATTTGTCTCTATTTTCTTCGGACAGGAAAAATGATTATGGCAAGCTCTGCAATGTGCACCAACCCTTAAGGTTGGAAAATAACCCTTAAGATTCACCTTTGACGTAACTACAGTTTTACTCCTAACTTAACAGTGTTGGAAAATATTTGGGGGTTTGTGTATTTCAACCGACTATTATCGTGAAATCCCAGTTAGATTTTGAGCTTGCCTTGAAGAGAACCAAGAGATTTACACAAGTTTTAATGTGTATACCGGACAAACCCTTCAATTGACCTAAAAAATAGAAGAATTCCAACTTGACCTGGTTTTCTTTTGGTTGGAAAAATACAAAGAGTCCCGACTCCCAATTTCCCACAGCCTACGGGGCCACAAGGGGCCACAAACTAACTATGGTCTTCACAGTCAATCACAATGCACATTACATATTAAAGTTTAAACTTTAGAGAAGCTAAAAATAGAGGGCAAATGAATTAAACAACAAGCAAATTACCTCATGGGCAAAAAGACTCCTTAGACTTGGAAGTTGGACGAGTTTCATTTTTGGCTGCAGCACGCGCAGCGGCAAAAGCTCCAAAGACGCAGCAGTAATTGCTCTTCCATATTCCCTTAAGTCTGAGATTAACATGAGCACACATTCATGCTTTGATAGGCTAGGTGTCAAAATCCTTGCATATTATACCAATCATGGCACAAGATTTTTGGTCACAAAATAAGCAGAAACTCTTCAAGTTGTATGGCAGTCGTGGGCTCTCTGGTGCAGTGGGTCTCTCTATGCGATATGCAGAAACCTCGCTAAATCGAAGACAATGTGAACAGGAAAAGTAATAGCAATGAACTGGAATAGCACTAAACTGCAAGACGATACAAGGTAGCACACAAGACTTTAAATTAGATGGGAGCAGTAAACGAATCGCAATCCACAGAATCTGGTACAACAATGAACTCACTATCAGCACAACCTGCTCCAGACAAAGGGCTAGTGAGTCCAAAACAAAAGGGATGTCGACCCTCAGCTAACACTGTTCATCAAGATGGTGCATTGCAAGCTGTGTTGACGAGGACTTTGCTAGACTGACATGAGGTCATAACATAGCTATGAGATATCTCAACCCATGTCATACACCATTACTAAATCGGAAAAATAACAAATGCAAGTGGCACCCAAGCCCTTGGAGGGAAAAGGACTGCCAAAACCAATCTGATGAAAGTAAATAGCAGCCCAACAGATGAAGAGACTCTGAAGCAAACAAAACTGATGAAGGGAGACACTATCAGACAGAGCACCAGGCGGCAACAATTCTCCTAAAGCCAGCCTTCACTCAAATGCTGAGAAAAAACTAGAGCTAGACTTCAAGAGCGATTTCAACGCAGTGAAACGAACATCGAAATCTGAATGTGCTGTACTAACGCAAGAGCTGACCAGATTGCAGGGCTAAAAAGAACATGAGACACCAAGAAGTTTGCAGCATTTGGGCTCCTCAAGGTCACCAAAGTTTCATCTAGTTTGGCCCTCCTTCTGGAGCTATCTACAGCGAAACCGCTTCTCAACCAGGTCGCACTGAGCAGGCGGCAGCACTGAGCAGCTGCAGCAAAACTGCTACTCAACCGACTCGTGCCTCGGACTCGACAGCGAGCAGGTCGGAGACTCAGAGTGTCCGGAATCGTCAATCCATAGCTAAGCTTAGAGCAGGTGAAGACGAAGGTACTCGGGAGTCGGGAGCATGTGAAGTTTGCTAAAATGAAAATTTCACTGCTTCTAAAAAACCTAGGTTTGGTGTAATCCCACCTACAAATTTTGAAATTTACCTCTGAATTTTATATTTGAAGGTGACAAAACCTACAAATTTTTGAAACAAATAATGAAATTTGGTGTAAAAGCCTTCAAATTTTATCTAGCACTGGATGAAATGTTGAACCTTTGAAAATTAGTGGTTGTAATTTCTATATACTTTCAAACCCTACACGGCCATGGACATTGGACAAACCCCAAGGGCCAACACCCGTCGCTTAGACTTCAAGATTCAAAAGTTGATCCTCCGTAAGCAAAATACCCCTCAAATTCCAAAAATTCGCAAAATATTCCCAATATTTTTTAGTTCATTTGATGCCGGTTTTTGAAGGGCAATTGGATGGCTAGCCCTTCTAATGATGGATCGGACAAATTACCTTCCTTCGGAGTTGAAGGGCAACTTCAATTTGATCCCTTCAATTGTAGGGTTTTTCACCAGACGACCCTTCCTACGCAAGGTTGACACTCGTTTGAAGGGTAGAAGGGCATAAAAAACTATCGATGTCGCTAATGCCCAGTCATGCCCTCTCTCTCTCTCTCTCTCTCTCTCTCTCTCTCTCTCTCTCTCTCTCTCTCTCTCTCTCTAGCCAATGTGTGGCAAGACAGAGAGGAATTAGGATGTATTCTTGTTCTTTAATGATTGACATTTTGTTGATGATACACTTATCTGTTATCTTTGTGGACATAATCGCCTATTTTGTGAGGTAATATGTGACAAATTACATGCTAACCACTCAAAAATGCATCTCAATTGTCAAAAAGGAATAAAAATTAGAACACCTTGATCAATCTGACCAAAATAGATACATGGGTACTTTGGGAATTTGAAAATTTGAAGGGTATTTTGGGAATTTTGACAAATTAGAGGGGTTTGAGCTTGGCCTTAAGAAAATGAGGAAATTTGCATAGTTTTAGTGTAATTGCCGACAAAAGGTACTAATTTTGACCAAAAATACGAGAGAATTTCAAGTTTGCCCTTACTTTCACCACGCCATGAAAGTATTCATTGATGTGCACACACACACACACAGAGGCTTACTAATGTATTTAAGGTGGCTTAGGTAGTTCAATGTAGCCCCAATGTAACCATCCTCGTCCCCCCCCTCCCTCCCCCCCCCCCCCCCCCCCCCCCCCCCCCCCCCCCTTATGTGTACGGTATGAGTATGAAATAATGAGGGGCTACCCCTATTGTATGCGCTTATGTACAAAATCCAAAAAAACCCCTATTGTACACTCACGTGGTACCGTACGGAAAAACACAGTAAATCCCTCGGGATGGAATACCCTTGGTATTTGGTTTGTTCTACCTCCTCAGGAGTCATCATAACAAAGTTGTTGTTATAACAATCCCTAAACCCTCAGGAAATTTTGGAGATCATTTGGAGGGCCTTCTAAGAAAATGTATTTTTTGCACTCTCTCTCTAGAAAATATGGCGAATAATAGAGGTGGGTCTGTCATGGTAAAAGTTGAAAAAGTGTACTTTTAGTAGATTCTTTACCCGTCTGAACATTCGTCCGTAATGATTGAGGGATAATCTTCTTTTCAGTTGCATTGAATGAACCTCGTCAACATGGAGGGAACGAGACTAACATGGAGGGAGGAAGCTGCAGCAACTATTCACTTTTCATTAAACCTGCACTTTTGGCTAATGGCGCACTCCTCAAATGGCACAAATGTTACGCAGAAACGAGCCAAATATCACCTTCACATTGATTTGGACAACGAGTACCAACCATTACACACATATACATCCCGCATCCATAGACACGCTCAGATCTCAGGGAGCTAAACACATAGATATCTCGACGAGAGGCTCTCTCTATCCTAAGAATCCAATGACTAATGCGTCTCCAGCATTTGTCAATCCTACAAGCTTATTGACCTTTGCTGGTGATGGAGAAAATGGCCTTCTGGGTTATTGTAAATCTCTTACAAGGCAAGCTGAAACTTATAAGGGAATTCTCCAAGCTCAACAATGTGAGATTGTTCGTCTTTCACAGTTGCATTCTACAGATCAGGATACCATTTTGCAACACAAAACAGAGGTACATGAACTGAAAGGAAAGGTACAAAGTTGTCAAATGAAGGATGCCATCTTGGGTGGTCATATCCGAAAGAAGAAATTGCACAAGCTTGAAACATTGCAGGTTGTATTCGGAGGTCTCAAGAAAAGAATCCGAGCATTAAGGTGATGCTTCTTGGTTGACTAAATAGTCTTATGTAAGTAAATTTTTTGTTTTTCTAGTTATGCATCGTTTTCATTTGTCTAAATAGTGTTAGCACTAGAATGGTAACCTAACAGGACATAAAAGTGTCCTTTCAGGGTTTTGGGCAAAAATTCCAAAACCATAGTAGATCCACTCATTTTGAAAAATCCTTTCATGAGCTTATAGTTCAATAACTACTACATATGGAAAAAATGAGAAACTTGTAATTTTTCTCATCCCTTGGTCACTACAAGCCTCCAAAGTTGGTGCACCAGTGCATTTTGCCCAAAACAGCAATTTCTTACGATTGATTGCATATAAATAAGAGTGGAGATTTTTGTAGGACATGAGATAAAATGCCCTGTTAACTTCAATGGGTTGGTGACCAAAACATATGGTTGCTTTTACCTCACTAATTTTTTTTTGGGCAGAAAAATTAGGTACAAAAAAGTTGCATTTTTGCCATTCTGCGGACCTATCATCAAAGTTTCTATAGTCACGCTCAATACATATACTATATACATGTTTTCTTAGCTCCCTTTGGGCCTCTGGATTTAAAAGGAGCCATGGAGCATGTCAAAAGGATAATGGATCTCTTACAATTGGAACCTTGGGGGCAATGATAAAGTGTTAAATACAGCAAAAATGAAAAAACTGGGTTTAGCATTATGACCTCTAGAAACCCATAGAAACTACTCAATATCTAGCCAAGTTTGTAGTCTACGATTAGATATGGTCACTACCTACAAAATACACACAATTGGCGTAAGAAACTAGCAATATTGAGAAAGTTATACTTGCTACTCTAAAATGTATCGTATTCTTCAGCAATCAAAAAACTCAACCATCATCATATACTATGCTATATAGCATATTAGGTCCCCCAAAACTCAAGGAAGATTAGCTTTATGTTATACATTACACTTACACAATCAAAATTGAATTTGGATATCAAGAAAGCCACCAGAAAAATCATAAAAGTGCTAATTTTGGCTAAAAAACAGGATTATGCAATTCTTGTAAATTGGTCATAACTTTCAATTTTAACACTTAGCTCTCCCTACAAGCATCAAAACATGTTGAGAACTATGAAGGCCTAACCTCTAGCCATCTAAACCTCACAAACATGAAGTTTAGAGTGGTATAGTTGCCAAAAATTGAAAAAAAGCCAAAAACAGGACCCGTATTTTCACACAGTTTAGGTTCAAAAATGTTGTGCAAGAGTAAGGCTAATGGTGGGATCGATACTCAAAAAAAAATGCTAAGTTTTTTTCAGCTCATAAGGCAACTTTGTGGATATATAGCACCTACAAATTCATTTTCATACTCTTCAAATAATTCAAGCAAAATGGTCACTTAACAGGACACAAAAGTGTCCAAGGACATAAAAGTGTCATGTTACCATTCTAGTGTTAAGTAAATTTTCTTTACTTATGCATTGTCTTCATGTAGAGATTCAATCTATCCTGACAAGGAAAACATTGACCCCAAAGCCAATATAGGAAAGAGATTGAAGCCACTTATAAGTAGAAGCCTTGTAGTAGATATAGTACATGACAAGAAGTTTAAGGTCCTACAACGAAATGTAGACCGCTTTATTTCAGAGAACTCAGTGGCTGCAAAAGAGATACAAGGCACACTTGATTCACTTGGTGTAAGCAAAAGAAGATATTCAGCTATACAGAAATCTATCTCATCCATCTTTGTTAAGAAGGGAACAAAGTCCAAACTTTTACCATCAGCCTCAAGTGTTTGGAAAGAGAGGCTTCAGCTTAACGACGCACAAGGAGAATATCTTGGACAGCCGTTTCATATTAAAGCAACTTACAGTGGCCGTGGAGCAAACATAGCATATGATGAGTTCAATAATATTTTTATGGACCTGCAGATGTTGCAGAAGAGAATGGTGGAGTTTTACAACATCACATTTGAAGAGTCACGAGGGGTATTACATTTTGTGTTGAAATTGGATGAGTGTGAGCTTGTTAAAGACAAGAAGCTAGAGCGTGTTACTATTACTTTAATGAACAGAGCCCTCTCAAAGTGGCCCACTGATGATCCTTTGTATTTGAGTGCTCAATCAGAATCTAACATATGGTGGCTTGGTGCTTTTGAGGTAAGTGAGATTCTCAGCTGAGCTCAAATGTTCACATCTACTTAAGTCTCACTTATTTTGTGTTGCAGGTAAAGAAATAAGATCATGACATTCTATATTGGGTGTTCCATCAAACTAATGTTCCATAGGTGATTGATCAACAGACTAACCAGGGAGAGGTACTACGTCTAGATGGAAGGGGAGAATTTCAAGTTCAGTGGCATCTTGCAGGTGACCTCAAAACATTAAAGTGCATGTATAATTGTGGAATGGGTGCAATGGCAAAGTCGTCGTGTTTGTTTTGCATGGAGCCTGCAAAGGTCATGGACCCAAAGTGGTGGAGAAAAGCTCCAACACGTCACATTGAGGACCTTGCTTTTTGAACGGTTTTGAAAATACCACTTGTGAATGTCCACATTTGTACAATGCATGCCCTTTTAGAATTGTGGAGAAATTGGTCTACTTATATATCGGGTTTGCTTGGAAAATCAACAACTCAGCAGAGCGACAGATGGCCCTGCAGTGCTTAGAATTGGTACTGTCGGATATGGGGCTTCATGGTGGCAATGTGAAAATCCAGCAGGATGAAAAGAGATCAACTGCTGAGAAGGATGTCCCATGCAAACCATCCATCAGTGGGGTGAAGGCACAGAGGTTTTTATTTAAACCCCAAGGAATACGAGATCTGAAGCTAACAAAGTATTGAACAATATATAACACATCTTATGTTAGCAAGGTAGAGTATCAGAGCTGGAAAAAGCTACATATTGCAGTCAAAGATCAAGAACCAACTATTCGTAATGTGAAGGCTGAGGTTTGGCGATTGATAGACATGCTATTTTTGATGTGTGACAAAGATGACTGGTCACAAGGTGATATGAACAAGTTCAAGGAGAATCTCAACCTTCTCAAGAAATCATTCAAGACGGCATGGACAGACACGCAGATTACTCACTACATGGTATTATTGTGTATTTTGATTCTCTTTTATGGGTAACTATGTGAGTGTAAAACATTCTAAGTAATCTGTTTTCATATCCAACACATCATTTTCAATCATTTACCATATTTTATACAAAAGTATAGGAACCTGGCCATATGGAATACCCAAGGGATGGAAAAGTCTCATTACATGGCCAGAAATGCCTATTTCAGGCACACATGACCTGGCGGCTCTCCAATCAAGGCTAATAGTTTGAGAGAACTATATGAATGGTTCTATCGTAGAATCATTCATCAAATGCAAGCAAAAGAAGTCTTGGCCTCTTCAGCAACAGCACAAGCCATCAGACATTTACAACAAAATAAAATTAAAAGATCAATGGAATACAACAACTCCAGTGCTTGTGAAGGTCAACAAACGTGGAGAGAGACAATGGTGTGTGTGAACCACAAGCGGAGAAAGAAACTCTAAGTGGATGACATTGTACAAAATTTTAATATTTTTGTAATACATGCTCTTAATTGCTACTTGAAGTGTATCAAGATTTTGAAGGTTCAATTTTGTTTTTTGGCACATCACCCTTGTAACGAATCATGAGATGTTTGCCATACTCTAACAGTTCATCCGGGTTTTGTCTGCCAAGAGCTAGTGCCATTGCTATGTAAGTGTAGTAATACGCCACTAGACCACCTGTATAGCCCGGGCAATAACCAAAACAATCTCTAGCAAACACTTTGTCCACAAGATGACTTTATCTGCAGTTTTGGGCAGCACGGGTCCACCCAAGAAGCGTGATAGTGTCTTTAATGTGTAAGTTGTTGTTGTACCCTCTTGTGACATTCCATTGTGAAAAACTAATATCGGCGCCTCGCAAAGCTTCAAAAGGTACTGTGCTAGGGCCACATCCCTTCCACGATACTCTCGAGTCCGTCGTCGAAGGAAGTCATCCTTGTCAGCAATCCAAGACTACACATATCATGTCTGATGTAAGTGAGAGTGAGAGAGAGAGAGAGAGAGAGAGAGAGAGAGAGAGAGAGAGAGAGAGAGAGAGAGAGAGAGAGAGAGAGACAGAGAGAGAGAGAGAGGGTTACCATGAAGCTCTCATCCTGCAAACAGAGGTTTTCCTGCCACACAGGTCCACAGACGTAGTTGACTCGTGACCTGAATGGTTAAACCAATCCTCCACTTCTTTGTGGACTTGTTGATGGTCTTAGGCTTTGTCTTATTGCTTGGAAGGTGGCTTCATCCGGTAGTGTCTCCTTGTATTTTTCAGCTTTCTCAAAGCATCTTCAAAGGCATTCCATTGGATTGTTGGATGTTTCCATTGTATCATCGCTACTATCCTCTGAAACAAATCCACTCCTCTCCTCTTGGATTCTAGAAATGATAGCCAGGGAGAAGTCCTCCCTTAAATAAAAGATGCTTTGCACATCATGTAAAAAGATATAGGTCATGTCTCCAATCCTGAACTCAGGCATAGCAGGAAACATCATCTGAGCATGCTTCTCAGTGAAGTTATTGACATCCAAGGGTAGTTTGATTTCTGTTGTGTTCACAGAGAGCATCTTACTTCTTTGAACTTCAATTGTCTCAACCTCAAGGTCGATTGTATCTTCAACCTCCAAGTCCTCCCTTAAATAAAAGATGCTTTGCACATCATGTAAAAAGATATAGGTCCTGTCTCCAATCCTGAACTCAGGCACAACAGGCAACTGTTTTCATAGAGAGCATCTTACTTCTTTGAACTTCAATTGCCTCAACCTCAAGGTCGACTATATCTTCAACCTCCTCGACTTCTTGTATGTGTGTTGTCTCCTCGTAATCTTCGTCTAGTGCTGCATCCTGCTCCTCTATCACCTCATCAGGATTCTGCATGAGGAATCCAAACAGGCTGTTCAGGTAAATCATCAAGCCAAAGGATTCCTGAATAAGTTTGCACTCTTTTTGGTGCAAAGGGCAAGCTGAATGTCGGCAATCAGGTGATAACTCCCTATACTTCTTCAGTCTCTATCCTTTGGCACTGCAGTCATTTAAATGAACCACAGCCATACTGGACAGAACAACCCTCCCTACCTGCACCATAAGTTCAAATTGATCTCTGTAGCGCTGCAAGAATTCACTGTGCTGAGCTAAAAGGTCTTCAATATCAAATTTTGGGTTAAACATAGAATGAACTAGATCATATTTGTCCCCAGCACCACAGGATGCTGCAAAAATTGAACAGCCTCTCATCAGTTACAGCTGGCTCTTCCAGAGAAGGCACATCCTCTTTGGCTTTACCTTTACTTGCACAAGGACTACTTGCTGGGAGATGTGCATCATCTGAGAAGTCTATATTCCTCTTTCTTGTATTTTTCTTGACAAACTGTAGAGGGTGAGGAACCTTGTAGGGTGAGGGATCCTCTTGGCTACCCGACCTCTCTGAATCATCTTCACAGATTGACTCTTCTTGATCAAAGTTCTGACAAAAGTCCATAGTTCTTTTGGCAAAAGCGCTAAGCAACTAAGCCTGTAAAGGTTGGAATCATGGCACAAGCTCTGGGTCCGGTTTTAGTCTCTTCTGCCTACTGGACATTAATCCTATTCATCAGGAATCAATGTCAAGTCTTTGTTCTCTCTCTCTCTCTCTTTGTTCTCTCTCTCTCTCTCTCTCTCTCTCTCTCTCTCTCTCTCTCTCTCTCTCTCTCTCTCTCTCTCTCTCTCTCTCTCTCTCTCTCTCTCTCTCTCAGTGCAGCCGTTTTTTGACCTAGTAGACAGCAGTCCACTCTTTTGATCATAACTTCTTCATCCGAACTTCGATTTGGGTGATCTATAGCCTCAATCAAAGAGCACGAAGTCCTCTACGCATTGATGTAAAGACAGAAATTTTCAGAGTTATGGAAGGCGTTTCTGTAGCAGCATTTCCAAAGTGAACAGGTTCAACAAAATTGATTCTCATCTCCTATTTTACATACAATGTCTTCCGGCACTCGCAAGGGTTCTTCTTCTTCAACAAGGTCCACAACCATTGTGGAAAATGATCCAAAATCTCCTAAGTGTGGAGATAGCAACACAATCACCCAACCAACGACATCGCAAACCATGATCATGGCGTACTTGGTATCATTGCAAGAGACCGTAAACAAACAAGGCGAAGACTTACGAGCACTTGCAATGGAGAATGGCACACTAAGGGTACTTGTGGTTGAGAATGAGAATCTCAAGAGGACACTTGAGATGCAAACAACACGTTTGATGCAACTTGAAGAGGAAGTCAAGGAATGTAAACGCTCTCTTGTGGACTTGAATGCTTTGAAGGAGCGGATGAGCAAAGTAGAGCATGACCATGTATTGAAAGAGGAGAAATTTGACACTATGAGCCGGGATGTATGCGACATGAAAAATGTATGCACAAACAAGTCTTGGGCTGATGTATGTGGTAGCAATGTGGTTTCTAATTTCTCACTCATGCAAGCTATGGTTCAAACAAAGAATGTTGAGAATGTGGATGTGGAAGAGTTGAAGGAACGGGAGCGACGTTCCAAGAACATTGTTATTCGTGGAATTCCCGAAGAGAAGTTAGAGACACCTCCTTCTCTTGCCATTGTTATTGAAGATTTCTTCAAAACCCACTTTGGCATGTCTGGAGTTATGGTCTATGGAGCACATAGAGTGGGGAAGCAAGGAGCTCCTCGCTCAGGAGAACGGCCAATTGTATGCACCATGCCGGATGAAACCGAGCGACAGATTATCCTTGATAATAGTTGGATCTATTTGAGGGATACAAAATGTTTTGTATGTGAAGATCGCACTATTAAGCAACAAAATATGCATCGCAAGGCATATGAGGAAAAGAATAATAAAAACAAGGAGATCTCTCGTGAAGAAAATGTGCCCAAGGAGGAGGCAAGTCTCTCAAGCAAATAGGGATGCGTGACCTATGAGACCGAGTTACAATTGAAAATATGCTTTTGGAATTGTAATGGATACCCATGGAATGCGGGGGTTGGCATTGATGAACTAACAAGCAAAGCCGATGTTGTACTTCTTGTTGAAACTTGGGAGTATGATACACAAAGGATTAACGGCTTGGAGGATTACAATGTACATTCATTGATGTGGTCGAAGAATCTCAAGCAACGAAGAGGACAAGGAGGGTTAGCATGTATGGTTAAGAAAGGATTGGAAGATTTTGTATCAATTGTGAAAGATGACAAGTACAAACGTTATGTATGGCTGAAAATTATGACACCAAAAAGAGCACCCATTTTTGTAGCCGGTTGCTACATTCCTCATCATGATTCTCCCTTTTATGCTTGCATGGATAGAGATCAACCATTTTCTGATTTGAAAGAGGACATTGCTTATTTCAAAGGTGAAGGTGATGTTATTGTATTTGGGGATATGAATGCTCGCACAAAAACATTGCAACATGATACTCAACAATTTGATATGCCATACATTTCAAGGGAGTTGGAGGAAGTTCACTTGTATGATCGTACTTCAATGGATGAGAAAGAGCCGGATCACTATGGAAAGTTACGTTTACACATGTGTAATAGCACGGGTATGCTCATTGCCAATGGTGTATCTTTGTGGAGTGGAACCAATGGATTTACATGTAGAAGACATAATGGGGATAGTGTGATTGACTATATGCTACTCTCTGAAGCCATCATGTATCGCATAAAGAGTTTTATGTTTGGTCAATGGACCCCGGAATCCGACCATCGCACCTTATGTATTGACCTTTCATGTGGAGAAGCAACTAAGCATGATAATCTCAGCAAAAGGAAAGAGAATTTATCACTATGTATGGATTTCAAACAGGCACCAATGTACATTGAAATGGTTGAGCAAAAATTATGGATGACAAAGCTTCAATGTGATGCACCATTGGAAACTAAATGGGAAGCTTTCAAGAAATCTATTTGTTCTTGTGCGGAAGAATGCTTTGCCATAAAGCATCTCCATGGTATCAACAAAGATAGATCACGCAAAAGGTGGTTTGATAAAGAATGTCAAGATGCTCGAAAGTCCTTGATAAAGCTTGATGCAACTATGGACAAAGACAACTATCAAAGTCATTTGCATACATACAAGGAATTGATTCAAAAGAAGAGAAGAAGATGGGAAGTAAAGCAACAAGAATTTCAAGTCCAAGAAAAGGCACATGCATGTGGAAGATTTTGGAGAAACTTGAGAGGCAAGCGGGTTGAGAATTTTGGTAACTTGAGTCTAGTGGATATGTACACACATTGTAGGCAATTATATGAGCAAGAAAATACTGAAAAAATGCCATTTTATGGTTCACTCCCATGTATGCCGTCTTTTTTTACTATTGAGGATGTATGCGGTGGGCTTGAAAAGTTGGCCACTCGCAAAGCGGGAGATCTTCAAGGTATCAAGCCGGAGATGATCAAATGGACGGGAGATTTTACCCATGAGTGGATGTGTGATATGTTCAACCTTGCACTTCAACATGGTATGCCTTATGATTGGAGTACTAATTGGGTTAAGCCTTTGCATAAAGGAGGGGATGTAAAGAATGTAAGCAACTACCGGACTATAATGATTGGGTCTCTTATGGCAAAGTTGTTTGGGTGCATAATGGAGATGAAATTGAGTGATTGGGCTGAAGAGAATGACAAGCGTGCAAAGGGACAAGCGGGTTTTCATCGATGCCATAGCACCATTGATCATCTTGTCACTCTTCGTGTTCTCATGGAGGAAAGTCAGTTGAAAGGCAAGCGATTGTATTGTTGTTTTGTGGACTTTAAGAAAGCCTTTGATATGATTCCACGTAACAATTTGTGGAGAAGGATGGAAGAACTCCAAGTGCCAAGTGAGTTTATGCTTGCGGTTTCTCGAATCTATGAGAAGGTGATTTGTCAATTGCGCATGGGAAGAGAAATTTCAGAAATTTTTGTAAGCACTATTGGGGTTAAACAAGGATGTCCATTGTCACCAACTCTCTTTGGTCTATGCATCGATCAATTGGAACAAATGGTACTTGACTTTATGCAAGAAGAAGGCATTGAAGAGGTCACTATTTGCAATGCGGTAATCATGCTTTTGTTGTATGCGGATGATGTAGTGCTTCTAGCACACACTTTAGAAGATGCACAAAAGCTTATGGTTGTCCTTGAGAACTTTTGCTTGCATAGTGGGCTGATTGTAAATGAATCCAAAACAAAGGTTATGCTTGTGAAAACCAACCATAAGGAGAAGCCATGCATTGTGTACAACAACGAGACACTTGAAGTTGTTGAGAGCTTTAAGTACCTTGGCCTTGAGGTTCCATCCAATCACAAGTGTCATGAATGTGCTATGCGTCGCTTGGAAGCGGGAAAGAGAGCATATTATGCATTTGAGAACATGTGTAATGCGGGAAACATCAAGTGTTGGGTTCTCAAGAAGTATCTTTTTGATGCATTGGTGACACCGGTTCTTCTTTATGGAGTTGAAGTGTGGGGCGGGAGCATCTCAAAGTCTACTTGGAAAGAGTTTGAGAATGTCCAAAAGCGTTTTCTTACAAACTTTCTCCAAGTTAAGACACAAACACCATATATGCTCTTACTTCTTGAGTCGGGATGTCTTCCAATTGAGGTTATGGGCATGGAAAGGGTTGTGGAGTACATGATAAAGATGCGTCAAAACCCCTCACATCGACTTCCTACAATTGCATGGGAAGCAAGCAAAAAAGTTCAAAAGACGCATAAAAGCAAGATCTTGAGCACGGGATGGATGCAAGACATAAAGAAGTGGTTTGGGAGATGGGATGCATTACACTTGCTACATGATGCTTCAATTGACTCTCAAGTGAATGAAGCTTTTCTACAACGCCAATGTATTACGGCTTGGGAGAAATCCGGTGGGTCACGCTTCATACATTACACCACCTATATTGCCCCCAACTACAAAACCATGTTCTTCGCTGAGAGAGGAAACCGTACTCACACTTACATGCTTGAGCCTATTCCCTTGTCCGCGATACGCACTATCGCAGCAATTCGGCTTAGCTCCCATTTCCTTCGATGCGAGATAGGGCGTTGGGGCAATGGAGAAGAGTCAAATCGATTGTGCACATTATGCTCACTGCAAGTTCGAGAGTCTGAGTACCACACACTACTAGAGTGCTCAGCTTTTGATCACATCCGAACTTGCTTCTCTCACATTTTCAGCCATAACTTAGACCTACACACTTTCCTCTCCCAGCCAAAGTGTGGGCTCTCCATTGCGACTCTCATCACTACAATTTTGGAGCATCGAGAGTCACTCATCAGCCATACACATACTACATCACATGTAACTTTGGTCCCATAGGTCATATTTGACCTCCGAGGACAATAATAAAATCTATCTATCTATCTCTCTCTCTCTCTCTCTCTCTCTCTCTCTCTCTAAAAGAGAGTTGGTGCCAATGGACATCCTTGTTTAACCCCAATAGTGCTTACAAAAAATTCTGAAATTTCTCTTCCCATGCGCAATTGACAAATCACCTTCTCATAGATTCGAGAAACCGCAAGCATAAACTCACTTGGCACTGAGAGAGAGAGAGAGAGAGAGAGAGAGAGAGAGAGAGAGAGAGAGAGAGAGAGAGAGAGAGAGAGTATGTGTGTGTATCTGTATCTGTGTGTGTGTGTGTTTTGTAGAGAGAGAGAGAGAGAGAGAGAGAGAGTTTCTGTGTGTGTGTGTGTTTGTGTGTGTGTGTGTGTTCAACAATATAGATTTGTTTGTTTCCACACACACACACACACACACTCTGCTAGCTATTGTTAGAAAGAGAGAGAGAGAGAGAGAGAGAGTGAAAGAGATGACCTTTTGTGGGGTAAGTTTGCAAAAACTCCTTGGGAGGTGTCTTCTCCATTGCTCTCTCTCTCTAGCTCTCTCTCTATCTCTGTCTCTTTGACAAGAATCAGTCCCTCTCTCTCTCTCTCTCTCTCTCTCTCTCTCTCTCTCTCTCAATTTTTGAGTTTTCACTCTACCTGTCTCTCTTTCTATGATTCTCTCTCTCTCTCTCTCTCTCTCTCTCTCTCTCTCTCTCTCAATTTTTGAGTTTTCACTCTACCTGTCTCTCTTTCTATGATTCTCTCTCTCTCTCTCTCTCTCTCTCTCTCTCTCTCTCTCTCTCTCTCTCTCTCTCTCTCTCTCTCTCTCTCTCTCTCTCTCTCTCTCTCTCTCTCTCTCTAGACACGTATAACCGTTAACACCCGGCGGCGCCCCATGTGTTCATTAAAATAGTATCTCTATGGAATGATGCCGCACGTTTGGTCATTTAATGCAGCGCGATTGGTTAGTGAGTGACACCTAAAAAGTATGAGAGGGAAAGAGAGAGACCGAGAGAGTGAGAGACAGAGCAACAGAGAGAGTGAGAGAGTGAGAGTGAGAGAGTGAGAGAGTGAGAGTCCGCAACATAGAGTGAGTCTGCGACAGAGAGAAGGATAAAGTGACAGTGCGTCTGCATCTTCTACCAAGGTTTGGCCTTCTCTCTCTCTCTCTCTCTCTCTCTTTCTCAAAGGTCTCCCTGTATCTCTCTCTCTCTATCACTCTCTCTCTTTCTCAAAGGTCTCTCTCTCTCTCTCTCTCTCTCTCTCTCTCTCTCTCTCTCTCTCTCTCTCTCTCTCTCTCTCTCTCTCTCTGTCACAGGAATTTCCATATCTCTCTCTCTTACACACACACAGACACACACACACACACACACTCACACACACAGAACCTCTGTGTGTGTGTGTGTGTACTAAAGGCGTGCGGAGGCAGCCAACTACTCTTTGGATGTCTCTACGCGGGCCTTTAGTACTATGGAGAGGCATAGAGACTGAGTGAGAGAGAGGGAGAGTGTCTGTGTGTGTGTGTGTGTGTGTGTGTTTTGATATGCTTTGGAGAGAGAGAGAGAGAGAGAGAGAGAGAGAGAGAGAGAGAGAGAGAGAGAGAGAGAGAGAGTTTGTGTGTGTGTGTGTGTGTGTATTATAGAGAGAGAGAGAAATAGGTGGAGACACGGGGGGAAGGAGAGAGAGAGAGAGTGAGAGAGAGAGAGAGAGAGATAGTTCTCTCTCTCTCTCTCTCTCTCTCTCTCTCTCTCTCTCTCTCTCTCTCTCTCTCTCTCTCTCTCTCTTTCCTTTTCACTAACGGTGCGCGGAGGCGTATTTTATCGTCATAAAATTCTTTCACGCGCACCGTTAGTGATGAGATAAGTTTTGGTGAGAGATAGGGAGAGTTTTGGGGAGGGAGGGGGGGGGGGGGGGGGGGGGGGGGGAGAGAGAGAGAGAGAGAGAGAGAGAGAGAGAGAGAGAGAGAGAGAGAGAGAGAGAGAGAGAGAGAGAGAGACTCTTCTATTTGTATACAGTGGGATGGCTAGAACAAAGGCCATTGCAAGAAAGGGGGGCAAGGGACCAGGGTTAGCAGCTAAGGCAAGTAGCAGATCTACAACTCCAAAGAAGAGACCTGGAAAACCAAGTAAGATTTTGAAAGGTCGAAGGATGAAGAAGTTACAGAGCTACATGGGACTTTTCAGAGAAATCAAGAAGGCGTAGAAATGTGTTTATTTGTGCATACCAAAGCTACCCTTCCAGAGGATGGTGAGGTCCATTTGTGACGAATCAACCTGGGGCACTAAAGGGTGGAAATTGGTTGCATTGATGGCTCTATAGGAAGCAGCAGAGGACTTCCTGCTTGAATACTTCAATGACATGACCATTGTAGCAGCCCATGCCCCCACAGGGTGACTGTAATGGACAAAGACGGCTAGACACTAAAAAGGGTAAGGTGGAGGTATGACTAATATGAGAGAGAGAGAGAGAGAGAGAGAGAGAGAGAGAGAGATAGATAGATTTTATTATCGTCCTCGGAGGTCAAATATGACCTATGGGACCAAAGTTACATGTGATGTAGTATGTGTATGGCTGATGAGTGACTCTCGTTGCTCCAAAATTGTAGTGATGAGAGTCGCAATGGAGAGCCCACACTTTGGCTGGGAGAGGAAAGTGTGTAGGTCTAAGTTATGGCTGAAAATGTGAGAGAAGCAAGTTCGGATGTGATCAAAAGCTGAGCACTCTAGTAGTGTGTGGTACTCAGACTCTCGAACTTGCAGTGAGCATAATGTGCACAATCGATTTGACTCTTCTCCATTGCCCCAACGCCCTATCTCGCATCGAAGGAAATGGGAGCTAAGCCGAATTGCTGCGATAGTGCGTATCGCGGACAAGGGAATAGGCTCAAGCATGTAAGTGTGAGTATGGTTTCCTCTCTCAGCGAAGAACATGGTTTTGTAGTTGGGGGCAATATAGGTGGTGTAATGTATGAAGCGTGACCCACCGGATTTCTCCCAAGCCGTAATACATTGGCATTGTAGAAAAGCTTCATTCACTTGAGAGTCAATTGAAGCATCATGTAGCAAGTGTAATGCATCCCATCTCCCAAACCACTTCTTTATGTCTTGCATCCATCCCGTGCTCAAGATCTTGCTTTTATGCGTCTTTTGAACTTTTTTGCTTGCTTCCCATGCAATTGTAGGAAGTCGATGTGAGGGGTTTTGACGCATCTTTATCATGTACTCCACAACCCTTTCCATGCCCATAACCTCAATTGGAAGACATCCCGACTCAAGAAGTAGGAGCATATATGGTGTTTGTGTCTTAACTTGGAGAAAGTTTGTAAGAAAACGCTTTTGGACATTCTCAAACTCTTTCCAAGTAGACTTTGAGATGCTCCCGCCCCACACTTCAACTCCATAAAGAAGAACCGGTGTCACCAATGCATCAAAAAGATACTTCTTGAGAACCCAACACTTGATGTTTCCCGCATTACACATGTTCTCAAATGCATAATATGCTCTCTTTCCCGCTTCCAAGCGACGCATAGCACATTCATGCCACTTGTGATTGGATGGAACCTCAAGGCCAAGGTACTTAAAGCTCTCAACAACTTCAAGTGTCTCGTTGTTGTACACAATGCATGGCTTCTCCTTATGGTTGGTTTTCACAAGCATAACCTTTGTTTTGGATTCATTTAAAATCATCCCACTATGCAAGCAAAAGTTCTCAAGGACAACCATAAGCTTTTGTGCATCTTCTAAAGTGTGTGCTAGAAGCACTACATCATCCGCATACAACAAAAGCATGATTACCGCATTGCAAATAGTGACCTCTTCAATGCCTTCTTGCATAAAGTCAAGTACCATTTGTTCCAATTGATCGATGCATAGACCAAAGAGAGTTGGTGACAATGGACATCCTTGTTTAACCCCAATAGTGCTTACAAAAATTTCTGAAATTTCTCTTCCCATGCGCAATTGACAAATCACCTTCTCATAGATTCGAGAAACCGCAAGCATAAACTCACTTGGAGCTTGGGGTTCTTCCATCCTTCTCCACAAATTGTTACATGGAATCATATCAAAGGCTTTCTTAAAGTCCACAAAACAACAATACAATCGCTTGCCTTTCAACCGACTTTCCTCCATGAGAACACGAAGAGTGACAAGATGATCAATGGTGCTATGGCATCGACGAAAACCCGCTTGTCCCTTTGCACGCTTGTCATTCTCTTCAGCCCAATCACTCAATTTCATCTCCATTATGCACCCAAACAACTTTGCCATAAGAGACCCAATCATTATAGTCCGGTAGTTGCTTACATTCTTTACATCCCCTCCTTTATGCAAAGGCTTAACCCAATTAGTACTCCAATCATAAGGCATACCATGTTGAAGTGCAAGGTTGAACATATCACACATCCACTCATGGGTAAAATCTCCCGTCCATTTGATCATCTCCGGCTTGATACCTTGAAGATCTCCTGCTTTGCGAGTGGCCAACTTTTCAAGCCCACCGCATACATCCTCAATAGTAAAAAAAGACGGCATACATGGGAGTGAACCATAAAATGGCATTTTTTCAGTATTTTTTTGCTCATATAATTGCCTACAATGTGTGTACATATCCACTAGACTCAAGTTACCAAAATTCTCAACCCGCTTGCCTCTCAAGTTTCTCCAAAATCTTCCACATGCATGTGCCTTTTCTTGGACTTGAAATTCTTGTTGCTTTACTTCCCATCTTCTTCTCTTCTTTTGAATCAATGCCTTGTATGTATGCAAATGACTTTGATAGTTGTCTTTGTCCATAGTTGCATCAAGCTTTATCAAGGACTTTCGAGCATCTTGACATTCTTTATCAAACCACCTTTTGCGTGATCTATCTTTGTTGATACCATGGAGATGCTTTATGGCAAAGCATTCTTCCGCACAAGAACAAATAGCTTTCTTGAAAGCTTCCCATTTAGTTTCCAATGGTGCATCACATTGAAGCTTTGTCATCCATAATTTTTGCTCAACCATTTCAATGTACATTGGTGCCCGTTTGAAATCCATACATAGTGAAAACTTCTCTTTCCTTTGACTGAAATTATCATGCTTAGTTTCTTCTCCACATGAAAGGTCAATACATAAGGTGCGATGGTCGGATTCTGGGGTCCATTGACCAAACATAAAACTCTTTATGCGATACATGATGGCTTCAGAGAGTAGCATATAGTCAATCACACTATCCCCATTATGTCTTCTACATGTAAATCCATTGGTTCCACTCCACAAAGATACACCATTGGCAATGAACATACCCGTGCTATTACACATGTGTAAAAGTAACTTTCCATAGTGATCCGGCTCTTTCTCATCCATTGAAGTACGATCATACAAGTGAACTTCCTCCAACTCCCTTGAAATGTATGGCATATCAAATTGTTGAGTATCATGTTGCAATGTTTTTGTGCGAGCATTCATATCCCCAAATACAATAACATCACCTTCACCTTTGAAATAAGCAATGTCCTCTTCCAAATCAGAAAATGGTTGATCTCTATCCATGCAAGCATAAAAGGGAGAATCATGATGAGGAATGTAGCAACCGGCTACAAAAATGGGTGCTCTTTTTGGTGTCATAATTTTCAGCCATACATAACGTTTGTACTTGTCATCTTTCACAATTGATACAAAATCTTCCAATCCTTTCTTAACCATACATGCTAACCCTCCTTATCCTCTTCGTTGCTTGAGATTATTTGACCACATCAATGAATGTACATTGTAATCCTCCAAGCCGTTAATCCTTTGTGTATCATGCTCCCAAGTTTCAACAAGAAGTACAACATCGGCTTTGCTTGTTAGTTCATCAATGCCAACCCCCGCATTCCATGGGTATCCATTACAATTCCAAAAGCATATTTTCAATTGTAACTCGGTCTCATAGGTCACGCATCCCTATTTGCTTGAGAGGCTTGCCTCCTCCTTGGGCACATTTTCTTCATGAGAGAATTCCTTGTTTTTATTATTCTTTTCCTCATATGCCTTGCGACGCATATTTTGTTGCTTAATAGTGCGATCTTCACATACAAAACATTTTGTACCCCTCAAATAGATCCAACTATTATCAAGGATAATCTTTCGCTTGGTCTCATCCGGCATGGTGTATACAATTGGCCATTCTCCGGAGCGAGGAGCTCCTTGCTTCCCCACTCTATGTGCTCCATAGACCATAACTCCGAACATGCCAAAGTGGGTTTTGAAGAAATCTTCAATAACAATGGCAAGAGAAGGAGGTGTCTCTAACTTCTCTTTGGGAATTCCACGAATAACAATGTTCTTGGAACGTCGCTCCCGTTCCTTCAACACCTCCACATCCACATTCTCAACATTCTTTGTTTGAACCATAGCTTGCATGAGTGAGGAATTAGAAACCACATTGCTACCACATACATCAGCCCAAGACTTGTTTGTGCATACATTTTTCATGTCGCATACATCCCGGCTCATAGTGTCAAATTTCTCCTCTTTCAATACATGGTCATCTTTGCTCATCCGCTCCTTCAAAGCATTCAAGTCCACAAGAGAGCGTTTACATTCCTTGACTTCCTCTTCAAGTTGCATCAAACGTGTTGTTTGCATCTCAAGTGTCCTCTTGAGATTCTCATTCTCAACCACAAGTACCCTTAGTGTGCCATTCTCCATTGCAAGTGCTCGTAAGTCTTCGCCTTGTTTGTTTACGGTCTCTTGCAATGATACCAAGTATGCCATGATCATGGTTTTCGATGTCGTTGGTTGGGTGGTTGTGTTGCTATCTCCACACTTAGGAGATTTTGGATCATTTTCCACAATGGTTGTGGACCTTGTTGAAAAAGAAGAACCCTTGCGAGTGCCGGAAGACATTGTATGTAAAATAGGAGATGAGAATCAATTTTGTTGAACCTGTTCACTTCGGAAATGCTGCTACAGAAACGCCTTCCATAACTCTGAAAATTTCTGTCTTTACATCAATGCGTAGAGGACTTTGTGCTCTTCGATTGAGGCTATAGATCACCCAAATCGGAGTTCGGATGAAGAAGTTATGATCAAAAGAGTGGACTGCTGTTTACTAGGTCAAAAAACGGCTGCACTGAGAGAGAGAGAGAGAGAGAGAGAGAGAGAGAGAGAGAGAGAGAGAGAGAGAGAGAGAGAGAGAGAGAGAGAGAGATGGTGTACAACTTAGCTTCAACTTTATATTTTGCACAAAAAGGAACTTAGAGCTTGCGGAATCAAGTGACAAGATTTGGTTATAGCATCACTAGCACATTGTCTTAGGGTTATGGGAGCCCTCTCACCATCCACCCTCTTACAATGGTAGCCAAACAATAGCCAATGAATCACAAGCAACAAAACAACAACCTTCAATGAAACAAGTCACCTTATGAAGCTGAATGAGTTTGCCAAGCCAAATTGGAGGAGAAGCGTGAGCCTTTGGACATGAATTGCACCCAAAACTACCAATTCATTGATGTTGGGGTAGATACAACAATGGTAGGAAGAATATCTTCTACTCACACTCACTCAAACTAGTTCAAGCTTTTCTATGCACCAAGGTGATGGTGTATATAAATCTTACTCTCTCTTTACAACCAAGATAGAACTGGCGTGTGGTACGCTCAATCTAGTGTGCAATGGTATAGTCATCTTTTACAAGGAGGAATGGGTTCTATTTATAGGTTTTAGAAGCCTTGATTAGGATTAAGCCTAATCAATTTTATTAGAAAAGATCAAGGATTATGAATTTTTATGAATTTCAAATGAGAATGGGGTCTCTCTTTTCTCTTGAGTCACATGGATGTGGGCTCAAGTAAGAGAATTATTGATGTGGTGAAAGGAGAGAAACTTCCATGGGAGTGAGTGAATTTGGTTTACATTTGCAGTTGCCTACTCCATATGTTGATAGTGTGGGTGCATTTTTACAAGAGAAGTTAGTTGTTAGTGGTAATAATCACTAGAATTGTTAGTGATACATTTACAATGGGTAGGATGAGTTGATTTGATGAAGGAAGAGGGGTGAATTAAAAGAGAATCATTGAGATGGTGAAGCTTTGAAGAAGCTTGAACTCACCCTTGTGTAGATTGTGGAAAAAATGACCGCTGGTCTTCTTCTTCTTCTTCGCTTCTTTACGCCGCTGCCACGGTTGACCACCACGATGAAAAGAGAATTTGTTGATGAAAAATCCTCAATTTGCAGAAGTTATCATGGTTAAGATGCTGAATTTTAGATATTTTTAGGAGAGGTAAATGAAATTGTAACATAGAAGCAATAGAGAGAGACATGGAGAGGGTGTATGTATGTAGAGGTTCATAAAAGAACTATAGGGATGAGAGAGAAGGGTAATGGTGAAGAGGGTTGGAGAAGCCATGGAAATTTCAGGTTTGAGTGAGGGAAGGAGAGGGAGGGATGTGTAAGAGTGAGTAGGTGTGTGGAAGGGTGAGAAAAGTGGGCAGACTGGGGTCCACTCAAAAAATCATAGATCACCGCTGGTAGCTCCAAAAATCATGAAAAAATTTGAGGTGATTATTCAGAGCGTGGGCTACATTTTCTCTTTTGACCACCGCTCCAAATTCGGAGTGGAGATAGGTGCAAAAATTCTCACCAAAAAGCCTGTTTTTATGCCTGCAAAAGTCTTTTAGTGGCCCCCTCCTTTGTTGAATTTGTACAATGCATCCAAGAGTGAGCCCCTCCTTTGTCATATTATAATACAAAGCATCCAAGTTTCCCTTGACCCATACATGGAGGAGGATTATTGGTGAATAAAGAAATATATACATGGTGGGACTAGTGTATGGACTATTCATGGACATTAGCTCAATGAGCACATGGTGTTAGAATAATGAGTAAAAATAATAATAAAAATATGGAGGAGTTATGGATATGGAAAGATATTGGAATCATATGATATGGTCCCTCCTTGAATTATTTTGGGTGAAAGAGGAAAAGGTATGCAAGTAAATAATATAATAAACATAACCAATGAGTAGAAATATTTTTTTTTATTTTCACGAGGGAGAGGATGAAAATGTGGGAGTGATTTGTATAAAGGAAAAATATGAGGCTAGAGTATGTACATATTGGCAAAAAATATAATTATGGTGTAAGAGGATGAAAGAAGGTGTACATAGGTTTAATAAAACACACACCTAAGTAGAAATATTTAAATAAAATACCAAAATAAATATAAAAAAACCCTATATTTAGGCCATATATACAATGAAATATTTACACACAAAGAGGCCATAATGTACTTGTACTTTTTTATTATTTTTATTTTTTTGGCTCAACTAGCCCAGTGACTAGCTAGCTGAGGGTTTTTAAGAAGATATGGGAAAAGCCCCCTAACTCACACACGCCTATGTACAATGAAATGGTAGGGATAGCCATAGCGTTTGGGTGAATTTGGTAGGGTGGAGTAACTTACTATGGCAATTATGGAGAGCCGAAAAACGGCTATCATTAGCCCTCCCCAAGGGTGATGGTATATTCATGTACCATCATAGAACATCTTTTCCAAAGAGAGTGCTTCAGAGTCCTTGAAGAGATCTTCATTTTTTGGCCCCTCAGAATTTTGACTGGAGTTACACTCATGCTTCATGTAACAATACTTACATGAGACAGCGGCCTTTGGACAGATCTTTGGTAGATCCTTTGGTAGAAGGCAACTCAAATAGGGCTTCAAGCGATACCCGTTTACCTTCCTGGAGTGCTGTTTACCATTCAAGTCCATAAGCTGATAGTAACTAGAATTGAAAGCCTTCTTGACTATGTATGGCCCTTGCCATCTACTTTCAAACTTGGCATCAAAACGATTGTCAAGTCGATTGTCATACCTTAGCACAAGCTCTCCTTCCTTGATGCCTTTGTCCTTCAGTTTCTTGTTGTGCGTTTCTTTCGCTTGTGTGGCTTTCCTCTTGTAGCACTCATATGCTGCTTCTCTTTTCCACTCAAGCTCCACTAACGTAAGAAGTCGATCCATCCATACCTCTTGATCATCTTGTGCTCCTTTGCCATGAAGTCGCATTGTTGGAATGTTGAGCTCGATGGGCTGCAAAGCCTCTTGACCATAGACCAAGTGAAATGGTGTGAACTCCATGGCTTCCCCATATGTGCTTCGATATGCCCACAAGGCACCATCCAAGAAGTCATCCCATAATTTTGTCTTGTTTTGCACCATCTTTCTAATGATTCCTGCAATGACACCATTAGCCTTCTCCACCAAACCATTTGACTGTGGGTAGTATGGTGTGCTATGACGATGTAGAATGTGAAGCTCTTCACAAACTTCTGTGAGCAAGCCCTTCCTAAACCCTGGACCATTATCAGAAACAATCTCCAAAGGTGTTCCAAATCTGCAACAAAGGTGATTATACACAAACTTGCTAACTGTCCTCTCATTCACTCTTGCCACACTTTGAGCTTCCACCCACCTAGTCATATAGTCTACAGCCACTAGAATGTAGAGTTTACCATTTTTTGTCCTAGGCAGATGACCCATAGCATCAATGCCCCACTTTTCAAAGGGTCCATTTGCAAGCACTATTTGCCTCGGGCCATGCACCAACCTTCTATTTCCATTTATCTGACAATTGTGACAGCTTTTACACCAATGTTGAACATCCACATGCAAGCTTGGCCAAACATACCCCGCAAGCAAAATCTTCTTCACAGTTGATTCTTGGGCAAAATGACCACCACATGCCTCTTCATGCAAACCTTTTAGAATGGATGGAATTTCCTCGATAGTTGGTACTCTTCTGCACACTTGATCCTTCCCTCTTTGATAGAGGGAGCCTTCTAGGAAGAGATAGAAACTTGCCTTCTTCATGAGTCTCCTCTTCTGAGCCTTCGTGAAGTCTTGTGGAAACTCACCCTCCAAAATGTAGCCAATAATGGGAGCCAATGACTCCAATCCCTGGTATTTCGGTTGCTTGATAGCTGCTGCCACCATGATGACCTGCACTTCTCTCTCAACACATGTAACTGCTTGTTGTGCAAGTAAATCGGTATCTTCATTTTGTTTCCTCGGAATATGATATAGTTGCACTTCTTCAAACCGATTAAACATCCTACGAATGGCATGAACTTTTGTCCTTAAGCTTTCATTCTTGCATGCCCAAATGCCTAAAATCTGTTTAACAATGAGAAGTGCATCTTCCTTTACCATGAGACGTTTTATCCCTTGGCCAATGCACATCTTCAAACCATGAAGTAGTGTGTCGTCATTGTTGCTAGTTGAACCTGGTAGATTGACCTTCTCTTTCATGACCACCTCTCCACTTGGGTTGAGCAACACTAGCCCCCCCCCTGCTTTCCTTGTGGCTCGTTGAAAAGCTCCATCAAAGAACAAGGTAAAAGCATTGGGAATACTTTTTGGTGGTGGCAATGGTAGGGTCTTTACTTGAGGCACCTTAATTTCCTTCTCATATACCCTATAAGTGAGAATCCCTGCCAATTGTGAATGCACACTATCTTCTACCTTGAAAGAGTATTGGAACTCTTGCAACTCCATAATCCACTTTGAGATCCTAGTACTAAGATTCATTTGAGATGACACCCAAGGGAACAAATTTTCTGCAGTGAGAATTACAAAAGGTTTTGGTAGCAGGTAGGATCTAAACTTTCTCACCGCAAACATGAGAGAAAGCATCACGAGTTCTGCTTCTGTGTAGTCTCTCACCAAAGCATTCATGACCCTACTAGCAAAGTAGATGGGTCGCATCCTTGTACTGTGGGGATCTTGTTGTAGCAACACAGCACCAATTGTTTCCCTTCCAACACTAGAGCTAACAAAGAATGTGTACTCCCAACAAGGAGGCATGAGTGTTGGTAGCTATGACAAAATGACTTTAATGTTACAAAAATACTCTTCAAGCTCATCAGACCATGCAAATTATACTTGTTGTGTCAACTTTTGCAAAGGATGAAGCAACTCCGAGGCTAAGTGAATGAAGCGTGACATATACTTCACCTTCTGAATGAAAGAGATGATCTCCTTAAGACTCTTCGGTGATGGGAGCTCAATAAGAGCCTTTGCCTTTGAAGGATCCACCTCAATGCCTTTATAGGAAACCTTGTGATCGAGCAAGATCACTTCATCCTCACCTATGTGGCACTTGTCGGGGTTGAGTTGACTTCCCATGTTGTAGAGCTTCTTTAAACCTTCTTCTACCCTTTGTAGATGCAATGATTTTGAGCTATAAATGCAGAAATCATCAATGAACACCCTAATTGACTTTCCAAAGAATGCTTGAAACACCATGTTCATGAAACGTTGGAATGTTGCAGGAGCATTTGTCAGACCAAATGGCATGACTCTAAAAGCATAACAACCCTAAGGAGTGATAAAGGTTGTTTTCAATTGATCTTCCAATGCGATACCTATTTGAAAGTAGCCTGAGTAGCCATCACACACAGTGTACTTCTCATGACCAGCTACCTCATTTAGTATCTCATCATGAAATGGGAGGGAAAAGTGATCTCTTTTTGTTGCCTCATTGAGTGGACGGTAATCCACACACACCCTCCACTTTCCGTTTTTCTTAGGAGTGACAACAATGGGAGAGACCCACTCTGAATTCTCCACTGGATAAATGAAACCTGCTGCTAGAAGCTTTCTTACCTCCTTGAGTAAAGCCTGCTCCTTGATGACTCCTAGCCTTCGTAGCTTCTGAGCCTTAGGTGTGGCCTCTGGCTTCAACTCAATTTTGTGTTGAACAGCATCTACTCCACGCACATCGTTGTAGTCTTTAGCAAAAAGCCTAGGAAATTTCCTTAGCACACATTTGAGCTCCTCTCTTTCATCCTTTGTAAGTGTTGTAGATATCATACCTTCTAGCATTCTTTCATCTTCCACTTTTTGGTTCTCTTGGGAACCTACCTCCTCCAAACCTTGACAAGAGGTCTCTTGGTTGGTTGGCTTAAACCTTACCTCCATGACTTCGATGGAAGACTCCTCTTCAGTAATGCTGCCGCTACTTTCTTCTTCTGAAGTGTTATCGGTCCAACCTTCTTCCGTCTCACTTTGAGATGATTCTTCATGGAGCTCCTCTTGGCGTTGCTCCTTCATGTCAAAGACAACCTTCTTATGATTGTCGTTCCTGCAAATTAGCTTTCCACTCTCCCAATCCTGCAAAGCTCGCATTTTCATTAGCCATGGTCTCCCTAGGATAAATGGGTAACCATTTCCTTTGGTAGACATGACATAGAAATCCACTGCCTTCTTAATGCCAAAGGCCTCCCCAAAAACATTTTTACAAATGCCTACGCACCTAGCGTTGCTATTGTTTGCCATCTTGACCTTAATTTCAGGTGTCTCATGGATGTGCATGCCTAGTTTTTGCATGAGTCCCTCTGTCATGATGCAAATTTGTGCACCCCCATCCACTAGACCTTTCCTAACCAATCTCCCTTTTATGTAACAATCTAGCACAGGTGTAATATCCTCATTCATTTCAGCTTGTGCAATTTTTACAACAGGCACACTCTCTTTTACCTTTCTCCTAGTGCTAACTGCCCTTGTTAAATCCCTCCTAACTTGTGGACATAATGCAAGAAATTGAGGCCATGAGATATCAGGACCCTTACCTCTCATGTCTTCCAACAGGTTGTATGGAGCCATTCCATGTCCAAGAGGAAAGTCTTGGAGGTTGATACGACGTCGAGTCCTCTTAGCTTCCTTGGTCTCCTTTGCCTTCTTTTCTCGTCCATGGTCACTTTGTGATGTAACTCCTTCTTTCTCCTTACCTTTCCCTCGGCCACGCTTAATGCCATTTGCTTCCATGTCAACCTCTCTTGAATTTGTCACCTCTACCACATGCATGTTTGGGTCTGGCAAAGGTGGAACTTCTTCCACTCCTTGTGGAGGGAGTCTTGCTCCATTTGGCCTTTGTATAAGCCGTGGTTGCTGACTAGTTCCTTCACCTGCATTCATCACTGGGTAATTCAAGTTAGGTCTCCCTGGCTCCCCACGGGGCCAAGGACAATTATACATCCCATGTCCAGACTCACCACAATTCCAACATTGCAAGACTCTCCTAGGTCGTGGGTCTCGCTCTTCAGACTTCTTTGCTTGTCCCTTTGGACCTACAGCTTGTGCAAGGTGAATTGACAAGCTGCTTAAAGATTCATTTAACTTCTCAATCACTTCCGCCGTTACCTCAGGAAGCTCCTTAGATGTTGATGCTTGTGACTTACCTTTGGGTCTAAGACCTTCTATTGGAACCTCCCCCCTTAAGCACTTGAGTTTCCTATATTTCTCAGCAGCCCTAGTTTCAACTGCATCAAAGGTAGCAGGTGCACCGGCCTCAACTTTTACCTTAAGGTCAGGAAAGAGTCCAGCTATGAACCTCTCCTTCTTGAGAAATTCTGCACCATCACCAGGGTTAGCAACATTTCTCACCCATACAGCCCAAAGACGTAGAAACTCTTGTTTGTACAAGTAGTAGTCATCTAAGTCTTTTTGCTTATGAGAAACAATGTCTTGCCATAGTTTCTGAGTGTTTTGGGGATCAAAGAAGTATTTCTTGAAACGATTCAAAACTTCCGTGTAATTCCCTTTAACTTCCTCATGCAAAGAGTCAAACCAAGTGCTAGCATCTTTCCTAAGGACCACCTCAAACATTTCTACACGTTCTTGATCAGTTACTATCCTCTTGATACGGCAAGACATCTTGAAATTCGCTAGAAATAATTATGCATCCTCTCCAGGCTCTCCAAAGAAAAGAGGATATCCAGACATTTGGCGTTGGCTCTCCATTGAATTGATTTCAAAGTGACGCGTTTTTGTTTTTTCTTTCTTTAAAAGATTTACACAATAATATTTTCTAAATTGCAATCTATTCTACGACAAAATAAAAATATTCACATCAAATGACCTATGATAATCAATAAGAGGTAGAATGACAGGGTTTGGTGACGCGAGAATTTCTCCTACTCTTTGGGCACCAAACATGAATACCATACGTTGTTAAAAATGGATTTTTCTACTAATTGCAATGTTTACTCTAATGTGTGGAGTGAAATGAAAGGGAAAAACGTGTATTCCTGGGCCATTATCCATGGTCTATGCATGACCTAATTCTTAAAACAAAACAAAAATATAGACGTCCAAACTAAGGTCGTACCTAATGAGAGGCAAAATAAAAGGATTTACTAATGCGTTTATCTCTACCAACCTACGAGGACCTAAAATTCTACGAATTACTCGCTGAAATTGCAACTTAGTACTAACAATTATGTGTACCTTTTGCCTTGCAATGGGAATGAAGAGATCATACAAATTCTCGTGATTCATGCAAGCTACTTGATTATGCTAAAGGTTGAGCCTTCACAAAACATACACAAGCCTGTCCTCCATGGGGGCACCAAAATTGAGGCGGTCCGGGGCGGGCAACAAGAAGAGCAACCTCTAGACACCCTTCAAGGCTCCCGTGCTGCTCAATGGGGCTGGGGCACACACAACACAAACCAAAACAACAAACCCACAACCAAATCCCAACTACATAAGGGGCACCACCTAGTTTAAGACAGAACTAGGACGCAAAAGAGGAGAATTGTTAGAGCAACCCACAAACAAGCAAGAAATTTACACTAACCCTAACACCAATGGAACACTCTCACACACTAAAATACGAGAGAGAGAGAGAGAGAGAGAGAGAGAGAGAGAGAGAGAGAGAGAGAGAGAGAGAGAGAGAGAGATGGTGTACAACTTAGCTTCAACTTTATATTTTGCACAAAAAGAAACTTAGAGCTTGCGGAATCAAGTGACAAGATTTGGTTATAGCATCACTAGCACATTGTCTTAGGGTTATGGGAGCCCTCTCACCATCCACCCTCTTACAATGGTAGCCAAACAATAGCCAATGAATCACAAGCAACAAAACAACAACCTTCAATGAAACAAGTCACCTTATGAAGCTGAATGAGTTTGCCAAGCCAAATTGGAGGAGAAGCGTGAGCCTTTGGACATGAATTGCACCCAAAACTACCAATTCATTGATGTTGGGGTAGATACAACAATGGTAGGAAGAATATCTTCTACTCGCACTCACTCAAACTAGCTCAAGCTTTTCTATGCACCAAGGTGATGGTGTATAGAAATCTTACTCTCTCTTTACAACCAAGATAGAACTGGCGTGTGGTACGCTCAATCTAGTGTGCAATGGTATAGTCATCTTTTACAAGGAGGAATGGGTTCTATTTATAGGTTTTAGAAGCCTTGATTAGGATTAAGCCTAATCAATTTTATTAGAAAAGATCAAGGATTATGAATTTTTATGAATTTCAAATGAGAATGGGGTCTCTCTTTTCTCTTGAGTCACATGGATGTGGGCTCAAGTAAGAGAATTATTGATGTGGTGAAAGGAGAGAAACTTCCATGGGAGTGAGTGAATTTGGTTTACTTGTGCAGTTGCCTACTCCATATGTTGATAGTGTGGGTGCATTTTTACAAGAGAAGTTAGTTGTTAGTGGTAATAATCACTAGAATTGTTAGTGATACATTTACAATGGGTAGGATGAGTTGATTTGATGAAGGAAGAGGGGTGAATTAAAAGAGAATCATTGAGATGGTGAAGCTTTGAAGAAGCTTGAACTCACCCTTGTGTAGATTGTGGAAAAAATGACCGCTGGTCTTCTTCTTCTTCTTCGCTTCTTTATGCCGCTGCCACGGTTGACCACCACGATGAAAAGAGGATTTGTTGATGAAAAATCCTCAATTTGCAGAAGTTATCATGGTTAAGATGCTGAATTTTAGATATTTTTAGGAGAGGTAAATGAAATTGTAACATAGAAGCAATAGAGAGAGACATGAGGGTGTATGTATGTAGAGGTTCATAAAAGAACTATAGGGATGAGAGAGAAGGGTAATGGTGAAGAGGGTGGGAGAAGCCATGGAAATTTCAGGTTTGAGTGAGGGAAGGAGAGGGAGGGATGTGTAAGAGTGAGTAGGTGTGTGGAAGGGTGAGAGAAGACTAAGGGCTACTTGTGAGAAAAGTGGACAGACTGGGGTCCACTCAAAAAATCATAGATCACCGCTGGTAGCTCCAAAAATCATGAAAAAATTTAAGGTGATTATTTAAAGCGTGGGCTACATTTTCTCTTTTGACCACCGCTCCAAATTCAGAGTGGAGATAGGTGCAAACATTCTCACCAAAAAGCCTGTTTTTATGCCTGCAAAAGTCTTTTAGTGGCCCCCTCCTTTGTTGAATTTGCACAATGCATCCTAGAGTGAGCCCCTCCTTTGTCATATTATAATACAAAGCATCCAAGTTGCCCTTGACCCATGCATGGAGGAGGATTATTGGTGAATAAAGAAATATATACATGGTGGGACTAGTGTATGGACTATTCATGGACTTTAGCTCAATGAGCACATGGTGTTAGAATAATGAGTAAAAATAATAATAAAAATATGGAGGAGTTATGGATATGGAAAGATATTGGAATCATATGATATGGTCCCTCCTTGAATTATTTTGGGTGAAAGAGGAAAAGGTATGCAAGTAAATAATATAATAAACGTAACCAATGAGTAGAAATGAATTTTTTGTTTTCACGAGGGTGAGGGTGAAAATGTGGGAGTGATTTGTATAAAAGAAAAATATGAGGTTAGAGTATGTACATATTGGCGAAAAATATAATTATGGTGTAAGAGGATGAAAGAAGGTGTACATAGGTTTAATAAAACACACACCTAAGTAGAAATATTTAAATAAAATACCAAAATAATTATAAAAAATCCCTATATTTAGGCCATATATACAATGAAATATTTACACACAAAGAGGCCATAATGTACTTTTACTTTTTTATTATTTTTATTTTTTTGGCTCAACTAGCCCAGTGACTAGCTAGCTGAAAAGCCCCCTAACTCACACACGCCTATGTACAATGAAATGGTAGGGATAGCCATAGCGTTTGGGTGAATTTGGTAGGGTGGAGTAACTTACTATGGCAATTATGGAGAGCCGAAAAACGGCCATCAATAGGTGTACTAAATCAGGTACACTCCTTGCAGTTTGATCAAAATTCAACTTCCACTGCACACACACACATAGGTGTTTCTTCTTGATCCAAAAATATCTATGATTATTAGAAAGAAGAACACTCCATCTGGCACATTCAAAAGTTGGTTTCTCCACTATGCTATGTTGGAAGTAACCGTCATCATCTTTCCTTATGAGAACAACCATCACTGGAGTCTCATATGCCTTGATGTTGACCAGCCAGCAGTGTGGGTGTTCAATTCAATAGAAGGAACCCACGGTGAAATAAGGCTATAAGTGTTATGTATCAGAAAGTGTTTTTATGGATATCCATGTAAATTTGAAAGCCTCAACCTAACATCCTAATACTTCTTTATGCACTTGTGTAAAGAGATTATTGCTTGCTTATAGCAAGCTATGCGGAAGGTACAAACTATACAAGGCCCCAATCAAAGATGTTCCTGTACCAAATCAAACCGATGCAACTTCTTGTGGCTGGAGATGTCTTGTCCATGCAGAATATGTCCTGCAAAGCTACTTTGCATTACAATCTTTCATGACTAAGGTAACAATTTGGCAATGCATTCAGTCATCTTTGGTTTTCTTTATACAAGACTTTTCACTATGTGGTCTTTCAATTTTGCAGAGTGCTATGGATAACTACACATATGATTATTTGCAAAGATATCGGGCAAGTCTAATACAACACATGCTCACTATGTTGAACCCAGAGAAGCTGAAGATAGCTGCTTGGACGACCGCAGAATCGATATGACAATACATGACGAGCCACCACCACAAGCCTCTGCATCAGACACAGTGGAACCACAACGGGTCGAGGGGGTCAAACCATCCAAAGATGAAAGGGGTGAGGATGTAGAAAGGCCAAACGAGGATATGCAAGGTGCTAGTGTACAAGTAGAGGGGCTTATGAAGGAGACAATGAAAGAGGCAAGTAGGCCAGTGGAGGAGCCAAAAAAGCCCATGGAGGAAACCCTGCATAAGGCAAGCCAGTCTCAGGAGGAGCCCCAAAAGCAAGCAAGCATGGATGAGGAAAGCAGGCCTATGGATGAGGCAATCCGGCCGATGGAGGAGCCCCAAAAGTATATGGATGAGGCAAGCCGGCCAACGGAGGGTGAGGAAAAGACCTTGGAGGAAACCATGGAAGACAAGCAAACTGATGAGGCACAAAGAGCCATGGGGGAGACCCTTGATGAAGATGAGAACGATGACTACAACGACGAAGCAAAAGCAGAGGATAGCAACAACGACAACAACACTATAGAGACCCAGTATGGACCCTTGCTACCTGTAGATACGGTTGTTCCGGTAATGTCTATTTAAGTATGGAAAAATATGTTCAGCTTCTAACTACTTCTATGTACTTGTCAACTTTTGCAGACGTTTATTATCTTGGACATCAATGGATTGCTACTGATGCGCATGCCTATGGGTATAACAGACACCTACGAGGATTTGTAAACATTTCGGATGGGTACTTGTTGAGTTGTGGTTCGTCCAGGAACAAAAGAATTTATTCAGTTTCTTCTTCCGCGCTTCAGAGTTGCCGTATGGTCTTCAGTGCAAAGGCAAAACTTGTTGCCACTAGTTAGAATAGTTTGCATTGTATCCGGTGCTGATACGGTAGATTTTGCCTTTTTGTATGATCAAAGAAGATGCGTTACCATCAAGGGCCACTACCACCCTAAAAAACCCAACTTACATCTTTTGTACAAACCGTTCAGCCAAATCGATGTACCCTTTGATGCAAATAATACACTACTGATTGATGATACTCCTGAAAAGGGAGACCTAAATCCACCAGGAACAACTATCTCACCACACTCTTTTGAAGGGCATACCTTTGATTTTTACCTTGAAGACATTTTGATTCCATACTCACGGAAATTGTATCTCAGTCCATTGTTCAAGGACGAGTTTTTACTTTCTAATGAATTAAGATGGCTCTTCTATCATGTCTTTGTGTTGCCTTACATTGAGAGAGAGAGAGAGAGAGAGAGAGAGAGAGAGAGAGAGAGAGAGAGAGAGATGTGGCAATGGCTAAAGAAATGTATTTCACGAACACTTATATTCACAGACCACAATTGACAAATGAGCTCAAAAAAACTTCATGTATTAAAAGTCACTCGTATACACTTGGGTTCACAAGAATCTCTGTTACGTTGACACTAATTCAACCCGACCATCCAACTCTTTGCACAAAATATCTTTCTCCCTACACCACATCAGCTTATGGCCAGCTAGGAAAAAGGAAAAATCTGAAAGGTCCCTGTCCATTGACTCTTCAATTATGTCGTGCCGCAACTGCAGAAGATTGCATAGCTCCCTTATTAACCACCAACATTAGGCCATGCTCTTTATCAAACACTTCCACATCCACAGTAGGATTATCTTCCAAACCAGCAGAAACCTGGTCCATAGGAATGTACTTACCTCTGAGCATTTGTGATCGCATATACCAAAAGGAGACTAATAGTGATTGGCTTGCAATCATGTACTTGACAACTAGAGTGTCAAGCATGACCTCACACCGTATGCCAATCTCTTCCTTTACATATCATCCTCTGTCAAGAAGTTTGTCACAATATGAATGCTAAAATGACTTGCACATGAACATAGTTTTCATAACACGTATATTGTAGTTATGAAACAACTCTATGAACAGTGTAGCAAGACAAAAGTTTGCAATTCTAACCAGTTTAGTGGGAATAGAGCTACGTAGAGACCTCTGTATATCCTTGTAGAGCTTACTTCGCAGTGCCTCCGCCATTGTTCCCTCAGGAACTGGCCAGTCCACAATGTTCCCGTCGGTTGGTAGAGGCACTTTCACCAACATGCCATTCTTATTCCCTGGGCAGAGTTGGTAGAAGTGGTCATAGAAAAATATTCCTTCATTAGCCAGGCTTTTGCTGGTTCTCCCTGAATATTGTAGAGAACCAATGTGGGCATGAACGACAAGGAAGAGGTATATTATACACTCCACAGGCTCCCATTGCTCATAAGAAGAGGAATAAACATTTGTAAAATATATAACAAGAGTTAAACTAAGAGTATCAATAAGTGAAAATGACAAATCGAATGTAGTTGAGATGTGAAGAATGAAGCCATTGCTCATAAGAAGAGGGATAAACGTTGCAAAATATATAACAAAAGTTAAACTGAGAGTATCAATAAGTGAAATGACAAATCAAATGCAGTTGAGATGTGAAGAATACTTACAATTGCAGCGTGGTTGATGTATATCTGACACGTTTCCACCGTTTGCTATCACGTCTGGATGGGTAAATACATGCTAAACAAGAACTTCCTTTACAGATCTTTTGTCGATTTCAACTTTGAAACCAAACACTCTGGCCTTCCATGCTGAGCGGTAAACATTGATAGCACTAGACCTCTTGGCTCTTCTTGGTTGCATTAGGACCCATGAACCTTTGTTTATCTTTTGTCCAACCCATTGGTTCTCTGCACTTATTGAAGTTGATATTGTAATTGATGATATGCTACTACTTGGACTTCTAGGCAAAGTGCAGATGTTGCTAGTTGGTGTGAGAGACCATAAACACCTAGAGCTTCTTGGGCGGGAAGACGTGGAAGCCATAGCTCTAAGAGAAAAGCTTTAGTGGAGGAAGATTCACTTTGAAAGCATCCTAATGGAGGGAAAGTGTTTTACAATTCCAATATCTTGTGCGGGCTTAACGGTCACCCTCCAATACGTTAATGACCATAAGAGAATATCAGCAGTGGGACCACACATGCACCTAACATCTTGGTAAAAGCAAAGAAGTTACAATGCCACAATCCTAGATTCATGAAAGTTTTTAAATTATTTTCCTATTTCTTGAGTCTTTCCACGTATTTTCCTACGTAACGTAGCCCTGAAGCTCATTGGACGCGCTCTATTTTCTCTCTCTTTCATATGGCCCTCCAAATTACCTCCAAAATTTCCTAATGAGGTAGGTTGGTAGGTCTGCTGATCCCTTATCCTTGATCTTGAAGATATAGATGATCTTCATGGCCGTCAATTGTCCTGATTTGGCATGCAAAGTCCACAAAAGATCTTTGACGTTTCTATCCTCCCAACAAAAGACTCCAATCCTAGGATTGTCCGTACTAAGCCGTTTCAAAGGCTTCAAATCAACTTGATTGTATCCCTCGAATTCTAAAGTTGGCATCCCTTCCTTTGCAACCATATTTGGAATTATGGTGTTTACTTCTAACCCCCATTTGTCTATCATGTCAGGGTCTTCGACTTGTAAATATTGTGTTCTGTTTAGATCCATGTATATTTTCCCTTGTTTGTTTGCCCTGATCTCCTCTTCAAACTCAATACCATGGTCATCAATGCGAATAGCATACTCTTTGTTAGGATTCAGATAAACCTGAGCTCCATGGCGATTAGTCTTATAAAAAGAGAGTATATGCTTATAGCGCATTGTCGTTCTGGTTTTTGAGTGAGTCGAATAAGAAGACATTTTAGATGTTGAATCTGAAAAAGTGTCTGAGACTTCTTCAGGGATAGTGTACAAGGAATTGCCTTGATTTACGCTTCCTTCGGTGGATACTCTACTTGAGGTTTCTCCAAGTATGCCCCGATTTCCTAGTACCCGACCAGATCTAAGGTTCATAAAGACTTGTGAAGCCCTGGATAGAGTACTTACCTTTGGATTGACTTGTTGTCAATTTCTTCCACTTGACTAGATTGCACTTTCTGTCAAGCTCCCGATTCCTCGTCTACAACCTGATTCTTGTACAAATTAATTAAGTTAGCTAATCTTCCACAAAGATAGTATAGTTTTTGCTAGCTATTATGATTGGTCTATGTGTATCACTACAAATCGGGCTAATTTAGTCAGCAGGTGAGATTTTTAAACTCGACTTTGACAAAAATCAAAGGACTAATCTGCAACTTGAAAACTGAGTGAACAAGTACCAATTTGGATCCGATTGAACCCAAAATTTTCCGGTGGCCTTGTATTATGTTGGTCTAACACTGTGCAAGCTCAAAAGTCAAAATGGGTGGCTCTGTGTAGCAGTAGTAAATAATCACAACTATTTACTTTTGTCAAATTTTTACCCTTTTTGGCTTGATTTTCCAAGTATACAACCTGTTAACGTCCTTGGACAAGTTCCAACAAGTTTGGACAAAATCTGTTCAAGTTTATCAACTGTTTCCGCAGACTATGATTTTAAGAATTTGGCTTAAGTTTCACTTTTGTGATCCAAATTTCACCAAAATTTATTTGTGTGGTCTACTTAATATGCTTGACCTTTTGGTATTCTCAAATATGCAAGATTGACAACTTTTGGAGCAGATGAATATAATCGCGATTATTTACTTTGGCTATTTTTTCGCAAGTTTTTATCCCAGTCTTGACATAGATCTGTTAAGCACTTCAACTTAAGGTCTCTAGCCAAGTTTCAACAAGTTTGGACAGTTTTTGGTCAAATTGTCATCACTTTTCCGTCCGCTGACTAACTTTGCAAATTTGGTCACAATTTCCAATCCAATGATCCAAATATTACCAAATTTGGTTTGTGGGCTTATTACAACATGGTAAAACAAGTGGTCTGCTAACTTAGTCAAAAAAGTTAAAAAATGGGACAGATGTAAATAATCGCGATTATTTACAACTGGCAACTTTTTGCATCTTTTCGATCAAGCGAGCATGTACACATGTTTATCACATCAATATAAGCCTATGAATCAAATTTCATTGAGTTTGGATAATTTTTTCTCCAATTTACACTCAAGTTTCAGAAAGTCAATACAAACATTAGTTTTTCCCAATTTTTTGTCAATTTGGTGATCTAAATCTTTTGTGCCTTTACAAGAGTTGTTTATACACATGCAATGAGTCACTGGCCATGGTATCAACCTTAGTCAAATTTGAGCTGAAAATAAATAATTGTGATTATTTACTTTATGCCCAAAATGAACAATTTTTTGCACGTTTTTCATGGACAGTCTTTTCATGAGTTGTTTTAAGCCTATGACTCAACTCAAAGCTTAATTTGGCCTAAAATGTCAAGAAAAAGGATATAATTTGAGTTTTTACAAACTCTTGAAATTTTTACCTCAAAGTGTCCTTGAACTTACCCACTTGTGCATACAACTTTTAAGCATACTCTCCAGTCGGATTGAGTGGTTTGGAGTCTTTTCTTGCTATTTCTAGCCGTAGACCTAAAATTCTGCACTTCAAATAACAACTCACAATGATTCTGTCGCAAAGAGCAATGTCCTGAAATCCACCTCGGGTCCTACTTACCGTACTCCTAGGTCTCATGCAGTGGGGTTGTGGAAAGTGTTCACAAACATTCGTTTTCTTGTTTTTTATGATTTCTTGAGCATTGATCTTAAGACTTGTCTCGTCTATCAACCATTATCAAAATCCTAATCTAATTCTACAATCCTACAATCCTAAAGGCACTTGACAAGTATGATTACCTCCAAGCTATCTCTACACAGCAAAAGACAACAATCTTAAGCTATGCGATTTCCAAAAAGAAAGTTTTTACTCTAGGAGATCCCAGAGGAAGTTAAAGGATAACTTTACCAGACGCTCGTGTTTTTTTCCTAGTTTAGGTCTCTTCGATCCCTGGAAGCGCGCCAAATGTGGGACGGTAGTCTAACCTCACTATCCTATCTTATTGCAGATTTAGTGAGAGCCACGATTAAATTGTCAATTCATGGGACGAAACTGACTTGACTAGTGCATAGAGGATACAAGAGGTTGTCAATCTCTTGGAAAACAACAAAAAACTCAAATCTAACTCAGGTTACACTCAAGTGACTGAAATCACCAAAAACCACTCACTCATCGGTAAACAAATCACATCCGTTACAGCATCAAATGACATCCAAACGTGACGAAACTTCTAGGACAATTAAGTTTATAAGACCTAAGCACACATGCTTATGGTCACAAATCCCACTTTAGGTCAAGTGCCAAAATCGCGATTATTAATCGCAATGGATTTTTGACCTATTCGTTTTCGACCCAAAATGTACCTAAATGCTTATCAATGATGCCCCAATACCCCGCCTATGCTTAGTTTTTTATTTTGAAGTGTAAATTCCTACTTATGATGAAATTAGGCCGTGGGTCGGTGACACCAAAAGCTACGAAATACTGCGATGTGTTTACGTCAATGCGTAGAGCTCTGACCTGCCGGCGGTTGCAATGCAACAAACGATTACAATGTGACAACCGGAGAGGGAGTAGGAAGCGCGAGAAGGAGAGCTCACGTTGTGTATTTCATTATCCAAAACTTACAAATAACTTACAAAATTTGGCTTTTAAACCTTAGCCGAGGTTTTTGATGGTCAAAACTAATAATTTGGGAGCTCTAACTAAATTGAGGTAATGACAGGTTGATACAATCTGGAAGCTTGTAGCCCCGGCTCAATTATTACAAGGTTCACTCGAAAAATAGGAGTTATAATATTATCGATTTATTAAAATTAATAATGGTTTTACATAAGAGCTCCGAAAAATGGTATCCGTGTTAGCTTGCTGCTAACATGGTGGAAGAGTACTAAGTAATTAAGGGCAATGTTTGAAGAGGGAGGAAAAAGCTTGATATTAAAGTGTGATTTTTGCAAAATTACCTAATAATGACCTTATAAATCATCAACAGGGAAATTTAACTGATGATATCTCCCGATGAGTGTAAATAGTCTATATACTATCAGAAAGCATCAAAAAATAGTCATTTTTTATTATTTTTCATCATTTTTCTCGTTATTGAGACTAAAAAATGGAAAAATCCAACAAAAAACAATAAAGCTATGTTTTTCAATGGATTTTATTAATTATTGAATTTTCACTTTGCTCTTTTAGTGCAATTTGTTATTTTCTTTGATTTTTCAATAAACAGGTCAAAAATTAATAATAAATAGCAAAGGAGCTGAGATGAAAAAATTGAAGATACGGTGGTGATCACAAAGTCAAGGCGGACAAGCACATCAAATCGGAAGATGGAAGCGGGAATCCTAAATTAGGCGGCCATACCTACTTTTGTAGAATTCTTGCAGAATGAGCTACAAGAATCCAATTGGGGAAATTTTTGAGTTTAACATAGATTTCACGGCCTAGTAGGACTGACGGGGGAATCTGGGGAAAAATGGTTCAGGAAGTCGGGGTATAGATATCCCAAGTAGGCTAAAACCACCTCATTTCCACTTGTTGCCTTTGGAGAGAGAGCTTTTCGACCTCTTTCGCGCGTCTTTTCTGGAGTTTACAATCACCTGTTTTGAGCGTTGTATCACACGAAACATGAGGGGTAAGTTCTTTACTCATCAACAATCCATTTTGTATGGCCGGAAGCTAGTCTAAACCCCTAGAAAAAATCTGAGCAGTGCACGAAGACCTACGACTACAAATCGACCATAGTGGCCTGTCAGCTCAACCAAATCGGATGAGATTTGAACTGAAGCATGCACCAGCATAATAGAACACTTCTATACCACCAGTTGACCATTCAGCAAGGGTCGAGGGGGTCCAAAGTAGAAAATCTAGGTTTTTGGCAGATGCCAGAATTGCATTCTGACTCCATTGACAGCTTGCATATGAGGTCTATACACAATGTATATAATTGGTGTCATAAAATCAATCAAGCAAAGCCCTTGAAAAGCACAAAATGGCTCGAAGGCTACAAAGCGTCAAATTCGACATACGAGGTCAAACTGACTCCAAATTGGTCAAAATTGGATGAGTTGCTTCACAACTGTGTTGCGGACAAGTCCATAGCCTTAAAAGTGACTAACCAACTCAACAGGCAGTGTAGTCACAGAAATCAGTGATTTCAGAGTCGACAAAGCACAAAATGATGCCGGCAAGATCAAACTTTACCAAATTCAATTTAGGACTTGTTTGAGGTGTATAGAATGTGTTTAGGTCAAAATTTTTAAGTTTTGCAAGAAAATATGACTGCTGTAGATAATCGCAATTATTTACTTCTGCACTATTTTGGCTTGAAAATTATATCATCACCTCACCTATCACTTGTACACACCTATTACATACCAAAGTTCAAGTATGAGCCAAAATGATCAACTATAACTTAGAAAATTTGCCAAAAAATGCAAAGAAGTCCTTGCAAGCCAATTTCTGAGTTATGAGCCACATTTTTTAATCCAAATCACCCCATATCACATACACAGGGTCTAGACCATGCTTAGAACCAAGTTGTACCAAAAAGTGTTCATTTACTCACAGTATGTACTTGGTATATACTTCAAGCCTATAATGCCAAATTTGCAAAAAGTTCAAAAAATTACTCAGTTGTAAATAATCGTGATTATTTACTTTTCTTGCAAATTTTTGTATTGAATTTATGAATTTGATCTTTACATGTTTTTATGCATCTATGCATGTTCAAAAATTGATTTGAAGCAAATTGGACCAAATTTGTCAGCATTTCAGACTGAAGGACATTTCAGAGGAAATCTGTCAAATTTGCTAACCTTGACACTCTATTCACTCAACAGGAGCCATGCAAGCCACAAAGAGGGCCAAAAAGAAGCTCTCACAAAAGGAAAAGCTCCAAGAGCTACCGCCATAGCAACTCGACCCCGATTCAGTCAAGAATGCCAAAGCGACCTACTTGTCAAAGGAATAGCTTGAAGAGCATAGCACCACAGTGTTCACAGGAATATTCAAGAGCAAGGAAGGACATCAGGTCGAGCTGCAACTTCTACCAAAAGAAGTTTATGATATTGCTACAAAGTCCAAGACCAAAGAAGCCAACCAAAGGCTAGGACTCAGAGATTTCTATGAACAAGATCAGTGTGGAGTGGACTTCCAAAAAGCTTATGAGCTTTTGTCCACAATCAAAGAAGATGGAACCGCTGAAATCTCTGACCAGCAAGGGAACAAAGTTAAAGTGGTGATTACCAAAGAGATAGTGGCAGAAGCACTCAAACTGCCAACAGAGGGAATGACAATGAGGGCAAGGGATAGAAAGACTGCAGGAACCTTCACGAAGGAAATCACCACTGCGACATTTGCCGGCCTCATTCAAAAATAGGTGGAAGAACCCGCAAGGTTGTACCACCAGTACTTCCACTTCCTCGCCAAGAGACCACCAAGGTATAAAACACCAAATCATGCCACAATCTTTACACAAGTTCTCAAATCAGCAACCGGCCAGGCAACCAATTGACCATGCACAATTACTACAAGAGGTTGTGTGCTCTTGTGACGCTGTTAGCGACGGAAATACACTGGGTTTTTATAACCCCCGGCGTCGCTAAAACCGTTGCTAATAGCGTCGCTACGAGA
The DNA here is from genome assembly GCF_014529385.1 of Adiantum capillus-veneris. Classification (NCBI taxonomy): domain Eukaryota; kingdom Viridiplantae; phylum Streptophyta; class Polypodiopsida; order Polypodiales; family Pteridaceae; genus Adiantum; species Adiantum capillus-veneris. Next base: position 141,276,792 of record NC_140954.1, read on the forward strand.
GCGTCGCTATCACCGTCGCTATCACCGTCGCTATAAGCGTCGCTATATAGCGACGCTCATAGCGACGGTGATAGCGACGGTGATAGCGACGTTTACACAGAAGTCTATAGCGACGCTCATAGCGACGCTCCAGAGCCATAAATAGCGACGATTATAGCGACGCCCGAGAGAAATTTTTTTTGGTGACAGGGCATTGAATGCCCTGCCACCCATCAACCATATTGTACTTGATTCACTTTTTAAAAAAAGTGCAAGGGTAGATAATAGACCCAAAATAGTCACCCACAAGACGCATTGTTTGCAAAATTGACAAGCGTAAAATTGACAATTGTACACATCATAGGCAAAATGAATTGATTGGCAAATGTAATAAAGACAATTGTACAACATCATAGGCATAAAGAATTGATTGGCAAAATGAACTGCGGTGACAAATGTAATAATATACATGGTTCAAAAAGACGTATAAAATCCGTCTCATGATACATAAGCTATGAGAAACCCTAAACTAATGCTATCTAGCTACGGCTAAACTGACGTCGTCTAGTCAGAAGTCTCATCGCGTCCAAGCGGCGTATCTGTCGGATTCTGCAAAAAAAGACAATAAGACAGCTTTCAGTAAGTATAAGCATATAACGACATTTATAAAACAATACAAAAAATAGAAAAGAGTAAACCCTAATACTAACCATGCCGCCGCGAGAACTGAGAATGTCCATCAGGGCGTTTAAGCCCTTCCTGCCTGCGTACTCGCGCTCGTATGGTGTGGGATCACGTCCTGTCATCGACCACTGTCAAAACATACAAAGAACTCATTATGTTAGAATTAAAAAACTCATAAACCCTAAACTATCGAACATAAAGAGCAATGCGAAAACACTTACAAAATCGGCCTCAAATGATGTCCATCCACCGCTCCCCAAGTGGTGCGAGCTCCCTGCCTCTACTCGCGCTCTGGCTGCATCCTTTTGTTGCTTCCACTTGTCGAGATTCTCGCGCGCTGCTTTCTTCGCATTCTTCCAATCTTCTTTGGCCAGCCAATCTGGCCTGTTCCACCCATGCTTGATTGCTTTTTGCACTTCGGAACGCTTGTGTTTGCAGTATTCGCGCATTCGAATCTTCATCAGGTCTACATTGAAGCGCTGATCCCGTGTTGGAACGGGAAACTCATCATGAAGTATGCTGATGACTCTGTTTTTTAAATCACTTGGTACTTCACTCCATTTTTTTAGTATGTAGTGTCTAAACAGATGAGAGCAAAGACCACGCATGCGCGAGATCACCTTCTTGCCGTCATCATCCATGATGATGCCGCCGCTGAAGTCGACGGAGTAAGGCAAGCCCTCTGGCCGGTTACGCGTGAACCTGGGTGTCCTGGCAGGGGTCTCTAGCGGCGTGTCGATGGGGGTACGGACGTCAGGTGTCTCCACCGGCGTCTGGGCCCCGAAGCGAGGAGTGTCGAGTGGGGTGGCTCCTGGCGGAGTAGGTAGAGGTGTGTAGCTACTAGGAACAGTCAGCCGTGCAAAACCTGGCGTAGATGGCGATGCTGTGGCTGGTGTGGGGGCGGGCAAAGAAGGGGAGGGTAAAGAGCCTCGTCGAACACGAGGCGGTGTGGAGGCATCGGTGGCGGAATCCCCACAACAACCGCCACTGCCACCACTAGAGCGCCGGTGTCTAGACGAGTGTGAAGCTCGTCTCGTCGACGCCGAAGCTTCGGAGCGCGCCGAATGGTCCGAAAGAGAGGGAGATGCGGATGGAGTAGGAACGCGCGATGATGCGCTAGAGCGATGACGCTCCACGTACCACTGTCTCTGCTGCGGTGACAAAGAAGAAAGAAACTCCTCATCATCCATACCTGCATTAAACACACGAATATTTAAACTTAATATTGAATGAATAGAGTAGACAATGACGCAAAGACCATTAAATACAATGACGTAATGACGCATATAAATACAATGACGCAATGAATTGAGTGATAGAAGAGGCAAGTCGAAAACTCAGAATTTTCAATCAAAAGATGTGAGCGCGAGTAGAAAAGAGCGTTATACACCATGGAAGGTACTTAGAGAGCCAGAGCTTTTACAACACGGAGCAAAATTGTTCAAATACAATATTTGTGGCTTTAAGAGATCTCTCTCTCATCCTCGCATAACTCAGCATAACTTCCTATATCTATATAGAGCTCTCCGTTTAAACACATATCCTCTGTTTCATTTTGTAGCTCCTCTGCATGCACCCCATATAGAGTAGTAGCATCTTGATGCTCGTCTGGCACCACCGTAGCGGCTTCTGATTGAGCATCTTCTCTGATCTCCTCCATTGATGCCATTGTGATTGGCACATGGTAGCCTTCATACGTCCTTGCACTACGAGGGGCTACCTCTATGACGTACCACCAGTTTGATGTAGACTTTATAGGATGAAATATTACCTGCCAGAGCCACATAACTTACATGAGAGCTTTCAAGCACATAACTTGTAAAAGGGGGATGTTAACTATTTACATACTTACTTGTTCACAATGCTCGGGTAGTACGAAAGTGTCTCTTAGGTCAGTCCATTTCTTAGTAGAATCCACCTCAAGAAAACCAGACTCTCCTCTACGCAAAGTACCGTTGCGACCCTCCATGATTATCTTGAACCATTGCACGTCGAACAAGTCGACAAACATCCTCTGTAATCGATTTTCAAAATCTCTTGCAACGTGCCGAAGTAAGTGAGTTCCGCCACCACAGTATCTGCATGAGAGGAACGTCGTCGACTAGACTGTTCAAATTTTGCCATGATTCCACAATCTTGAGTAAAACGCTTTTTGTCGATTCGTTCCACCCTAAAATGTTGACCTTTACACCATGCTGCTGTGTATGACTTATACTACAACGAACAAAGATTATGAGTGGCCGTTCAAACGTTTAGAAATAAAGTCACTAGCTAGTCGTACATTGCAAACTTACCTTGGTCGCGCAACCTCGATACTCCCACTCTTCCTTAGTCACTTCGTCACCACATTGTTGTGCGCTTTTCAATTGGTTGTGCAACCATCTTAAGCTCATGAAGGTTGGTAGGCTCTCCAGAACCGCTGGATAGTGCATCGGTGGTCGTCTTCCCCGTCTCCACTCGATTCGTGCCCTTTGTCGCTCTTGCTTTGCATCCTCATATTGTGAAATCCACTTTTGCATCACTGGATTGTGAAGCATGCAAAATCGGTTGATTTTAGCCTCTAGATCTTCCGTCATCTTCTTCTCAACACCGAGATTGCACATGACAATCCCAGATATGCGCTCATCATCTATGGTTCGCCATAGCGTGTCCCGAGATTTATCAAATCCGTCTAACCACTCTCCAATGTACACTAGGGACTCTGATACCAACCAACCTTCTGCCATGCTACCCTCCGGACGTGCCTTTTGATGCACATATCCCTTAAGCGTTTTCATGAAACGCTCTAAGAAGAAAATCCATCTGGAATGAACTGTGCCAGCTATTTCCACCTCATCAACTATGTGAACAAGAAGATGCACCTGAATGGTTAGCATTGTAGTAGGAAAATGTTTCTCAAACATGCACACAAGCTCCGCAGCATTTAGTTTGGCGAATGGTATGGAGTCTACGTTGATCTCCTTTTGTGAGATCCATTGCACCAGCTTTGCAAGTTTGTAGATTGTGTTACGGATGTCGAGAGACAAACATCCCTCAATGGCAACCGGTAAAATAAACTGTAAAGTATGTGCAACAATGATATTAAAGTCCACATTTTATGCAATGATATTAAAGTCCACTATGAACGTACCTGACACATTTTATGCCAATCGTGTGACTTCAAACCGGTAAGCTTTCCTTCTTTAGTAAAACACGTTTGGAGCGAGTGCATTACGCCAGTAGGGGTCCGCAAAGATCGAATGGTCTCTTTTACTTTGCGTTCTTGGGCTCCTGTGAAAATCCATGGTGCTTTAGGGAGTTTTATCGATCCATCAGACGCTGTTTGTGGCCAATATTGCTCCATACGATCCACATTTCTAAGGTCAACTCTGGCTCCCAAAGTATCTTTATTGCCGGTCAGATGGTCCCATAGTAGATTACCCACATTCTTGAATATGTGCATTGGATCGAGCCATAGAGATAGTCTCTTCATCCCTGGAGGAAATCCCTATAATACATTGTGTGCTCTTGTGACGCTATTAGCGACGGTTATAGCGACGTTTACACAGAAGACTATAGCGACGCTCATAGCGACGCTACAGAGCCATAAATAGTGACGCTTATAGCGACGCCCGAGAGAATTTTTTTTTGGTGGCAGGGCATTGAATGCCCTGCCACCCATCAACCATATTGTACTTGATTCACTTTTTAAAAAAAGTGCAAGGGTAGATAATAGACCCAAAATAGTCACCCACAAGACGCATTGTTTGCAAAATTGACAATTGTACACATCATAGGCAAAATGAATTGATTGGCAAATGTAATAATGACAATTGTACAATATCATAGGCATAAAGAATTGATTGGCAAAAGGAACTGCGGTGACAAATATAATAATATACATGGTTCAAAAATACGTATAAAATCCGTCTCATGATACATAAGCTATGAGAAACCCTAAACTAATGCTATCTAGCTACGGCTAAACTGACGTCGTCTAGTCAGATGTCTCATCGCGTCCAAGCGGCGTATCTGTCGGATTCTGCAAAAAAAGACAATAAGACAGCTTTCAGTAAGTATAAACATATAACGACATTTATAAAACAATACAAAAAATAAAAAAGAGTAAACCCTAATACTAACCATGCTGCCGCGAGAACTGAGAATGTCCATCAGGGCGTTTAAGCCCTTCCTGCTTGTGTACTCGCGCTCGTACGGTGTGGGATCACGTCCTGTCATCGACCACTGTCAAAACATACAAAGATTTCATTATGTTAGAATTAAAAAACTCATAAACCATAAACTATCGAACATAAAGAGCAATGTGAAAACACTTACAAAATCGGCCTCAAATGATGTCCATCCACCGCTCCCCAAGTGGTGCGAGCTCCCTGCCTCTACTCGCGCTCTGGCTGCATCCTTTTGTTGCTTCCACTTGTCGAGATTCTCGCGCGCTGCTTTCTTCGCATTCTTCCAATTTTCTTTGGCCAGCCAATCTGGCCTGTTCCACCCATTCTTGATTGCTTTTTGCACTTCGGAACGCTTGTGTTTGCAGTATTCGCGCATTCGAATCTTCATCACGTCTTCATTGAAGCGCTGATCCCGTGTTGGAACGGAAAACTCATCATGAAGTATGCTGATGACTCTGTTTTTTAAATCACTTGGTACTTCACTCCATTTGTTTAGTATGTAGTGTCTAAACAGCTGAGAGCAAAGACCACGCATGCGCGAGATCACCTTCTTGCCGTCATCATCCATGATGATGCCGCCGCTGATGTCGACGGAGTAAGGCAAGCCCTCTGGCCGGTGACGCGTGAACCTGGGTGTCCTGGCAGGGGTCTCTAGCGGCGTGTCGATGGGGGTACGGACGTCAGGTGTCTCCACCGGCGTCTGGGCCCCGAAGCGAGGAGTGTCGAGTGGGGTGGCTCCTGGCGGAGTAGGTAGAGGTGTGTAGCTTCTAGGAACAGTCAGCCGTGCAAAACCTGGCGTAGATGGCGATGCTGTGGCTGGTGTGGGAGCAGGTAAAGAAGGGGAGGGTAAAGAGCCTCGTCGAACACGAGGCGGTGTGGAGGCATCGGTGGCGGAATCCCCACAACAACCGCCACCGCCACCACTAGAGCGCTGGTGTCTAGACGAGTGTGAAGCTCGTCTCGTCGACGTCGAAGCTTCGGAGCGCGCCGAATGGTCCGAAAGAGAGGGAGATGCGGATGGAGTAGGAACGCGCGATGATGCGCTAGAGCGATGACGCTCCACGTACCATTGTCTCTGCTGCGGTGACAAAGAAGAAAGAAACTCCTCATCATCCATACCTGCATTAAACACACGAATATTTAAACTTAATATTGAATGAATAGAGTAGACAATGACGCAAAGACCATTAAATACAATGACGTAATGACGCATATAAATACAATGACGCAATGAATTGAGTGATAGAAGAGGCAAGTCGAAAACTCAGAATTTTCAATCAAAAGATGTGAGCGCGAGTAGAAAAGAGCGTTATACACCATGGAAGGTACTTAGAGAGCCAGAGCTTTTACAACACGGAGCAAAATTGTTCAAATACAATATTTGTGGCTTTAAGAGATCTCTCTCTCATCCTCGCATAACTCAGCATAACTTCCTATATCTATATAGAGCTCTCCGTTTAAACACATATCCTCTGTTTCATTTTGTAGCTCCTCTGCATGCACCCCATATAGAGTAGTAGCATCTTGATGCTCGTCTGGCACCACCGCAGCGGCTTCTGATTGAGCATCTTCTCTGATCTCCTCCATTGATGTCGTTGTGATTGGCACATGGTAGCCTTCATACGTCCTTGCACTACGAGGGGCTACCTCTATGACGTACCACCAGTTTGATGTAGACTTTGTAGGATGAAATATTACCTGCCAGAGCCACATAACTTACATGAGAGCTTTCAAGCACGTAACTTGTAAAAGGGGGATGTTGACTATTTACATACTTACTTGTTCACAATGCTCGGGTAGTACGAAAGTGTCTCTTAGGTTAGTCCATTTCTTAGTAGAATCCACCTCAAGAAAACCAGACTCTCCTCTACGCACAGTAGCGTTGCGACCCTCCATGATTATCTTGAACCATTGCACGTCAAACAAGTCGACAAAAAATCCTCTGTAATCGATCCTCAAAATCTCTTGCAGCGTGCCGAAGTAAGTGAGTTCTGCCACCACAGGATCTGCATCAGAGGAACGTCGTCGACTAGACTGTTCAAATTTTGCCATGATTCCACAATCTTGAGTAAAACGCTTTTTGTCGATTCGTTCCACCCTAAAATGTCGACCTTTACACCATGCTGCTGTGTATGACTTATACTACAACGAACAAAGATTATGAGTGGCCGTTCAAACGTTTATAAATAAAGTCACTTGCTAGTCGTACATTGCAAACTTACCTTGGTCGCGCAACCCCGAGAGTACTCCCACTCTTCTTCAGTCACTTTGTCACCGCATTGTTGTGCGCTTTTCAATTGGTTGTGCAACCATCTTAAGCTCATGAAGGTTGGTAGGCTCTCTAGAACCGCTGGATAGTGCATCGGTGGTCGTCTTCCCCATCTCCACTCGATTCGTGCCCTTTGTCGCTCTTGCTTTGCATCCTCATATTGTGAAATCCACTTTTGCATCACTGGATTGTGAAGCATGCAAAATCGGTTGATTTTAGCCTCTAGATCTTCCGTCATCTTCTTCTCAACACCGAGATTGCACATGACAATCCCAGATATGCGCTCATCATCTATGGTTCGCCATAGCGTGTCCCGAGATTTATCAAATCCGTCTAACCACTCTCCAATGTACACTAGGGACTCTGATACCAACCAACCTTCTGCCATGCTACCCTCCGGACGTGCCTTTTGACGCACATATCCCTTAAGCGTTTTCATGAAACGCTCTAAGAAGAACATCCATCTGGAATGAACTGTGCCAGCTATTTCCACCTCATCAACTATGTGAACAAGAAGATGCACCTGAATGGTTAGCATTGTAGTAGGAAAATATTTCTCAAACATGCACACAAGCTCTGCAGCATTTAGTTTGGCGAATGGTATGGAGTCTACGTTGATCTCCTTTTGTGAGATCCATTGCACCAGCTTTGCAAGTTTGTAGATTGTGTTACGGATGTCGAGAGACAAACATCCCTCAATGGCAACCGGTAAAATAAACTGTAAAGTATGTGCAGCAATGATATTAAAGTCCACATTTTATGCAATGATATTAAAGTCCACTATGAACATACCTGACACATTTTATGCCAATCGTGTGACTTCAAACCGGTAAGCTTTCCTTCTTTAGTAAAACACGTTCGGAGCGAGTGTATTACGCCAGTGGGGGTCCGCAAAGATCGAATGGTCTCTTTTACTTTGCGTTCTTGGGCTCCTGTGAAAATCCATGGTGCTTTAGGGAGTTTTATCGATCCATCAGACGCTGTTTGCGGCCAATATTGCTCCATACGATCCACATTTCTAAGGTCAACTCTGGCTCCCAAAGTATCTTTCTTGCCGGTCAGATGGTCCCATAGTAGATTACCCACATTCTTGAATATGTGCATTGGATCGAGCCATAGAGATAGTCTCTTCATCCCTGGAGGAAATCCGTCATCGCACATCTCCTTCTGCTCTAACCATGCTTGTGCAGACATCCTTGGTGGCTCTCTTCCCAAAAAGCCGTCGCGTAACACATGATTCTCTGGAAGATACGCTTGATGACCTTCGTAGATTTGCTTCTTCAGTGAGGGTGCCCTACGTGCATTCAGTCTAGGTCCACATGTGACACATGCTCTGTATCCGCTTGTTTGAAGCCCTGCATGTATACACATGATAATAGATCAACTATGGGAAAAAACAAGATTTACAGTGTCTGAGTGAGGAGTGTAAATAGATCACCTGAGCATTCTGTTAGCCCGGGATAGTCATGCATGGTCCACATTAGAATGCCTCTGATCAAAGCATTCCGTCGTCCTGTGTGTCGGCTCATATCCACCACCTCTATGCCAATCCACAATTGTTGTAGCTCTTCCAATAGTGGACGAAGATACACATCCATATTCCCCACTTTATATCGCCGTGGCACAATCAAGCTTAGCCATAGGTGCCCCTTCTTCGTAGTCAACCACGGGGGAATGTTGTAGTTGACGATGACAACGGGCCATACACTGTAAGATGTTGATCTTTGACCAAATGGATTTACGCCATCCATAGCCAGGCCTAAGCGCAAATTTCGAGCTTCCCTGGCAAAATCCGCCCATGTTCCATCTATATGTTTCCACGCTACGTAATCTGCAGGAATTCGTAGCACACCATCCGAAGATTTATTCTCCTCATGCCATGATGCTAGGGCGGCCATGGACTTACATTCGAAGAAATGCTTGATGCGAGGAAGCAGAGGGAAATGTCGCAAAACCTTTTGTGGAATTTTTGTCCCGTGGAGATCTACTCGATATCTTTCGGAATCACATTTCGGGCACTTCTCCATGTCTATGTATTCCCCTCTGAAAAGAATGCAGTCATTAGGACAAGCGTGGATAGAATTGTAATCCATCCCCAAGTTTCGCAAAATCTTTCTTGCTTCATCTCGGGAATCTGGCATCACATTGTCAGCTGGTAGTATGTGCTCTTTCAGCAATCTACACAACATAAAAATATGATACAGTCGTGTAAAAATCTATCAGATCATTATACATTTAGAGTTTTATTAAAGTAAACTAATTGTAATAGATCACCTGAAAAGCGCTGTGACGCTAGTGTCACTCCATCCAAACTTTGCCTGCATGTTGAGAAGAACCAGGAGTGCTTTCAATCTAGACATACGTGCTCCATTATACAATGGCGTATCGGCTTCACTTTTCATATCATCATAGATAAGCCTTTCTGAATCCATGATCGTCTCGATCATTTCATCAATCTCGGGCTCAAACATTGCCTCGTTGGGAATGTGCTCTGCATGAACATCCCCCGAGCTGTCAGAGGCTACATCTTGTGGCCTCACATATGCTGCTTGACCAAAGCGCCTGCGAACACGTCTATTGGGTTGCAAGATTGCTGCTTGTTGGCCAGCGTCAGAGTCCGACGAGTTATAATTGGCAACAACTCGATCTATAATAGATGGATCGAACTCGCCAAATTCGCGAACGTGCTGCAAAGAAACACGTCTTGTCCATCGCACATCATGCTTGCATTGATTACAAGGACATAAGACCCTCGTTGAGAGATAGGTGTTTCGGTTGGATGGTCCCACATCCTCGTCGCTACTCATAATGAGGATAAAAAACTTATAACCTGGACAACAAATTTAATATTCTATTGGCATTCTTCGTCTTATCTCTCTCTCTCTCTCTCTCTCTCTCTCTCTCTCTCTCTCTCTCTCTCTCTCTCTCTCTCTCTTTACCTCACATTCTCTAGTCATGTCCAATTCCCGCACACCTCGGTCTAGAGGTGCACGGAGATCAGAACCACCGGGTTATAATCTCGTCTTTATTGGTCAATACCTATATTTGTGGGTACAAGAAATCTACACACCCACGTCTACATGATAGTGCATGTAGTGGACAAAACCCCTTTGCCTCTTCTCTAGCTGTAGCACTTCACAGCATCTTAACATCTTTTCACAGTAGATCTTTTCACTGTTCGTCTAACTCTAAACCCTAAACCGTAAGTAATTCTTGCGTGGACTCGATCTAACGTAAATAAGCGTAAATCTAAATAAACGTAAATCTAACTAAAAATAAACCTAAATCTAATTTGACGTAAGTCTACATCTAACCTAATCTTTAACGTCTTTTGGGATAGTTTCCTACGACGTTAAAACTCTCTTCTTCTTGTGTGTGTGTGTGTGTGTGTGTGTGTGTGTGTGTGGGTAAACCTAAATAAATCTAAGTCTAATCTAATATAACATAAATCTAAATCTAGCGTAAATTATGTTATATTAAAAACAAAGAACTAAACTAACAGGGATTATAAGAACCTTAAAACTGATTTAACACATAATTTTTCACATAACTCGGCAAGAGTTGGCATTCTCATCACTAAAGATGTGAGAGTTAACTTTCGGCGGTGACGCTGCCTCATCTCCATCCACATCTGACGACAGCAATTGGCCCTTTAGACCGTTCTTGCTCTTGTTACTAACTTTGAAGTTGCTGTTGAATGACTAGAGGTTGTCTAGATGGTCATTGTGTCGGGGATGTAGTGACTCTTGCCGCCCTGAAGATGCACCTTCTTCCCTATCTTCTGAAGACATTTCACCAGTACTTTTGGATCGACGGAGCCCACCATGAGTGAAGGCAGCAATACCCTATATTCCATTGAGGGCTTTCTTCACCCGCCTCATGCAGGCATCGCAGTCTATGGAGACCTAAATCTAATCTAATATAACGTAAATCTAAATCTAGCGTAAATAAACGTAAATCTAGTTAAATATAAACCTAAATCTAATTTAACGTAAGTCTACATCTAACCTAATCTTTAACGTCTTTTAGGATAGTTTCCTACGACCTTATAACTCTCTTCTTCTTGTGTGTGTGCGCGTGTGTGGATGTGTGTGCCAATAAAAAGAGATAAATGGTATAACCTTTCTATCACCCATGCCAAGTATGATAGATTGATTATGCCATTTCCCTCTTGAATAATAGGTCTTGAGTTCAACTCCTCGTCGGCTAGATCTTTAGGTCTTTTAATTTTAATTAGTTTCCTACGACGTTAAATTAGTTTCTCTCTCTTTCTCTCTCAATGTGTGTGCGTTTTTTTGGATCGTATGCATGTTTTCTCTCTCTTTTCCTCTCTCAATGTGTGCGTTTTTTGTTTATGCATGTTCTCTCTCTCTTTTCCTCTCTCAATGCGTGCGTTTTTTGTTTATGCATGCTCTCTCTCTCTCTTTCTCTCTCAATGTGTGTGTGCATTCTTTGTTTATGTATGTGTGTGTGCGTTTTTGTTTTTGTTTGTACTCTCTCTCTCTCTCTCTCTCTCTCTCTCTCTCTCTGTCTCTCTCTCAAAAACACTATGTGTGTGTGTATGTGTGTGTGTGAGAGAGAGAGAGAGGGAGAGAGAAAGAGGGGAAGGGAACATGAGAATGAGGAGAGGGAAGGAGCATACCTGGCTCTCCTTCCTCTCCTCGTGTGTGTGTGTGTGTGTGTGTGTGTGTGTGTGTGTGGAGAAGAAAAAGAGAGAGAGAGAGAGAGAGAGAGAGAGAGAGAGAGAGAGAGAGAGTGAGGGAGAGCGTTACCTGCTCCTTGCTTGAGGGCGCCGAAAAACTCAGATCTGAGATCTGAGTTTTTGGGCGTGCTCGGTTATTTTTTTAGCCCAACCGGCGTCGCTATGAGCGTCGCAAATTTCTTTGTAAATTTGCGACGCTCATAGCGACGCCGGGATTTTTTTTTTTTGAGCGTCGCTGTGTGAGCGTCCCTAATATGAATAGCCTCTTGTAGTGGTCCTTGCTCTTGTTACTAACTTTGAAGTTGCTGTTGAATGACTAGAGGTTGTCTAGATGGTCATTGTGTCGGGGATGTAGTGACTCTTGCCGCCGTGAAGATCCACCTTCTTTCCTATCTTCTGAAGACATTTCACCAGTACTTTTGGATCGACGGAGCCCACCATGAGTGAAGGCAGCAATACCCTATATTCCATTGAGGGCTTTCTTCACCCGCTTCATGCAGGCATCACAGTCTATGGAGACCTAAATCTAATCTAATATTACGTGAATCTAAATCTAGTGTAAATAAACATAAATCTAATTAAAAATAAACCTAAATCTAATCTAATTTAACTTAAATAAACCTAAATCTAATTTAACGTAAGTCTACATCTAACCTAATCTTTAACGTCTTTTAGGATAGTTTCCTATAACTCTCTTCTTCTTGTGTGTGTGCGCGTATGTGGATGTGTGTGCCAATAAAAAGAGATAAATGGTATAACCTTTCTATCACCCATGCCAAGTATGATAGGTTGGTTATGCCATTTCCCTCTTGAATAATAGGTCTTGAGTTCAACTCCTCGTCGGCTAGATCTTTAGGTCTTTTAATTTTAATTAGTTTCCTACGACGTTAAATTAGTTTCTCTCTCTTTCTCTCTCAATGTGTGTGCGTTTTTTTGTTTATGCATGTTTTCTCTCTCTTTTCCTCTCTCAATGTGTGCGTTTTTTGTTTATGCATGTTCTCTCTCTCTTTTCCTCTCTCAATGTGTGCGTTTTTTGTTTATGCATGCTCTCTCTCTCTCTCTCTTTTCCTCTCTCAATGTGTGTGTGCATTCTTTGTTTATGTATGTGTGTGTGCGTTTTTGTTTATGTTTGTACTCTCTCTCTCTCTCTCTCTCAAAAACACTATGTGTGTGTGAGAGAGAGAGAGAGAGGGAGAGAGAAAGAGGGGAAGGGAACATGAGAGTGAGGAGAGGGAAGGAGCATACCTGGCTCTCCTTCCTCTCCTCGTGTGTGTGTGTGTGTGTGTGTGTGGAGAAGAAAGAGAGAGAGAGAGAGAGAGAGAGAGAGAGGGAGAGCGTTACCTGCTCCTTGCTTGAGGGCGCCGAAAAACTCAGATCTGAGATCTGAGTTTTTGGGCGCTCTCTGTTATTTTTTTAGCCCAGTCGGCGTCGCTATGAGCGTCGCTATAAGCGTCGCTAATATGAATAGCCTCTTGTAGTGAATATGTTTTGTCCACATTGAAAGGGACAAAGAAAGAAGGAAAAAAAAAAGAGTTTTGACCAAAATTGCCTACCATGCTATCGGCATGGCTGACAACTTGCCGCATGTCCCAGATCAAAACACTTGGATAGTGTCAGCACACCCTTCCCCTTAAGCTACAAGATCTGCCAAGAGAGCATACAAGTCAGATGAAGAGTCTACTGAGAGCTCGTCAAAATGGCATAGTAGTGAAAGCTCAGATAACGAGAAAAAAAGAGCATGACGGGAAGAAATGAAGAGAAAAGAGGTGGCAGCACACCAAGAGGAACCTGTATAAAAACAAGCCCGATTTGAAAGACAAAAGCACTCTTACGAATACAGCCGCCAAGCACAAGGTAAGGACCCAGAAAGTGGGTACCCATTGAGCTTAAAGGTGCAAGAACAAAACATCATACCAGGAAACAGACAGAAGATCCCACAGAATTGTTGGAAAAGATGTATCAAGAAGCAGAAGCTTTAAAGATGAAAGAAGCCCAAGAAGTGGAACGGAAAGCTAAAGAGGCGGTGGAACAGCAAAAGCAAGCAGAGAAAGCAACTGCACAAGGAGCAACACAACATGATCAAGGTGATGTGTCTCCCCACCCTTCTTCACCTGTTTCAGAACAGCATGCTCACCCCATGCCGAGCCCACCACCTTCACCAGTGGATAAAGCCAAAGAACCTGAGCTGACCAAGGAGACAGAGCTTGAGCAAAGAGAATCATCTGAATTTGCACAACAGGCAGCTAAATCTACAGAAGAGCAGAAAAAAGAGCAAGACAAAGAGCCAGAAAGGGCAGCAAGTCCTGCACTAGCAAAGGACAACACGAAATTTGAGCAACCAAGAGAACAGGAGGCCGAGGAAACACCTTCCACCTCAACACAACAAGAAACGGTCGAGGCATCCACAAAGCCTTCGAAGGAAAAAGCGGAAAAAGATCAGCCACAACCACAAGGGCACCAGTAACCAGCCACCATGACGGAGCCAAAGGATACACAAGAGACTACAGAAACATCAAGGCAACTAGCACAAAACGAAGACTGGCAATCAAATGACAAAGTGATCCTACGAGTTAATGAGTATGCCAAGCAAATGCAGGACATGATTGACGACTTTGCTCAGCAGCACTTAGCCATAGCACAAGGGCCAAAGATTTAGAGATGGTGATTGACGCACTCCAAGGGGAGTTAGACGACCATTTAAACGTCATCACCGATCTACAAAGGCAAGTACAAGAGTTGAAAGTGGAAGCTGAACAACATCAGCTCGTAAGGGATAAACAACAGAAGGAGATGGATAAGCTTGGTGACTTGCTTACAAAGCAAAAGATGAACAACTGACAGAAGTTACAAACGAACTTCTAACTACAACCATGTCGATTCAAATGATTCAGGTACAGTTAGATGTAGCAAATGCTTCCCTACAGTACTCAGAGCAAAGAATAAATGATCAGGCAATTTTCCTACACGGCAGCAAAGATGAGCAGTGTAAGGCAACAATGGATTGGGAGCTGAGAGTTATTCACTCTGCCAACATAACACAACTCACTTCCAATCAAATCAATGCGCAATGGCACCAACAATCCTTGCCCTATCCTCTGATTAAGGTGGAGTTGCTACAAGTCAAAGAAAAGCTTTACACAGACATGTAAGTCGAGGACGCAGATCAAGACCACCCGAAGTGGAGGCTGAGCTGGCTGAACAAGAATCCAAGGTATTTGATTCTGTTCACAAGAGCACCCGCGGCCCTACAAAAGGATCCTAATTTTTGTCCTGTACTAAGAGTAAGGACCTGGCAAGCACATGAGGCACTAACAAAGAAGCGGCCAACTTGGCTGAACTACCCCCCATTGCATGCTGCAGAAAAGGGACGACCGACTGAAGAGTACATGGTGAAAACCATAACGGGTGCCATGTCCTTCTTCAAAAGTCTACCAGATCTATCATGTGCAATGTTATACAAAATCTATAGAATGCTGCTCACCTCCATCGAAGTATTCCATGAGCCAGAGCAGGCAGGCACCTTGTGGATGTCATTCCTCGAGGGTAACAAAGGTTTGTGCTATGATCTCTATGGCCAACCTTTCGAAGAAGTCCTATATGGCTTCTATGCCAGATGTATGTTTTTACTTCTCACAATATGTTGGCGTTTGAGGAAGCATTCTACACAGGGTTCTTCACTTGGCGAACGAAAATATTTGGGTCAGTGATCAGCAACCTGACATCAAGGTTTGTAGGCTACTTAACAGTGGAGCCAAAAAACAGAGAAACAATGCAGTTCTTGCAAGTGCCAGATAAAGAGAGGAAGATCAATACCAAAAGGCACTAAATGTGCTTAAAGACCGCCTCGCCAGTCGTCAACCCGAAGACTACTTCAGTCCATAAAGCTGTGTCAAGGGACGACACAGGCAAGGAGGGGGAAATGTTAGCAGCAAGCTAACACGGATACCATTTTTCGGAGCTCCCATGTAAAAACACTTATTATTTTTTACAAATCGAGAATATTGTAACTCCTATTTTTCGGATAAACCTTATAATTAATGAGCCGGGGATGCAAGCTTTCAGGTTGTATCAACCTGTCATTACCTATCTTTAGTTAGAGCTCCCAAATTATTAGTTTTGACCACCAAAAACTTTGGCTAAGGTATAAAAGCCAATTTTTATAAGTTGTTTATAAGTTTTTGGATAATGAAATACACAACGTGAGCTAACGGTGCTCACTTCTCTCCTTCTCACACTTCCTACTCCCTCCCCGATTGTCACATTGTAGTAGCGTTTGTTGCATTGCAACCGCAGGTAAGAGCTCTACGCATTGACGGAAACACATCACAATATTTCGTAGCTTTTGACGTCGTCGACCTGCAGTCTAATTTCATCATAAGTAGGAATTTACACTTCAAAATAAAAAACTAAGCATAGGCGGGGTGTTGGGGCATCATTGCTAAGAATTTAGATGCATTCTGGGTCGAAAAGAACTAGGTCAAAAATCCACTACACTTGACGTAAAGTGGGGTTTGAAACCATAAGCATGTGTGCTTAGGTTTTATAAACATGTCCTAAAAGTTTCGTTACGTTTGGATGTCATTTGATGCTGTAACGAATGTGATTAGTTTGCCGATGAGCGATTTGCTTTTGGTGATTTCAATCAGTTGAGTGAAGCTTGAGTTAGATACCAGTTGCTAGTTGTTTTTCGAGAGATTGACAACCTCTTGTAGCCTCTATACACTAATCGAGTCAGCTTCATTCCATGGATTGATAATTTATTGTGGTTCTCGCCAAAACTGCAATAAGATAGGATAGTGAAGTTAGAAACACTTCCCACATTTACCCAATTCGTTGTCTATTGCTAAAAACCACGAAACATTCACATTAATATACATGACACAAGTCGCTAAATAGGCGGGGTGAGTACACATAAGAAGGCATGTACACTGAATACACTAGATAAGTCAATTTCACCAAATCGACATATTTGCCATACTTCTCTTATCTCTAGCACATGAATTTGTGAGCGACTATATACTTGGTTATATGTATGGATATATACTCGATAGGCACGATAACACACATGTGTTTGTATTCTTTAATCTATATAGCTAAAAGACCATAATGATGGATGCATGCATACTCTTATACCTTTTCAAATCGTTTGTGATTTCACATCTATCCACACTACTATGGGGTTTTCTTTTAGAGTGACAACATAGATAATCACATTGATCTCTATTTCTCTGTTATGCTATGTTAGATTTCTAGGGCCTTTTATTGAAGCTTTTATTGTTTGTATGTCTTAGACTTCTAGGGCCTTTTAGTGAAGCTTTTATTGTTTGTATGTCTCCCATGCTAATATCAAGGGCACAACTAGAACATTGTATTAAAGAGGCGCGGTACTTACATTAGAAACAAGAATTCACACTTCATGTGTACCAAAAAACTCTCATTTGTCTCTCATGATTCAATCAACCTTAAAAAGTATCTTCTTCCTCCTCCTCCTCTTCTTTGATGCCTTAAATTTGCACACAAGCCTATATTAAATATAAATAGTAAAAACTTTGCTTATTGATATTTAGCCAATTGTAACATTTGAGCATACATGTAGTTACATATGGTGGTATAGTTGAGTGTTGGTGTGTGTGAGTGAAGGTCTAGGCTCAAAGGGGAGAAAAAGAAACGAAGTGGTAGACAGTGGAGATGCATGGATAGTATTTCCTATACAAAATAATTCTAGAGGATTGGAACATCGATGGCTATCTTTTCTACTGACATCTCGCTGCTTTATTTGATGCTTCTAGTAGTGGAAGAGCAGTAGTCAAAGGCATGTCACAAGGAGAGGAGGTTATGTCTTCGGACCACTTATTGATGGAATGGTTACAATTGGGACATTGCATAGAGGGGAGAAGGGCAGAGGAGGTGAGGACAAGATTGTTGCAATTGGAGCATACGAAGGCAAGTGGATCTACATTGGCTGTAGAAGCAACGTCTAGATTGGTTGAAGGGCTTTCAAAAGGGGGATTATTATGGTATGACTTATTACTAGGGCTTAAGAGAGAGTTATGCACATGGAGGTCATAGGTAGCTGGGTTAAAACAAGGGAAGTCACCGAACATGGGGCTTTGGGAGTCATGAGTGCTGGTGGGCAGGGGCGTGGTCATGGTATCATGAGCCTCCAGGAGAGTTGTGAGGGTACTATGATTGGAGCTGGCGAGTCTTTTGATGCTAAGGTCGAGGCCCTGGTGGGGCTGTTTGTTAGGACTTGACTTGTAGTGGAGGCGAGGGGAGGTGGTGGTGGGGGGGAGAGGGGGCTTGTTGAGGAAGGAGGGTTTGTTGTTGACGAGGGCGGAGGTTGCTGCCGTCATTTTTGTGAGCCAGCTTTCCACCGACTCCTTAGCACTGGTACAGGGCGAGGTTGCTATAGAGTTGAGCTTGGCATTGACGTTGGCGAAGGCACCACCATAGTGGCGCTGCTGTTGTTGGACTCCGGCAAGGCACCTCTGCACCTCCGGGCACTGCACGCGGCAGTGCTTGGTTCGGGTGTTCCAGTTGACGTAGTAGGTTTCTCCCGTCTGGAGCAAGTAGAGGTTGATTGTTACCCTAAAATGGCTACAGAGAGAGAGAGAGAGAGAGAGAGAGAGAGAGAGAGAGAGACGCGCGTCTTACTTGCAAGTCCAAGTACTGCTCCCATCCCGCAGGAAAGCTGTATAGTCCGTTGGTGATCTTCACACTCGTGAGCAGAGACGACGAGCCCTTGCAGCTTCCCACCACGTTCTTCCCGTAATTATCCGGCGGAGCTAAGCTGTTCATCCAGTCCCTCTTCCTCTTGCACGGGCCCCCTTGCACAGTTGCTGAGTCCAGACATGACTCTGCTAGCCTCGGACTGCTGGTATTGCTCACCAGGTGCTCACCTGCACTTATAACTTGAAACCCAGAAGTGAGACCCCCATCATCACTGCCTAGCAGCCCACAAGACGTGGTATTAAAACCTATACCACCGGCAGTGGGGTTGTTTTGTATATCATTTGCAGTTGTGATAGCACTGCTAGCGGTATTGGTGCAGGCAATAGCAGCAGCCATAGCAGCAGTATTATGAATACTATTACTCACGATATCATGGGGGGTTGAGCCAATGCTACAAGCAGTATTCACATCATTAATGGTGGTATTGCTCATACTATTAGACGATGAAGATGTTTTTTCAAACGAGAGCCTTGGCTGCAGGGCCTCTGGGTAATCATGATTTCCTGGGGCTCGGTCCGAATACATCCTCTCTCTCTCGCGCGCACGCCCCCCACACAGACTCACGCCCGCAAGTGCATACACGTTAATTCCACGGTA
This sequence comes from Adiantum capillus-veneris, assembly GCF_014529385.1. Taxonomy (NCBI): domain Eukaryota; kingdom Viridiplantae; phylum Streptophyta; class Polypodiopsida; order Polypodiales; family Pteridaceae; genus Adiantum; species Adiantum capillus-veneris. The sequence goes on from NC_140954.1 coordinate 141,295,924, forward strand.
TTATTGAAGCAAGGTGTGCACCTGCAGGGAGAATTATGAGCGGCTCTCTCTCTCTCTCTCTCTCTCTCTCTCTGCACGCGAACGCCAATGAACCTTCCCTAGCATTCATGCTCATTATATAAGGAGCATATCGAACGATCACTGTAGCGAGCTGAGAGTGATAGTTGCATGAATTCTGTGGAACCTTAATGACGATGGTACTAACATATTTGATCTCTGCCAAGAAAGCGCTCTCTCTCTCTCTCTCTCTCTCTCTCTCTCAAGCTGCATATGGTGTCGCATATACGCGCACAGCCAAATGGTGCGGTTTCATAAGCTCTAGCCTCTACGTCTGCACGTCGGCTCCACGCAGAGAGAGAGAGAGAGAGAGAGAGAGAGTATCAAGTGGGTGCCTTTTGCGCACGCCTTTATTAATATACCGTTGCTTTCCTGTAGAGTGTCAGCAGTGAGCACACGCACAGGTGTACTACGCAGGCTAGCTTGATCGTTGTGGCACGATTGTGAATCCAGATGACCCTGATAAAGGGCGGGACGCGCCCAGCTTTTTACCGCGCCTTTACTGTGGGCCTTTCTCTCTACCCTGGTAAAAAAATCATCACCACTAGCCTATGGCCCTTTTTTTTAACGTCATCATCACAAGGAGCCATTTTTCGCCTCCCTCGAGCTCTCTTTTGTGCTTTCTCATTATCCTTCATCTAATTTGTATGCTTGATCCTCTTTGGCGTCACAAAAGAGACAGAGCGTGACGACGTTTTGAGAGCTGATCAGGCTGTGGACGTGTTCGAGAAAATAATTTTTTTTAAGTCGCGCAATTAAAAAAACGGGATTCCCAAAAGAGAGAGAGAGAGAGAGATATGTCCATCAACGTGATGATAGCTTTATATCAACGTGATGCTAGACGAATGCATACATCAAGATGATGGCCCGCATATCACAGCTACACTTAACTTTCAATCCACACTCGGAAAGCCGGCCTGGCCTGCCCTCGGATGAGTCGGATCCCCTTTAAATCAATTTATGAAAACCTAACAATTTATGAAAATAAAAAGTTCTGCAACTCAAATTTCTAGAGCCACAACACCTAGATACCACCCTGGAAATGCTCAATAATTGACCACAATACCGATCATGGCAGCCTCCCTTCACCCCACACTTTCACATCAATTGTATCAAGTTGTTTCAGAGCACAATGTGTCAAGTTGCCTTGGGGCAGTTAAGTCCCTCTCCTCAAAATCATTCGACTTTGAACTTCGATTTACTTTTAATGCAAACTAAATAATTAGCTCAAAGTCAGACCTCACACACAGTTGCTGGGTAAAGGGGCCAATTCTAATTTCACACCGAAATAATAAGTCGAAATGGGACTTATGGGTAAAGGGGCCAATTAATCCCATCACACCATATTTAGGCCGCATTTCTTGTGTGGCTAACGTTTTTTTAGCATGACTTGGAGAACTATTTTCATAATTACATAGATGCTTCACCGTAACAATATTGCAGGAGCTACTATGTGAGTCACTACAAACACTATAAACCTCTCTCAAAGCTTGCCACGGTCATTTGCCACGTATTTTAGCGAGAGAGTCCAAAATGGGGTGGTTGAAGAGGAGAAAGGGAGGCAAGAAGGAGTTTTTTTTTGTAGATTAAACGTTATCGTATATATTATCGTAATATTTATCGTTGTTATTATTGTGTTCTTAGCTGTGACTGTTACCTCCACCATTATTGCAAAATGCTTTCGAGCTAAAAAGATCAAGTTTGGGTACACTGCAAGAGTTCGCTTAAATTTCGACGTCAAATTACCGGCATCAATGTTGGCAGGCGTTGGTATATGTGTAGGTAAATCTGGAGGGAGATCAAGTTTTTTAAAAATTTCATTTTTGAATTTTCGGCGCTCATATCGGCGTCTATACCTGCACCTATACCGAGGACTATACTGGCGTCTATACCAGTGCTCATACCGACGTCTATACCAGCATCTGTACCAGCAGACCTTGTAAAAAACAGAACCAATGGTCTTTTCCTACGCATTTCTCTCATTTTTTTTGCCTCTTCTCTTGCCCTCCTCCTCCTCACCTACTGCAGATCTACTGCTCAACGGCTTGTCGGAGGTAAGATTCTCGTTTGTGGACTACTCCTCAACATGAAGGTGAGATTCTTTTCAAGTTTGCTTGTAGGTTTGTGCAATTTAGTGTATGTGTGTGTAACATTGTGTGTGTGTGTGTGTGTGTGTGTGAGTTTTTGCAGGTTTGAAGACATTTTTAAAACTCTTTCTTCCTCAAATAGGCCGCATGTGAGTGCTCCAAAGTTTTATACAAATTTATCTTTAAAATTATATTGTATTGACAAAATAAAACTTCATGCAAGAAACTTTCAATGCTTTAAATTTTTATGTAATTTTATTTTAAAATTATGCTTTGAGGAACGTCTCGTTACCATCTCATCATCATCATGCGATTGAGGTTTAGGTTATAGGTTTTAGTTCGGTTTAGGTTTAGGTTATAGGATAGGTTAGGTTATAGATTAGGTTAGGTTAGGTTAGGTTAGGTTAGGTTAGAGCTAGCGAAAAATAGTAGGAAAAACACAAACGAACTACGAAAATCACTCGTGTACTTCAAAAAGAGCAAACAGACTTTGGTTAGGTTAGGTTAGGTAATAGGTTATGTTAGGTTAGATTATAGGTTAGATTTATGTTATAGGTTAGGATATGTTACAAGTTGGGTTAGAGCTAGCGACAAATATACAAAAACATAAACGAAATTTGAAAATGACTCGTTTTACTTCAAAAAACACAAACGGACTTCGATTAAGTTAGGTTATAAGTATGATAGGTTATAGGTTATAGGCTAGGTTATGTTATGTTTAGGTTATAGGTTAAGATAAAGCTAGCGGAGAATAGTAGAAAAAACACAAACAAACTTCGAAAATGACTCGTGTACTACTTCAAAAAAAGCAAACGAACTTCGGTTAGGTTAGGTTATAGGTTAGGTTACGTTAGGTTACGTTAGGTTATAGGTTATAGGTTATAGGTTATAGGTTAAGTTAAGTTAAGTTAAGTTAAGTTATAGGTTAGGTTAGAGCTAGCGGCAAATAGTAGAAAAATGAAAACGACCTTCGAAAATCACTTGTGTACTTCAAAAAATGAAAATGGACTTTCGTTAGGTTAGGCTATAAGTTAGATTAGATTATAGATTTTGTTAGATTTAAGTTATGTTTGCGGGTCGCCGTGACGGACGTCCATAGCATAGCTCTCACGGATCAACATAAAATATCAATACAAGGGAAGCGACCAGGATGAGGCATGGAAACTCACTAGGGTGTTATTCCTAATGAAGTGAACTCGATGAGATACAACTACTAACTCTACAAGAAAATCATGCGCACTAAAGCCAAGTAATCTGCTTATGTCCTTCTACACAGCTCTACAGTCATCACGCCCGTTTACCATGCAAATCATATCGGATTTGCACGAAACTTGAAGGGGAGCTACAGGGGACTATGTAGAATCTATCCTATCACTGTCACAGCATTCTCGAGAGGTACATGGATCGCGATCGTTCGTCCCAAAGTCAACAAAAACAATGAACGGATGATCCCAAAGGTCGTTTTAGAGTCCCTGAAGCCTCTCCTAGGGTCAAAACAACATAAAATACGCATTCAAACACTCAAAACACCGATTTAAGGTCTCAAACACGTAGTTGAACACCTACACCGAATCTTGAATGCTTTCCCTTGAATGGAAGAGCAAAGTAAGAAGAACACAATGCAATAAACAAATCTGAATTTGGATTACCGTAGCCACAGTAGCGAAGATTACAAGTTGGAGGAAGAGGAAGCTCTCAAACGTACGCTGTCTTCTTCAAAACTTGTGATAAAAGATGATGAGGTTCAAACTTACAAAACTGACCTTTATAGTTTAGCTCTTTACAAATGGCTTGTCCGGCCAAAAAGTCCTAAACTTCTAATTGGATCTCCACTATACAAATGCTCTCAGAAAAATAATCAAAAATTTCTTTACAAGTTCTCGTTTTAGAGAAGCTCTTTTACAAAATAATAAGATTTCCGCAAAAATGTAGATTCCCTGAAAAATGTGACTCTTTCTCTGGAGACCATTGCTTCGTCCGCCAAACACTCCCCCCTTCCTTATCGTTGCACGTCCTCGTGCATGTTCAGAGCTTTGGTCGTTGATGGGGCTCCAAGGAGGCAAGTTTTGGTGAAAAGCTTCGTGTGCGGAGTACAGCCTCTAGGTCTTCTTGTTGTTGTCTGAAAGGGTTTTCACTTACTGTGTGCTGGTATGCTATGTACCGTGCCTTAAGGTCCTTCGTCATAGGATGAAAGATTCTTGAGTCGATTTCGGAAAAACCTGTGACGAAGGCCTCATCAAATGTCTGCAAGTAGTGTGACGGTAGGTACATAAGTCTCGTCGCCTTCAGTGTCTTTGAACACCTGGATGCAGGTGACGATCATCCGGGCTATCTTTACCAGCATCTGACAGGCTACCGTCAGGACTGGGTAGTTCAGTCTCTGTCTCTTCGAGCCTCTCCATGCTGCAAAGTCCTTCCATGGCCTTCTTCGAGGGACTGGACAGAAGGTAGGATCTATTTGGATGTGTTGAGGAGCATTGTGGTAATGTGTTAGATCCTGCGGCCTCTTGTCCAGCCACTTCTGCCTCCATTTCGGGTGATCTTTGATGAGAACCTGAGCTTCTTCTGTTGTTAGTGCTACACCTTCGCAATTTCCTTCTTTGTTTCATAGCAGGGTTGGCCGCATCTTTTCCTTCCATAAATTGGCTTCTAGGCATATCAAAGGAAAAGGTAGGTAGTCATGGCCAAACCCTTGTACTTGCTCTTCTGGCTGTAAGAATGCCAGTGCCGCTAACTCCATTATCTTTACTTCATAGAGCATGTATTCTTTGGTTGGACCTTCCGACATTTCCTTAATGCTTTGGGTGAGCTCATCTCTAATATCTAGGCTTGCCTCGGCTGATCCTTGTCCTTGTTCTCCTTCATGTGAAGTTTCAGGCAATCAGGCATGTCTTGACTAGGCAGCAGTTGCGGTTGCACATGGGCTTCGTCTGTTCTAATTTTTTGTTGAGAAATCAGTGCTTCTTTTTCTTTCAGTAGTGTCTCGCTGATTTGCTTCTGCGTCTCTAATTCGGCTCTTGCTTCTGCCAATTGCTGCTCCAGCTCTTTTACTTTTTTCTCATTGGCCATCGTCTGGGCCATCATCCCCGAGAAGAGCAACTGCCTTTGAAGTTTTTCTTGTTCTAGCTCCTCTTTCAGCGCCGCTAGGGTGTTCACTACTACAGCACTGCCTGATGTGGAGACCAATGCTCCAGCAGGTTCCTGGTTTGCCAGCAAGGTTGTTAGAGTACTTTTGACAGTGAGGTATGAACTATTAACCCTCTGGAACCTTGCGCTTTTGTAATCAAGCTGCTCCGTCGCTTTCTTTATCCTTGTTGTCAAATCTTGGCATTCCGTTTCCTTGGTTGTTAACTCCGTCCTGATCACATCCACCAAGTCTTTGATCAGAGACTAAGTCTACTGTAGCTCAGTGTCTCTTTCCTTCGTTGTGAGCTCCAGCTGTGCCCGCAGGCTCTCTAACTCCTCTTGCCCAGATTTTTACATGTGTTGAGCCTCCTGTACCAGCCTTCCCTTTTCTTCTAGCACCACGTGCTGGCATTGGAACTGTTTTTCCAGATCTTGCAAGTGTTTTCTGTAGTCAAAATCACCCATAGCCTGACAGGCTTCTTGGTACCCTATTGCTTCAGGAGGGGGCACAGACTCTTCGTGTGCAAATGATGGAGGAGGGGGTGGTGATTTCAGCGAGGGAGGAGTAGGATCCATTTGTACTTCTTCTATAACCTTTACCACTTCTTGTACGTGCCTCTTTTTCGGTGCATCTTCCCTTGGCTATGAAACAGACGCGTCCGCTTTTCTTTTCTTTAAAAGCTTTATTATTCTTTGACGAGTCAATTCCGCCACCTGTCGTGCTTCCACATTCTTCTCTCTTTGAGCTTTCTTTAGTTGCTCTACTTGGTTCGTGTCTTCAGCCACATCTTTCTCCTTTGTTCCTTCAGTGGACTGAGAAGAAACCTTCACTTCTGCAGCCTTTTGTTCCGCGGCTAACCTTTGTTTTTCTGTTAGTTGTGTTGCAGCATCCCTTGCCTTTCTGTCAGCCCGCAACTTTCCTCAATTCTTTCTTGGGCCTCTGCATATACTTTTTGAAGTTCGGACCTCGGCACTGTACTTCTTTCCCTTCCTCTTCTCTCGAGCGGTGTGGTGGTGTCTTCCTCCTCGCTTTCTTCAAATTCAGATGGTCCTTTGTCTTTTGACCCTTGAGGGTTTCCCTCGTTTTCAGTATGCGTCTTTTCTTCATCACTTGAGCTTTTGTTGGATGCCTTGACTGAGCGCGATGATGTTGCGCTAGTGGTCGTCCTTACTAAGTGAGCAATCAGCTTTGCGTTCTGAATCAAGGCTGCTTGAGAACTGGCCGCCGGCAGGTCTTCAATCATTCCCAAAGCTTGGTATGCTATTCTTGTTAGCATTGGCCCTGTGCTCATGTAGCTTTTGTTTTTTGCCGAGCCCTTCAAATTTGCTTCGACCAAGCTTTCCAAGATGTAAGAACCATAATCGCATCGGATGGTTCTGTTTTCAGTTGTTGCTAGAGCCATGACCACTGCAATGTGCAAGATCGGCTCGGTGTAGCGAGGAGGCTTTTGTACCCTGAAATGTTGAGAGATCAATCTCATTGGTAACTCCATCTCACCGCATATCATGTCACTGTACTTGTACTTGTTTCCTTTTGCTTTGATAAACGCCTTCTCCTTGTCCAGTGACTTGGTCTTTGCCAGCAAGTCGTGTTGCCCTGGAAGGAAGTGCAAAGCTTTGTTGATGATGTCTTTTGTGATCTTTACTTTCACCTTTGAACCATCCTTGTCGGTGAGCATCACTTGCCCATCATACTGTATCGAGCTCATGAGCTCGTGGGCCCTCGTAGTTTGTTCCCCATGGCTGAAATCTAAAAAATTTCTCCAAATGAATAGCCCGCACGGCTATGGTGACCTCCAGTCTTTGGTGGAGATTCCATATTCCCGTGGCATGATGGTCGTCTTTACCATGTCACCATCAACATCCCTAAACTTCACGATGAAAATGTGAGCAGGGATCTGAGCTAGTGTTTCATCCGAGATGTGAGCTTTTTCGTTCGTAGAGAGCTCATCCACTTCATATGGTGTTGTCGTCCACTGCCTTGCTTGCTTTTGGCGAGGAATTATGTGTCATTAGAATCACAAGCTGTGAGGATTTTACTTTCGCAACCAGTAGCATTTAGACTTTTAGTAAACAGCAGTTCAAAAGTTAAAACTGATCATAACTTGAACAAATCTCATCCATTCTTGTCCATATTTCACCAGTGGGACTAGGAAGACTAGAGCTATGACTGATTGAAATCTGAGCCAAATCTGGGCCTGAGGTACACCAATCGCGATCGTAGTACCATGACGAAAATAACATTTGATCACATGAGTGGTTTGCTGATAGCTAGAGGGTCATTTTGGTCCACTCTGATTCTGACTTGATCAGGCACTTTTTACCCTGTCTTTGGAGATTTCCCAGACTTGGGTATTTTTCAGGCATTCTTTGGATACCAATGGGATAATTGGGCATCTCTAAGTCACCTTTTAGTCTTTGACATTAGCTCGGTCAAATTCTTCCCTTGTGTGATCACTCGAGACTGAAAATAGTCATCTCCGTCCTTGTAGGAGATTCTGAGCTCCATTCAGGGTTTTCTACTACCGTGTTGACTCCTAGTCGGACGGGTATGCCTTTCAAACCATCCGTCATAATTTTCAGTCAAATTTTGGTAGTAGTTGTAGGTCAAATTTTCCGATTCGGGTGTGTTTGATAATTTTGGCCCATTCTATGAGGCAACTTTGTGCATTTCTTATGAAAATTCAAGAGAGTGTACTCCTCCATGAGTTCTAAGCCTGGGCCATGTCAAAATTTCTAAAATTTGAAACTGGGGGCACCGATCACGATCACGATCACGACATAGATCCAAAATTGATTTTTGACACCTGCAGGTTGTTGGCAAAGTTGAGAGAAGGTTTTTTGCAATTTCTGTGTCAAATTTGGTTAGTGAGGTACACCGATCGCGATCGGTGTACCACCACCAAATTGAGATCTAATCACATGGCTTTGCTCCTAACATTGTGGGGAGCACATTGATGTGTTCTATCCTTGAAAAAGTTTTTTCATGATGCCTCTAAGGACCCTTGACCTATTCGACTCAATCCGACTTTGATTTGGTCAATGCGCCAGTTTGTGCGATGTTTCGCGCTTGCATGTGTAACACACTTGATCTTTACTTGACAAGAAACATACCTGTGAAATCTGGTGTGAAATGCCGGCTCCGATCGTCCGTACGGAGTAGAAATATGGAAGCTCGCTCTAGGTCAAGAATCTCTCCTCTTCTCTCTCAGAATGGAAATTGAACAATGAGCTAGATTTTTGGCCTACCTGACCCATATCTTCCCGAGGTTTTCCTGACATAGGGATACTTTTCCTTACCTTTGATCTTGAGATAATTTGTATACCAGCTGTGGGTCGAACCGTTCATCATTCTGGCGTCGTATCACCGTTTGATGCGATTTTGGGGAAATGTGGTCATGATCATTAAGGCTGAAATTCGACGTCTTCAGATTAGCTTCATATCTTCCATGCTTGATAACCCTATCATGATACTTCGACGTTTGCTTCCAGAACTTGATTCCGACACTATGGGTGATATATTTTTAATTTTTGAAGTTTTATTAACGGAAATTAAGCGAAATAAATTGAAAATACTTATTAACTTGCGAAAATTAGCCAAAATTTATTATACTCACTCCTAAGCATATATTTTCACTAGAAGCATCCCAATGCTCTAGATTTTTTCATTACAGCTCATTGTTATGCTGGTTGGATGATAAAAATGCTAAAAAATATACCAGATTTTGATCAAATTTGTTCGAGATTGAACTCTAAAAAATGAAAAAAACACACGTATTATGTACATATATACATGTTGGACCCCTTAATGGTCCTGATTGCTGCTAGATTCAGCAGTTACTCCCCCCTTCCTAAACTGAGTCGTCCCGGAGGAAGGTTGTGTGCGTGTGCATGGGTTTTGAAATCTGTGTCTATGCACGGCCGTGTAATGTGGCCCTATCCTCATGTTTGAGACAATGGATTGGGAAACAAAGTGATGTGCAAGATGCGGGGACTGAATGTAATTTTCAGTGGCTTTGGATGGCGAGGCTAGCTGTTTATGGAACATAAGAGCTTGCAGTTTAATTGCTCTCTCCTTGATTGTTGGTTTTTTTATGGAAACTATTTTTGGAACCTATTTGTATTCAGTTTTTTTCATATTTGCAGATTTTAATGTAGGTTCCTGAATTTTCTTAGGTTTCCATTGCCATTTTGTTAGTTCAGGCTTCCTGGGTTGACTTTTTGGTCTCCCTTCGATCTTTGTCGCTGAATTTTTGGTTGTCTCCAGCTTTGGTTTCCATTTCCACCCTGGATTATCTCCTAAAGGTCTTTGATATGGTGTTGCTGTCGTCGGGAGTTGTGATTTGGACAGCCATATCTGTCTCTGTTTTTTTTGCACGACGATTTTCTTTCTCCATACTTTCCGAACAGCCGTTTTCGGTGTTTTTGGCTGATGAGCTGATTGCTTTTTGTCGATGGGGATAATCGGCCACAAGTGATCTGTTTTGATGAATGGATTCATGTACGTGTTAGAGTTGTGTGTGTACATCAGCGCATGTTCTGACCATTCGGTAAGTGCATTGTATGTTCTCATCCATGGAACTCCCAAACATAGTGATTCTCTGATTCCTTCGTCTTTCATTACAAGAAATTGATGAGGACAACTATTTCCATCAACATTGATTGGTAAATTTACTATTCCCAATGTTGGCATTTTTGCCCCGTTTGTGGCTTGTAAATCTCGTGTGGATTGCAGTAGGGGTTCATCGGTAAGCATCTTGTAAGTGGAGAATTTGACCACATTGACTCTTGCCCCTGTGTCAATCAATGCTCATTGATATCTGCCATTCGGAAGTCTGACATTGATGCGAACAACGATTCCTATTTTCCATTGCTCGTCAGTGTGAATTATAGAAAGAGGAATTTGAGTCGTATCTGCTGGTTGAGGAAGTCTTTGTTGTTGTAATTTTTGTTTTCGCTTTAAAATCCTAATTCTAGCCTCCTCATGTGCTTGAGCCTTTGTCTCATTTGCTTTGTTCTTGCGCTCCTTCACAGCGTGGATTTTGGCAAGCATCTCTGAGGTTAGTGGTAAGTTGTACTTCTTTAATCTGTAGCCACTAATCCAATTAGGCATCTCCTCTCCCTCGAATGTCGCAAGATTAATGGCACCGCTAGATGATATGTCATGAATTACAGAGGGTCCACTGCCTCGCATTTTGCGTTTTCGGGAATGTTGTTTCAAGATATACATTAAGACGTAATCCCCCGTAGCAAATTCCTTGCTGATAACATGTTGATCAAAGAATGATTTCATGTTTCGTTTTTGCTTGTAGATTGATGCAACTGCTCTCAATCTAGTTTCATCCAATTTTTTCAGGATATCTATTTGATTGGATAATTCATGGCCCGTCCATTCTAATTCTTTAGCTACCCGAAGTGTGGGGATAAGAAATTCAAGTGACAAAATCGCTTGAATTCCATAAACCATGTTGAACGGAGTCGTTCCGATTGAGGTTTTGTATGCTACTCCATATGCCCATAAAGCTGAATGCAGCTTCTGATCCCAGTCGGCTCTTGATTCACTAACAATTTTCATGAGAATTATCACCAAAAATCTTGTTCGTACTTTCTGCTTGGCCGTTAGCTTGTGGATGATAGGGAGCTGACTTCTTGTGGATTACCATGAATTCATCCAATAGGACTTCGATCACTTCTTTGGCGAAATGAGTCCCTCTATTGCTCACTATCTCTATTGGTAAGCCATACCTGGTGAAAATGTTCTCATACAAAAACTGTGTTGTCGTTTTTGCATCATTTTTAGTTGTTGCTTTCGCTTCAACCCACTTTGTTAGATAATCTGTTGCCACAATAATGTATTGAACGTGCGTTTTATATCCAGGAGGCGCAATTGGTCCTACAAAATCTATTCCCCATTTTGCAAACGCTCTTGCCCCCATCATTGGTCTCAAGGGCATGTCATCTCGTGCTCTAGGAATCTTTGTCCTCTGGCAATCATCACATCCTTTCACGAACTCTCCGGCGTCCATGAATAGTGTAGGCCACCATATGCCAGCAATAAGAATTGCTTTGGCCGTTTTGTCAGCTAAGAAATGTCCTCCAGCTTGTCCGCCATGTGCTTGCTCTAAGATAGGAACGTATTCCTCTTTCGTCGCACACGTTCTCAATTGATTGTCTTTTCCCCTCTTGTAAAGATTGTCCTCAATCAATGCATAGTTTTTTGCCTCTTTCGTGATCGTTTTGATACGTGATCTACTCATCCCTTCAGGCAGTATTCAGGTGGTGAGGTACTTTACAATGTAGTTACTCCATATGGGTGCTACAGATAATTTGAATAGAGTCGCGTGTTCTATCGTCTTTTGAAAAGTGCAGATAATACATGATTTGATATGCTTATGAACACTTTGTTGCATTTTCAACCAATATACACCCATTCTCATCAATCTTTAATACGTCTGTGCATGCTCATTGTGAATCCCCGTTGTTTGTAGATGACACTGGTTTAGATACAAGAAAACCATCAACCATTGCAGCATCTAGATCATTGGTAATGCTCAATCAAGCCTAAGGATTTGATCCGATCCCTGTTTGTATAGCCTTCCAACCAGCATTACCAATGATCTAGATGCTGCAATGGTTGATGGTTTTCTTGTCAAATTCAATGACCCAATAGTCAACAAAGGAATTACATCCTCGCTCCATCTTGGAACCATTTCTATGTTGAAGAGATATGCATCTGGCAAATCATCATCAACTCCTACAGGGTTTTCTCCATGCACCATTCTAGATAAATGATCTGCTCTTTGGTGTGTAGTTCCTTTTTTTACTACAACCGTGAATTCAAACTCAAGCAATATGATGAACCATCGTACAATCCTCCCCGTACTGCAAGGTTTGTTTACCAAGTACAACAGTGCTTGGTGATCAACGAAGAATACAGATTCATTGGAGAGTAAGTAATGTCTAAACTTTTTCATAGCATATATCATACCCAAACCCTCCCTTTCAGTTGTTGTATAATTCTTCTCTGCACTATTTAGTTGTCTACTGGAGTAACTGATTGGAAAATCCATGTTCTTTTCTCCAGGTTGTGCAAGTATGCATCCTATAGCATATGCTGATGCATCTAGGTGGATGTGGAATATCTTTTCCCAATCCGGAGCCTTCAAAATTGGAGCGGATATCAATATTTGCTTCAAAGATTGAAAAGCTTTCTCGCACTCATCTGTCCACTCAAATTTAGTTCTCAACTCATAAAGTGGTTTCACAATTATAGCGTATGAGTAGATAAATCTGTGATAATATCCACAATGGCCCATAAATGTCACAGATTGTGGATAGTAATGGGTAGGGGATAGTTGTCCCGAATTGTAGCAGCGTTTACTTTCTTGAGATTGACACATACTCTCAACTTTCCATTTTTCTTCGGGATCACCACAATCGGTGAAACCCACTCAGTGTGCTCAATTTCGTAAATAAACTCTGCTCTTTCAGCTTATCTATCTCCTCCTTGATCTTCCTTGCAAAGTTTCATTGTAAGTATAAGGACGTTGTCTGCTTGGTTTGGTGTCATTCTTAAGGGGTATTGTGTGTTGACAGATACTTGGATCCACCCCCTTAAGATCTTTGTATGACCATGCAAACACATCTCTATACTGTTTTAGAGTAGCTATCAAAAGCTTTTCCTCTTCTTCAGTAAGATCCATGGCAATATATGTAGGTTTTGGATCTTCTCCTGGCTCCGCTATATCTATTCACTTGGCTTTTTCAGGACCGTTGTATGATGTACTAGGTTCCTTCAATTCTCTCATCGGTTGTTGCACTATGATTTTTCTATCTTGTATGGTATACTTCTTATAATGGGACGGCACATCCATCTTGTCAGAATTCGTGTCCTCATCTGTTTCCATTCAGTTGTCCATATGTATTTGAGGGTTTGTTTGAGCTTATTGTACCCTGTTTTCCTCTCTGTTTTTATCATTCTAGACCCTGTTTCTCCCTCCTTATGTGTCTCAGTCGTTTTCTTTTCGCGCTTGTTCTTCTTGTTGTTTTTCCTTGGTTTAGTTTTGATAAACCGGCCAGTGACCTTGTCTTTGACACAATCGTTAGCTTTTACAAGCCTTAGATATCCTGTTTTGTCATTGACAAGAGGCATGGGTTTATGCTTATTTGCTCTTGATTTTCTTGTTCTCTTTTATCTATACCGCTCTTGTCGACTAGGTTTTTGGTTAGGAAACTCGTAAAACCTGTCCGGTATCGACATATACTTCCTATCCGTCTCTGATCCACTTGATCTTTCGTCATCAGCATCTATCATTTGGATTTCATCACCCAGTGATGGAAGGTCATCGCTTAGTGAGTCTACGAATTCCTCCTCTATTCGATTCCTATCGTCCATTATAGATATCTCATAAACTATTCTTTTACACTCAATCTCACGTAGTGGTTCTTCTTGTTCCTCGCTATCTGATCCTGACTCAAGGATGACGCTAGCCATTTGCAACGTTACTAGGTCGTATCCTTCATCGTCACAAAATTTTGTAGGTGTGCATTTGTTAACACATACATTCAAGGTTGACAATATTTGAGTCCACCCAAATGGCTCAAATAAATGTTCAGGGAAAGGTTCTGGGAGATAAGCCTCCTCTTCTACTGACCTTTCCAACACACATTTTTCTTTAATTAAGTCTCCACAATCAGATGCTCCACACATCCAGACATGTGCTTTCGTTTGTAACTACGCAGGTATTTCTTTTCCATTCACTGTGGTTGAATGAAATTCTTGCACTGGTGTTTTTGCAACGTCTCTATAGCTATGATCCTTCATGTTTATTTTTGTTATTAGATCCTCATGCCTTAGGTAAATTTGGTCGTACCCCCAATCTTGTATCATTTTGAGTTGACGCATAAAAGGTCGCCCCAAAATAATGTCAAAGTTGTTTGTTTTTTCGAAATCTACCACGGCAAAGGTGTGCTCATAGTTAATTCCACACGAAGTTACAACTATTTGGTCCAAGACTCCCAATGGTCTCTCTACATACCCATTTGCGAGTTGCACTTTCATTCTCGTCTTTTTGAGAGCTAGACAACCCTATTTCTCCCAGATTTTCTTTGTAGCAATCGCAACTCCCGCTCCACTGTCTAGGATAGCTATCGTCTTTATATCTTGACATTCGACAGGTAAGGTTGTATTACCTTCCTCACCTTCACATGAGTAATCTCCGATCTTGTTTATGGGCACAAGTTGGGCTTTGGGTTGACCTCCCCGTTTTTTTTCTTCTATCGTAGGGTTTGTCTGAAGAGAAATCTTTATTCCTTTGTTCTCCAAATGTTTTCCCATGTCTTCCCATAAGTGTGGTCTAACTCTCAAGAGTTCTGACAGTGTGATTGTGCATGTTACAGGTGTCGACAGCATCTCTTGAAGACTTTTTGAGTCAATCATTTGTGGAATAGCTCTCATCTGGGATGGAACTAATCTTATCTCCGATTGTGCCTCGTGTTTACCTATAAATGAAGGCAGGGTTTTCAGAGATTGAGCTTTGCTTTTCATCGAAACCTCCGTTCCTGCATCTCCATACAGCGATTGATATCTCGTGGATAAAATTCGTTGTCCATGTTAACCTCAGGAATTGGTGCAGACTGTAATGTCGTGCTTCCGTTCTTTCTATTTCTAATGGTTTCCCATTAGTGTTGTGGCCATGGTTCTTCCACTTCTGGAATTGGCATTATAGTCATTGACTTAGCATCATCAGTGGTGTTCGGCACCACTCGGTGATCCAGTGACAATATAGTTTCAGGCCTGGGCCCGTTTACTTGTTCTGATTCATCGATCTTTAGTTTTTCTCGCTCTTTGTGAATCAACACTTCTTGTTCTGGGGTTCTAATCACATTAGGTTCCATCAATGCCTGGGCTGTTTCAATAAGGTGTTTACACATTTCCAAACGCTTCGTTTTCACTTCTGGTTGAGGATAAGTCAACCATCTTTGCTCTAAGGTTTGGTTTATTTTTAGCCTTGCTTCATACGCTTGTAATAGAGCATCTAAAGGCTCTAGCACTTTCTCGACCAAGACTGATCCCCCTGAGGATGCTTTCCTTGGCTTGTTGTTGTCCTCATCAGTTTTACTATCTCTCTCTTGTTTCAGTTGCTCTTTTGTTTCATGTAATTCATTTTGCATGGCAATTTGGGTTTTTATCCTTCTTGCTTTCATTCTGTCTCGTTTCGCCTTCCAGGATTTCTACTATGTTCTCACACATAAACTCTCGTTTTCTGTGGGTATTGGCAAATCGAACTTTTCTTCCATTGGCTTGTTTTTCTCTAAGTCCTTGGCTTGGGATCTGGTTACTGCATTGATTTGGATCATGGGTTCATTTTCTGATCCACTGCTTGCACTTGGTAACACCCCCACAATATTCATAGTTGCTTTTCCCTTGATCCGGATTCCTTGGGCAATCTGGCAGTATGTGATTCACACCACACCTGTCACAAAACCCAAAAATTTTCACTCTTTCGCCTTTGAAAGGACAACTACGCTCCCAATGATCTATACTTCCATAGTTATGGCACGGTCCAATTGGTGGTTGATTTTGAGGAGGTGGTCCCGCCCTATTAGGACATCCTCTTGGTTTGTAGTTCTGGTTCGCAATGAACATTAGCATTCTTTCGTCCACCAAATATTGATCCCTCGAAGGTTGTGCTACATACGTTGGTGGTGCCATACCCTCGTTATTTTCCCACAGTTGATAGGCTTCGTCTGCGTACATCTGTGGTTCAGGTTCAGTTACGTAAGGCTCATTCCGTTCCTCGTAATAAGAAATTTGAGGTGTATTATTTGTTCCTGATGATGCTTCGTAAGGTTGAGCATACCTAATCATGGCCCTATTTTCCTGTGGTAGAGGAGGTTGTTGACCCAACACAGGTTGAGGTCTGTTTGCTCCTGCTACCATATTCACACTTGTCCCAACTTGATATCTTGGAGGAGGTGGCTGGGGTGGTCCTGCTGGAGGTCCATACGGCCTTTCCCTCACATAGTTTTTGTTGTAAAAACACTCATCTGTTCCATGGTTCGTCCATTTTTGCTCTATGGCGCACCATTTTAGTACTTGTCCATTCGCAACTGGTGCTTTCAGCTGTTGTGTGTACCACGGCGTCGGCTGATCCCCCCCACATATGTCACATTTCCTTGTCTGAGACTGTCTCATCACCGGATTTGATCTATATGTTACTTCATTCTCTTTGTTACTTCCTCTATCATTTGGTCAGTTGTCGGCATCAAAGAAGCCTGAGCATCTTTCTTGGTAGAGGGTTCACTCTTAATAGATGAAGAGCCACTGGTTACTGAATCAGTATCCTCTGACACTTCCCCATATGCTTTGCAGTTATCAACAAGATATAACGCTTCCCTTGTAACCTGTTCAAATGTGCTACAGGCTTTCAAGTGAAGGTCCCTTTTCAAGGTTTCGTTTCTAAGTCCTTCAATGAAGAGCACAAACAATCTCTCGTCCTGCGGTAATTCTCTCCTTAGGCACCTCTCAATGTATTTCTTGAATCTCCAAGGATGCTTCCTTCACCTTTTTGTTCTCCTTTTGTTTAAAAGTATATATCTGTGATACAGTATTATGCTTTATACCCCGTTTTGAGAATTCTTCCGTGAACTCCCGCAATACATGTTCAATATTCGGACAAGTTTCAAGGTTCAAAGGTTGAAACCATGTTAAGGCCGTCTTTTCCAAGGTCAGCCTGAATCCCTCATATTGAGTATGGAAATCAGTGATCTGCTCTGCTCTTAAGACTTGCTTGAAGAGCGACACATGGGCATATGGATCCCCTGATCCGCTATACTTCTTTGGCATGCACTTCGCTACCTGGGATGGCCTCATCCATCTATGGTCTACGACCAATCTCAATGCTCTCGTGTCTTGACTTAATCGTTCTCGTACATCATGGATGTCGTGGGTTGCTCTCGTTGGCTCCCCTGCCACGAATCTACTACTAGGAGGCAAATGTGATGGTGTGGCTACGAATGTCGGACCTACTGCGGTATGTGTAGAGATAGGAACCGCACTACCTCAATTCGTAGCCATTGACTCTCTGCGATGTAATGTTCCCATGGGGTTTGGCATAGAATACTGAGGTGTACTGAAAGAATCACCTACATGAGTCCTCTCTCCACCTGTTGCAATCGGGTGGGCTTGGAGTGACATAATACTAGCGGAGTGGTCTTTGGCCCCAAAGTACGTATATCCTTCCAACTCCTTTTTATCGATTGTTGCATATCGTCTTCCATATTTGTCGTATGCGACGATTTTCATTTTTGATCCCTCTGTGTAGGTGAAGACATAAAGTCTTTTCCGCTCTGTCAACTCTACGACGTAGGGTTCCTCACATCTATAATAGAGATCTTGCTCTACATTATTATACTTGTATAACCCCACGTAGACGTTGTCTGTGTTAAATCTCAAAGTTTCGTTTTCTCGCCTTAACCTCGTATCAGGGAAGCTCATTGTTGGTGCTTTCTCCTCAGGTTCCTCATCTACTTTGGCTTTCATGCCCATCAATCCCCACTTCTCCACAATGTTACGATTCAGGACTACGAAGTACATGATACCTTCGTCATCTAGGTACCTATCTCCGCTATAGATCACAGGCACTAAGTCCTTGAACTCACTTGGTCTATCTTCTATTTTCACACAGTAGCGGTCCATACTATCTTTGTAGATCTTGGCGCCTTGCTTGTTGTCATACTGATACTTGATGAACAATAGCTTCATTGTGGCCGAAGGGTTTGATGGTCCTACTGGCATGTTTTCTCTTTCGTTTAGGTTTTAATGTCCCAAGTGTTCCGTGAAATACTCGTAAGATCTCTCTGAAGAAGTATCGAGAATACTTCCTTCAAGGATCGGCTCTAATGGTCGTACTACACCTTGGTTTACACTCTCCTCCATTGATAAAACACTTGCTTGATCCCCTAAATTTCGGTGTTTTTTGTTGATTTGTTTTCCCGATCTCAAAAACATGAAGAAAGTGGAATTTACTGATTGAATCCAAACCTCTTACCTGGAGATGGAGTGATCTTCCAACTCTCACGACTGCATGGATTGTTACTTGATGGGTCTCTGCAAATGAATACACTTGATGGCTATGAGATCACTGTATCATTCCAACTGTCAGCAGATTTAACAACTTCACAATGACTTCAAAACAATTTTGCTTGCAGATTATTGATAGTATGTCCAATTTGGGTTATGACAACTCTTGATATCTTAAATAGTCTAGGTCTATGAACAAGTCAAAAATGAGTCAATACTGGCATAGAGGTACGCCGATCGCGATCGTAGTACAGTGCCCAAATTTGATGAAACTTCACCAGCTTGTTCACTAGGCTATTTTAAGGCTACCCACCAAATACTTTTGTATTCAAACCCCAAAAAGACAAGCTTTTACCAGTTCTTGGTTGAAAATGTCTGTTTTCCCGAATCTATCAGTTTACTTGATTTTGTTGTTTGTTTTGGGATATGAAAGCTATTTGGGGTTGTCCTATGTACAGGCGCTCCCTCTGTATATTCTATACCCAATTTGATGTATATGATCCTGATGAAAGTCAATTTCTATGTCAGTATATCAATTTCCGACTTGGATAAATACTTAGATGGTTTGACAGGTATTTTGAGGTTTCTGGCTCTTGGTCCTATATACTTTTATGTTTATATACACCTGAGGATCCCACAGATCAAATCTGGTCAAAATCTGGCACTTAGGTACAGTAATCGCGATCGTAGTACAAAGGCCAAATTATACCAATTTTGATGTGCTTGTTGGCAAAGGTGTTCTGAGGCTATTTCCCCATTCACTTAGCATTTGGATCACTAAAAGCCAAGATTTTGCACTTTTTGTGTTTGCTAGTCTAGTTTTGCCCAAGTAGCCTGATTTTCTTGATTTTTGATGTTTCTGGGTGTGGTTGCTATAGACAAACTTGTTTAGAATCTTATCAGGAAGGCACACAACAATTCCACTCCAATTCTGACACGGAGGTACACCGATCGCGATCGTAGTACATGAGCCAAAAATCTAATGAAATTTAGTCTGCTCCCTCTGACAAGTGTTTTACAGTATTTTGTGCTACCACTTGGTGATTTGAATCAATATCAACCCTGTTTGGTCAGATTTTCTAAATTTCAGAGTCTTATGGCCTTTTGTCAAAGTTATGGTTTCCTCGTTTCTCGACTCTAACTTTTGCCCCAAATCTGACTGGAATGCGAAATATTTATCCTACTCCCAAGTATAGAAATGAAAGAACATAAAGAAATGAATCAAACAAAACAAACAAGACGGATTTCGGGTGAGATTTCAGTACTCAATCGAATTAGAGAAATTGAAGAGCAAAAATGCTTTGAACACTCTCACTCACAGCTCCCTAAATCTCGTAAGAGAGGATCTAGCCGATCCACTGACTCTAGACTCCACTAATCTCTAAACCCCTATCTAGCAGCCTAACTGAGGTGTAAAATGGATTTGTGGATTGATCTTCTTTTAAGGAAGCTAACTGCACACTCGGTCACTCATCACCTAAGGTGCATTCCCCGGCAACAGCGCCAATGTTTCCGGGTCGTCGTGACGGATGTCCATAGCATAGCTCTCACGCATCAACATAAAATATCAATAGAAGGGAAGCGACCAAGATGAGGCATGGAAACTCACTAGGGTGTCATTCCTAATGAAGTGAACTCGATGAGATGAAACTACTAACTCTGCAAGAAAATCATGCGCACTAAAGCCAAGTAATCTGCCTATGTCCTTCTACACAGCTCTACAGTCATCACGCCCGTTTACCTTGCAAATCATATCGGATTCACACGAAACTTGAAGGGGAGCTACAGAGGACTATTTAGAATCTATCTATCACTGTCATAGCATTCTCGAGAGGTACATGGATCGCGATCGTTTGTCCCAAAGTCAGCAAAAACAATGAACAGATGATCCCAAAGGGTCGTTTTAGGGTCCCTGAAGCCTCTCCTAGGATCAAAACAATATAAAATACGCATTTAAACACTCAAAACAGGGATTTAAGGTCTCAAACGCGTACTTGAACACTATACCGAATCTTGAATGCTTACACTTGAATGGAAGAGCAAAGTAAGAGGAACACAATGCAATAAATGAATCTGAATTCGGATTATCGTAGCCACATTAACGAAGATTACAAGTTGGAGCAAGAGGAAGCTCTCATACGTACGCTGTCTTCTTCAAAACTTGTGATAAAAGATGATGAGGTTCAAACTTACAAAACTGACCTTTATAGTTTAGGTCTTTACAAATGGCTTTTTCGGCCAAAAAGTCCTAAACTTCTAACTGGATCTCCCCTATACAAATGCTCTCGGAAAAATAATCAAAAGTTTCTTTACAAGTTCTTGGCTTAGAGAAGCTCTTTTACAAAAGAATGAGATTTCCGCAAAAATGTAGATTCCCTGAAAAATGTGACTCTTTCTCTAGAGACCATTGCTTCGTCCGCCAAACAAGTTATAGGCTAGGCTAGGTTAGGTTATAGGTTACATTAGAGCTAGAAGCAAATAGTAAAAAAAATGCAAATGGACTTCGAAAATGACTGGTGTACTTCAAAAAACGTAAACGGGCTTCAATTAGGTTAGGTTATAGGTTAGGTTTAAGTTATAGGTTAGGTTAGAGCTAGCAGAAAATAGTAAGAAAAACGCAAACGAACTTCAAAAATGACTCGTGTACCTCAAAAAACACAAACGAACTTTGATAAATGAAGTAAAATAACACAATCGGACTTCAAAAGCACATACAGAATTCAAAAATCCTAATTTATAGTCATTGACCAATAAAGACGAGATTATTACGTTGTGATCCTAATCTCCGTGCATCTCTAGATCAAGGTGTCCGGGGATCGGATATGGCTAGAGAATGTGAGGTTGTTAGAGCTAGTGGCAAATAGTTGAAAAAACGCAAACCGACTTCAGAAATGACTTGTGTACTTCAAAACACAAACGGACTTTGACAAGCGAGTATACCTCAAAAATATATAGAATAGGGGGTTTTATAAATAGATCTTGAACACACATGCTATACAATATCTCTATATATAGTGAACCCCTCCCCCCCCCCCCCCCCCCCCCTCCCCACTCCCCAGGTGTCTTTGCTTCAGTCATTCTTTTATGGATTCACTTGTGATTAATGAGATCTTTAAAACATGCAAGGTGTCAAGGAACTGTGGGTGCACTTCTTCCTCCATGAGCTTGCTTCCATGCTTCCCTCTTATACAAACACATTGCCTTTGCCATTGTCCACAAGTCTTCCAAGTTGGTCATAATCTTTGTCATTGTACTCCACAAGTCCACCTAGTTAGTCACAATTTTTGCATTGAGGATTCAAAAATTATTTACCACTTGGCATAGATCCATGTTCATGATAATTAAATTTCTCTTTTCACTTGGCAAGTGTGAAGTTATCCTTGCCTCCTTCTTATTTGACCACATTGGAGGCATAGCAAGATCAATAGAAGCCAAATACTCTGAGATATATAAACAAATTCCTCTTGCACAATCCATCCTTCAACCATGCATGCACCACTCCACATATAGCTATCACCCCAGCCACGTGAACCAAGAGGTATACTTGACTAGTAAGAATGGATTGAGGGAATGCATCCTTAGCACACACTATTTTCATGGCAAGCATTTGAATAGCAAGGATGGCGTCTAATTTTTTTCTTTGGAGCTTAAATATCTACAAGATAACCCACAAGTGTATACTAAGTGCATGTTGAGGATTTAGTGTATATAGAATAGTGGAGTAGAGATATGATATACCTTACTAACTTGCCGAGTTTAAAAATGGCTTCCCTGACTTTCTTGTCCCCGCATCCACACATACCCACAGGAAAAATGAATTACAATGTCAAAAGATTGAAACAAGATATTGTTTTAGTCATACACAAAATTCAATATCGAAACTAAATGAGGGACAACATAAACATTGAAGAATTACCTATAAAGTCTTGTGTCAACCATGAGACTTTAGTCCATACAATTGAATGCTTCTACATTTTTTTCCTTTGTAAAAGATCCTTTTACTATTCTAATGTATCATGTTAAGCTCCTCTTAGTGATCTTATGTATTATGTTTGTGTGAAAATGGAGGCAATGAAATTCTTTACTTGAACAAGCTCGGCTTTAGTTAGGATCCATGGGGCTTTAGGAAGAACAATCATTCCATTGAGTCCTCAATGTAGAGTAGCTGATGTTGGGAGACGTTAGCTCTCAAATCCTCCCTGGCCTCCAATGAGTCTCTTTCGCCCGTAATGTGGCCTCAAATGGTGTGAGAAACATTCTTGAATATCATGTGCATGGGATCAAAGAGATGTTCAATTTTTAAGTCTTTCCAATATAGAAGCCTTAAAAATATAGAGTACCTTGATATACCTTTTTTTGGAGTAGATGGGGGTGGATCATTGTTGTAGTGCTCTTCCCAAATGCTTACCCAATCTGCCATTGTGCACTTTACGGGGGTCTTCTCATTTGTAGGAGCCTTGTATTTTCTATGACTTTGAGGCAAGAAACATTAACGATGGTTGTTTGGATAGGTTACATTGTATAAGGCATCTGGCCACTTCATCACCAATGATGGCATACAAGTAGGGCAAGCATTGTAGCCCAATGTGGAGAATCCCCCACTCATATTGTTAAAGAAAAGATATACTCTTCAAATAATAAAGAGCAAAAAGAATAAAAACAACATACCAAAAATCTCTCCAAGGCTAGGATAGTCATACATACTCCACATAAGAATACCTTTCACAATGGAATCTCTTCTCTACTTAAGAAGTGATACATCCACAACAGAGATTCCCTATAATAACCCCTCTAATTCCTTCATAAGGGGCTCAAGGTAGACATCATTATTTGGCTAATTTGTAATTCCCTAGCACAAGCAAAGAAAGAAATATATTTCCCTTCTTGGTTTTCTCCCATGGTGGAATATTTTAGTGGATGATCATCAATGACCGAGTGCTCCATGAAGTATACTTGGTGTCAAAGGGATTGACATTGGTGCTTGCCAACCCAAGCCTCAAGTACCAAGACTCTAGCATCAAATCTAGCCATTGAGTTTCTATCTGCTTCCATGCATGAAAATTGACAAGGACACTCATCATTCCATCATTTGAACAATGGTTTGCATGCCATGTGAAAAGTTCCACCATAGACCTACTTTTAAACATTTGATGGCTCTGAGAAATAAGTGAAGAATGCCTCAATACCTGAAGAGGGTAGATAATCCCCAATCATGATGGAATTGTAGTGTGGCTCCTTGCACATGTGACATGTTGTGGCATGTGAGTTTTGATTGTGATAAAGTATGCATTTGTTGACACACGCTTGCATGGATGCGCTCATACTCCATGCAAGTGCAGTGGCATACGATCTCGCCCACCAACAATTCGAAGGCATGTGGTGATCTCTAGGAATAATTTTTCACATCAATATCCAATCAAGAAAATAATCAATACAATTCTATGGATCAACCAAAAAGAAATTAAAATAAACAGAAAGTGAAAATAGAACTTATTTGAGAAGTGCATCTACACTAGCATTTCTCCAACCAAGTATTTCTTGCAAGTGAGGATCAATAGTGATCAGAGAATTGAGTAATGTGCACCATTGCAAAAGGTATTTTAGCACTCAATAACAACATATTTTACATTTATTGTGACCGTGTGGTGCATAGTCTACACTCTTCATTGCACATGTTGGCTTCAAGTGCCAAAAATGCATCAACCATGTCAAGCATGTTCTCATCTTCAAATTCATAGTGACCCCGAGAGGCGTGTAGAGGATCTGTCGAAGTAGAGCTAGTGCCAAGGATTTAATATCATACATAATTACTAAAAACATTTGTGTGATCACAAGGTCTTATTGATATATTTACTTAATCACACTTAACAACAAGCCGATTAACAGTAACCTGGAAATCCACAAAAAGCCCGCCAGGCTATTTAATTTTCCCTGTGGGCCTGCTAGAAAAATTGAATAGCCCGGCAGGGCCGCAAAATAATATATATAGGGCCTCAATCATGCCCGCTGGGTGTTATTCTTTGAGCCATCTTGTGTGTGTATGTGTGTGTGTGTGTGTGTGTGTGTGTGTGTGTGTGTGTGAGAGAGAGAGAGAGAGAGAGAGAGAGAGAGAGATATGAACACCTTCACAGGTACGTTGAGAGGAGAGAGGGAGAGCGGGGGTCGTGTGGGAGCGTGCTTTATACGGTCACACTGTGCGGCATTAGCGGAGTACTTGACCACATGACCCAGGTGTGTGTTGTGTGTGTGTGTATGCGTTGTGTGGTAGCATGCCTTAGGTCTATTGTGTGACAGTCATAAGGTACCTTACCACACAATGCAAGTGTGTGTGTAAGATGTTCTATGGAACAGTTCCTACCACCACGGGGACATCACCTCGGTGAAGCGGGGAATATGGTCACAACAACATGTCGCGTAAAAATCGGTGCAAATACCGGCGAGACAAGCTTTCTTTTAAAAGTAAAATATGCATTGTAATAAACGCCGGTATCGTAGCGTTGGTATATATACCAGTAATCACCGTCGGAATATACCAAGTTATAACTGTCGAAATACATGCAGTTATATACGCCTGTATGCACGCAATTACACGCGCCTGAGATTTTAATAATATCGACGGTTCTTCCGAGGCTTGTACCGGCGTATATACCAAACTCTATTCCAACGACCAAAACTATAGCAACAGAAAACAGCTCTCTCTATCCAAAGGAAGAGTGCACAAGCAACTGCACTCCACCTACAAGTTGACGCTAAAGAGCAGTTGTATGCAGATTAGCAAAACTTTGAAAAGAACAAAACCACAAAATCAAAAGCTTAATCATGACAAGTTCTCAAAAGCATAACCATAACGTTGACTCCCAAACCATAGGCACAACGGCATAGCCATAACCATAGCCATAATCTGATTGCCAAACCATAATTGAAAACCATAACCATAACTTGATTGTCAAACCCTAACCATACCATGATTTCCATACCATCATTGCAAAAGCATAACCATAATTTGATTGCCAAACCATGACCAAAACCTCTGTGCCATACCATAACCATAACCTCTGTGCCATACCATAATTGTGAAACAATTCGTAATCACAAATGGAATGCAAAACCATAAACATAAGCACTACAAAAATGTACATGCAAACAATCACTGAGTAAGATTGTATCAAGAAGACCACATCTACAAAAAAGACTGTACAAAGAAGACTATATGAAGATGACTGAGTAAGACTTTACAAAGAAGACCGTCATGGTAATGCCTCCCAGTCAACGTCCTCTCCCTCCTCATGCAGTTGGGTCAAAAGGACCACAAGTCCATTCTTGTATCCATACTTCTCCTCTCGGCATGTCGGAAGGTGCTTTACGGAAACTTTCGACAAAATTAAGGTTTAATAATGAGATAAATCTTCAAACTTCATATATATTTTCAACAATGCAAAGCATACGTATAATACTTACAAACTCATGTCCAAGTGTATCGTAGCCTCCATTCCCAAGATGTGACGTTGCTGCAGACTCCAAATGTGCTCTCGCTGCATCTCTCTTTGCTTTTAAAATCAATCTGGATTGTCTTGTGTCTCTCGTGCAATCCCCGCCCACTCCTCTACGTCCAACCATGCCGGCTTTGGACTACCGGCATTGTACCTGTCTCTCACCTCTGACTGACGGTGTAACATTGTGGCCTTTGCCACACCCAAAATCTAGCCATTCAAGACTTGATTGAACCCCTCTGCCGGCCTGTACTCTCTGTGAATGGACTTGACGATGTAAATCTTTCTTTCATCGTCAAGATTATCCCAAACCTCCATCACATACTGACCAAACTGAACTGTACAGAGCTATGGAATCCTCTGCCGAGTGGCCTTTTTGACCATATCCACCACAACAACCCCATTCTTTCTCTTGTACACCTTGCTAGGATCATGCTCGTGTGATCACCACGGTGTACATGGTGTGCCAATTGGTGAACTATCTACTGAAGAGAGTGGGGGACACTCTCTCGGTGGTATGGACGCATTGGTAGGATCGCTACTACAACAACCACTACCTCTAGAACGATGCCTACCTCATCTTGAGGATGAACCACCCGTCGGTGTATGGGGCACACTAGTCCTAGGCGTAGGGGGCACACTCGACTGAGGTGTGGGCCCGGTTGGTGTAGGGACCACACTAGTCCTAGGTGTAGGGTCGGTCAAAGTAATTCTAGAGGAACCTACTACCCAAAGATTCTGTGCCATCGCGATCTGCTCTGGTGTGAACTGTGTCAAAAGGAGACCCATCTACTCGGGTGACATGCCGGTTGGAGTGATAGGAAAACTAAAACTAGGAGAGTATGGCTCATCGTCATTGGCCATGGCTACAGATACACAAATAAGATCCACAAAATACGTTAGTCTATAGAAGAAACGCTTAATCAATACAAATAACAAATAAACGAGTCACCAACACAAATGAATGAATTTAAAGTGTATTGTAGACTAATAAACATATTTTTACAAAAGAGTTCCTAGCAAAAATCATTAGTTAATCTCTCATCTTCTATGAGATATGATGCACCAAAGATGTCTATCTTAATCTGTACTTCTGCATATTTGTCATCAAACCCTACTTCTTCGTCGCTCTTTGCATCAGCTTTAGTGTTTGACTCTTCATATCTAGGTTCAGGCATATGCTCACCATTGACCTCTAGATCAAAACCCAAACTTATATCATCTGTAGGGCCTGCAGTTTGTTCATGATCACCTCTTCAACCTCAACATTCAATCCTTCACACACTTGCTTGCTTTGTGGAGCAACTTGACATAGAGCCAACGCGGTTTAGATAGATCATTTTCATCAATTTCTCTCCACAGTGGATCTAGTGTGAAAACAACTTGTTCACAATGCTTTGGAAGTACGAATGTATCCCGTGCATCTGTCCACACCCCCTAGAGTTCACTTGAATCAATCCACTCTTGTCTTTGCGCACATTTGAATTAGAGCCGCTGGTAATAACTTTGAACCACTTGACATCAAAGATAAAAATATCAAACTTTCTAAAGCTGATCTTCAAGATGTCTTGGATGTAGCCAAAGTATTCAAGCTGGCTAGTGTCTGTGTTCTCATCCCTGGCACTACTCCTACTTTCTTGGATGAAGCTTGCCGTGACACCACTATCGAAAGTGACCCTTTGTTTGTCAATCCGTTGCACTCTGTAGTGTTTTCCATGTGACCACAAAGCTCCATATTTGTGATACTGCAGCCATAAAATTGAAACAAAATTAAAGTTATTAAAGTAATGTTATCATGTGGAGCTCAAAAAGGAAGTTGTGAAAATATATATGTCAATTGCAACCCCTTGACATCTCTTGTTCCTCTTCAATAATCAACGCTACATTCCTCTTTGCCTCTGAGATTGTCGCATCTAACCACCGTCTAGTTGGAAAGTCAGGCAATTTCTAAAGATGATTTGGAAAAGCAAGGTTTCTAGTGGCACGATTGCGCTTGAACTGCAGATGATCTATCTAGCATTGTTTCTTTTCCCCTTTGTACCTCTCTAGACACTTTTGCATGATGTCTGAGTTGAGAAGGCAAAATCTCATAACCTTTTCTTGCATTGTGATGTCCATCTTCCTAACGATGCCTTGTCCCTGTAGCTCATCCCCTATCACCTTTACGTTGATCTCAGTAATCCACATTCGGGGCATCTCTGAATCAATTGAGACCAAATATTCACTGGCTGATGAGGACAAGAGACTCTGGTACAAGCCATCCTTCGGCCATGCTACCCTTGGAACAAGCCCTTTGATGAATGAACACCTTTAAAGTATTCATAAATCTCTCCAAGAAGAACATCCACCTGTTATGGACTACCCCGTCAACTGCAACTTTATCAACCACATGCACAAGTACATGCATTTGGATGATAAGAATGTTTGTTGAAAAGTACTTCTCCACCATGCACACTGCTTCAATAACATTTAAGCGTGTTGCATCGATGTAGTCTTCTCTTATCTATTTTGAATTGATCTAGCATACCAACTCATTGATTTTGTAGATTGTTCTTCTAATTTCATATGTCAAAAAATCCTTTATGGTAATTGGTAAGATAAACTGTAAACATTTGTGCCAATCGTGGGACTTAAGACCATTGAGATTGTCATCTCTTGTAAAAGTCGCTTTCAAACATCGCATGCACCCAGTGGGAGTCTTGAATGAAGATATAGTATTCTTCACTTGTTTCTCTTCTGCACGACTCAAAATCCATGGTCCTTTTGGTATAGCAAACTTCCCATTGGGTTTAAGTCGAGGCCACATCTCTGGCATTCAACCCACAGCCTGCTGGTCATCTCTTTGGGCCTTGCTCTCCCTTTTTCTAATGATGGTTTTCCATATGATCTCCCCCACATTCTTGAAGATGTGCATTGGGTCGAGCAAAGTCACTCCAATATGGGAGTTCATGGAAAATAGAAATTATTTTCATTCGAGATGGCATCCAATCTCCCCTCTCCAGCCACATGTTTTTCCAATCGCTCTCTTTTAGTGGATGCATGTCATGTTTGCATCTGTTTGGTCCACGTAGCTCATGTTCTCCAAGCAAAAATCTACCATGCTCCTCGTAAACTGTCTTGCTCAAATGTTGAGGGCGGCAGAAGCCAAGTCAAGGACCACATTTCGGACATGTATGATTGTTCGAGTAACTCAAACCTGAAACTGTTAGGAAATAAGACGTAGCTAAATAGATAATTGAGTAGATTACTTAATGGAGAGAGACAGATTTATATACACGAGATTATAGTGTAGAGAGAGAGAGAGAGAGAGAGAGAGAGAGAGAGAGAGAGAGAGAGAGAGAGAGAGAGAGAGAGAGAGAGAGAGAGAGAGAGTACACACGATATACGTGGTTCACCCAATGTGGGCTACGTCCACGGGAAAGCAGCCACTCAATGGCTTTAGTACTTCAAAACAAGAAGTAGTTTACAAAGGGATTATACCCTTAATGGAGCTCCCGCCTTGCTTCACTCTCACCACCTCACACTCACCTTGTTGCATCAACTTCACACTATGAAATGTGTGTAGAAATGGCCTCCTTTTATAGGCCAAAAGGGCTGCCCTCTCTTATGAGAGACAGCCATGTGTAGCCGCCCTTGTGCGAATAAGTCCAAATCGGACCCTCCAATCCGCCCATGTGTGGCCGCCCTTGAGAAGACAAGTCCGCTTTTGAATTCGGCTACCGGCCATTGAATTCGGCCACCGGCCACCGGCCATTGACTTCCGACCACTAGCCATTGAGTACCGGCCACCGACCAACCGACCGGTTGTTTTCCGACCACTTTCCGGCCGCCGTCCGGCCATAATATTCCGGCGAAAAAAAAAGTATCGAGGGCCTCCACCCCCGAGGCCTTTAAAGTTGCCCCTGATTCTTGTCCGTGAAAATTTTGGTTTCCGGTGAGTGATTTTCCTTCACGCATGATGGCTTCTCCTCATAATGGGGGCCTTACAAATGTGCGCTTTTACTACAGAAAATTACAAGGGTAAATCAGGCTCCATACTTAACAGAAACATCACAAAATTAAAATATAAAGCATTGGCATAGCTAGGAATAACATGTGTGTGAGGGTTTCAAAGGCACTTACTTGAGCACTCACTGAAGCCTAGCCAATCGTGCATGGTCCACATGAGAATGCCTTGCACATGTACATTCCATCGTCCGACTAGTAATTGGGACATATCAACCACACCGATTCCTATGCACAAGATTTGGAGCTCTTCTATAAGTGGTGCCAGATAGACATCCATGTTCTTTGCTTTGTACTTTCCTGGGACGATCAGTGACAACAACAGATGGCCCTTCTTGATAGCTAGCCATGGTGGAAGATTATAATTAACCAGACAAATAGGCCACATGCTCCATGAAGAACTCTGTAACCCAAATGGGTTTACTCCGTCCATTTCCGGACCAAAGCGGATACATCGAGGCTTGTTCTTAAATGTAGGCCAACTTTCCTCTATGTGCTTCCATGCACAAGAGTCAACAGGTAGCCGCATCACATCATCTGCCGATCTAGTATTTGAGTGCCATGCCATCAAAGCGACTATGGACTTGCACCTGAACATGATCTTTATTCTTAGAATGTTAGGAAAGTGTCAAAGGAACTTTGCAGGGATAAATTTTCCTTGTGTGTCCTCTCTATACCTGTTTGATCCACAATTGGGACAATGTTCCAAATTTTCATACTCATTGCAAAAAAGTATACAATCATTAGGACATGCATGTATTTTGTGATAATCCAGGTTCAAATTAGTAAGAAACTTTTTAGCGGCTGGACAGGTAAGGGGCATGTGATTCCCTTCTGGCAAGATTTACTCGTTGAGCAACCTGTCGTTACATGAACAAGTCAGCCTCTTGATCACATTATTGAACTGTAATTTACACTTTATCATGCTTAGGATACAATGTATTTACCTGAAAAGCTCTGTGATTGAGGTGTCAGACCACCCTAGATAGATTGAAAATTAAGCATTTCCAACGCGGTATGGAGAACTGAGATTTTTGCACCATTGTAAAGCGGCATGCATGCAAGAGTTTGCATCATCTCGCCCTCTTTATCGTTGTTATCATACCATCGATATGGACGGGATGGCTGAGGTTGGTCTGCAATATTGCGTTGAATGTTGTCATCTTCTATGTTTTCAATGATGGGATCCATGTCAAAGAATGCGTCTAACATCTGCTTCATCTGTACTTCTTAACATGCCACATCAGATATTGGTTAGGAGGACTCAATTGATGGCTGTTCGTTTGAAAATCATCTTCTCTGGGATGAAGTGGGAGGAATATCTACTTGCGGAGCTTGATCTATTGTCTTTGGACCATGAGATCGATAATGTAGGTCTTTTAGCTGCTCTATTGAAAAGAGACCATGATTGTGTATGTGCTGGTTGCAGATTTTTTGTTTTTAAAAGATCTGATGCTTGTAGTGCGCACAAGGACACGCTATCCTATCATCCATACTTTGTCTACCAATGATGCAACAAATAATTAAGACACTCTAGTTGTTATAACTACACACTACTAACTACATGACAATACATGACACCTCGGTCTAAAGGTGCATGGAGATTAGGACCACAGTGTAATAATCTCGTCTTTATTGGTCGATGACTATATATTAAGGTTGTTGAAGTCTATGTGCGCTTTTGAAGTCCGATTACGTTATTTTACTTCGTTATCAATTTTCATTTGCATTTTGAAGTACACAAGGCACTTTTGAAGTCTAATTGCATTTTTTCAACTATTTGCCGCTAACTCTAACAACCTCACATTCTCTATCCATGCCCGATCCCTGCACACCTCGGTATAGAGGTGCACAAAGATTAGGACCACATGTCAATGACTATATATTAGTGTTTTTGAAGTTTGTGTACGCTTTTGAAGTCCAATTGTGAAAGCACTTTTCAAGCTTATAACCTAAACCTAAACTATAACCCATAACCTAACCTAGCCTAACCTAATATATAACCTGCTCACCTATAAACAAAACTACAAGAGGTTGTGTGCACTTGTGACGTTTTTAGTGACGGAAACACATTGGGTTTTTATACTCCCCGGCGTCGCTAAGACATTCGCTAATAGCGTCGATACGGGAACGTCGCTATAAGCGTCACTATGGCCGTCGCTATATAGCAATGCATATAGTGATAGCCATAGCGACGCTTACATGCTACCTATAGTGACGTCCATAGCGACACTGCAAATCCTTATATAGCGACGCTTATAGCGACACCCGAGAGTAAAAACATTTGGTGGCAGGGAATTCAACCCATCAACCATATTGAATGTTTCAATAATAGAGTAAACCTAAATGAATCCAAGATAAGCCCAAATTCACCTTTGAAAGAAAGTGCAAGCTTAGGTATAGACCCAAAGTAGTCACCCACAAGACAATATAACCATTAACTCCATCATCCATAGTATTGTTTGTAGAATAAATATACAAGTAACAAAACTGACAAAAGTAAATTGATAAAAGTAAATCAATGACAATTGTACACATCACAGGAAAAATCACTTGATTGTTAAGCTTTGCAAACGTAATAGTTACAACACCATTGTCATTATTGAGAAAATATACATGGTTTTCCAATAGTTACAAAAAGACGTATACACATCATCTCATGGTACATATGCTATGACAAAAGGAAACTAATGCTATCTAGATACGGCTAGACTAACATTGTCTGATCAGATGTCTCATCACGTCCAAGCGGCGTATCTGTCGGATTTTGCAAAAAAAAAACAATAAGAAAGCTTTCTATAAGTATAAACATATAAATTACAAAACAATACAACAAATAGAAAACAGTATACCCTAATACTAGCCATGCTGCCACGAGAACTCAGAATGTCCATCAGGGTGTTTAAGCCCTTCCTACCTACATATTCGTGCTCGCACGGTGTGGGGTCATGTCCTGTCTCATCGACCACTGTTCAAAACATACAAAGAATCCAATATGTTAGAATTAAAAAACCCCTAAACCCTAAACTATCAAACCTAAAGAGAAATGCAAAAACACTTACAAAATCAGCCTCAAATGATGCCCACCCGCCGCTCCCCATGTGGTATGAGCTCCCTGTCTCTACTCGTGCTTTGACTGCCTCCTTTTGTTGCTTCCACTTGTCAGAATTCTCGCATGCTGATTTCTTCACATTCTTCCAATCTTCTTTGGCCAGTCACTCTGGTCTGTTCCACCCATGCTTTATTGCTTTTTGCACTTCAGAACGCTTGTGCTTGCAGTACTTGGTACTTCACTCCAGGTGTTTAGTATGTAGTGTCTAAACACCTGAGAGCAAAGACCGCACATGTGCAAGATCACCTTCTTGCCTTGATCATCCAAGATGATGCCGCCATTGAAGTCGACGGAGTAAGGCAAGCCCTCTCGCCAATGAGGCGTGAATCTGGGTGTCTCAGGAGGGGTCTCTAGCGGCGTGTCGATGGGAGTACAGACATCAGGGTCTCCACTAGAGTTTGGGTCCCAAAGCGAGTAGTGTCGACTGGGGTGACTCTTGAAGGAGAGGTAGTGGTGTGTAGCTAGGAACGGCCGTTAGCCGGGCAAAACCTGGCGTAGATGGCAATGCCGTGGTGGCTAGTGTGGGGCGGGCAAAGAAGGGGAAGGTAAAGAGCCTCGTCAAACACGAGGCGATGTCAAGGCATCAGCGGCGGCATCCCCACAACAACCGCCGCCGCCACCACTAGAGCGTTAGACGAGTGTGAAGATTGTCTCATTGACACCAAAGATTTGGAGCATGCTAAATGCTCCAAAATAGAGGGAGACACTAAAGGAGTAGAACGACATGATGGTGCTCCAGAGAGATGACGATTCTCGTATCACTGCACTTGCTGGGGTGACAAATAAGAAAGAAACTCATCGTCATCCATATCTACATTAAACACACGAACACTTAATCTTAATATTGAATGAACGGAGAAGAAAACATGAACAAGTAGAGAGAGAGAGAGAGAGAGAGAGAGAGAGAGAGAGAGAGAGAGAGAGAGAGAGAGAGGACTCATAAAGGGGGAGGGATTCCTGTGTTGAGATATTTTGTTGAAGTTTTTGTGAATTTGTAAAATCACTCCGCTCCGGGTGCGATGGAGACTGAAGCTACAATCGCGAAGGTGATCCGTCTCTTCTCATAGATGCTACTCACCCCACCACTAGATCTAGTTGATAGGGTGAAAGAGATGCTAAGAAGCAGTAGTAGTGCTTCTTAGCGTCTCTTTCACCCGATCAACTAGATCTAGTGGTGGGACGAGCATCATCTATGAGCAGAGACAGATCACTTCCTTCGCGATTGCAGCTTCAGTATCCATCGCACTTGGATTGCATTGCTTGTCGTCCCTGCTTGTGAGAACATACCTGGAGCATACATACTTGGAGTAGACGCAATGACGATTAAATACAGTGACGTAATGACGCATATAGACAAGAATGGTCAAATAGCCGTTGGAATACAATATATATCATAAAATGGAGCAAAATTGTTCAAATACAATATTTATGGCTTTAAAGAGGTCTCTCTCTCGTCCTCGCATAGCTTAGCATAAATTCCTATATCTATATAGAGCTCTCTATTTAGAGAGATGTCCTCCGTTTCATTTTGTAGATCCTCTGCATGCACCCCATAGAGAGTAGTAGCTTGATGCTCATATGGCATCACCTCAACGGATTTTGACTGAGCATCTTCTCCGATCTCCTCTATTGATGCCACTGTGATTAGCACATGATAGCCCACATACATCCGTGCACTACGAGGGGCTACCTCTATGACGTACCACCAATTTGACGCAGACTTTGTAGGATGAAATATCACCTGCCAAAGCCACATAACTTACATGAGAGCTTCCAAGCACATAACTTCTAAAATTGGATGTTAACTATTTACATACTTACTTGTTCACAATGCTCGTGTAGTATGAAAGTATCTCTTAGGTCAGTCCATTTCTTAGTTAAATTCACCTCAAGGAAACCAGACTCTTCTTTATGCATAGTCGCATTGCGACCCTCCATGATTATCTTGAACCATTGCACGTCGAACAAGTCGACAAAAAATCCTCTATAATCGATCCTCAAAATCTCTTGTAGCATGCCTAAGTAAGTGAGTTCCGCCACCACAGGATCTGCATCAGAGGACCATTGTCGAATAGACTGTTCAAATTTTTCCATGATTCCACAATCTTGAGTAAAACGCTTTTTGTCAATCCGTTCCACCCTAAAATATCGACCTTTACACCATGCTCTTGTGTATGAATTATACTACAACCAACAAAGATTATGAGTGGCCGTTCAAACATCTAGAAAGTCACTAGTCGTACATTGAAAACTTACCTTGGTCGCGCAACCCCGAGAGTACTCCCACTCCTCCTCGGTCACGTCTTCACTGCACATTGTCGTGCTGTGACACGTACATAGTGGGAACGCATCCTACAAGAGTTATCTTGTAACTTTTTAGATACATAGTTATATTTTCTATAATGTACATATGCATATTTAAGTATAATAATATGCTTTCTATCTCATCCTATTATTTATCTCAAGGGTAACCTATTCTTACTTTACCATCAGAAAATACTATGGAAAAAGCGTCAAGAGCTCCGCCTCTTTAACTTGGGACAAAAAGCATTGATTCTTTATTTCTACTATCTCATTATCATCTCACACCCTAGCTAGATCCTATATCTAGGGTAAACTCCTATATATATATATTCTATGTATTTTTCTTATATTTTTTAAAAATAGCTACTAGGAGGGAATCAAATCTTAGTGGGACACTAGGTGGCATGATTTCAAAGATACACTTATTTTAATGCATTATTGCAAGCATGATTACAAAACTTTGTCAAGGAGCAATGTCATGCTTTCATATGGCATGAGGTGTCCTTTGGAATCAAATGAAAGTCTAGGCTAAGGGGACCACAGGAAGACTTTTGCTTCCAGAAATGGACCCTATTTTGATGATTTTTTTACACAAGGTTCCAATCCGAATTGGAAAACAATTTTAAAATGAAAATCTTAGCTAATGAGCTGAATTTTCTGCTCATATTTTTACTTTTTTATTTTAAGCCACAGTTGAGGAGATATGATCAACATACTGGACCCCAGTCTGCCCGCATCATGCAGGGACAACTCATTTTCAACTTTTCCAATTTCTGTTCACACTGGCTCTTCTCTTCTTGTGTAAACCCTTGGGGGTTCTCTTCACCTATAAAATGGGACCTCTTCTTACTTGAAAAGAACTCAAGCATTCAAGCCATTGATGAGAGGAATTCCTAAGGGAGTGTGTAGTAATGCTTAATTATACTTAGCCATTAACATAAGCCTAAGCCTACACTTTCTCCTAGAGGAAGACTAGCCATCCTTGTAAGCTATCCTTGACAGATCAACTTTAATCGAAGAAGGTCTTGGACATGGAGTATCAATCAAAATGGATTTCTCCCCTCTTCTTCTCTCTCCATCAATAATGGTGCCGAAGGGTTTGTCAAGTAAGATGTGTTCTACATTGATGTTTTCTTGATTTCTTGTTGTTTTCTTTTTCATCTCTAATACAACATATATATATATATATATATATATATATATATATATATATATATATATATATATATATATATATATATATATATATATATATATATATATATATATATATATATATATATTTATATATATATATATATATATATATATATATATATATATATATATATGTATCTAATCTCATCTCCTTAACCAAACCTATCTCTCTCATTCTTAGTAACTCATCCCCTCTACAAATTCTAGGTTCTCTTTGCTACAGGTACATCTCTCCCCGCAGTATCCTTATTGCCTACAGGCAAGAATAGGGCTTGGGAGGGAAACTTCTCATCTCTTCACTTCTGTCATATCTACATTTCTCACATACTATCCTAGATGAATAACCCACATGATGATAATTTCTATCGCTTTCACTCTATACGATCTATTAGAATTAACGTATGGATTAGCCGAAAAATACACTTTCAACAACGTATAGTGTTTCTCTTTGGCCCAGAAAGGCTCAATGAAATACTTCTATCACCGGATCCCATCATAATACCTCTCATAGACTATAGCTTTTCTTTTGACGTAAGCATAGTTATCTTGCTATAAACCAAGAGGATTTGTACACACAATTAATCCCAATCACTAGACAAAATATATATATTATGGTAAGCACAAAACTACAATTCCAAAGAACAATTCGTAGCCTATTTGGTCAGCCAAGATTGAATGTCATTAACTCATCTATTAACCATTTCATACTACCCATGATATGATATGACCATAGCCTTGATGTTTTCATCTTTGTGTTGTTTTGACATTTTCTTTTGTGTTCTTTCTTTGTGTGTGTGAGTGCAAGAGAGAAAGAGTGGGTCTTCTTTGATTGCACTTCTTTCCAAACCCTAGTCTTCATGGCATCTATGGTTTAACTCCTTCATATAGTTTTTGTTGAGTTCTCTCACAAACTCTCACAGCCATAAGCCCGGTGCTTTCCTGGCAAGACCGCAAATTTCTCGACATATTTTTGGTGAACCCGACGCGAACAAGCCTGGGTGAGAGTACATAAAGATGGCTAGCAAAGTGGAGCAGCTATATGCTGAAATGAAAGAGCTTGTAGACAGATGTAAATGGCTTGAAGAAGAAGACCGGATTCAAAAAGCGATTGAAAGCGCTAGGCAATCTGTATATAATGAGCTTAATATAGTCGAAGGCTATGATCCAGAAGGATATCTTGAGTGCTATGTGACAGAGATGAGGCTTCAAGCAATTCCAGAAGCTCGGATGATTGCAGCATTTGTTGAACTTGTGAGTGATGATTTCAAGCACCAAGTTCAAGACTATGCAAGTGTATATGCAAGCAATTGGGGTGAGTTTTCTACAGCTATAACACAGGTATGCTTGGAACATCAAGACCAAGAGATGGAGCAGAGTGGAAGTGGATGTGACCAGCTAGAGTTGGTGTCTCCTGTAAGCCATGCAAGTGTCAACACATCCATACAGGCTAATTTAGAAGTAGTAATAGATGCATATCTTTTGCAAGATGCAAATTTATTGTATGTAGATGAAGCAGACATAGTGGAAGCTATTTATGCACGTTTGGGTCTTGTAACCTTCATATCGCAAGATAATGACTCTCATGATGCTATCCAAGCGCCTG
This sequence comes from Adiantum capillus-veneris, assembly GCF_014529385.1. Classification (NCBI taxonomy): domain Eukaryota; kingdom Viridiplantae; phylum Streptophyta; class Polypodiopsida; order Polypodiales; family Pteridaceae; genus Adiantum; species Adiantum capillus-veneris. The sequence goes on from NC_140954.1 coordinate 141,333,989, forward strand.
AAACGGCTCAAAGCGACTTAGAGGATGATGCAAACTAGTCGGCTATGATAGATGATTTGGACACTCCTTTTGATTCGTTTCAAGATGCACATGAGTGTATATACAAGGATGAGGATGCTATGGTTTTGACAGAGGATGTGAAGGGAAAACAGGTGGAAGACGGCTATATTAGTGATGTTCTACAATCTACTTTTGAGCAGATCTTGGAACTTTTACCAAGTTTAGAAGAGCCGGATGCCTATACTGAAGACATATACCAGGATGAAGAAGCCATTATCAATGCTTTTCTATGCGAGTTTGATGCATGTGGTACTACCCAAATGGATATGCCTAGCTGCGAAAGTGCTAATTTAGAGGGGGTGACTGAAAATCTCTTCCTTTGTGAGTATAGCTCTGCTAGTAGCATTGCGGATTGTGAAGTACCTCAGCTAGACGAGGTGGAAGAAGAGGAGTGCATTGACAGAGTAATATGTATGTCTTGTATATATGGGGTAGCAGATGTGATGCAGATGACTCATGAAATTTTGCCTTATTTAGAGCTAGATGCAGCAAGCTTTCACAATTCCATGGTAGAGGAAGGAATGACAGATGCAGATTCTCTGCATGAGGATTGGGGTTCTGCGGATGAAGCTATGAATCTTCAAGATTCACAAATCAAAGATAGAGAAGTGTTTGGTTATGCTATATAGGTTGAAGTGACATCAAAGGATAGATTAGAAGAGCAAGAAACCTCTTCGGATATGGTCTGTGATTGGGGTGATATTTCATATCTGTGTGAAGATGCAAATAAAGATGCTTGCCAGAAAGTGCCAATATGGTAACTTGTACCATAGAGAGAGTCTCTTCATCCCTGGGGGCACACCGTCATCATACATCTCCTTCTGCTCTAGCCACGCTTGTGCATACATCCTTGGTGTCTCTCTTCCCAAAAAGCCATCGTGTAACACATGATTCTCTGGAAGATACACTTGATGACCTTCGTAGATTTGCTTCTTCAATGAGGGCGCCCGATGTGCATTCAGTCTAGGTCCACATGTGACACATGCTCTCTATCCGCTTCTTTGAAGCCTTGCATGTATACACATGACAATAGATAAGCTTGAGAAAAACCAAGATTTATAGTGTTTGAGTTTGAGTGTAAATCACCTGAGCATTCTGTTAGTCCGAGATAGTCATGCATGGTCCACATTAGAATGCCTCTGATCAAAGCATTCCGTCAACCTATGTGTCGGCTCATATCCACCACTTCTATGCCATTCCATAATTGTTGTAGCTCTTACAATAGTGGACAAAGATACACATCCATATTCTTCACTTTATACTGCCCCGATACAATCAAGCTTAGCCATAGGTGCCCCTTCTTGGTAGTCAACCACGGGAGAATGTTATAGTTGACGATGAAAACGGGCCATACATAGTAAGATGTTGATCTTTGACCAAATGGATTTACGCCATCCATATCCAGGCCTAGGCGCAAATTTCGAGCTTTCCTAGCAAAATCCAACCATGTTTTGTCTATATGTTTCCAGGCTGCACAATTTGCAGGAATCCGTAGCACACCATTTGAAGATTTATTCTCCTCATGCCATGATGCTAGGGTGGCCATGGACATACATTTGAAGAAATGCTTGATGCGAGAAAGAATAGGAAAATGTTGCAAAACCTTTTGTGGAATTTTTTTTCCGTGGAGATCTACTCGATATCTCTTGGAATCACATTTCGGACACTTCTCCATGTCTATGTATTCCCCTCTGAAAAGAATGCAGTAAGCGTGAATCGAATTGTAATCCATCCCCAAGTTTCGCAAAGTCTTTCTTGCTTCCTCTTTGGAATATGGCATCACATTATCAGCTGGCGCTATGTGCGCTTTGAGCAATCTACGCAACGAGAAAAATGCGGTACAATTGTGTAATTAATCTATCAGGTCATTATACATCTAGAGTTTTTTATTAAAGTAAACACATTGTAATAGATCACCTAAAAAGCGTTGTGATGCTAGTGTTGCTCCATCCAAACTTTGCCTACATGTTGAGAAGAACCAGGAGCGCCTTCAATCTAGACACGGCGTGCCCCATCATACAATGGCGTATCGGCTTCACTTTTCATATCATCGTAGATAAGCCTTTCTGAATCCATTATCATCTCGATCATTTCATGGATCTCGGGCTCAAACATTGCCTCGTTGGGAATGTGGTTTGCATGATCATCCTCTGAGATGTCAGAGGCTACATCTTGTGGCCTCACGTATGTTGCTTGACCAAAGCGACTGCAAACACATCCATTGGGTTGCAAGATTGTTGCCTGTTGGCCAGCCTGAGAGTCCAACGAGTTATAATTTTCAACAACTCGATCTATAATAGATGGATCAAACTCGCAAAATTCACAAACGTGCTGCAAAGAAATGCGTCTTGTCCGTCGCACAGCATGCTTGTATTGACTACAAGGACATAAGTTCCTCGTTGAGAGATAGGTGTTTCGGTGGGACGGCCCCACATCCTCGTCACTACTCATAATGAGGGTAAAAACCTTATAACCTGGACATAAATTTAATCTTCTATTGGCATCCTCCGTCTTCTCTCTCTCTCTCTCTCTCTCTCTCTCTCTCTCTCTCTCCCCCCCCCCCCCCCCCCCCCCTCTCTCTTTTCACAGTGTAAACTACCTCACATTCTCTAGTCATGTCCAATCCCTGCACACCTCGATCTAGAGGTGCACGGAGATCAGAATCATCGGGTTATAATCTCGTCTTTATTGGTCAATGCCTATATTTGTGGATACGAGAAATATACACACCTACGTCCACATGATAGTTCATGTAATGAACAAAACCCGTTTGCCTCTTCTCTAGCTGTAGCATTTCACAGCATCTTAACATCTGTTCACAATAGATCTTTGTTTGAGGGATTACTTAGCACATTACGTGTTGGCCTCCAATCTGAGTATCATGCCGTTGAAAGCTTTCCAACTTAAGGTCGCGTCCGTAGAGAGGAAGAGAGGGTTCATCGTTCGTCTAACTCTAATTTTTTTATCGTAATCCCGAAGGTAGATTATAATATAAAAACTCAATCCAAAATCTAATCTTAAATCTAACCTAATTGAACATGTGGTGTTTCACGGCTAATTGAATATGGTTAGTGTGTGAGTTAACAGGTGTCAGATTCTGATGGGAATATACATATTGTTGTGTAACTAGTGTTTGCTCTTTGGGCAAAGTGCACCTTCATTGACATGCACTAAAATCTAACATAAATCTAATTTAATCTTAAATCGAACATAAATCTAGATTTAATATAATCTTAAACTCAAAATAAACCTAACTCTCATTTAATCTTAAATCTAACCTAAACCTAAATGTAATCTAACTTAAATCTAAATTTAATCCTTAAATCTTGTCATAATCTTAAATCTAAATTTGATTTAATATTAAACTCAACATAAACCTAAATCTAAATGTAATCTAACTTAAATCTAACATAGCTAGCTAATCTATAATACTGTCCTAATTTTAAATCTAGCCTAATCTTAATCTAACACAAATCTAAATCTAACATAATCTTAAACCCAACATAAACATAAATCTAAATGTAATCTAACCTAATCTAATTGAAATCTTAACCTAATCTCTCTCTCTCTCTCTCTTTGTTTTCTCTCCTTACCTCTCTCTTTCATCTTCTCTCCCTCTCTCTTTCTCTTTCTCTTGGTTTTATATCTTTCTCTCTCTCATTTCTCTCTTTACTTTATTTCTCTATCTAACATAGCTAACTAATCTATAATACTGTCCTAATTTTAAATCTAACTTAATCTTAATCTAACACAAATCTAAATCTCACCTAATTTTAAACTCAACATAAACATAAATCTAAATGTAATCTAACTTAATCTAATTGAAATCTTAACCTAATCTCTCTCTCTCTTTTTTTTCTCTCCTTACCTCTCTCTTTCATCTTCTCTCCCTCTCTCTCTCTTTCTCTTGGTTTTATATCTTTCTCTCTCTCATTTCTCTCTTTACTTTCTCTCTCTCTCTCTCTCTCTCTCTCTCTCTCTCTCTTTCTCTTTCAATGTGTGTGTATACATTCTTTGTTTATGCATGTGTGTGTGTGTGTGTGTGTTTTTGTTTATGCATGTTCTCTCTCTCTCTCTCTCTCTCTCTCTCTCTCAAAGACACAATGTGTGTGTGAGAGAAAGAGAGAGGGAGAGAGAGAAAGAGGGGAAGGGAACATGAGAGAGAGGAGAGGAAAGGAGCATACCTGGATCTCCTTCCTCTCCTCGTGTGTGTGTGTGTGTGTGTGTGTGTGTGGGGGGGGGGGGGGGGGGGGGGGGGGGGGGGGGGGGGGGGGGGGGGAGGGGGGGAGAAAGAGAGAGGGAGAGAGAGGGAGAGCGCGGGTTACCTCTTTGCTTGAGCGTCAAAAACTCAGATCTGAGATCTGAGTTTTCGAGCGCTCTCGGTTTATTTTTTATCCCTGTCGGTGTCGCTATGGACGTTGCTATGTAACAAATAAAATAGCGACGCTCATAGCAATGCTGATAGCGACGCCGTGGATTTTCACTTTTGAGCGTCGCACTGCAAGTCTTGCTAATGTGAAGTACCTCTTGTAGTGCAAATTAAACCTAACCTATAACCTCGCCTATAACATAACCTAATCAACATCCGTTTACGTTTTTTGAAGTCATTCTTAAAATCCATTTGCAATTTTTCTATTTTTTGTCGCTAGCTCTAATCTAACCTATAACCTAAACCTAACATAACCTAACATAATTTAGAACATATAACCTAACCTAACCAAAGTCCGTTTGCGTTTTTAAAAGTACACAAGTCATCTTTGAAGTCCATTTGCGTTTTTAGAAGTACACGAGTCATGTTCAAAGTTTGTTTGTGGTTTTTCTACTAATGATAAATCGCTAGCTCTAACCTAGCATATAATCTAACCTAACCTATAACCTAAACCTAACGTAACCTAACATAACCTTAAACCTAAACCTAACCTATAGGCTAACCTAACCGAAGTCGGTTTGCATTTTTTGAAGTACACGAGTCATCTTCGAAGTCCGCTTGTGTTTTTTCTACTATTAATAATTTGCCGCTAGCTCTAACCTAACCTATAATCTAACCTAGCATATAACCTAAATCTGACCTAATCTAACATAATCTATAATCCAACCTACAACCTAAACCTAACCAAAGTCCCTTTGCGGTTTTTAAAGTACACTAGTCATCTTCAAAGTTCGTTTCTGTTTTCTCTACTATTAATTTGTCGCTAGCTCTAACCTAACCCATAATCTAGCGTAACTTGTAACATAAACCTAAACTTAACCTATAATCTAACCTAGCGTATAATCTAACATAAACCTAACTTATAATCTAACCTATAACCTAACCTAACCGAAGTCCGTTTGCGTTTTTTGAAGTACACAAGTCATCTTCGAAGTCCGTTTGCATGCATTTTTTCTACTAAATTGCTTCTCACTCTAGCCTAACATAACCTATAACCTAAACCTAACCTATAACGTAATGTAGAATAACTTATAACATAACCTAACCTATAACCTAAACCTAACCTATAAGCTAACACAATCGAAGTCCGTTTACGTTTTTTCTACTATTTGTTGCTAGCTCTAACCTAACCTATAACCGACACAATCTTGCATGGTAAATGGTGTGTATTCTAATCCAACCATTGATATCAAGGTGTTATCTTAAATAGATCTCCCTTTGATGAAACATTGTTGATGAGGAGTGATACCCTTATCGAGAGTGAGAGAGAGTCTTAGGACAATTGACTTGGCAATAATTTTGTAAGCTACTGACATCATGGTTATGGGCCTCCAATGTTTCAGTTGGGAGCATCATATTTTTTCGAACCAAACCTATAACCTAAACATTAGTTTAATTAACATATAACCTAACCTAACCTTTTACTTATATATACAACCTATAACCTAACCTAATCTAGCATATAACCTAACATGTTGCGCGCCTAAACCTAACCTATAATCTAGCTAACCTAGCCTATAACCTGTAACTTAACCTAACCTAGAACCTAACCTATAAGCTATTCTAACGTAATTAGCATCTTATAACCTAACCTATAACCTAACCTAACCTATAAGCTAACCTAACATGTAACCTAACCTAACCTATAAGATACCTAATCTAACCTAACCTATGACCTAACCTAGCCTAACGTATAATTAACCTAACTTATAACCTATAGCTTAACATATAACCTATACCCTAACCTAACCTATAACTTAAACTAAACCTAACGAAAACCTATAACCTAAACCTCATCAATCGCATAATTTTGAAAACAACATAATTCAAAACGAAATTTATTCAAAACATAATTTCAAAACAATATTTTTTTATAGCATAATTTTGAAACAACATAATTCGACAACAACATTACGAGATGGTAGCGTACTTCCATAATATAATTCAAAGCATAATTTTGAAATAAAATTACCCCAAACCATAATTTCACAACACAAACCATAATTTTAAAACAATTTTTTTCCAAAGCATTATTTTTGAACAAAATGGCATAAAAACTTAAAGCGTTGAAATTTTAAAGCATGAAATTTTATTTTGTCAATATAAAAATTAATTTAATATGCATTAAAATTTTGAGCACTCACATGCGCCCTATTTGAGCAATAAAGGGTCTTGTAAACGTCCTTAAACCTACAAAAAGGCGCACACACACATCCACAAACACACACACACACACACACACACACACACACACACACACACACACTATGTTAAACCCTAAACCCTAAACCTACAAGCAAACTTGAAAAGAATCTCACCTTGCTGCTAGAGAGAGGCAAGTTGTTAGGCACCAGATCTGCAGTAGGTGAGAAGAAGGAGGGCAAGAGAAGAGGCACAAAAATTGGAGAAATGCGCAGGGAAAGATCTGTGGGTATGTTTTTGCAGGGTCCATCGGTACAGGCATCGGTCCAAGCATCGAAGAACTCATCTATACATGCGTCGAAAGAGACACCGTATATGCGCCGGAAGAGACATCAGTATCTGTGTCAAAAATTTCAAAATGATTTTTTTACAAATTCATTTTCCTCCATACTTACCTACACATATACCAACGCCCGCCATTAACGTTGATAATTTGGCGTCCGAATTTAGGCGACCTCTTGTAGTGGGTGTCCTTGTGGTAAGTATTGGCTCACTATCTGGGTACTATATCGGTAACGCGGAGATTCTAGTATCCTTATGGTGAGTCAACTTCCCTTCCCCTTTCCAAAAAAACACATGGACATCGGTCGGTAATGCGGCTATATGATGCTCGTATGCAATCCATTATTTCTCTTTAGATTAGGGCGGCACTAAGTCGGTAACGTGGCTAATTGAATGTTGTTTGTTAGAAGCATCTATTTTCACATAAATGTGGCATTCAAGTTGTTAACCCGGTCGTACAAACGCCACATAACTTGTATGTGCATGTGTAGTTCATTTATTTAAGTATTAAGTATATGAAATACTTGGTCAGTAACGCGGCCGTGAAGAGTATTTCATATAAAATGTTTGAATTGTTTGATACTATTGTTTTTAAGTGTTCTTATGAAAATATATAGTAGCTTATCATATTCAAAAGAATGCTTTATTCATCAATCATCATCGCTATTTTAAATGCTACATTTACATAAATTTTATCTAAAAAAGTATATACACACAATTTGCATATTAAATATTCATTTTTATCTTTTTAAAGAGCAAGACGTTCTTTGAAATTTATCATTGGTTTGTATACTTTCAATGTTTTAAAATGAGCTAAAATAAATTTGGCAGTATGTACGTCACGATGCATGTATCTTCTAAGAGGCTTTTTTTTTAACTCATAATAACGTGCAAAATATAAACTCAGGTCTTATGTTCTATCAGAAAATTTTGAATTGTTTTGGGTTTTTAACATGTTCTGTTAGATCTGGATAATTTTATTAGGAGATACTTATTTTTATTGCATTTTACATGAGTAAACATCACATTTTAAAGTTAAAATGATTATCAACCTGAAGTGATATAATCTTGCATAAATTTTTGTTGAAGTCCTTAAGTTAATGTATGCTTTGTTTGAACTAGTGTGAGAGTGAATGATGAAAATATAAGCAATAAATTCATAATTTGCTGAAATGTTTCAGGTTTTTAACCAGTATTGTTTGATCTAGATGAAGTTCTTAAAAACCACTTGTTTGCTCTGCATTTTACATGAGTAAACATTGCATTTTATAGTGAAAATTGTTTTCAATGTGCATCATATAATCGTGTACATTTCTTAAAGTCTTCAAGTCATCGTTATGGTTTGTCTGAACTAGTTTGTCTGAACTAGTTTGAGAGTGTTAGTGCACTGTGCAGTCATGAAATTGTATTTGATATGTTGTTTTTTATTGTCTAGTGCTAAAATGGCACCAGATCAAAAGAAAATTATTATGCATTCCATTCAAAAAGAATGTATTTTGGCAATATCATCATGTGCAGATGGTCGCATACAACAGATTAGTGAAAGCAACATCTTCATTAAAGACCTCACTAGCACTATATGGGAGAACGCAGAGCGTAGGCTGCAAGGTGAAGGCCAATATGAGTCGCTGATTTCAACAGGGATTTGAGAATTTGACCCCCACCACAAGGTTAGGACAGTGTTGGGCAATATGAAAGTTTGTTGCAGAGACTTGAAGGAAGATATCCCTCACACCTGGGATATGGAAAAATTAGAGCTCTGGGAAAAATTATGGGAGGAACAGAAGATCAAGATGAAGAAGGTGAAAGCTCAGGACCAAGTTTCCTTACCGAAGAGATTGAAGATGGCCCAAGATGCGCAAGCGGCTGTGGGTGGTCGATTAGATGTCAGCAGCACCGCACAATCATGCGCACGACATTGAATGCCAAGTATGCTTCATCTGATCGGCATTCCCCAAGAGGTCCTAGTAGAAGGTACAAGGGTTGGAGCAGGCTCTTTTGATGTGTGCACATTATACACCATTAAAGGTATCTCTTTCTTTCTAGAGAACATTACATATGTGGAAAAATGCTACAAGGGAGGGAATGAGGCAAAATTTGACAGCTTTTAAACAGAGCAAGGAATGCAAACACTTCACACCTCCATTGTAAGATGCATTGGCTTTACCACCAAAACTCCCTGGATCACAATCTTTCAATACTACAATGGGGGCGCCTTGGGGGACATGATGTGCCACTTTCCATTCGCCCATGAAGCGTTCAAACGTCACATGCATAGACTACAACACGGTTGGAGGTCATTGCCACCAGCAAATCAGCACTTACCACAAATAGAGACTACATGGATCAAAGCAATGCTTGAACAAATGTCAGCCATCTCTCACACTTTAATTGATGGCGTTGTGGCTGCTCACTCGACTGGTATAGTGCATAGTTACTTGCACCCTTTTAGCATAATCTTGGATTTTACTCGCACAAATAAACCTTGCATCAGCATCATTGATTGGGGCATGATGCTTAGAATGACAGGCAAGCGTATGTCAAATAATTATTTACATCCGAGCGCTCAATCCGACTTTGTAGTTCTAGAGGCACAATTAGCAGGGGAAGGAGACATTGCAAAGCGACCGTGGATTTCTCCATAAATATATGATCCACGGTGCATAGATACATATACAAAATCAAGCGACATTTATGTATTAGCTTATCTATTTGACATGTTGATAGACTTATGGAGTGCAGCTAGGAATGTTTGTTTCCCAGAAGAAGTATTTTACCACCCCAATCGAGATGTCATGAGGGCCATTCAGAAAAAAGTAGATTGTTGGATGAAGCTAAGAGAGCGGGAAACTAAAAGAAACACATCAGATGTTTTAATCTTTTTCAAAGATCACAGACCCTAATCCTGTCCAACGATTGCTTGTTGAATGATACAACCTGTAACCTTTGTTTTCAACACTATAACCAACAAAAATACATTTGAAGCCTTATCATCCAATTTTCTGTGTTGTGTTTGTGGCACCAAGGAATATGCCAAACAACCAAAAACAATGAATACACAGGTGCTCAATAGAAGGCTTTCTATTATGCCATGCTTCATATGGAGTAATGGACTGCAAAGCTTTCGTAGAACACCTATTTAGTACATAAGTGGCACACATGATGGCCTCAAGCCAAAAAGAATGCAAGAAAGCTTGACTTTTGACCATACATCGTGCCATTCCCATAAGTGACCTATTTGTCCTCTGAGAAACAGCGTTTTACTGAGGCGTATAAGGCACTGTACATTGGTGTTTTATCCCACAACTAGCCAAAAATGCATTAAATTCATGAGACATATACTCCCCCCTCGATCAGAACGGATGGTGCCCATAGTACATTTCGAGACATTTTCATCCATAGCCAAAAATTATTTGAAGCACATAAAAACTTTGGACTTCCCTTTAAGCAAAAATACCCATGCATGCCTGAAGTAATCATCAATGAAAGTCATGAAGTAAAGGTAATTTCCCAAGGACGGAGTTTGCATGGTTCCACAAACATCATTATACACAAGCTGCAACTTGCATGTGGCCCTAATTGAACCATCCTTTAGAAGCTTAGAGCACTGCATCTTACCCAAATACAGCCTTCACAAACGTGTTTGACAGGTGCTTCAAGAAGCGGCAAAGAAGCAACCATATCAAATTTTTGTAAATGCAGCAAACTAGCAAAATTCAGATGACAAAAATGTGCATGCCAAAGTTATTCATATGAAATAGCCTTTGAATCGAAAATTGCATTTTCAAAATTTTACCCACACTTGTCATACAAAGTGAGCTTATATAGCCCACGACATAAAATACCAGATACAACAATTTCATCAGTAAAATTGAGATCATGTATTGTACATCTGCCATCCACAAATTTGACTACAAGACCAAAATATAGACAAAAGATTCTTCTTGATCCTAGGTACATAAAGTGCATCAACAAGTGTGAGAGAACTGCCATTTGCAAGAGTAAGCACAATCTTTCCAACTCCTTGAACCGGATAAGAGGCATTATTGACACAAGTGATTGAACTCCCATGAGGGATAGACGAGAGAGAGGTGAACAAATCACGATGTGAGGTAATGTGCTTTGTAGCACCACTATCAAAATACCACACATGTGAATCTACAACAACAGACATGCATGCATCATGGACAATAGGACTATAGGTACACTCTGCACTAGAAGCCCATTCTGCATCAAGATCAGCAATATCCCAGTTTTCTTTCACAAAAGACTCAACAATAGCTACATTTGCAGTGGAACGAGCATTTGCACTGGAACCACCCTCTTTCTTCTTAGCCTCTTTGTCCTTCAACGTAGGTCACTACTTGATCAAGTGATCATTAGCTTTACAATACTGGCAATGCATCTTCTTTTTCCCTTATCACCAAAATTTTGAGAAGAATTGCTGCCAGCACGTACATGACGTACATCAATGCCCTGCACAATATTCTAGATGCCCTTTGACACAAGAACATGTTGCATCATGCAAGCCCACATAGGGTAATTGTCTCCATCCAATCTATCCTCAAAAGCCTAAGTTGCATTGTACGTTACACGGTGTATGTATAATACACTTTAAACGGACGTATTATATGACATCTATCTTTATTTAGCCGTATTATACAGTTCCACATCAGCAAAACCACGGTATCGTATAATTTCTTAGAATTTCAATCAAAATAATATTTCGATCAAAATACTATTACAATCCAAAAATCTCTTTATATACCGTGAGAACGCATTGTTTTCCTCATTCTATTGATCTCTCTTCCATCTATAGGTGAGCTTTACAACATCAATAAAAATATAAAAAAGCCAGGTTAAATTTAGTCATATAAGTTTTCTAGTAAAAATTTAGAGCTTTGGATAAAAAGTATTTTTAGGCTTTGGAGTTTTGAGTCTTTATCTGCTCTGTGTGAAGTATATCTTACATTGGGAGGTAAATTAAGTAAGGTAGTTAATGATTACTTGCCTTAGAGGAAACTGAGACTTGGAGGTTATTTAAAATAGTTAAAGTTAGCAGTTATTTGCTTTGTGTTGAACTATGTTCACACTTAGAAGTAACTTTAGCTAGATAGTTAAGAGTTACTTGTTGTGTTAAGCTACGTTCACACCTGGAAGTAACTTAGGTTAGATTTATCTAATGATTGTCTGTCATGTGTAGAGTAACACTCACACTACAGACAATTTAGGTAGATTAAATAATAATCTCTCTTTTTATGTAGAGGTATTCTCACACCTAGAAGAGATTTAGAGAAGTACTGAATTTTGATTGCTTGCCATGTGTAGAGTTACACTCACACTTGGAGGTAATTTAGATAGGTTTTTTGAAGATATATTGCTTTGTGTAGAGTTTACTCACACTTGGAAGTTATTGAGATTGATTAAGCGATTTATTTATCATGATTCAGGTGTAAAGTGAAAGCTCACACTTGAAAAAAAATATTTTTGGTATTTATAATTTAAAGAGATTGAAATTTTTAAATATAAAGTAATGTAAATGGTATTAGAGTTCAGTTTTAGATGTGTATTTAGTAATTAGTTCTATTTGAGTTTGCAGATCTTAAGAATATAGTGAGAGGATACAAGTGGAGCTACGTAGATGAATTGGTCAGTGGAAAGACTACATCAAAGTTGAGGTGTAAGACTTGTGGCCATAATTTTAGCGAAAATGCTCACAAGATAAAAGAACATGTGTTCAAAATTCTTGGAAACGTTTTAGCTTGCAAATACCCCCCCAAGAGGTATTGAAGAAACATTTCTCGAGTGGACGCTCAGAGCAAAGAGAGCACATCTTGAGGGCAAAAAAAAGGGAGGTCCCAAAATGATGGCTCCATCTATGGCTAGGAACATCAGGATGACACTCAGGAATGATCAAAACCCTCCTTTGATCCCTGCTTCAGGTCAAGGAGGGTGTCATTCATCCTTTGCTGGGAATTGTAGCTCTAATCCTACCGGAAGCTCTGCTAACATAAGCGGAAGTGAAGCATGGACTGGAGGAGAACCTGCACCAAGTGATCCTACTTTGCATCAGGCATTTGGGAAACAATGGATGCTTGAACTCCATCTTAAGTGGATGCAAGCATTTGTTGCATGATGAACTCCTTTTAATGTCATTCAAAATCCTATATTCAAAGATACTTTAATGAGCACAGCAAAGAAGGGTTTTGTGGTACCTGATTATAATAAGATGCATACAAAATAGTTAGATAAAGTGAAAACTACATCAGAGAAAATTTTAAAGCGCACAAATCTTTATTATGTGCCACAGTATGGATGCACAATTTCTCTAGATAGTTGGAAAAATTGTTAGAAGAAACCATTGATTAATGTGATGTTGATTTTTCCAAGAGGTTCCATCTTTCTTGAAGCGATCGTTACATCCTTGAAAGACAAAACTAGTGGATGTCTTGCTGGTGTATATGAGTGTTCAATCAGAATAGCAGGGGGGCCTAAAAATGTGATTGACATTGTCATTGATAATACATCTAACTACAAAGCAGCTAGAAAAGCAATTGAAGCAAAGTATCCAGAGATTACATGGGCTCCATGTGCTGCTCACACTTTGAATTTGCTCTTAAAGAACTTTGGGAAAGTTCCTTCTATTAAGAAAACTCTTCTAGATACAAACCACTTGGTGAAGTTTATAAGAGAGCATTCATTTTCTTATTCTTTGTTTAGAACAAAGCCCCCAACCAAAAATTTATCGATTATTTGTGTGACCTGTTTTGTGACAGCATATTACGTTCTCCCTACATTGTAGCAGGTTAAAGCAGCTCTTGTTGAAATAGTGGTAGATAGAAGATGGGACATTTGGCTTGATAAATATCCCAAGTATGAACCGCTACTTCCAAATGCTATCAGCTTGTAAACTCTCCTATTTTTTTGGAGAAATGTGGACAAATTTGTTACTGTCACAGAACCCTTCACTCATCTGATACGATTAGTGGACAAAGAAGCCTCTATCTTTGGATGGGTTTACTGGTACATGCATGAAGCCACTTGCAAGCTAAAAGAATGTACATCTTATGTAGGAAAAGAGAAAGCCATGATGATTCATTTGTCAAAAGACTATGGGAGCCGTTGCATAGTCCTTTACATGGAGCAGGTTTTGTCTTGGATCCCAAGTTCCAGATGCACGAGCAATCTTCAAACAATGAAGTGATCAATGATTTCAAGAAAGTGTGTGCTCAACTATTAGGCAATGTGGATGGAGAGGTGGCATACACACAGAAGACGGCATATACTAGCAGAGAAGGAATTATTGGGGATCCTTGGCATATAGATTCTATCAAGACAATGAGCGTACCAGTTTGGTGGAAAGAGTACGGTGGAGAAAAAGTGGAACTTCAACATGTGGTTTTGAGAGTATTGTCTGTTGCTGCCTCAAGTGGTAGCTGTGAAAGAAAATGTTCTTTGTTTGCTTTCGTGCATACTAAAAAACAAAATCAATTAAGTCCTTTAAACGAACTATTGACTTGGTGTATGTCTTTTGTAACATGCGAATTATGCATAAGCCAGCAAAGTTAGCCACACATGCCACAGAAGAAAGCTTTGAGGGCTTTCAAACACACAAAGCAATTGCAAATGAGCTCAACTTAGATGATGAAATGGAATGGAACCCAAAAGATATTGATCCAAAATGTTTAGATGTCGAAGAAATTGATGACATGGTGCTTGTGATTGAGGGGACGGATGAGCTATAAAGTTTGTACTATATTCTCAATTATTTTTGTAATGCAAAAGTTATGTGGAGTTAAGCTTCACAATCCATACCTTGTCTCTCTCTCCCACTCACTCTCTTCCTCTCTCATTGTCTCTCTTTCTCTCCATTTGTTGTATATCATTGTCAAAAAGTGGGAGGAAGAGATAACATAACTTACACAATTGCAACAACATCCGTCATGTCCATTTGTTCCAACAAATAGAGATTTACATACCAAAAAGAGGTTTTAGTTTCAAATCTTGAGATTTAAGACCCAAAAAGAGCTTTGGGAGATTTAATTTAAATCATGGTCTTGTTCTCCAAAGAGATCAAATTCACGAAATTTTTCAAAAAAAAGGATATTTTTCGGATAATTTTTATAATTTTTTCTTAATTCCATAAAAAATTAATATCGTACGATCTTTACAAGCTATTTTGAATGTGTGTTTACGGCTTGATTTTGAGTACATTTGGGCTTTTGATCGTCAAATTTTGAGTGTTTTACTATTTTCGGAGGCCGGGTTGATGATTTTGTCAAATCTGGTGTTTGCAGTAAAATCTGCTATTTCTGGTGTGCTTTTGTGTGTCAAAAGTGTTTGATTGTGATTGTTGATGATTTTCTAAGATTTTTAGAATTTTTTGGGAGTTTTTTGTATTTTTTGGCGATTTTTGGGATTTTTGGGTGAATTTAACGTTTTCGGCTAGTTTTCGGTCTATTTTTGGCATTTTTAGACAATTGAATGATTTAATTTAAAAAAACAGATTTCGAGCGTCAACATCATGCCTTGCGGCGCATAAAAATCTTCGTCGATGGATATCTTTACGATCTATTGGGATAGTTTCCGCCGCCATTAAAAATACTCTTCTTCTTCTTCTTCCCGCTCCACGTGAACCCACCCCACCCTCTCTCTCTCTCTCTCTCTCTCTCTCTCTCTCTCTCTCTCTCTTTGTCCTATTAGCACACACACACCCCCTCCCCCTCTCCCTCTCTCTAACCTAACTTACCCTCTCTCTCTCTCTCTAACTAACTTATTCTCTCCCTCTCTCTCTAACTAACTTTGTCTTTCTCTCACTGCAAGCCAGCGCTCATTATCCCTCTCTCTCCTAAAGCGCGATTATTGTCGCTCCCTCTCCTCCCCACCCTCTCTCACCTCCCTCTCTCACATAATCTCTGCTGCCCGCCAGATCCCGCAATCAATGCGTGATGTCAGCAGTCACCTGCCTCCCCGTATATAGTGCTCGCCTTGAACTCTCTCTACCAGAATCTGCCACATCAACGCGTCCCGTACTCTCTCTCACCCAACCTCTCTCTCTGTGTTGAGTGCTCTCCAAGTCTCTCGTACTGCACGCTGCCATCCCACGGTGACGCCATCACCACCAGGCTCGGAACCCGCGCGTGCTGTCTCTCTCGCCATCTCCCACAATCAACGTTGAGCGCCAGCACGCAAGGAATGCAAGTCAACGCGTCGACAAGCTGCCAGGAAGGTTAACGTTTGTTTTTTTTAAAAAAATTGTATATTTTAGTTTAATATTTTCAAATGCTTTTAGGAAAATAAAAAAAAAGCTTTTAAAAATAACAAAAAATCACAAAAAAACAAAAAGGGTTTTAAAAACTCACATAAAAACCCATTTAAAAATTTCAAAAAAAACAAAGGAATAAAGGGTTTTAAACATTAAATAAAAGATCAAAAAACAATTTAAAGATCATAAAAACAATTTAAAAATCCAAAAAAAAGAGATTAGGAAATCACAAAATAAATTTTTATTTTTATTTTTTTCTTAAACATAGAAATTCACAAAAAAAAATAAAAACCTCTTACAAAATTCAAAAATTTCGCAGATAAATCATATAAATTGTAAAAATTTCATAAAAGCAAAGAAAATTCATAAAAATTCAAAAATATATAAAAAAAAATCCCAATAAATCACAAAATTCATAAAACCTTCAAAAAATCCTAAAAATTTTAAAAAGCTAAAAAATAATTCATAAAGAATCATAGCTTGACCGGGAATTCAAGTGCAACATACCAAATTTTACAGCTATATGGCTACAATGGAGATAAAGTCTTATATGCAGATTCAGAAGGCCATAGATACTTGATGAGCAGCAAAAGCAACAAAGGAGCCAAGATCCTATTGATCCGAGTAAAGCCAGATCCAGAAAACTCCCAGATGTTCACATACTTCAATGGAGCCAGGTATTGCAAACTCAAAAATGAAGTGCAGATAGAAGTTCAAAAAGTCAACCCAAGTGGCTATCCAAAAATCTACACAAGTCTGCAATCAAGGTCATTGTACATGGATTATAGTGGTCGGATCTATAGTTGAGAACTAGAATTGCAAGATCCAACAGATCAACCAATAGAAGCTAATCTAATTGGAGAACCGAGCCAAAGACAGTACAAAGGTCAAGATGGAGCATTCTACAGCTTGATGCTTAGTGTTTTAAAAGAAGATGCCGACAACTTGGCCAGCACAGAAGCTGAAAATTCTTAGCAAGAGCTTTACATGACAGAACCAGTTGAAACTTCTTAGCAAGAGCTTTACATGACAAAATAATGGCGTATTGCTCAGATTGTGGAGGAAAAGGTGGGCATTTTTTTGAAGATTATCCAAGAAATCCAGACAACAGGGACACATCAACTGCCAAGCAAGGCACAAAGCAAATTGGAAATGAGAATCTTGATAAAAGTGCATTTAACTCGTCACTTTTAATGCAATCAGATGATTCTGCATTACCATTAGAAGCACCAATAAAAACACTGCAAGTTCAAAATCAGCATAAAGATGCACATGCACCTGAAAAGCTTAAAATTGATTCTTTGAACAACAAATACCTGCATGGATTTGTTCAAGGTGTCCAAATATCACCGAATGTTGAAAAGACTGTTAGGTTTGCAAATAATTCTGCATCCACAAGTGTGCAATCATTCACGAGTCTAAGGGGCACATCAAACAAAATTCTATTAGCTTTGTATCGCACCCATAATTCATATGCACACTATGTAGACCAAAAAAGAAATTTGTACAAAAAGAATCAACCAATGTTTGAATGGCCCACGTACCAGCTCATAGAAGTGAGTCCAGTGATAGATCAGAAAGGATGGTTCACTTTAGAGGAAAGAATCTATTATAGCCCATCCTCTCTAGAGCTGAAGGATATTACCCGAGTGAACCCAAAAATCTGTTCAGAGCCAAACTCTCCTCCATCGAAAATTAATCTTTGACATTGTGACCAAACAAGCATATACTTTTACCAAAACAGTCATAGATATAGACGAGAGTCTAGCACCTATGATGCCTTGGGTCCTGAAACCACAGAAGCTCATATCATAGGAGACCCATGGGATAGAAAACATCAAGGCAAAGATAATCCTATTTACAGCTTGACTTGGGGAATAATTTGTCATGTTTCAAGGAGATACATAGAAAACTATGCAAAAGGCTTACAGATGCCAAACATCAACGGTGCTACCCAAAGTGTACCTTCACAGTCCCAAAAGGTGAGACTAAACCAGAGTCAAACAATTTTGAACTCTTACTATGAAGCAGGCTATAGTGATCACCCTAGGAAGGGGGGAGCTATAAATCCATCAAGATCAGCTTATGTACTAAGAAATGCTACACCAGTTAGAAGCCCTAGAGCCTTTAACCAACAAACTCCTTCAAGGTAGAAACCATTGAAAGATCATATGGTTGTTCGAAGTTTCCAATTGACACAGACTCCATCAGAGTCTACATATGAATGCCTCTATGAAGATCATCAAGGACAAAAGTTTCAGGTGATTTCCACAAGTCGAAGTCAAAAGCTGACAAATCCAACAGTGTTCAAACAGTTACATGTGACCAATCTCACATATGCATATCAAGATGCACATGGTAATGAATATCAGCAAGATCAAGACCTTGTACAAACCCATACAGATTGCCTGACTGAAGTGAAAGACTATCTAAATATGATGCAAAGCCTCAAGTTGCCTGAGCAGGTGAAAAAAAAATCAAAGTCAATAGGAGCTAAAGTCGAGAAAGCTACACAAAGGTCACCGGACCTCACACATAGTGCACATAGGCAAGTGAGACTTCTAGCATTATGATGGCATCAAAACATATGGCAAAACACATAGAAACGAAGCTTAGGGACCTTATGTAGCATATATATACACAAGACATCAGCTTAACAATACAACGGCATCTGATCACACATAACAAGGATATAGAGAAGCAAGCCAAGGATGGCATAATCCCTTGTCAAAAACAATCAACCCAGCAAGTAGGTATGATCCTACTAGCAACACATCAATACCTTAGAGAATGATGGCGAGGATGGTGGCCATGGAGCATGAGAGAAGACTCCTTATTTAGGTTTTAGGGCTAGTAATGTAGCATACTAGAGGGAGAGAGAGAGAGAGAGGGAGAGAGAGTAGAGCTCCATCCATAGCTCCTCGTTGTGAGCAATGTCGCCATAGCTTCGTTGCTTGGTGAAGTGGGTGAAGTGTTGGTTTTGAGTGAGAGAAGGCCTCCTTATATAGGTTTCTGAGAGGGTTTAGTATTAGGGATAAACATGCTTAAATCCGCTGATTGGGGTTACTTTTTGCTTAGGGTGGTCAACAGATTGAGGTCACCTGATATTTACCATCAAGATATTCTCTAGAGTGATGTGAGAGGGGAGGGTAAATGCTGATTTTTCTGATTGTGACACATGGGGATAAGGCCTTGACCAGCATTTAAGAGCAGGTAAGGTGGCTGTTGAAACTGGAGGTTCTGCACATGTCAGGGGGGGACCTGCGGGGGGGAGGTGGCAGCTGGGTCCTCCTGAATATCAAATTCTCAAAAAATCCTCAACCATGGCTTCTTTTGACATGTGTTCTTTGAAATAATCAGCATGTCTCTTTTCAACTCAAAAGTCTTTATCCCTGTTGACTCACCTTTACCATAAGATTTTCCCCTTTTCTCCTCCTGTAACTGCATTGTTGATGCCCAATCACTGCTTCTAGTAACAGTGAACTGTTACCTACCAAATACTTATGGTGCAGTAAAAAATATTTACCATGGGTAAAAAAAGTTACTGTAGGTAAAAAGTGATTTGTATTTACCATGTAGGTGAAAAATATTTACTGTAGGTAAAAAATATTTACTGTCGGTAAAAAAGTGAAAACGGAGTATGCTGTGCTGTGAGTCCACACGAACATCCTCGTGTAAATTTCACTAGAAATTCACACCTAGAATGGGCTATTCTGTAAGATATAGGTTGTAGGCATGCATAAGAGCTCGTTCCCACGTATCTTCTGTCCATGGCACTTTGTACTCTTTGGTGCTTGTGAAGTAGATTTTTCTTCTCTTTCGAGATCCCTTGGACTAGAGTATCCTCATCTCCCCAACAACTGACTGTGCCTTTATTGCATCTTCAGAAGGGGTCCTAAAAACCATGCATCATATAGCGCTCCCTCTTAAGCTAGAGGTATTTGATGCCTCTAGCTATGGGTTGTGCTACAATAGGGTTCTCTTGAATACTTACCCACCTGGTACCAATTGAATTTGCCATGTTACTGCTTTCTTGGCTGATGCACCCTGTTTAGTCCTTTCTGATGAATAATTGTATCCATCCATGACTAACAACTGGTCTCCTAGACCCTTGAAAGCCATACCCCATCCATTGTCAATATCCGCTTTCACTGGTAGCATTCTCTTTTTTTCTTCTCTTTTTTTCCTTTTTTTTTTTTTTGAAACGACTATGTACATGATTGTTACCTTAGTTAGAGCTCGAATATGATGAGCTCTCCTCTGAACCATCCTTAGCATTGATTTCACCAGCATATGGCTGTGAAAGACGACATTGGTAGGCCTTCAATCGCCAACCATTTACCGGGGTCTGATGTACCTTACCATTTAGGTCACCTAGTTGGTAACTACCATTTGAGAACCTCTGTATCACTACAAAAGGGCCTTCCCACTTAAGCAAGAACTTACCATCCTTCCTGCGATCAAAGCGATTGTCGTATCTGAGCACTAAAGAACCTTCCTTGATACCTTTCTTGACAAGGTTGCGATTGAACTTCTTTCGTTTCTTCTCTGCCTGGGCTGCATAGTACTTCACTGCTGACTCTCAATCTAGCCCTAACCTCTCCAAATCGACGATTCTTCCTTCCACCTGCTTCTCTTGACTATCCTCTTGATGTGCTTTTAGAACTCGGAGGCTCGCTAGCTCCACTTCTATAGGCAATAGTGCCTCTTGCCCGTAAACCAAGTGAAAAGGTGTATACCCGAAGGATGTTTTAAAGGATGTTCTGTAGGCCCAAAGTGCTGCATCTAGGTGTTTGTCCCATGCCTTAGGATGTAAATGAACTTGCTTAGTGATGATTTTACATATAAGACCATTTACCTTTTCCACAAGACCATTGCACTGAGGGTAGTATGGTGTAGAGTGCCTGCGCTTGATTTTTAACTTGCTCATCAATTGCCCGACTAAATCAGCTCGAAATCCCGGTCCCCTATCCGAGAGAATCTCCAAAGGTGTGCCAAAACGGCAACAAAGGCATTCAAAAATGAAATCACTCACGTCCTTGGCTGTGATGCGCTTTGTGGGACAAGCTTCTGCCCATCTGGTCATGTACTCCACCCCCATAATGATGTATTCCTTCCCTGATTGAGTGCAAGGTAGTGGCCCTATTGCATCTATCCCCCATTTTTCAAATGGCCCATAGGTTTTAATTGGATGCTGATTTTCATGGGTAAGACGCCTTGGTCCAGCTTTTTGGCAACCCTCACATGTGCGGCACCAATGTTGTACATCTCGATGGAGGCTTGGCCACGTGAACCCTGCTTGTAAAATCTTTCTGCTAGTAATCTCTTGTGCAAAGTGGCCACCACACACACCTTCATGACAACTAAACAAAATATCCTTTATCTCTTGGGATGCAGGAACTCTCCTTAAGACAGCATCTTTCCCTCTACAATACAAGTCCTCATTCACTAAGCTATACCTGGTAGCCTTTTTTGCCAACCACCTGCGTTCACTTTTACTCATACCAGAGGGTGCTTCACAATGATCAAGAAAGTAAAGTAAATCATGCAGCTCCTCCTTTCCCTGGTATAAAGGACTTTTCACAAGGATAGCACCTACTATGAGAGCTTGTAGTTCTTCACCTACTAAGGCATCTACTTCTCGATTTTGATCTCTAGGTACAAAGTGCACTCGAACTTCTTTAAAACCCTTCAACAAGGCCTTTGCTTCCCTCATCTTAACAGACAATTTGTAATTTTTACAGGCCCATACACCAACCATTTGCTTAACAATCAACATGGAGTCACCAAAAACATTTAGCTTTGTGATGCCCTGAGAAAGACAACATTGCAACCCTAAAACAAGGGCATGGTACTCTGCCTCATTGTTAGAATGAACCTCTTTTAGATGAAACCCTTTTGCAAAGATCTTCTCCTTCTCTGGACCTAATATTACTATGCCTGCTGATGCCTTGTCTTTGGTCCTCTTGTAAGCCCCATCAAAATACAGACCGTGTGCTCCCAGTAGAACTTCAGGCTCCGGGATAGGCGGTACCTTACTAGGTGTCTCTTTCTTGGCCTTCTCATAACACCTTTGTGTGAGGACATCTGCCAAACAAGCACGGGTGGAATCCTCTACTTGTAGTGTGTAGTCAAACTCTTGAAGCTGCACCACCCACTTTGCTATTCTTTGAGACAATTCCATGTGTTGTAGGGCATATGGAAAAACCTCCTCAGTTGTGATCACCACAAATTGTCTTGGAAGTAAGTAAGCCCGAAACATCTCCACTGCAAACTTAAGAGCTAGCACCAATTGCTCAGTTGCGCTGAAACCCTTTTCAGTAGCTGTCATCACTCTACTAGAGAAGTAGACTGGTCTCATGAGAGATGTCTTTGGGTCTTTTTGCATCAAGACAGCTCCTAGAGCTTCTGGACCTACACTAGGATTTACATAGAATAATTCACCCCATGTGGGTTGTAGGACGACAGGCAATGAGCTCAAAATGGTTTTAACTTCTTGAAAGCACCTTTCACCCTCCTCACTCCATGTCAATGTAGTGTGTTTAGTGAGCTACTGCAAAGGATAGATTGCCTGAGAAAGGAGATGTATGAATCGTTCCATGTAGCGAACCTTTTGAATGAAGGAGACTAGTTGCTTCATGTTTGAAGGAGTAGGTAAAGCTAACAATGTCTTTACCTTTTCAGGGTCAGCCTCAATACCATCTTGAGACACAACATGGCCTAGTAGAGTGACCTTGCTCTCACCTATGTGGCACTTGTCTTTATTCAATTGCCCACCCAATTGGGCCAGACGGGTGAAACCTTCATCAACCTTGGACAGATGTACTTCCCTAGAGCTGTAAATGCAAAAATCATCAATGAAGACTCGTATGGACTTACCAAAGTAAGGTTGAAACACCAAGTTCATAAACCTCTGGAAAGTAGCTGGGGCATTAGTTAAACCAAAAGGCATAACTCTATAAGCAAAACACCCCCAAGGTGTTATGAAGGTAGTCTTTCTTTGGTCTTCATCTGCAATTCTGATTTGGAAGTAGCCTGAGTACCCATCACAAACTGTGTACCTTTCATGACCAGCCACTTCATTTAGTATTTCATCTTGAAAAGGCAAAGGAAAATGGTCCCTTTTTGTGGCTGCGTTTAGAGGCTTGTAATCCACACATACCCTCCACTTCCCATTTTTCTTTGGTGCTACCACAACTGGAGACACCCACTCAGAATCTTCCACTGGGTAGATAAATCCTGCCTTGAGTAATCTTTTTACTTCTTTTAAGAGTGCATCTTGTTGCACTAGCCCTAATCTCCTTAGCCTTTGCACCACTGGTTTGGCACCTTCCTTTAATTGGATAAGTGTTGGGTTATCGTTGATAGCCGTTTTTCGGCTCTCCATAATTACCATAGTAAGTTACTCCACCCTATCAAATCACTCAAACACTATGGCTATCCCTACCATTACACTGTACATAGGCGTGCGTGAGTTAGGGGACTTTTCCCATATCTCCTTACTGAAATAAAAAACCCTCAATTAGCTAGGCATTGGGCTAGTTGAGCCAAAAAAAATAAAAAAAATAAAAAATATAAGTATATTATGGCCCATGCGTATGTAAATATTTCTTTGTATATAGGGCCTAAATAAAAGATTTTTTCATAATTATTTTGGTATTTATTTAAATATTTCTACTTAGGTGTGTGTTATTTATGCTCTGTACATTGCCTCACCATTACCACAATTTTTCTTACCATTTTTCGTACTCTTTATTCCATATAGAAATATTTTCATGTAAGCTTCTCTTATATTTGGTGTAACTCCACCCCAACAAAAATCCAAAAAAACTAGTTTTATTTATGTGTATATTTTTTCACTATTGTGATTTTTCCCTTCCTACATCTATTTTGTTTTTTTTTTCTAAAAAATTAGAACACCAAAAATATTTATCTTTTTATGGTAGCCTCATAATGAGAGAGATTTCTTTTGACCCCTTTATATTTTTTTCCACTTATATTATTTATATTTGACATGTACATATTTTTTAGACCCCTCAATATTTGATTTTCTTAGTTGTACTATTCACTTATATCATAATCTCAACAATATCTTCAATTATAGACCTACCAAATAAGGTCAAGGGTAGGTGGCATGCATACATGCACTATGGAGGGCTCACTCTTGGAGGTATTCAAAAGAATCATCCAAAGAAGGACCCCACAAGGACCTTGTGCAGTGGACAAAAACGGTCGGTTTTGCTGAATTTTTAAAGTTCACTTGCTCTCCGAATTTGAAAAGGTGATACAAACAAAAATTGTAGCTCGTGGGCTGAACTTTTGCCTCAAATTTTTTCATATTTTTTTGAGCTACGAGCTGTGAGCTATGATTTTATTAGTGGACCCCAGTTTTCCCATGCTATGCAGCCACACTCTCTCTTCCACTTTATCATTTTCCTCTTTCACACACACTTCTCCACTCATCATCCCCACCTCTCTCACCACTCCTCTCTGCACCCTACTCACCTTCTCCTCAACCTTGAAGAATAAGAGAAACCATGGTGAACTCATACCTCCCACACACAATTCCATTCCAAAATTGACCACCTAGTCTCATTTTTCCTCCTCCAATTTACCCATATCTATCAAAAAAACCACAAAATTCAGCCTCTTCTCTTAAAAGACAGCATCATGGTGGTTGATTACTCAGCTTCAATTACCTTGTCTCTCAAGGAAGGTCAAGAGTGGAGAAAAAATGTACCGTCAAAGCTAGTGGACCGTCAACAAGCGTCAAAAATTGGCCCTACTCAAGACACTTGGAGCATCAACCTTGTAAGAAATCCACCTTTTCTTACCTCTTAAGAGTTTTCTTCCTTATTTGCATCCTACATGGATACTCCCATTGTAAATATCCAATTCCATTTGTAAATTAATACTAACTCTAATAACACTAACCCACTATGAAAAGTCCTATCACCTCCATTTCTCTCCTCTCTCTTTCCCCACCAACTTCTTGATAATTCCAAGCAAAAGAAATTAGATAAATTGCTGAAAATCTAACCCAACCATGGTTAGAGGAGTAACCCTAGCCTTCAAAATTGCTATAAAAGGAGGGTGTAGGTAGCACAAAGGGGGGAGCCATAAGCAAGAGCACTATGTTATAGCTTGAGAAGCCAAGCTCAACCTCTCTAGAAGGAGCTCTTGAGTGGAAGCTCATTGTCTTATGCATGTGCATTTGTTGTAATAGGGGATTAGCAAGGGAACACTATGCCATTGTAAGAGAGAGAGTGATCATTCAATTGAGAGTAGGAAATCTATCATTTCTCCTACTAGTGTAAGCCCAACATTTGCTGAATCAAGGAGGGTGGATTTGGACTAAGCTTGGATATTTTGTCTCCCTTCCAACGTGAAGTAATGGACAACAATGATGCGTAAGTGTCTTGGTGTTTTTTGTTAAGTTCTTGATAGCTTGTCTCTGGTGTTGTCATCAATCTAGCCATAAATCCCACATACTGTAAGAGGGCGACAGGGTGGAGAGGACTCCCCTGGCTTTAAGACAGTGATTGGGGTGGCTTTTCTTGTGATGTGTTGTGGTGAAATTTACGCAAGCTATGTTGAACAAATACTAATTTCACTTTGATTTGTCATGACAGATTTGTAAGAAGGTATTAATGCAACAAGCACCCCCTCCCCCTTTCTCTCTCTTTCTTAAATATATAGTTGTGTTTGCTTGATCATTGCCAATACGTTTCAAAGCAGCCCGAGCACTATCTCTCTCTCTCTCTCTCTCTCTCTCTCTCTCTCGCTCGTGTTTTAGTGTGTGAGAGTGTTCCACTGGTGTTAGGGTTAGTGTAAATTCCTTGCTTGTTTGTGGGTTGCTCTAACGATTCTCCTCTTTTGCGTCCTAGTTCGCTCTTAAACTAGGTGGTGCCCCTTGTGTAGTTGGGATTTGGTTGTGGGTTTGTTGTTTTGGTTTGTGTTGTGTTGTGCCCCAACCCCATTGAGCAGCACGGAAGCCTTGAAGGGTGTCTAGAGGTTGCTCTTCTTGTTGCCCGCCCCGGACCGCCTCAAATTGGTGCCCCCACGGAGGAACGGCTTGTGTATTTTTGTGTAGAATCAACCTTTAGCATAGTCAAGTAGTTTGAATGAATCACGAAAATTTGTATGATCCCTTCATTCCCATTGCAAGGCAAAAGGTACACATAATTTTTAGTACTAAGTTGCAATTTCAACGTGTCATTCGTAGAATTTTAGGTCCTCTTAGGTTGGCCGAGATAAACGCTTCAGTAAATCCTTTTATTTTGCCTCTCATTAGGTACGACCTTAGTTTGGACGTCTATATTTTTGTTTTGTTTTAAGCATTAGGTCATGCATAGACCATGGATAATGGCCAAGGAATAGAGGTTTTCCCCTTCCATTTCACTCCACACATTAGAATAAACATTGCAATTAGTAGGAAAATCCATTTCCAACAACGTATGGTGTTCATGTTTGGTGCCCAAAGAGTAGGAGAAATTCTCGCATCACCAAACCCTGTCATCCTACCTCTTATTGATTATCATAGGTCGTTTGATGTGAATATCTTTATTTTGTTGTAGAATAGATTGCAAGCTAGAAAACATTATTGTGTAAATTTTTTTAAGAAAGAAAAACAAAAACGGGTGTCACTTTGAAATCAATTCAATGGAAAGCCAACGCCAAATGTCTGGGTATCCTCTTTTCTTTGGAGAGCCTGGAGAGGATGCAAAATTATTTTTAGCGAATTTCAAGATGTCTTGCCGTATCAAGAGGATAATAACTGATCAAAAACGTGTAGAAATGTTTGAGGTGGTCCTTAGGAAAGATGCTAGCACTTGGTTTGACTCTTTCCCTGAGGAAGTTAAGGGGAATTACACAGA
Source organism: Adiantum capillus-veneris (assembly GCF_014529385.1). Taxonomy (NCBI): domain Eukaryota; kingdom Viridiplantae; phylum Streptophyta; class Polypodiopsida; order Polypodiales; family Pteridaceae; genus Adiantum; species Adiantum capillus-veneris. Next base: position 141,361,104 of record NC_140954.1, read on the forward strand.
AGTTTTGAATCGTTTCAAGAAATACTTCTTTGACCCCCAAAACACTCAAAAATTATGGCAAGACATTGTTTCTCATAAGCAAAAAGACTTAGATGACTACTACTTGTACAAGCAAGAGTTTCTACGTCTTTGGGCTCTATGGATACGAAATGTTGCTAACCCTGGTGATGGTGCAGAATTTCTAAAGAAGGAGAGGTTCATAGCCGGACTCTTTCCCGACCTTAAGGTAAAAGTTGAGGCGGGTGCACCTGCTACCTTTGATGTAGCTGAAACTAGGGCTGCTGAGAAATATAGGAAACTCAAGTGCTTAAGGGGAGAGGTTCCAATAGAAGGTCTTAGACCCAAAGGTAAGTCACAAGAATCAACATCGAGGGAGCTTCCTGAGGTAACGGCGGAAGTAATTGAGAAGTTAAACGAATCTTTAAACAGCCTGTCAATTCACCTTGCACAAGCTGTAGGTCCAAAGGGACAAGCAAAGAAGTCTGAAGAGCGAGATCCATGACCTAGGAGAGTCTTGCAATGTTGGAATTGCGGAGAGTCTGGACATGGGATGTATAATTGTCCTTGGCCCCGTGGGGAGCCAGGGAGACCTAACTTGAATTACCCAGTGATGAATGCAGGTGAAGGAACTGGTCAACAACCAAGGCTTCTACAAAGACCAAATGGACCAAGACCACCTCCACAAGGGGTAGAAGGAGTTCCACCTTTGCCAGATCCAAATGTGCATGTGGTAGAGGTGACAAACTCAAATGAGGTTGACATGGAAGCAAATGGAATTAAGCGTGGCCGAGGAAAAGGTAAAGAGAAAGAGGGTGTCCCATCACAGAGTGACCATGGACAAGGCAAGAAGGCAAAGGAGACCAAGGAAGCTACGAGGACTCGACGTCGTATCAATCTCCAAGACTTCCCTCTTGGACATGGTATGGCTCCATACAACCTGTTGGAAGACATGCGAGGTAAGGGTCCTGATATCTCATGGCCTCAGTTTCTTGCATTATGCCCACAAGTTAGGAGGGATTTAACAAAGGCAGTTAGCACTAGGAGAAAGGTAAAAGAGATTTTTACTGCCTGTAGTGGAAACGGAGGCCGAAATGAGCCCAAATAAAAAATCTGAGCACATTGAGCTCTTCGAGCTCGCCCGAAGTATTTGACTCCTAATCGGCCTCGGCCTCGGCCTCTTCCCCTGACGTGATCATGTACCCAGTTTTGCTGAGAGAGAGCTGGCTGAAGGTGGTAATGCCAAGAGAGGGAGAGACCTGCATCATAGCACGTGGGTTGTGAGTGTGTGATTCGTCAAGAGTGCCAATCACGGAGGCAAGCCAGAAATGGCGTGTGTGTGTCTGTGGAGTTAAGACACACCAATAATGGGCCAAGGGAGAGAGACTTGAGAGAGGCAAGGAGAAAATCTCGTTAGGAAATCTAGTATGTGTGTGTCGTTTTGGTAGCGCCAAAAGTAACGAGCCAACAGGGAGCCAAAATCGGGCCTTTTGTGTGTGTGTGTGTGTGTGTAGTGCCAAAGCCTCTTTTATCTTTTTTCTCTTTTGAGAGATTGCAATTAGGAGACATTCCCACACTCGTGCATGACATAGAGAATGTGTGTGTGTTCATGAGAAAGTGGCAAGGGTCACACGGAGAGTGTAGCATGATAAAGTTCGAGATCAAAATTTCCCCTCAAAAATTTCTCACACAATTGATCCAAATTTGAAATCCATTTCGAAATTACATTGTTATTCTTGCTGTGTGTGATGGCTACTCGGGTTACTTTCAAATAGGTATCGCATTGGAGGATCAATTGAAAACAACCTTTATCACTCCTTGGGGTTGTTATGCTTTTAGAGTCATGCCATTTGGCCTGACAAATGCTCCTGCAACTTTCCAACGCTTCATGAACATGGTGTTTCAAGCATTCTTTGGAAAGTCCATTAGGGTTTTTATTGATGATTTTTGCATTTATAGCTCAAAATCATTGCATCTACAAAGGGTAGAAGAAGGTTTAAAGAAGCTCTATGACATGGGAGGTCAACTCAACCCCGACAAGTGCCACATAGGTGAGGATGAAGTGATCTTGCTCGGTCACAAGGTTTCCTATAAAGGCATTGAGGTGGATCCTTCAAAGGCAAAGGCTCTTATTGAGCTCCCATCACCGAAGAGTCTTAAGGAGGTCATCTCTTTCATTCAGAAGGTGAAGTATATGTCACGCTTCATTCACTTAGCCTTGGAGTTGCTTCATCCTTTGCAAAAGTTAACACAACAAGTAGAATTTGCATGGTCTGATGAGATTGAAGAGTATTTTTGTAACATTAAAGTCATTTTGTCAGAGCTACCAACACTCATGCCTCCTTGTTGGGAGTACACATTCTTTGTTAGCTCTAGTGTTGGAAGGGAAACAATTGGTGCTGTGTTGCTACAACAAGATCCCCACAGTACAAGGATGAGACCCATCTACTTTGCTAGTAGGGTCATGAATGCTTTGGAGAGAGACTACACAAAAGCAGAACTCATGATGCTTTCTCTCATGTTTGCGGTGAGAAAGTTTAGATCCTACCTACTACCAAAACCTTTTGTAATTCTCATTGCAGAAAATTTGTTCCCTTGGGTGTCATCTCAAATGAATCTTAGTACTAGGATCTCAAAGTGGATTATGGAGTTGCAAGAGTTTCAATACTCTTTCAAGGTAGAAGATAGTGTGCGTGCACAATTGGCAGGGATTCTCACTTATAGGGTACATGAGAAAGAAATTAAGGTGCCTCAAGTAAAGACCCTACCATTGCCACCACCAAAAAGTATTCCTAATGCTTTTACCTTGTTCTTTGATGGAGCTTTTCGTCGAGCCACAGGGAAAGCAGGGGGAGGGCTAGTGTTGCTCAACCCAAGTGGAGAGGTGGTCATGAAAGAGAAGTTCAATCTACCAAGTTCAGCTAGCAACAATGAAGCAGAATACGACACACTAATTCATGGTTTGAAGATGTGCATTGGCCAAGGGATACAACGCCTCATGGTAAAGGGAGATGCACTTCTCATTGTTAAACAGATTTTAGGTATTTGGGCATGCAAGAATGAAAGCTTACAGACAAAAGTTCATGCCATTCGTAGATTGTTTAATCAATTGGAAGAAGTGCAACTATATCATATTCCTAGGAAACAGAATGAAGATGCCGATTTACTTGCACAACAAGTAGTTACATGTGTTGAGAAAGAAGTGCAGGTCATCATGGCGGCTGCTGTGAAGCAACCGAGGTACCAGGGATTGGAGTCATTGGCTCCCATCATTGGCTACATTTTGGAGGGTGAGTTTCCACCAGACTTCACAAAAGCTCAGAAGAGGAGACTCATGAAGAAGGCAAGCATGTATCTCTTCCTAGAAGTCTCCCTCTATCAAAGAGGGAAGGATAAAGTGTGCAGAAGAGTACCAACTATCGCGGAAATTCCAGCCATTCTAAAAGGTTTGCATGAAGAGGCATGTGGTGGTCATTTTTCCCAAGAATTAACTGTGAAGAAGATTTTGCTTGCGGGGTATGTTTGGCCAAGTCTGCATGTGGATGTCCAACATTGGTGTAAAAGTTGTCACAATTGTCAGGTAAATGGGAATAGAAGATTGATTTATGGTCCCAGGCAAATTGTGCTTGCAAATGGACCCTTTGAAAAGTGGGGCATTGATGCTATGGGTCCTCTACCTAGGACAAAAAATGGTAAACTCTACATTCTAGTGGCTGTAGACTATATGACTAGGTGGGTGGAAGCTCAAAGTGTGGCAAGAGTGAATGAGAGGACAGTTAGCAAGTTTGTGTACAATCACATTTGTTGCAGATTTGGCACACCTTTGGAGATTGTTTCTGATAATGGTCCAGGGTTTAGGAAGGGCTTTCTCACAGAAGTTTGTGAGGAGCTTCACATTCTACATCGTCATAGCACACCATACTACCCACAGTCAAATGGTTTGGTGGAGAAGGCTAATGGTGTCATTGCAGGAATCATTAGAAAGATGGTGCAAAACAAGACAAAATTATGGGATGACTTCTTGGATGGTGCCTTGTGGGCATATCGAACCACATATAGGGAAGCCACGGAGTTCACACCATTTCACTTGGTCTATGGTCAAGAGGCTTTGCAGCCTATCGAGCTCAACATTCCAACAATGCGACTTCATGGCAAAGGAACACAAGATGATCAAGAGGTATGGATGGATCGACTTCTTACCTTAGCTGAGCTTGAGTGGAAAAGAGAAGCAGCATACGAGTGCTATAAGAGGAAAGCCACACAGACAAAGGAGAAGCTTGACAAGAAACTGAAGGACAAAGGCATCAATGAAGGAGATCTTGTGCTAAGGTATGACAATCGACTCGATAATCGTTTTGATGCCAAATTTGAAACAAGATGGCAAGGGCCATACATAGTCAAGAAGGCTTTCAATTCAAGTTACTATCAACTTATGGACTTGAATGGGAAAGAGCACTCCAGGAAGGTAAACGGCTATCGCTTGAAGCCTTACTTGAGTCACCTTCTACCAAAGGATCTACCAGAGCAAAAGGCAACTATCTCATGTAAGTATTGTTCCATGAAGCATGAGTGTAACACGAACCAAAATTCCAAGGGGCCAAACAATGAAGATCTTGTCAAAGACTCTGAAGCACTCTCTTTGGAAAAGATTCTTTATGATGGTACATGAATATACCATCATCTTGGGGGAGGGCTAATGATAGCCGTTTTTCGGCTCTCCATAATTACCATAGTAAGTTACTCCACCCTATCAAATCACTCAAACACTATGGCTATCCCTACCATTTCACTGTACATAGGAGTGCGTGAGTTAGGGGACTTTTCCCATATCTCCTTACTGAAATAAAAAACCCTCAATTAGCTAGGCATTGGGCTAGTTGAGCCAAAAAAAATAAAAAAAATAAGTATATTATTGCCCATGCGTATGTAAATATTTCTTTGTATATAGGGCCTAAATAAAAGATTTTTTCATAATTATTTTGCTATTTATTTAAATATTTCTACTTAGGTGTGTGTTATTTATGCTCTGTACATTGCCTCACCATTACCACAATTTTTCTTACCATTTTTCATACTCTTTATTCCATATAGAAATATTTTCATGTAAGCTTCTCTTATATTTGGTGTAACTCCACCCCAACAAAAATCCAAAAAAACTAGTTTTATTTATGTGTATATTTTTTCGCTATTGTGATTTTTCCCTTCCTACATCTATTTTGTTTTTTTTTTCTAAAAACTTAGAACACCAAAAATATTTATCTTTTTATGGTAGCCTCATAATGAGAGAGATTTCTTTTGACCCCTTTATATTTTTTTCCACTTATATTATTTATATTTGACATGTACATATTTTTTAGACCCCTCAATATTTGATTTTCTTAGTTGCACTATTCACTTATATCATAATCTCAACAATATCTTCAATTATAGACCTACCAAATAAGGTCAAGGGTAGGTGGCATGCATACATGCACTATGGAGGGCTCACTCTTGGAGGTATTCAAAAGAATCATCCAAAGAAGGACCCCACAAGGACCTTGTGCAGTGGACAAAAACGGTCGGTTTTGCTGAATTTTTAAAGTTCACTTGCTCTCCGAATTTGAAAAGGTGATACAAACAAAAATTGTAGCTCGTGGGCTGAACTTTTGCCTCAAATTTTTTCATATTTTTTTGAGCTACGAGCTGTGAGCTATGATTTTATTAGTGGACCCCAGTTTTCCCATGCTATGCAGCCACACTCTCTCTTCCACTTTATCATTTTCCTCTTTCACACACACTTCTCCACTCATCATCCCCACCTCTCTCACCACTCCTCTCTGCACCCTACTCACCTTCTCCTCAACCTTGAAGAATAAGAGAAACCATGGTGAACTCATACCTCCCACACACAATTCCATTCCAAAATTGACCACCTAGTCTCATTTTTCCTCCTCCAATTTACCCATATCTATCAAAAAAACCACAAAATTCAGCCTCTTCTCTTAAAAGACAGCATCATGGTGGTTGATTACTCAGCTTCAATTACCTTGTCTCTCAAGGAAGGTCAAGAGTGGAGAAAAAATGTACCGTCAAAGCTAGTGGACCGTCAACAAGCGTCAAAAATTGGCCCTACTCAAGACACTTGGAGCATCAACCTTGTAAGAAATCCACCTTTTCTTACCTATTAAGAGTTTTCTTCCTTATTTGTATCCTACATGGATACTCCCATTGTAAATATCCAATTCCATTTGTAAATTAATACTAACTCTACTAACACTAACCCACTATGAAAAGTCCTATCACCTTCATTTCTCTCCTCTCTCATTCCCCACCAACTTCTTGATAATTCCAAGAAAAAGAAATTAGATAAATTGCTGAAAATCTAATCCAACCATGGTTAGAGGAGTAACCCTAGCCTTCAAAATTGCTATAAAAGGAGGGTGTAGCTAGCACAAAGGGGGGAGCCATAAGCAAGAGCACTATGCTATATCTTGAGAAGCCAAGCTCAACCTCTCTAGAAGGAGCTCTTGAGTGGAAGCTCATTGTCTTATGCATGTGCATTTGTTGTAATAGGGGATTAGCAAGGGAACACTATGCCATTGTAAGAGAGAGAGTGATCATTCAATTGAGAGTAGGAAATCTATCATTTCTCCTACTAGTGTAAGCCCAACATTTGCTGAATCAAGGAGGGTGGATTTGGACTAAGCTTGGATATTTTGTCTCCCTTCCAACGTGAAGTAATGGACAACAATGATGCGTAAGTGTCTTGGTGTTTTTTGTTAAGTTCTTGATAGCTTGTCTCTGGTGTTGTCATCAATCTAGCCATAAATCCCACATACTGTAAGAGGGCGACAGGGTGGAGAGGACTCCCCTGGCTTTAAGACAGTGATTGGGGTGGCTTTTCTTGTGATGTGTTGTGGTGAAATTTACGCAAGCTATGTTGAACAAATACTAATTTCACTTTGATTTGTCATGACAGATTTGTAAGAAGGTATTAATGCAACAAGCACCCCCTCCCCCTTTCTCTCTCTTTCTTAAATATATAGTTGTGTTTGCTTGATCATTGCCGATACGTTTCAAAGCAGCCCGAGCACTATCTCTCTCTCTCTCTCTCTCTCTCTCTCTCTCTCTCTCTCTCTCTCTCTCTCTCTCTCTCTCTCTCTCTCTCTCTCTCTCTCTCTCTCTCTCTCTCTCTCTCTCTCTCTCGTGTTTTAGTGTGTGAGAGTGTTCCACTGGTGTTAGGGTTAGTGTAAATTCCTTGCTTGTTTGTGGGTTGCTCTAACGATTCTCCTCTTTTGCGTCCTAGTTCGCTCTTAAACTAGGTGGTGCCCCTTGTGTAGTTGGGATTTGGCTATGGGTTTGTTGTTTTGGTTTGTGTTGTGTTGTGCCCCAGCCCCATTGAGCAGCACGGGAGCCTTGAAGGGTGTCTAGAGGTTGCTCTTCTTGTTGCCCGCCCCGGACCGCCTCACCGTCACTCCTTTAATGTGCTCGTAATCAGTTATAAAGAGGCCAACATGCTTCTTTAGTACCTGCAAATAGGGTTCTCTCTCTTCTTCTAGTAGGTCCTTAGCTAGCATCTCCTCTAAGCCTATGGCTTCTTCCTTGTTTAGAGAGTCTTGACCACCTTCTCCTTCTGGGTTTCGCAGTATTATACCCATGACTTCCAAAGAGCTAGCATCCTCCTCAGATGACTCATCCTCAGATGAAGAGCAGCTGCTTGTGCTCCATTCATCCATAGAAGTCTCCATCTCTAGGTCTTGTTGTCTACCCTGCTTCATGTCATACACAATTTTTTGTTGCTTGCCATCTACCTTATGATTTGGTCGCAACTCAAGGGAACCTGTCTCCCAATTTTGCCTAGCTTTCATAGCCATAAGCCAAGGTCCTCCAAGGATTAGCGGATAGCCCTCCCCCTTAGTTGGGATCACATAAGCATCAATTGAGATTGCCACACCAAAAGCTGAAACCTTCACTCCATTAATCTTTCCCACACAAGTCACCCTTACATTATTTGCCATCTTAGCTTGTAAGGAAGTTTGCTCGTTTACTTCCAAACCCAACCTGTGCATTAATTTCTCTGTCATAACACAAATCTCGGCTCCACCATCTACGTACACATTGGAGACTCGCCGACTCTTAATCTCTGCATCAATGACTGGCACAATATCCTTCATGCCTCTTGCACTAATAGACCCAACTGACTTTGCCTTAGCCCTCCTGGTGCTGACCATCTTAGACCAGGTTCTACGCATCTTTGGGGAAAGGTGGAGGAGTTGCTGCCATGAAATCTTTGGTCCTTGCTTACTCACATCTGCTACCAGGTCGTAAGGTATGGATCCTACCCCAAGTGGAAAGTCTTCTACTCCTATGTGCCTCCTTAACCTACTCTTCCTTTTCTTGTCTCCTATCACTTGGGAGGAACCCTCATTCCCTTTATCCGGCACTGAAGCTTCCATTTCATCAGTTCTTTGTCTCCTAACTCTCTTTATTGGCATGGCAACAGCTTCCTCCATTTTTTCTTTCCCTTTATCCTTACCATTGTCAAGACTTATGACAGAGACAGCCCTGTCCTCCCCTCCCGATGGTAGTGGAGGGATCTCTGCTGGTGCTTGTGGTGGTGGAGGAGGGGGTCTCAATATTTGGATTGGTGGAGCCACGTGTGCATTTTTTCCATTTAGTGGCCTAGCTCGAGGAGGAGTGACTTGCTGGCGAGGAGGCCGTCTTTGATTACCATTTCCTTGATAGCGTCGTGGATGGGGGCAATAATACATGCCGTGACCTACCTCTCCACAATTGTAGCAAATGTACTCACGTGCTTGCCTTTGTCCTTCTTGTCTATTTCGTTCATTTCCTGGCTAGGGAGCCCTTACACCTTGAACCAGATTGATGGACAGGCTCTCTAGTTGATTGGTGATTTGTTGAAGTAATTCTTGTTGAGAGGACTCTTGGTCTGTTGCTCCTGTCCCTGCTACTACCCTTGCCGTAGGTTGAGCTAGCGGTGGAGGCTCCATTCCCCCTTGTAGTTGAGCTTGGAATTTTAACTTCCTATCCTTCTCCCTTGCATAAGTCATAGCTTTATCAAAGGTATCTGGGAATTTACCTTTTACCTTTTCTCGAAGGATGGGGTAAAGCCCTGCCAGGAAACAGTCCTTCTTTAGGCATTCTGGCGCCCTTTCTCCTTCACCTAGTGATTCACACCATTTCTCCCACAGGTTGGAAAACTTTCCTTCATAGCTTCTATAGTCATTGGGTGATGTTTGGCGTAGCTCTAAGAGCTGTCTCCATATCTCCTCTGGAGGCTCATGGCGGCGAAATTCTTCGATGAAGGCCATCTTTAAGGACTCCCAGTCTCTTCTTTCTTCAGGTGCCAAAGTTTGATACCATAATTTTGCACCTTCCCTCAAGACCAAAGGAAAGGCCCTTAACTTAGTAGCTTCGTCATCCCTTCCCGATACCAGAAAGGCCATTTCCAAATTATCCAAAAAGTCTGGAGCAACCTCCCCAGGCTTACCATAAAAATTAGGGAAGGCCATAAGTGAGAGAGTAAACAATTACACAAACAAGTCCAATTTATTTTAAAATAGAGTATGGTAATTACAATTTGGAGCTTTAGCACAACTTAGCTCAAAATAGGATGAAGATCGACACATCAAAGGAATGGTAATAGTCTAGTAAGGGTAGAATGACAGGATGAGGAGAGTGCAAGATTTCACCAAGTCTCTCGGCTCCAAACAACAGGGCTATTCTTTGTTGATAAAAGATTTTTCTATCAATACAAATATTCACACGGATATGACGCACAAAATGGAAAGGAAACATGCGGGGATCATCATTCTCATTATTGGCATCCATACTTACACACAAGAGCCTAGCTTAGTTGCACCACCTTGGGACAAATGAGCCTGATCAGCCACAGAAGGTCAGCACCTCGGATCACTTCGACTCTTCCTGATGCATCTGTGAAGACGTAAGGCGTGATGGCAACACTTTGTACAATGCTGAGCCTTTTAGCAAGCAACAATTGGATGCTATTACCATAATCAGCATGACGAATGAAAGTGACACCATTAATGTGCAGCACATCATCAACTAAGATAGTTTCCTTAGATTGAGATAACTTCTTGAAAATTAGCAGCAAAGGTAGGGCAGGGAGGCTTTTCACCCAGTCTCCAAAGCACTTTGGACAATATCCAAAGTGATCTTCACGCGGACAGGAGGTTGGCTTGGGATTGGTGGTGTCTGGATTCACAAAGTGCACTGGGAGCACTCGCAGACGGGCGGCAATCTTGTAGGCAAGCCTTCGCCTCTTTGCTTCAGGAGGATTTAGGGGTGAGAGTCGTGGTTGCAAGCTGGAGGTTGAAGTTGGTTGCTCACTAGCCTTTTTCTTGCATGTAGTGGTCATGTAATCCCTTATTAATGAGATTAAGCCAAATGTTACCTTACGCTTGAGCACGCGCTGCGGCCTTGGGCCACTTAGGTGTAGAGGTGATCTTCCTCCTCTTAGTCGGCTCCTCAGGAAAGAGAGGTCTGGTGATGCTTTCTCTTCCCTTAATGTGTGTCACAGTACCTTCGTGTATGTTGATGTAGAATATTTCAAGCTCGTGTGCGTTGGAGGTTTCTGGAGCACTCATAGGTTGAGAGGAGAGGTATATCAAGCTCTTCTTCTTACTCTCCTTCATTGGCGACGATCACGAACAAGGCATGTAGAAGAACTTACTTCTTGAATTTCAATGACACTGCAACCTGGTAACAAGACCTCGATGAAAGCTTTTAAGGCCTCTAAAGCCTCCTCCTCTTCTGTTCTCCAATTTGCAAACTCCTCACGCCATTCGTCCATGTTGTAGATTGCACATCTTCATTGCTTGTGGACTGAAGGTCTGTGTAGCCCTCCTCCGTGGGGGCACCAAAATGATAGCGGGAAAAAGAGCAGTGCAATCGGGTGGCCTCTGTACTCGTGCACACTCCACAAACCACGCCTCATGCAAACAAGCAAAGAACAAAACAAAGGGGGAACCACCCTAAATTAAGAGGTTTAGGGACCTCACACATAGTGCACATACGCAAGTGAGACTTCTGGCATTATGATGGCATCAAAACATATGGCAAAACACATAGAAATGAAGCTTAGGGACCTTATGTAGCATATATATACACAAGACATCAGCTTAACAATACAACGGCATCTGATCATACATAACAAGAATATAGAGAAGCAAGCCAAGGATGGCATAATCCCTTGTCAAAAACAATCAACCCAGCAAGTAGGTATGATCCTACTAGCAACACATCAATACCTTAGAGAATGATGGCGAGGATGGTGGCCATGGAGCATGAGAGAAGACTCCTATTTAGGTTTTAGGGCTAGTAATGTAGCATACTAGAGGGAGAGAGAGAGAGAGAGAGTAGAGCTCCATCCATAGCTTCTCGTTGTGAGCAATGTCGCCATAGCTTCGTTGCTTGGTGAAGTGGGTGAAGTGTTGGTTTTGAGTGAGAGAAGGCCTCCTTATATAGGTTTCTAAGAGGGTTTAGTATTAGGGATAAACATGCTTAAATCCGCTGATTGGGGTTACCTTTTGCTTAGGGTGGTCAACAGATTGAGGTCACCTGATATGTCACCATCAAGATATTCTCTAGAGTGATGTGAGAGGGGAGGGTAAATGCTGATTTTTCTGATTGTGACACATGGGGATAAGGCCTTGACCAGCATTTAAGAGCAGGTAAGGTGGCTGTTGAAACTGGAGGTTCTGCACATGTCAGGGCGGGACTTGCGGGGGGGAGGTGGCAGTTGGGTCCTCCTGAATATCAAATTCTCAAAAAATCCTCAACCATGGCTTCTTTTGACATGTGTTCTTTGAAAAAATCAGCATGTCTCTTTTCAACTCAAAAGTAGTTATCCCTGTTGACTCACCTTTACCATAAGATTTTCCCCTTTTCTCCTCCTGTAACTGCATTGTTGATGCCCAATCACTGCTTCTAGTAACAGTGAACTGTTACCTACCAAATACTTATGGTGCAGTAAAAAATATTTACCATGGGTAAAAAAAGTTACTGTAGGTAAAAAGTGATTTGTATTTACCATGTAGGTGAAAAATATTTACTGTAGGTAAAAAATATTTACTGTCGGTAAAAAAGTGAAAACGGAGTATGCTGTGCTGTGAGTCCACACGAACATCCTCGTGTAAATTTCACTAGAAATTCACACCTAGAATGGGCTATTCTGTAAGATATAGGTTGTAGGCATGCATAAGAGCTCGTTCCCACGTATCTTCTGTCCATGGCACTTTTTACTCTTTGGTGCTTGTGAAGTAGATTTTTCTTCTCTTTCGAGATCCCTTGGACTAGAGTATCCTCATCTCCCCAACAACTGACTGTGCCTTTATTGCATCTTCAGAAGGGGTCCTAAAAACCATGCATCAATAGGCAATCACAAGAAGCATGAGAGAGACATAATGAAAGAGAATTAAGCATTGATTAGTGTTAATCAAGTCACATGAGGAAGGAGAAGCTCAAGGACTCCATAGCCACACACCTCAAGAGCTCTCATCAAAGAGTGCTCTTAACAAATGAGCTTGAGAACCCTAATTTCTTTTACACACTGCCTTATATATTTAGGGTAAAAATATGCAATGTCCGAGCACCCAAGGCCTTTAGGGCTCCACCACTTACTGAATCTACTACTTAGGCACACTAATTGACCTGTTCTTTGCAACTTGGAACTCCCATTGAGCCCGTGACACATTAAAATATTACAATGGCTTTGAATAAATCGAGAATTTACAATACGTGACCATTTTGGAAAACTTGAAAAATATGTAACTCCAATCTTTACTACTTCTTTGTATTCATCCTCGATGTGCCTTCGTACGTCTTCGGTCTTTAGCAGCTTCTGTTAACTGATCTGACTCAGTTAACATTCCTCCCTTTTGATTTTAGTGCCCGTCCTCGGGCACTGTTGAAAAGTGTTTGTGGAGACTGTGGAAGGTTTTGATTGGTTGTTGATGGGCTGATTTCTTCATTTGTTGTTGAATTTGTTGATGAGGTTCAATTTGCTGCAGCATCTTGATTGGTCCAAATATGTCTGATGTGAGCGATGATGTTGCATTTGTCCGTTGTAATAGCATAATGATGAGGCTGCTCTTTATTTATGAAAAGTATGTACAAGGGAAGTAGGATGATGAGGTTCTAAATTAGGGTCTAATACCTGGCTGACCAAAGGGAAAAAAGTGCCTTTGGGATACGCGCATTATTGGAGTACTTACTAAAATGAAAAATATTAATAAAGTACTGAAGGGATTATTTGCTGATAGATATGGAGTTAAAAAGGCAGCAAAGATGAGAGGGTAGCATGATGGAACATTGGTTTTCCTGTCGTACTCCACTCAAGGTGCATAGGTGGAAGCAAAAAGAGTGTCTAATGCATATGTCCAATGATGGAACATCCTATTTATGCATACAAAAAATGCATGAAAAACAATATGCTGTGCAAGAAGGGTTTTAAGGGGTTCTTTAGAAAGACGGTGTAGCTATAAAAGCATATGACATGGCTTTGCAAGCTGGCACCCCTTTAAGAATGGTTTTCATTGACGAGGATATATACTCTCATCTTACTGTGCACTGTGCGTGAGTGTTGGACTCTACGACATTCCACCAATGGTAAGTTAATAGACTTTGACTCTTATGCACATCTCATCCAGCATGAGCGTAAGTTAATATACTTTGACTCTTATGCTCATCTCATCCAACACGACTTAGATATGCTCAACTCTTCCAGCTTGAGCGTAAGCCTACTAACTACGACTGTTAGTACATAGTTTAATATGACTTGAAGCTTTGGGACTAATGCTTTGCTCATTTTACGGCTCAACAGCCCGACTTTGACTATGCCAAAGAGTGTTTTTTGCACCCTGGAGACTTGACTTTTCACATTCTTGTGATTACTACAAACATTTCTTTAGGTAAAAGCAAGCTTGAATCCTCAAAAAGAGGATTAGTGAAGGACCAAGTTGGCATTGAAGGTTTCTTTTGCCATACCTATTTTATCATCTTTGAATCTGCATTCGTGTTGGTTGGGTTGTCCTTCTTTGATTGTGAAGACTCCTTTATCTGTTTGATTCTCCAATTAGGCCTATTGTAAGAAATCTTTGATGTTGTTGTAGGCCCCTGTTCAGTGTCAGCATTTGGCTTTTGACTCAGTTCATTGGAAGACTTAGGAATCCAAATCTCTTGATGAACTTTGTATCTCCTTTGTTGAGTTTGCTTCGCTCTAGGTCTTGTTGAGTTTTTTAGATCTTCATGCAGGTTTGGTGTAGTTGCATTTGTCTTGTGGTTGACTCGTAGCCAAATCTTTGTATACCCTATGTAAATCCTTGTCGAAGAGTAACATTCTTTGAGATCCGTCTTTGTTGTGTAGACTCTTGAAAATTGTGGTAGACTTCAGCATCTTTTGATGTTGTTCTGTTATATACCTGCTTCTTAGGTATCCTAGGATATTGTCAAGGTTGAGACTCAGTGGGCCTTCTTTCTTGGGAGGGTCTTGACTTCACTTCATATGCTCCAACCTGTGGTTTTGGCACCCATATATGTGTGTTACCTCCATAGTACTCCTGTTCTTTTAAGCTCCATTGTGATGCTATCCATCCCATGTGTTTGTCTTTCTGTGTTGAATTCTTGTCTCTAATCCAAACTGGATCATTGACTTTGACTAAACTGCTCCAAACAAACACTTGCTTGAATTTCTTTTGCTTTCTTGAGTACTTTGGCTGATATATCTTTGCTTTTCTGGGTGTCTCCTTAGAGGTTTTAGTTGGGTCAGCAATTGACTTAAAATTTTGAAAGCCTGACTTGCTTGAAAAAGCTGATCCATGAGGGTTCCTTGATGTAGAGGCATATGCTGTCACACCTTTTGTGCTAATCGTGGTTGTTCCATTTTAGCTTTACCTTTGTCTGCAAGGTTTGTCTTTGATCCCTGTGACTTTTTCAACTCTAAATCTAGCATTAATGGTACATATATTTGCAGCTTGCTATCTCCTGGAAAAGAGAGTATTAGCATTGTATCTTCTTTGTAGGCCTTGTGTTGGTCTAATCACTGATGTCCAAGGATGAAATTTACACGCATTTCTTTTGAAGGCTTCACTTGAAACTTTACTTGCTCTTCATGATTCTGGATTCTAAGGGTAGCAACCATTTCTTCTTGACTTGTAGCATTACCCATGATTTCTCTATTATCTGTCTTGCATCTAATACTTGCTCCATTTACACTGCCGAGAACTGTAGCTATTCTCATTGCCGGTTCTATTGAAGATCTTTGTCTTGCTCTTGCCATGGTCTCAGCTTGATCTAGCTGTGTCTTTATGGAAGGTGGCTTGAGACTTTGTTTTCCAATCTAATTTACATCAGCTGATTCAGCTGGAAATGTCTAGATCTTTGGACTTCCTATTGCTTCCTGGTTGTCTGAAACCTCGTTCTTCTTTACTTCTGGCTTTGGTGGCATTCTCTGCTCAATAGCTATTGTGGTTTCTTTTTGTTCTGTTTGATCTGCACTTGCTATTGCCTGATTTGCTTTAAGCTCTTACAAAGTTCTGTTCGACGGAGATGAATCATCTTCAATAAGATCTGCCTTGATATAAGTCTCCATTTTCACTGTGCTTGAGGAATTTGTGCTGTCGTCTGCAGTTGACCAGTCTGGTCTTCATTATTGGTTATCTCTGAAGACTGCATCTTATTTGAACTCTGTATCTCTAGGACCTTTTGGGCCATTAGCGTTCCCATTATGATGTCGTCTGGCAAATCTTTTGATGTGATCACATGGAATTGAGATATGATGATCTGTGAACTTACTTCAAAGGTGGTGGAGATGATTCCCCAGCATTCTGCTCGTTTATCTCTAGATATGCTCACAAATTCAGAATCATCTTGCAGCTGTGGTTGGCCACATCTTTTTGAAGTGCAAAATGACATGAGGTTTTTGTCTAACTAAAAATCTAGCTTTACTTCTCTTGACAACTTTTCTTCGTATTCACCAGTAATGTTGCACTTGATCGTCTCAAGATTTCTTTCTGTATTGACTTCTTTTGCTGTGGGAGCGTCCTTTGGTTGAGCTTTATCTGCATTTTCTTTGCTTTGACCACCTACTTCAATCAATGTTGGCTCCATTAGCTGTAATATTACACTTTTTGTCTGCCTGCATCTGAGTAACTCTTGATCTTAATAGATCCACTGTACTTTCTGGTAGAATTTGTCTCTTCGGATGAGATTTTTAACACGTCGACTCTAGAAGGATTGTTCATTAATGATCATTGGACATACGACCTCCACACTGAGGTGTTGACGGATCTACACTCTGGCCATGCCTACCATGTAGGATGGATAGAGATTGTACAATCCACCTCTAGTGCCACGAGCATCGAAGATCAACAGAAAATGATCTGTAATGTTATCCATGGCATTATTCAATCAGAAAGGCAAAACCGAGGGGTAAATATACTCTCAACTGGCCCCATGAGATTTTTGGATACGAGAAAGGCTCAACAGCCTACTCTATCACAAATGGAGACTCCTCTAATGAGCCCCATGGACCCATCTTACGTCATTTCACCTGGGGTCTCTATGCAATCTGAGCCTCCGAGCGAAAACTTTAGCTTCCCTAACTTGGCTCAACCCTCTATCAAGGAAAACACAGTGCTCACTCCAGGGATAAGCCTGACAGAGAATGTACCGATGACATCTACGGTTAGCGCAGTGCCACTACCTAGTGTCGTAGTACCTAATATGGGGCCTCGACCATATGTGCCTCTAGCCCCTTATGCACACATGGCCCCCACACCTCCAATTGTACCACTTGCTTATGCTCCTCGAGTGCCGCTCCCTAGCTCTTATCGGAGTGGACCTATGCCCGGTTATGTTCCATATCCTGCATCATCCACACATATGCCAAGACCGGTACCCGTTCCTCTCCCACATATGATTCCAAGAGTACCTCCACCGGCCCTACCTCCTCACATAGGTGACTTGGCAGCGTTTGCTCAAACCATAGGTCGATCTATCGCGGAAAATATGCGTCATGCATCTGATAGAGAGCCTAGAAGTAAGGCAGTACAAATTGCCAAACTCACGCAAAAATTCAATGGGGACGAAGATGCTAGGAAACACATTGAAGTGTTTGAACAAGTATGTGATTCCTTAGGGGAACGCAACGAACTACATAAGTGCAATGCCTTAAGCTTGACATTAAGTGGGAAGGTTGGAGATTGGTATAGGACCCTAAGGGTGGACGAGAAAACAATCTACCCTACCCTTCGAAGGTTTTTTCTAAAGGAGTACATACGAGAAGGTGTGCTTTGGGGTGTAGCATCTCAGCTACAGAAGGCCGAACGTAAGGAAGGAGAGTCAGTAAGGGACTTCATTAGTCGTCTAAAGCACTTAAACTCTTGTTGCCCTGTAAATGAGCGCTTCAACAATAACCAACTGCTTGATCGATTCATTCGAGGGTTGAGGAATGAAGGAATCTATAATGGACTAGTGATTAGAGGTATCACAACCTGGGAAGATGTCACTGCCAATGCAATCCAATTAGAGGACAACTTGATGATAGCAGGCATGAGGGTGTCTACTGACACGAGATCCACTAGCTCACAAGCCATTGAGTATGAACCCATGACTGCAAAGCCCATTGCCAATGAGCCAAAGGTATTTGAGACATTCTTGACAGGCCTCACCAAGGCAATCCAAGAGTCTCTTAAGGATAATCGACCCCCTCAAAATAGTCACATGTATCCAAGAAGGGAGCAACAATGGTGTTCCATTTGCTTAGGTCCACATAGCACTAGTGAGTGCCCTACGTTTAGAGTAAAATTTAATGGAACTTGCAACGCATGTGGTAGGTATGGTCACCAAGCTAAGGATTTTTTAATGATCAAACGTATGATGGCAAATAGACCACCTGTAGCCTGGACGGATGCACCTCGAGCTCCTGTATTGATGCCTGCTCCACCTGTTGAGAAACTACCGCAACACATGGTCCCTAGATCTCAAAATGTTGTACAAGCTACACCGCTACCACCTCCTGTGCTAGGACCGCAGCCCCCGCATCCAAGAGTCGCCCCTATGAACCAAGTGGGTTGCGAGCCATCAAATGCTTATCCAGATGGCTGTGAGGAGGAAATAGACACTAGTATTGCCTACGGACTTGATACATTGGAAGAATGTCCTATATACTACATGGAAGATTGTTGGGGACAAGTCAAGCCGGTTTATCAAGCTGCTGCTCTCGCATCCAGAGGTCAAAATATCAACACCCAGGCTAGGAGGCCACCTCTTCAATGCTATGAGTGTGGTGGACCACATCGAGTAGCGGAGTGCCCTATTAGGCTGCAAAAGAATGCTGCACAGATGCAAATGAATCAAGGGAGCACGTCTGCAATGCCAATACTCACATGTAATCGTTGTGGCATAGATCGCTTGATTGCCCAATGCCCCTATAACCCAAATGCGCCTAAAATCACACCCCTGAATTTGGTCAAAATTGCTAGTGTGACATTGCCAATACCACCCGTCGCACCCGCTTATGCGATTACACGGTCCATGCTTCAAGGGCCAGGCCATATCCTCGAAGAGAGAGATACCGCGTCAGTTATCCAAGCAAAGAAAAAGAAGACACGAAGGAAGAAGTCGCAGAATATAGAAAATTCAAAGCCAAGTTCCAAAACAAACATAGGAACAGGAGATGACCCCGTGTATATGAATGACCTCGAGGATGATTCAGATTCAGTCGAGACAATGGAGACTAGAACCAATACCACAAAGGGAAAGACCGACAAAGAAAACCGTAACATTGAACCAAATGAAAACCGAATAAGAGAAAACCATAAAGAGCCTCTGAAAACACCACAAGTGTTTCCAAATCCAATCCAAGACCCCCAAGATAAACCGCAGGGGCAAAAAGGGAAGAATCGTAAAAAGAAGATTGGGACGTACCCAAACCCAGTAGACGAGATTGAGCAGGTGAAACATCTAAGAGGTTTAGTGGAGGAGACTCAAAGGAAACTAGAACCAGAACCCATGCATATCAAAATTCATGACACAGTGTTTCCTACGCAAGTTCATCCACCCCACATGAACCATAGACCGTTAGCCATATCTAGTATCATCCAAGAAGGGAGTGAGGACGGGACATCAGAAAGTGAGCATACACCCTTCTTGTTGGAAAGGATGTTTAACGAAGGAATACCTGATCCCATTGAGGAATATGAGATTCCATCCTCACCAGTTCCTAGTCAAGGACCTACACCCTGCAAAACGCCAATGAATGTTGCCAAACTAGTGGACTTCATGTCTTCTGAGGTCCGAACCACGATCATAGCAAAGCTGTATGGAGATCCTGAGTTATTCCTTGCACTTCGAGCATTCCTTAGCGGAGAGCTACGAACGGGATTACCGCAGTTTGCGCAACCAAATAGGCCTGACTCGATTATGATTGATGAGGAAAATCATGTGCAATCACTTGACTTAGATGGACACGAGTCTGTGATCGAGGTACCCATTAACGAATTAGGGCAGTATTTTGAAGGCGACGAGTCTAATGCGACCCTACCCATCACTACCAAGGGATTAACTATAAAGGGAATTCTTGATGGTGGTGCGGGAGTTAGCATCGTTACAAAAGATTGTTGGGAATCCATGGGAAAACCCCGCCTCAGTGTTACTAACATTGTGGTAAAGATGGCAAATGGTACCATAGCCAAACCTATGGGGATGCTCAAGGATCTTAAGATCAAAGTTCTAGGACACAAGGTACGACATACGTTCATTGTAATGGATTTCTCTAAACACCTTATGTCATATGAAATGATTTTAGGACGACCATTCATGAGGGAAGCACAAATGGTTCACGATTGGTCTAAAAATCATGTCTATTTGCAATTCCAAGACTCTGTCCTTAGAGTGGATTTGGTGACTGGTAAGGTACACCCCTTAGGGAGTAAAACCATTATTGATCATCGCTCTGACACCACAGTTCACTCGGCCCCACTACAATATTGTTACACTTGTAAGAAGGATACAGACATTGGCCAAGATTCTCCTTATATGGATATCCTACCTGGGATGACTGAATCGGACAATGTGGATTGGGTCCACCTAGCATCAACCATAGACACTTGGGGAAATAGGGGGACGACCTGGGTAACACCTGAGGGGGATGAAATGCCTGTACCCTTAAATATGCTACAAGCAATGCATATCGCTTCCGACAAGACTCATCCTAATGTAAGGAAGAAAACATACAAGTGGGTTCCTAAAGCTTCTTTAGTGACCATAGCTAGTGCAAAAAAACAGAAGCCTTGTAAGAAACGTACCACTCGCTCCAAGAAAAGTAAGAAAATGTTGCGATGGATCCCTAAACGACTATTGGAAGCCCAAGGATACTATGAAGGAAATGATCAAATCTGGGTGCCCAAACGTAAAGTGTACTCTTACCTGTCACCTGGCCCAAGTGAGCCCAATGCCGTAGCTCCAAAACGAATCAATGATCGTGGAAAGGAAAAAATCACAGAATGCTACACACCCGCTCCCGAGCTAGTTTGGGTACCAAAGAAAGAACGAATTGTTCCACCTAGCTCAGGAAGGGGGGAGTCCCATGAAGATTCTAGCTCCTCATGTAATACATCCATAGAGGTAAAAGCTTCTACACAGCCTCCATCTATAGTAATGGACCTCAATGAAGCTACAAAAGAATCCACACCTCCCAGTGTTCAAGAATCACCTGATGAACCACTTCAAGTTCAATCCTGGGAGAGTACCTTACCACCCTTGCAGCTTGACAAGGCACCTAGGGTAATAGAAAACTACTGGCAAAAATCCTCACCTATTACCAACTGGAACAATTGGTTTCAAAGGGTGACAAGCTCATTTCAAATGGTATGATCTACCCAAGGAAGGGGGGAGTGTTTGCTGACAGTCATCATTCATTTGTTTCCCTCTCAACCTTTTTCCCTGACCTCTCAATTCCAATCTTAGGGAATGTACATATAAAGCTTTATACTCACAAAAAAAAAAAAAAAAAAAGAGCAAGAGCAATTAGCAAACGAGTATGCACATTAAAGTCAAAACATTGACTCAGACCTACACATGTCACATCTGGTACAGTGAAACAGAAACCTATGCCATAAAACACCTTTGATCCTCATCACTTGAATGATGGAGGGTAGGTAAGATTAGTACGATAGGAGTGTTTCTGTTTTAGAGTTGAGTGATTAGCAAAGATCTCTTTTCCCACTGATGTGCCTCCTGGAGGTATTCCTTTTGTTTCCTAGTGTGTACAGGAGCGTGTTGCTATTGATAGGGTTTGGACCTTCATGGAACCTTTCTCTCGTTCACACTTCAAATCAAGCGCGACCATCAACACAAACAGGTGTTTCTTGTCCATTAGCATTGCCCTTATCTTTTGTGCATCCATGTTTGTCTGCTTTGATTGTGATTGGTAGCATAATATTCAGCGCATTGGTTAGTATCAAACATTTAATTCAATGTAGTGTTTTGTCATAGTCACTTGTTTAGGGGTAAAAATCAAGCAGTCCGACTAAGCTAGTTTGACCAAGCTAGATGTTAGAGATCTTCTCTTAATACCATGGGGAATGCCTTCCTAATAAGCAATGGTTACTTAGGTTCTTAATCCGATTTAGGCAGCATTGTGTGAAATGTACTAGGGCTTTCTAGTGGGCTTAACCCTATTGACCTTTAGCTTAAGTATTATAAAGGGAGTTTACTAATGTGATGAGCCTGGGGAGGGTAACAGTGTTATATGACCCCCCAAAGTTACAAAATTTAAATGTTGAAAATGAAAAAGCAAAAAATCAAAGTGCCACAATGTAAAATTTTAAGCTGGAAGAGAAATCTCAGCTTGATTTGGTACTTCACTCACATGTATTGCCTATGGTACTAGAGCCCTAGAGGTTCCCAGTGTGGGCGCTTTTCCTTGAAAAGCAAAAAACCCAAGGCATACAAAATAAGCACCCACTTCAAAATTGAATCAGTGTGAAAAGACTTTGGGGGGTCAAAGAAAAAGTAATCAGTCAGGCGATGATTTCATGAGAAATTCCTTTTATGGTAGCTTAACTACAAAGTCTTCTAGATATAGCCTCTAGTCAGCCCTCGAACATGAATACTTGGCTCTCGCGATTAAACAACTTAATTGACCAAAGAAAATTAAGAAGCTTACCCATGGTATTAATATTCGATCTCTAGTGCCTTTCGACCGTCATATTAGCGACCCCAGACTTGTTTAATTTTTTACCTTTACATCTGTTTATGCATTTGATTACATTGCAATTTAATGTTCATTGCTATCAAATTGTTTGAAATTCTTTTACCAATCAATGTGTCTACCTAAAACTGCATATGCTTTTTAAGAGAATGCAATTACTGTGCCAATGTTGTTTGATTTTGCAGTGACTGAAGAAGGCTAAGGACATTCATCTCAAATGCTCTTCCACCTCGACGAACCAGCTTCAACTCAATAGCTTCCGAGGACGGAATCTACATCAGGAAGGGGGGCATGTTAACCCTCACGGCACACGGACACCCTATGATCTATAAACGTTGTATTATTTAGAGTCAGGTACCGGGCTTGTCGGTCCAATAGGGAAAGGTAGAGTGATCGTCGATGAGAGGCGCACTTTAACTTGGACATTCAAGGGATTAGTTGGTTAAGCATGGGCGCCCAAGTGTGAATGGGGTGAGCTCCTATAAAAGCCAACTAAACCTAATTTTTACTCATTCTCTCATTTGTGCAATTGAAGAGTGCTCTTGCTCCATCTCCATCTTCTTCTTCTTCACCTCCTTGTGTGTGTGTGTGTGTGTGTGAGAGAGAGAGAGAGAGGGAGAGTGTGTGTGCGATCGAGCATTACGAAGGCACGACGGCGGCGAAGCGGTTGAGCGCGGCACGACTGCAGCTTCTTCTTCATCGCGGCGAGGAATCCACCACGAAGGCGAGTGTAGAGCGGTGAGTGACACACCCTTTGTTCTCTTGAGCTTGCTAGTTTAGGCTTGTTGTGTGCTTGGAGCCGTTTGTGGCTCGCACACGGTGTATTGGCAAGTCCCTTGCTTCGACAGTGCGGCAAGGAGCGCACAGTTCTCGCTTCAGCCATTACACCCCACACACGTTGCCCCAAACTACAAATCTCTCTTCTTCTCCAAATGAGGTAACCAAACCCATCCCTACATCCTTGAGTCCATCCCATTGAGTGCGATATGCACCATTGCCTCCATTTGTCTTAGCTCCCATTCTCTACGCTGCGACAAAGGACGTTGGGGCATTGGCGAGGAGTCTCATCGACTTTGCACCTTATTCCCTCATCAAGTGCAAGAGAGTGAGTACCACATACTACTTGAGTACTTATCTTTTGACCACATTAGGTCCTCTTTTCCCCATATATTTAACCATGATCTCTCTCTACATATTGATGACGGGTTGTCCACACCTCACTCTAGCCCAGTCGGAGAGCTGAAATTCTAGGGAAGAATGGCGGACAACGTTTTTTTCTTCGAAATCTCCCTCTCTTTCATCATGATCCGCACTCCCTCTCTTATTTTCCCCTCCTTTCCCTTGCCACACACACCCCTCTCTCTTCTTTTCCATTGTTTGTTTTCCTTCCACCAGCGGGCCGAGCCTGACCCCCCCATCTCTCCCCTCTTCCACTACCTCCGTTCCCCCGCCCCCCTTCCTCTCTCTCTCTCTTTCCTTTCTTGCCCTCCATTGATCTCTCGATTGTGTGTGGGAACATTGCAACATTGTGAGCAATAATAATGCACCCTTCCCTTCTCTCATACCCCACCAATGACTCCATTTAAATTCCCCCCCCTTCCTCGCTTAGAAACAGCCGAAAGCAGCCCTATACCCCCCCCCTTGCACGTCCCCTCGGACAGGCCCATAGGTGCATGTTACATGGTCTCTCTCTATCTCCCACAACCCACACTCTGACGCTCCCTCCCTCACCACCTCACACACACACGCTCTCTCGCTCTCTGCTCGTACCAAGCCCGTAGGCACATGCTACAGAACCGAAGCTCACACACACACACACTCTCACCCCTCACACCCCCCCTTCAGTGCTGCCGCCGCTCGTCACCCCCATCTCCCTGCGTAGTAAACTATATATATATATATATATATATATATATGCACCTAGTTTTTTTTTTTTTAAAACCCCCAACTCCTACTCCCGTTCACACACACTCATCCAAAAACACTATACACACACACACACACACACACACAAAACTACACATATATATACACGTACACCATACATACACCCATACATGCACACACGGATATACTCACTCACAACAAAAAAAAGAAGGAAAGGAAACTATCGGCACCAACATTAAAGAAAAGAAAAGAAAACTATCGGCACCAACATTAAGGAAAGGAAACTATCGGCACCAACATTAAGGAAAGGAAACTATCGGCACCAACATTAAAGAAAAAGGACAACTCGTGCGTCACCAACACTAAAACAAGAAGTGGTGCTAAAGGCATGCCCTGGCCAGCACCGAAAGAAGGTAACACATAACATCTCAGCTTCTCACAACAAAAACCGACTCTGGCAACACTGAAACCTCACACCGACCGCCCGAACCATCAACAAAACCCGTGTAAATACCCTAAAACCCCACTCTTCCCTAATAACCTAGCCATGGCTAGTGGATTGTAAAAAATCTCCCCATCCCACCCTTCCTCTCTCTACCTCTACCTTCTCTCTCTCTATCTCCCTCACTAGAGAGGCATCTAGGCCCTCTACAGCAACGAGAGGATATTTTCAATGACCAGTGGGTGGATAAGTACCACCTCTCAAGCCTATATAAAGAGGTCTCCACTTAGCACAAGAAAGACCATACACGACAACACACAAGGGGGAGGAGACACCCAAGAGAGAACACTCAAGTATAGGAGGAGCATAATAGCTCCATGCACTCCACATTGTAAGCACCACTAAGCACGTAGTGCACCCATGCTTTAGAGCTAATGGCATCATGTTTGGTTGCAAGCTTTGGGCATTTTAGCATTGGCAACATCACCATTTCTCCCCATGATTCACCACGCCACGTCAAGTCACTAATCACGACCACTCTATGCACATGAAGTAGTCGCTACTCTCCCACCAAGCAACATGAGCACGCTTGGATCAGAGGCATTGCTCCCAATGTTGGTGATTGACATCATCGGTGGATGCATCATCTTGCTATTTCCCCTCAACTAACCCTCCCGCTAACTCAAAACCTCGCCATGCACCATATGGGGCTCGTATTCCATGTCACATCCCTAATGCCAAGAGCCAGGTTTGTAGTCTTCAAGACCATCACTTGTAAGTATTTTCCATTGCCAATAAAGGGTGTAATGTTGTCTTGATCTTTTGAGTCCATTCTCGATTTTGGTTTCCTAGTATTATGGGATGTTTCGCTTCTTGTACATCACCCTATTCGTGCTCCATCATGTGAAATCTCTCCCACCAATTAGTGTGCCGTGTTCCGAGCTCTTCTTTTACCTCTCCTGTACACACATTAATGATCAATGATTAGGCATCTTTTCTACACGTGAACGGTTATCACACCACCATTTCATGTTGATTACCTAGAGGGCATTTCACGTTTGCTACCCTAGGCCATGTATGTTGCGTCCTAGCCGCATTTATGCTAGGTGGTGCCCCTTACTATTCATAGGATCACTCCCACCTCGAGATGATGCTTGGGGATGTTCAGGTTGTGTGTGGTGTAGAGGTCACCTCATGTGGAATGTCATTTCCGGCCATCATTTTCTTGGCACCCCCACCGCGGATCCTTTCCAGTTTACAATACTGAAACTCCTTATCTTTTGTGGATGGATGAATGGCTAGCAGGGTTCGATAATTGGACGACAGAAGAAGAAGAGCTCCAAGCACCACTAGACAAATTCCGCATCTCCATCGAAGCTTGAGTGCTAGGCGTAACGGTAATCGATCTGCAGTGGGAGAGTCAACCAACACGCCAAACCCAGTGGGTATACATCGGCTGGGTTCCAAGAAGAAGAAGGAGAAAGTCAAAACCATGTCCGCAACCTACAACCAACCCGCAACAACAAGATGGAGGGAGCTCTGCACAATAGAGAATCAACACTATTCTACTTCAAGAATCGGGTAACTCAAGCCACCGAGGTAATTATCACAGTCAGTTTCCAAGTCGCACCTGATGCTACAGCACAAATAATGGAAGCATTTGCTCATGCTCTCACTAGAGACACTAGGGATCTACTGAATTTGTTTCAGAAAAGAACACCACCCTCGGCTACAAGCTTGGACGGTGACTAAGCACCTCTAAGCTTCACATGAATCAGTACAACCTACCTCAAGAAAAATCACACATACCAACACGAGTATGCTCAATCAAGGTAATACTGGAGTTGAAGGCTCACTACCAGCACATCATCGACACCATGCTGGGTGGGGAGGGGTTTTTTGAGGTTCTAGCATCAGATCAGCCATTTG
The DNA here is from genome assembly GCF_014529385.1 of Adiantum capillus-veneris. Lineage (NCBI taxonomy): Eukaryota > Viridiplantae > Streptophyta > Polypodiopsida > Polypodiales > Pteridaceae > Adiantum > Adiantum capillus-veneris. The sequence goes on from NC_140954.1 coordinate 141,387,596, forward strand.
TCTTACCTTTGGTACAAGGCAATGTATCGTTTGAAGTTTTAATCTATGTCCTAGTATAAGAGGGTATACACGCCTCCTTGTAAAGAAAAAAAAAACTTTTTGCAAGCTAAGCAGTGTGTCTTTCTAGCTCTCTCTCAGTAATCGTGGCAAGTGTAGCATTTCCAACATTTAAAGGAAAGAAGGGGGAGGATTTGATAACAGACTTCCTAGATGACTTTGAAGTAGCATGTGTAGTGAGAAACAAAGATACGGATGAATCTCGGGTTAGAATCTTTAAGCATCTCACGAAGCTAGAAGCTAGATCGTGGTACAATGCACTTCCACAAGCAACCAAGGATGACTAGGAGCCCTTAAAAACCTCTTTTAAGAGGTGCTTTCGGGGAGGTACTACTTCAGAGAATTTGTGGGACAAGTTGAGAGACTTGAAGCAGGAGGGTCTTTTGGAATATGCCACCTATGAGTCCAAATTTGTGGATTTGTGGGAACGGTGGGTTGAGTCACTGGCAAGGGGGGAAGCTGCGCCCGATTTCCTAAAGAAAGACCAGTTCACGCATGGCTTATGGCCGCTTCTCAAGGAGAAGGTGAAGGGTAGATTCCCGACTACGTATAAGTAGCCATTGAGATTGCTCGCCTTAAGGACAAGAAGGTGCGAATGAAATCCAAAGAAACTGAGTCAACAGAAGTAGAAACATCGCGCCGACCAACAACCACGACAACCGCCATTCCACCACCACCACCGGCTCTTGGGGTAATAGATGACCAACAAGATATGTTGGCCCATATTACTGACCAACTGCAGAATTTGTATGTCCACTTGATACAGCAAGGAAGGAATCAAGAAAGAGAACAAGACCCAGGAAGAGCACGATGATAAAAACAAGGAGTATCACTGCTACAACTGTGGAGAAGATGGTCACGGTATGTACTACTGTCCCAAACCACGCCAAAACTATAATAGAGGAGGTAGGAGGAACCAATTGTCACCCCCTAGAGAAAGAACACCCCCACCTCAAGCACCAGCCCCACCAACACAAATTCTATGTCCACCCTAGGCACCATCACAAGCATCCATTCCACCTCTTCCACCAGCACCACCACCTGATCGCCCTGTAAACATCATAAGGCTAGAAGAGAAAGGAAAATCCGTAGTACTGGATCCACCCAGAGCAAAGGAGAGGACAAGAATAAAGAGAAGGTAACCTTTTTAGAACCATTTGAAGCCATGACGGTGAAAAGAGCTAGGAGGGAGAAAGCCACACAATCAGATGATGAGAGAAGGATGAGAGGAGAGACTGGCAAGAGGCCATCCTGGCCACGATGGAAATTGGGCATCGGCGACTTCCAGTTAGGGGAAAGTTCTAAACCCTATGATCTAACGTTGGATGTGGCAGAGAAAGGACCAAAGATTACATGGACACAGCTGCTACATCTCGCACCAAAGGTAAGGCAGCAATGGTCCAAAATGGTGAGTACAAGACGCTCCAAAGCAAAGGTAGCCGGAGCAATTTCGGGTTGCAACATGGACGACATCCTTTTAACTATCGACTTCAACATAAAAGGGAAGAGAATTAAGAATACCTACATTGATGGAGGTGCACAAATTTGTGTGATGAGCGAAGCTATGATGCTTGAGTTAGGGCTTGAGGTTGACAGGCCTTCTCCATGCAAGGCAAAGATGGAAAACAACACAAAGGTAAAGTGTGTAGGTGTGGTAAGTGCTGTGAAGATAAAATCTTTCAACACCGAGGTAGAGGTAGATGTTTTTGTAATGCCTACTAAGGGGGAGGGCCATCCACTAATCTTGGGAAGGCCATGGTTGATGGGCATGAGGGAAAAACAGGATTGGGGCACTGGCCTTCTATGCATGACCGGTAATAAAGGGGAGCCAATCTACTACGACATGAAGATTGGCAAGCAGAAGCAAATGAATCTAGAAACATCAGCAGATGAAACCACTAGCAAGTCATCCACTGCTGAGGAGGAGACCACATCCACCGACGAAAGTGAAAACTCCATCGATGTGATGGGCATCATCATAAAGGATCCACAAAGGGTAAGCACAATTGGTAATCCGTCACTAGAAGGGCAACGCAATGAGGAGGAGAGCAAGTCACCTGGCCTAGGAGAAGGTAGGTTGAAGGGTATGTTGTCCACGGAATTAACACTTGAGGAGAAAGATAGTTTTTTGCAAATGTTGATGGGATTTCCTGACCTATTCATTGACAACTATGAAAGAATCACAGGCATTATAGTGGTCGAACATCATATTAAGCTGAAGGAAGGGGTCAAACCAGTTGTGCAAAAGCTACGACGACTGGGGTCATACAAGAAAAGGCACTATTGGCCGAGGTAAGGAAGCTGTTGGAAGTAGGATTCATCTATCCTGTAGAAAACGGTGGGTGTCACTCGTAGTGGTGACGCCTAAAAAGAATGGTAAGTGGAGGGTCTGCATTAACTACAAACCACCAAATGTAGCTACAAAGAGAGATCACTTTCCTCTCCCTTTCTTGGATGAAATTTTGAATGAAGTAGCCGGTTTTGAATGCTACACCGTGTGTTATGGTTATTCTGGATATATTCAAATACGCATAGCCTTGGAAGACCAGTTAAAAACCACTTTTATCATGCCATGGGATTGTTATGCATATAGAGTTATGCCATTTGGTCTCACAAATGCAACTGTCACATTCCAAAGATATGTCACCTATGTTTTTCAACCGTTCTTTGGAACATCCATAAGAGTGTTCATCGATGATTTTTGTATACATAGCTCTCACATTTCACACTTAGAAAAGGTAACTAAAGGTTTGGCCAGGTTGCAAAGCCTAAGTGGGCAATTAAATGTGGATAAGTGCCACATTGGGGAGAGTAAAGTCATTTTACTAGGCCATGAAATTTCAACAAAAGGTATCAACGTCGATCCAAGTAAGGTATCTGCACTCATAGCCCTACCTTCACCAACAACCGCACGACAACTGGTCTCTTTTCTACAAAAAGTGAGGTACTTGAGTAGATTCATACATCTACTATCACAACTTGTTCTACCACTACAACAGCTCACTCAAAAATCAACTTTCATTTGGGACGAGGAAAGCGAACATCACTACAACAAGGTAAAGGAGGTCTTAGCCACCCTACCAACCATCTCACCACCTAAATGGGACAAAAATTCTATGTCACCTCAAGTGTGGGTGATGACTCATTGGGGATTGTGCTAATCCAAAAGGATACAACGACATCTTTCATGAGGCCAATCTACTTCTCTAGTCGAATGATGACAACAGCAGAGAAAGGTTTCACCCATGTGGAACACTTAGTCCTAGCTCTTAGATTTGCAACAACAAAGTTTAGATCATATTTTTTGCCTAAGCAATTTGTGATTCTAACCACGGATGAGATGTTTCCTTATGTTGTACAACACATGGATGTGTCTGCTAGGATTACTAAATGGCTAATTCGTATGCAAGAATTTGACTACACGGTACAAGTGAAAAGCACGACAAGGGCAATCTTGGGAGGACTCATGACCTACCAAGGCTTTGAGAGGAAAGAGAATCAATCTAAGAAGGAAGGAATTCGATTACCTCCAGTACCACCGATGGTAGAAGGAGCACAGTCTCTCTACTTTGATGGAGCTTACAAGCGAGCATCCGACAAGGCAGCTCTGCAGGCATAGTGGTCTTTGATGACAAAGGGGTAAAGGTATTTTTGCTTGGCCATTTGTTAGAGTCACATTCTAACAATGAAGCGGAGTATGCAGCACTAACCAAGGGTCTACAATGGTGCGTCTCGCAAGGGGTACAACGCCTTAATGTATTTGGGGATGCTCTACTTTTGGTGAGGCAAGTAAATGGAGTATGGACATGCAAGAATCCTAGCTTGAGGACTCACTTAAGTGGTGTAAAAACCTTGTTGGGTAAGTTTGAAGAAGTTCAAATACACCATATCCCAAGGGCTCAAAACCATGAAGCAGATGCTCTAGCAAGTGAAAGACTGCAGGAAGTGTTAGTTGGGGCCATAAATCTAAAGCTCCCTCTATTTCAAGGTAGTGATGCCTTACCTAACATCATGGGAATTTCCATCGGATTTAACAAAGGGACAGAAGCAATAGTTGATGCGGAAGGCCACAAGGTATCGGCTCATCAATGATGGTTTGTACTATAAGGGTAAGGACCAAATACTCAGGAAGATCCTTCTCTCTCATGAAATCATGGGAGTAATTGCTAGCTATCATGACGGGGTCTATGGTGGTCACTTTTCCCTAGACATAACAAGTAGGGAAATCTTGCAAGCCGGCTTCATATGGCCTAGCCTCAACCGAGATGTACACCACTGTGCAAGACGTGCAAGCTGTACCAAAAGGCAGGCACTAGGTCACTTATGCTTGAACCACAGACACCTATCCTTTCATATGGACCATTTGAAAAGTGGGGTATTGATGCCCTAGGACCATTTCCTAGGGCCAACTCAGGAAAATTTTACATCATCATGGGAGTCAACTATATGACTAGATAGGTGGAAGCTGCAGCCACCACTAGAATCACAACAGTAGAAGTAGATAAGTTCATCTACGAGCACATATGCTATAGGTTTGGCACACCATTAGAGATCATCTCTGATAGAGGGTCGGGTTTCAAAGGAGACTTGGTAGGAAAATTAATGCAGAAACTTGGTATTACAAGGATGCACTCTTCATCATATTACCCTCAATGTAATGGCCTAGTTGAAAAGGTGAATGGAATGGTTTCTAAAATTATTACCAAATAGGTAAACAATCATCCTGGAGACTGGGACAAGTACCTACTACCAGCTTTGTGGGCCTACAGAACCTCATTCTGTACATCCTTGTGATTCACACCATATCATCTAGTATTTGGTAAGCAAGCAGTCTTGCCCATTGAAGTACAACTACAAAGTATCAGAGTAATGGCAAGCCAACTTCAACGACCTAACCTGCATTTGAGAGATCACATCATTGACTTGGAAAGACTACAACTGGACAGAGAAGAAGCAATAAACTATTATGCAGCACAATCAGAGCACAGACGGCTTAGCTTCAACCAGCATCTGCGACAAAAAGAACTGAAGAAAGGAATGTTGGTGCTCCGCTATGACAATCGCTTCGACACGCACAAGGATAAGAAACTCCTACTCCGATGGGAAGGCCCATTCATCATCAGGAAGAAGTATGCCAATGGAAGCTACCAGCTTATGAAAGCTGATGGAAAACTTCATAAAACCAGGGTAAATGGTTGGCGGCTCAAGCCTTATTTTCTTCGATTTGACCAGACTCCACCTATGGACATTCCAGATGAGGATACACCATCAACCGCCACCTTCGACGACAATGATCAAGTAGATGAGTTAGAGGCATGAATGCCCCTAACCTAAGGGGGAGGGCTAATGATGTCGGGTTGTCCGCACTGCACTCTATCCCAGTCGGAGAGCTGAAATTCTAGGGAATGAATGGAGGACAATGTTTTTTTCTTCGAAATCTCCCTCTCTTTCATTATAATCCGCACTCCCTCTCTTATTTTCCCCTCCCTTTCCCTTGCCACACACACCCCTATCTCTCCTTTTCCCTTGTTTGTTTTCCTTCCACCAGCGGGCCGAGCTCGACCCCCCATCTCTCCCCCCTTCCACTACCTCCGTTCCCCCCGCCCCCCTTCCTCTCTCTCTCTCTTTCCTTTCTTGCCCTCGATTAATCTCTCGATTGTGTGTGGGAACATCTCCACATTGTGAGAAATAATAATGCACCCTTCACTTCTCTCATACCCCACCAATGACTTCATTTAATCCCCCCCCCCCCCCCCCCCCCCCCCCCTTAGAAACGGTCGAAAGTAGCCCTATACCCCCCCCCCCCCCCCCCCCCCCCCCCCCCCCCCCCTTCCTCGCTTAGAAACGATCAAAAGTAGCCCTATACCCCCCCCCCCCCCCCCCCCCCCCCCCCCCCCCCTGCACGTCCCCTCGGATAGGCCCGTAGGCGCATGTTACAAGGTCTCTCTCTCTGTCTCCCACAACCCACACTCGCCCACTCCCTCCCTCACCACCTCACACACACGCGCTCTCTCGCTCTCTGCTCAGACCAAGCTCATAGGCGCATGCTGCAGAATTGAAGCTCACACACACACACACTCTCACCCCTCACACCCCCCCCTTCAGCGTTGCCGCCGCTCATCACCCCCATCTCCCTGCATAGTAAAATATATATATGCATCTATTTATTTATTTTTTAACCCCACCTCCTACTCCCGTTCACACACATTCATCCAAAAACACTATATACACACACACACAAAACTATACATATACATACACGTACACCATACATACACCCATACATGCACACACGCATACGCACTCACAACCAAACAAAAAAAGAAGGAAAGGAAACTATCGACACCAACATTAAAGAAAAGAAGGAGGCCAACTCGCGCGTTGCCAACACTAAAACAAGAAGTGGTGCCAAAGGTATGCCCCGGCCAACACCGAAAGAAGGTAACACATAACATCTCGGCTTCTCACGACAAAAAAACCGACTCCGGCAACACTAAAACCTCACACCGACCGCCTGAACCATCGACAAAACCCGTGTAAATACCCTAAAACCCCACTCTTCCCTAATAACCTAGCCATGGCTAGTGGATTGTAAAAATTCTCCCCATCCCACCCTTCCTCTCTCTACCTCTACCTTCTCTCTCTCTATCTCCCTCACTAGAGAGGCATCTAGGCCCTCTACAGCAACCAGAGGATATTTTCAATGACCAGTGGAAGCCTATATAAAGAGGACTCCGCTTAGCACAAGAAAGACCATACACAACAACACACAAGGGGGAGGATACACCCAAGAGAGAACATTCAAGTATAGGAGGATCATACTAGCTCCATGCACTCCACATTGTAAGCACCACTAAGCACGTAGTGCACCCATGATTTAGAGCTAATGGAATCATGTTTGGTTGCAAGCTTTGGGCATTTTAGCATTGGCAACATCACCATTTCTCCCCATGATTCACCACGCCACGTCAAGTCACTAATCACGACCACTCTATGCACATGAATTAGTCGCTACTCTCCCACCAAGCAACATAAGCACGCTTGGATAAAAGCCATCGCTCCCAATGTTGGTGATTGAAGTCGTCGGTGGATGCATCGTCTTGCTATTTCCCCTCAACTAACCCTCCCGCTAACTCAAAACCTCGCCATGCAATATATGGAGCTCGTATTCCACGTCACATCCCTAATGCCAAGAGCCAGGTTTGTAGTCGTCAAGACCATCACTTGTAAGTATTCTCCATTGCCAAGAAAGGGTGTAATGTTGTCTTGATCTTTTGAGTCCATTCTCGATTTCGGTTTCCTAGGATTACGAGATGTTTCGCTTCTTGTACATCACCCTATTTGTGCTCCATCATGTGAAATCTCTCCCACCAGTCAATGTACCCTGTTCCAAGCTCTTCACGTACCTCTCTTGTACACACACTAATGATTAATGATTAGGCATCTTTTCTACACGTGAACGGTTATCACACCACCATTTCATGTTGATTACCTAGAGGGAATTTCACATTTGCTACCCTAGGCCATGTATGTTTGCGTCCTAGCTGCATTTATGCTAGGTGGTGCCCCTTCCTATCCATAGGATCACTCCCACCTCGAGATGATTCTTGGGGATGTTCACGCTGTGTGTGGTGTAGAGGCCACCCCATGTGGCATGTCATTTTTGGCCGTCAATTCCTTCCTCTCCCAAGCACGATGTGGACTCTCTATTGCGACGCTAATTTCAGCTATTTTTGAGCATCGAGAGTCACTTATGACCTCCACTCACACCACGTGATATGTTCATTTGGTCCCATAGGTCATATTTGACCTCAAATGAACATATCACACCACGTGATATGTTCATTTGGTCCCATAGGTCATATTTGACCTCCAATGATGATAGTAGAACTATCAATCTATCTATCTATCTCTCTTTCTCTCTATCTCTTTCGCTATCTCTATCTCTCTCTCGTTGATTCACAAAAAACACAACCATTTTTTTGACCTAGGAGATAGCAGCTCACTCTTTTGATCATAACTTCTTCATCCGAACTCCGATTTGGGTGATCTATAGCACACAACACCATCTACGCATTGATGTAAAGACAAAAAAAATTAGAGTTATGGAAGGTATTTTTGTAGCAACATTTTTGAAGTGAATAGGTTCAAGAAAGTTGACTCTCATCTCTTATTTTACATACAATGTCTTCCGGCACTTACAAGGATTCTTTTGCTTCAACAAGGTCCACAACCATTGTGGAAAATGATCCAAAATATCCTTAGTGTGGAGATAGCAACACAACCACCCAAACAAAGACATCTAAAACCATGATCATGACATACTTGGTATCATTGCAAGAGACCGTAAACAAACAAGGCAAAGACTTACGAGCACTTGCAATGGAGAATGAAACACTAAGAGTACTTGTGGTTGAGAATGAGAATCTCAAGAGGTTACTTCAGATGCAACAACACGTTGATGCAACTTGAAGAGGAAGTCAAGGAATGTAAATCTCTCTTGTAGACTTGAATGCTTTGAAGGAGCGCATGAGCAAAGTAGAGCATGACCATGTATTGAAAGAGGATAAATTTGACACCATGAGTTGGAATGTATGCGACATGAAAAGTGTATGCACAAACAAGTCTTGGGTTGATGTATGTGATAACAATGTGGTAACAATGTGATTCCTAATTCCTCACTCATGCAAGACATGGTTCAAACAAAGAATGTTGATAATGTGAATGTGGAGGAGTTGAAGGAACAGGAGTGATGTTCCAAGAACATTGTTATTCATGGAATTCCCAAAGAGAAGTTAGAGACATCATTATCAAAGATTTCTTCAAAACCCACTTTGGCATGTCCGGAGTTATGGTCTATGGAGCACATAGAGTGGGGAAGCAAGGAGTTGCTCGCTCGGGAGAACGGCCAATTGTATGCACCATGCCGGATGAGACCAAACGAAAATTTATGCTTGATAATAGTTGGATCTATTTGAGGGATACAAAATGTTTTTGATGTGAAGATCGCACTATTAAGCAACAAAATTTGTGTCGCAAGGCACATGAGGAAAAGAATAAGAAAAACAAGGAGATCTCTCACGAAGAAAATGTGTCCAAGGAGGAGGCAAGTCTCTCGAGCAAATAGGGATGCATGACCTATGAGACCGAGTTACAATTCAAAATATGCTTTTGGAATTGTAATGGATACCCATGGAATGCGGGGGTTGGCATTGATGAACTAACTAGCAAAGCCGATGTTGTACTTCTTGTTGAAACTTGGGAGCCTGATACACAAAGGATTAACTGCTTGGAGGATTACAGTGTACATTCATTGATGCGGTCAAAGAATCTCAAGCAACAAAGAGGGAAAGTAGGGGTAGCATGTATGGTTAAGAAAGGATTCGAAGATTTTGTATCAATTGTGAAAGATGACAAGTACAAACGTTATGTATGGCTAAAAATTATGACACGAAAAAGAGCACCCATTTTTGTAGCCGGTTGCTACATTCCTCATCATGATTCCCCCTTTTATGCTTGCATGGATAGAGATCAACCTTTTTTTGATTTAGAAGAGAAAATTGCCTATTTTAAAAGTGAAGGTGATGTTATTGTATTTGGGGATATGAATGCTCGCACAAAAACATTGCAACTTGATACTCAACAATTTGATATGCCATACATTTCAAGGGAATTGGAGGAAGTTCATTTGTATGATTGTACTTCAATGGATGAGAAAGAGTTACTTTTACACATTTGTAATGGTGTATCTTTGTGGATGGAACAAATGGACTTACATGTAGGAAACAATGGGGATAGTGTGATTGACTATATGCTACTCTCTGAAGCCATCATGTATCGCATAAAGAGCTTTATGTTTGACCAATGGACCCCAAAATTTGAACCTCGGACCTTATGTATTGACCTTTCATGTGAAGAAGCAACTAAGCATGATAATCTTAGCCAAAGGAAAAAGAGATTATCACTATGTATGGATTTCAAACGGGCACCAATGTACAATGAAATGGTTGAGCAAAAGTTATGGATGACAAAGTATCAATAAAGCTTTAAAGAAAGTTATTTGTTCTTGTGTTGAAGAATGCTTTTCCACCATAAAGAATCTCCATGGTATCAACAAAGATAGATCACGCAAAAGGTGGTTTGATAAAGAATGTCAAAATGCTCAAAAGTCCTTGATAAAGCTTGATGCAACTATGGACAAAGACAACTATCAAAGTCATTTGTATACATGCAAGGCATTAATTCAAAAGAAGAGAAGAAGATGGGAAGTAAAGCAGCAACTTTTTCAAGTCCAAGAAAAGGCACATGCATGTGTAAGATTTTGGAAAAACTTGAGGAGCAAGTGGGTTGAGAATTTTGGTAACTTGAGTCTTGTGGATATGTACACACATTGTAGGCAATTATATGAGCAAGCAAATGCTGAAAAAATGTCATTTTACGGTTCACTCCCATATATGTATTCTTTTTTTACTATTGAGCATGTATGTTGTGGGCTTGAAAATTTGGCCACTCGGCGAAGCACGAGATCTTCAAGGTATCAAGCTAGAGATTATCAAATGGACGAGAGATTTTACCCATGAGTGAATGTGTGATATGTTCAACCTTGCACTTCAGCATGGTATGCTTGATTGGAGTACTAATTGGGTTAAGCCTTTGCATAAAGGAGGGGATGTAAAGAAGGTAAACAACTACCAGACTATAATGATTGGATCTCTTATGGCTAATTTGTTTGGGTGCATAATGGAGATGAAATTGAGTGATTGAGCTGAAGAGAATGATAAGCGTGCAAAAATACAAGCGGGTTTTTGTAGATGCCATAGAACCATTGATCATCTTGTCACTCTTCGTGTTCTCATGGAGGAAAGTCGGTTGAAAGGCAAGCGATTGTATTGTTGTTTTGTGGACTTTAAGAAAGCCTTTGATATGATTCTACGTAACAATTTGTGGAGAAGGATGGAAGAACTACAAGTGCTAAATGAGTTTATGCTTGCAGTTTCTCGAATCTATGACAAGGTGATTTGTCAATTGCACATGGGAAGAGAAATTTTAGAAATTTTTGTAAGCACTATTGGGGTTAAACAAGGATGTCCGTTGTCACCAACTCTCTTTGGTCCCCGGGGAGGTCACCTAATAAGAATGTAACCTATCACGTGAGTTCAGCAGAAGGGTATTTAAATTTCTTGAAACTTACATAAATATATATACAAAAGGGCATTATTTTTTCAAATTTGAGAAAAACTTACAGATTTTAAAAGAAAAGGGTACATCATATTCTTAAAAAAATTCACAGATAAGGGGTTTTACAAACATGTCTTGAACGCACGTGATATGGTAGTTTTACACAAAGTGAACCCCCCGAGCTTTGGTCTATGCATCGATCCATTGGAACAAATGGTACTTGACTTTATGCAAGAAGAAGGCATTGAAGAGGTAACTATTTGCAATGCGGTAATCATGCTTTTGTTGTATGCGGATGTTGTAGTACTTCTAGTACACACTTTACCATGCTCTTTGTTGAAAGAGGAAACCGTACTCACACGTACATGCTTGAGCCTCCCCTTGTTGGCGATACGCACTATCACAGCCATTCGGATTAGCTCCCATTTCCTTCGATGCAAGACAGGGCGTTGGGGCAATGGAGAAGAGTCAAATCAATTGTGCACATTATGCTCGTTGCTGCAAGTTTGAGAGTCTGAGTACCATACACTACTAGAGTGCTCAGCTTTTGGTCACATCTGAACTTGCTTCTCTCACATTTTGAGCCATGACTTAGACCTACACACTTTCCTCTCCCAGCCACAGTGTGGGCTCTCCATTGCGAGTCTCATCACCACCATTTTGGAGCATCGAGTGTCACTCATTAGCCATACACATACTACATCACATGTAACTTTGGTGCCATAGGTCATATTTGATCGCCGAGGAAGATAATAAAATCTATCTCTCTCTCTCTCTCTCTCTCTCTCTCTCTCTCTCTCTCTCTCTCTCTCTCTCTCTCTCTCTCTCTCTCTAATGTGGTGATCATGCTTTTGCTTTATGCCAATGATGTAGTGCTATTGGCACATACTTCAGAAGATGAAAAAAAGCTTATGAGTGTCTTGGAACGCTTTTGCCTACCTAGTGAGCTGATCATGAATGGATCCAAAACCAAGTTTGTGCTTGTAAAGACCCTCAATGACAAAAATCCATGCATTGTATACAAAAATGAGTAACTTGAAGTGGTAGATAGCTTCAAGTACCTTAGCCTTGAGGTTCCATCCATAAATGGAAGGATTGCGGAATGTGTTGCTTGGAACCCGGAAAGAGGGCTTATTGTGCATTTGAGAACATGTGCAATGCTAGAGAGATCAAGTGTTGGGCTCTCAAAAAGTACCTCTTTGACACATTGGTGACACCGGTGCTTCTTTATGGAGTGGAGGTGTAGGATAATAGAATCGGGAAGTCTACTTGGAGAAAGTTTGAGAATGTCCAACAGTTCTTTTTCACCAACTTTCTCCAAGTCAAGACACAAACACTCTACATGCTCTTACTTCTTGAGTCCAAATCGTTTCCCATTGAGGTCTTGGGCATGCAACGGGTTGTGGAGTACATGCTTAAGACACAATGTAGCCCTTCGTATTGACTTCCTATAATTGCATATGAAGCAAGTCAAAAGGTCCAAAAGACATGCAAGAGCAAAATACTAAGTTTGGGATGGATGCTTGACATCATGAAATGGTTTGAAAGATGGGATGCATGTCACTTGGTCAAGGATGCCTCGATTGACTCCCAAGTTAATGAGGCCTTCTTACAATGCCAATGTATCACGGCATGGGAGAAATCCAGAGGTTCTCGCTTCAGCCATTACACCACATAGCTTGCCCCAAACTACGAATCTCTCTTCTTCTCCAAACGAGGTAACCAAACACATCCCTACATCCTTGAGCCCATCCCGTTGAGTGTGATCCCCACCATTGCCTCCATTCGTCTTAGCTCCCATTCTCTATGCTGCAAGACAGGAAGTTGGGGCACTGGCGAGGGGTCTCATTGACTTTGTACCTTATGCCCTTGTCAAGTGTGAGAGAGTGAGTACCACACACTACTTGAGTGCTCAGCTTTTGCCAAAGTTAGGTCCTCTTTTCCCCATATATTCAGCCATGAGCTCTTCCTACATACCTTCCTCTCGTATCTCTCTCTCTCTCTCTCTCTCTCTCTCTCTCTCTCTCTCTCTCTCTCTCTCTCTCTCTCTCTCTCTCTCTCTCACACACACACACACACACACACACACGATCGTTTTTTGACCTAGTAGACAACAGTTCACTCTTTTGATCATAACTTCTTCATTTGAACTGCAATTTAGGTGATCTATAGCCTCAATCAAAGAGCACAATGCCCTCTATGCATTGATGTAAAGAAAAAAAATTGAGCAATAGAAGGCTTTGCTGTTACAGCATCGCAGAATTTAAAAATTTGTCAAAACGTTGCATTTTTGCTAACTAGAAGGCAATGTCGTCGTACAAAACTCGCATGGGTGGAAAATCCACACTCGCCATGGAGAATGATGCAAAATTTTCAAGGAATTTGGATGCTAATCCAGCCACATTTTCTACAACGGAAGAAATGATCATGGCTTACTTGGTCTCATTACAAGAAACTGTCAACAAGCAAGGTGAAGAGTTGCACGCACTTGCAATGGATAATGGCACTTTAAGAGTTCTTGCTGTGGAGAATGAGCAACTCAAGAAGGTTCTTCAAATGAAACAACACGATTGATGCATCTTGAGAATGAAGTTCAAGAATGTAAGTGCTCTCTTGTTGACATGAATGTATTGAAAGAGTGCTTGAACAAAGTTGAGAGTGATCATGTATTAAAAGAGAAAACGATGGATACAATACGACATGATGTATGTGAGATGAGAAATGCATCCAAATCATGGGCTGATACATGTAAGGATAATGTGGTTTCTACATCTCCTATCATGCTGCAAGCCGTTGTCCAACCAAAGAATGTAGAGAATGTGGACACTCAAGAATTGCATGAACGGCAAAAACGCTCAAAGAGCGTTTTCATTCGTGGAATCAAGGAGAAAATCATGGAAACACCCCAATCTCTTGAGGTTTCTATTGAAGAATTTTTTGCTACGTACTTTGGCATGTTTGGAACCATGCCTTATGGTGCACATTGAGTTGGAAACTAAGAGTCCCTCGCTTGGGAGAAAGACCTATTGTATGTACCATGGCTGATGAGGTAAAGAGAAAGATCATCCTTGACAATAGTTGGATCTACCTCAAAGGAACGGGTTGTAATGTATATGAGGATTGCACTCTTATGCAACAAAATGCACGTCACAAAGCATATGAGGAAAGAAGCAACAAGAAGGTTAAGGTGTCATCTCAAGAAAAAAAGTCACTTGAGCAGGATGCAAGTCCACCCAACAAATAGGGACACGTGATCTATGAGAGCAACTCACCTTGCGAATAAGATTTTGGAATTGTAATGGGTATCCATGGAATGCGGGAATTGGCATTGATGAGCTTACCAATGACTCTGACGTGATACTTCTTGTCAAAACATGGAAGCATGATGTGCAATGAATTCATGGATTTGACAAATACGATGTGCATTCTTTGATGTGGGCCAAAAATGCAAAGCAACGTAGAGGCCAAGAAAGTGTAACATATATGATCAAAAAGGGTTTGAAAGATGTTTCCATTGTCAAAGAAGATAAGTATAAACGCTACTTATGGCTAAAATTAGTCCACCAAATGGTCAACTCATGTTTGTGACTGGTTGCTACATTCCTCACTATGACTCCAAATTTTATGCTCGCTTGGATATGGATAGAGATCAGCCCTTTGTTGAACTAGAGGAAGACATTGCTCATTACAAAGACCAGGGTGAAGTCATTGTCTTTGGATACATGAATGCTCGCACAAATACGTTAGAACACGACATACAACAAGTCGACATACCGCATGTCTCAAGAAGAATGGATGACTCATACATGTATAATCAAAGTTCTAATGATGCAAAATAATTGGTTCACTATGGAAACTCATTTCTATATATGTGCAATAGTACCGGAATGCTCATTGCAAATGGTGTATCTTTACGAAAAGGCACCAATGACTTTACATGTAGAAAGCACAATGGTCATAGCATGATTGAGTATATGTTGTTTTCAAGAGCCACTCTAGAATGCATACATTAGGAAGAGGATGGGGTCTAGGAGGGCCTCTTTATTTGCCATGAGATTATGGAGGTGATTAACATTTGGACGAATAGATACATGCCATGTGTGCAAGAATGGTGGGTGAGTAAGAGAGGTGTAAGAGTGGTCAAAGGATGCACATTTCCCACCAAAAAGGGGGAGGATAAATTTATGATTTTTGACCTTCCATAGCTCCTACATATGATCTCTAATTTGAGCGGAGATTATAGATCTAGAATCTACATGCCGAGCTCTTTCCATAAATATGTTACTTGATATACTTTTTCCCGCTAGATTTTAAATTTCATTTTGGGGGGGAAGTTGGAATTCAAATAAACTGGCCGTTTTACCTGTTTGAATTCAAAATTGTCTTTTGATTGCTTTCTTAATACTATAGGTTTAACTCCCTTAAATTGCCAAATAAAGAGGCCCTCCTAGTCTCCATTCTCTTCCTAATGACAAAGATTTACACTTGGGAAATGGAATCTGGAATTGGATCATAGGATGTTATGTATTGACATCAAGTGTGATAAAAGACCCAAGCATGTATCCTCCAATCATGATGTAAATCATTTGTACCTACATCTAGACTTCAAAGGAGCACTTATATATGATGATACAGTGGAGCAAATGTTAAGCATGATAGAGCATCAAGAGAACCCAACATTAGAATGCAAGTGGAAAGTTTTCAAAGAAGTAATCTGCTCTTGTGTGAAGGAATGATTTTCGATGAAACACATGTCTTGTAAAAGGTCTAAGAAGGGTAGCACCAAGAAGAAATGGTTTGAAGTGGAATGTAGTCAAGCTCAAAAACACTAGCTAAGTTTGGATGCAAGCAAAGACAAGTAAGTTTACTTGGAACATTCACATACACACAAACCACTTGTTCAAAAAAAGAGGAGAAGGTAGGAAGTCAAAAAAAAAACTTCTTTTAGCGCAAGAAAAAGCACATGCATGTGGCAAGTTTTGGCAAAGTCTAAAAGGCAAGCGTGTTGAGATCTTTGGTGACTTGACTCTTGATAATATGTATAACGCATTGCAAGAACCTCCCTCTTCTCTCTCCAGCTGAATTTGGACCTTCTCTCTACAGAACATGATAAAAGGCCACGATAAACACTTAGAGATTTTCATAGTGATCTCTAGCGTATGGTATGTCGGCACAACATGCGACACGCAATGCTTGACGACTATCAAAGTGGTAAAATCCAAACCACAGGAAATGGAAAGAGATCAATAAATAAGTGACCAAGGAAATGACAAAACAATATGGCCATGTGAGGATGCGGAGATAAAGAAAGGACGATGAAAGGTATCGAAGTGCCTCCACAAAGCGATCAAAGAAAATGCTGAGAGGATCTACTTGGAAGTTTATGGCCATCCACTGCACAATGTAGATTGTGCGTTATATTTTGCAAAAATGTTATATGTTCATTTTGTGCAACAGGGTCTAGTAGACTTTTCATCGAAGGAGACAATTGTTGCCACCTATGTTATCAGGAGACTTGTGTCACTTTCACCCGAGATGAGCTGGCATTGATAGCTGAAGGTGTCGACTCCAGCTCAAGAGAGAGTAAGATATTTACACAACACAGCTGGCAGAAAAGATACAAAAATAACACGGCTTTCTATAGCCACCCAAACACCCCAACCATCACAGGTCCGGATGGAGAAAAGAATTCACCGTCTAAGCCAAGATGTTCAGCATTTGCCACAACGAGTGAATTCTCCAACTGTGCAAGAGACACACATTAGTCACCTTGTCCTACATCCAGATTTGGTCCCCTTGTCTACTTCAAATGCATCTTCATCTTCCCAATGTTCAGTTTGCTACAATAAGTTTGATGGGTGGAGTGGATACTATACATTGACATGTGGTCATTATTATCACTTCGTCTATTTAATTTGTCCAATGCAAAATAGTAGCCAATGCACAATATGTTCACAAGATATTCGACAAGAATATTGGCATTGAAAATGATATAAATTCAAGCAAGCCCGCCAAGATACCCCTAGCACAATTAGAAATCTATTTGGTGACCAAGATGCTGATTCAGAGCATAACAATTGAGATCGACAAACTATGTATAACTGCTGTATATGATCAAAATACATCGAATACAAGCTCTTTCAAAATGGTTTTGGACACAATCTTCATTCTACTCTCAAGATATACTAAATCTATGAAGTTGTTATCTGGTTCCAAATCTAAGTGTTGTGGGTATTCTTGTAATTCAACTTCCACATCTATTGTCAAATTCTCTTCTATTTTGTCTACAGTGCATTGAGATACACCAACATTGAATTCTTCTTTGTCTTCATTTTGACAATTATACAACCAGGTTGGCATTTTCTCCTCATAGCCAACACTTTCAATGTCCTTCAGCACCAAGTTTAAGCTGTGTGTATTACATCCATTGGCAAAAATGTGTGGAAAGAACTTCTTTATTAATTTTCTAGCATTTTTACAGTTTTTTGTGTTGTCCATGACTACTTGAACGACATGTTCAGCTCCAATTTCTTTAATTACATTAATCAAGACATCAAAAATATTTTTTTCACTTTTAATTGCACCAAAAATGTCTCCCTTATGAATGTTTCTTCCCTTGGACAAACCAGCATTACATTGATCAGTGGTCTTCTTTGAACATTTGACCAACCATCACTCACAATTGTGCATCCTGAAAGCAAAATATTTCCAAATATTATTTTGGCAACACATTCTTTGACTTCTATCTGTAACATTTGTCCAAGAGAACATTTTGTATCATGTGATAAGAAGGAGCTGAAAATCCTAAGCCAAACTCGCCGATTCTCTTCCAAGCGGCCTTCCAATGATTGTTGTCTACCATGACCAGAGCACTTCTAGTAAACAAAATTTCTTTGGCGAGTGCAGTTTAGGCTTCATCTAGAGATTGTATCTGAAAACTTTGATTTAATGATTTTTTACCAAGTCCACCTTCATTGTGGCACTTAAAAGAAACACTGCTTGACATTTCTTCTCCCTGTGTAGGCTGTTCTCCAAGGTTAGTTGGTGTCACCACAGGATTAGCAGAGTTAATATTTGGCTCTCGCTGCTCTTGACTTGTAACCATAATATAGCTATATATCTATTCTCTCTTTCCACCCTTATTGGCAAGCTCTTCTCTCAAATGCTTTGCAATTGCAGGTGCTTGAGGATGTTCACATTTCTTACAACTCTTTTTAATGCTACCCAAAAAATGGTCCCTAATACGTGGTCACTGCCTGACTTTGTTGTGAAGAAAAATTTACGATGCCACTCCATATATCGACCGCATATGTTATGAGAATAATCCCACTCTTTGCCATTAGCTTTTTTATTCTTTGGCTTCTTTGTACCACTTATGCCGACATTTTGCTCCGTTTCTTTTAATTTAAAATTAAAGACATAAGAAGTAGATGTTCAGATTTTTTTTTAATCTTCTTTTCAATATATATTAAAAAACCAATCACTAAGAAAGTAATCAAATATGCACAATATGAGATTTGCAATGCAATCTAGTCAATCCACATATCGATCACCTATGTTGTGAGAGCAAACATACACATTGCAATGCACTCTTTGCACGACATTATAAATACAACAATGCTATGAATTTCTCAATGCAGTTATTATTATGATGGCTATTTATACATCCTCTTCGATTTCCAAACAATAAGACACATATAATTTTAAATGCTACAAAGAATAATCAACTTCTGCACTGAAACAATGTCAATTATTTGCAAAAATACAAAAAAGAAATAATATCTATGAGTGGTTATGTCATGCACTAACAATATCCATAATACATAATGCACTCTCTATATAAACCAATGCATGAAATAACACAAATAAATCTTCAATACAATCACACAATTGAGGACTACTTGTATTCAGTCAAGGATTGTAGCCCCCTTATACACCCAATTCAATATATAGAATCTATTTTTACCCAATTAAGGATTATAGCTCTTATATTGTGTAGTGACAATTTATATCAACTCAAATCAATGATGGTGAAAAATGGAAAACTTCAAGGATATTTATATGCCCAATACACTAGTCGAGGATATTCGACCCTTGACTATCGACCCGTCATTTGCATGTCTCATCTTCTAAAACCAATGCGGCCCTCATATGGACCAATGGCTTTGTCACAATGAGCATGACTCTACAAATTCACAATTGTTTTGGTTTTGTACCTTTATGTTCGGTGAAGGATTTAAATATTTTTAGAAGTGGTTACCAAATTAAGAATCACGTTCGCCCAAAAAAAGGACTTGTGATTCTGTAACCTTAGGTCAATTCACAAGGAGATGGTTGTACCCGCACTCGGATACACTCCCCAGAGATTTGCCTAGTCAAAGCATCATGGTAAGCACAAGGTTTACTTTATATAATTATGCCTACGAGATTTTTTATTTTCTAGATAGGCCCGCCAGGCTATTTCGGGCCCGTCGAAAGAATAAAAAATCCTGACGGGCCTTGAGGGAATATGCTTTTACCAGGTGGGCTAACGGGCTCTATGGGTTTTTGCAGGTCATCATGTCAAAGTCACATTAACAATTAACATGATCACGTCTTTTTCTTGTGTAATTACTAGAGTTATTAATGTAATCACATGATTGTGATCACGTCAGTGAAATCCCTGGCTAGTACCACAATTACATGGTGCCATGCCTTTACTGATCCGTTGTTGTTGTTGTTTTTTGTTTTTGCATGCCCTCCCACCTTCATCGATAACAAACCATTGGGGAGAATTTTCAAGCGAGGCCAAAATGGTGCTCCCATAAACTCAAGCACTTATTTTATGGTTTTTCCAAAGCCCCTGACTCTCCACAATGCTCCAAACCCAGGGAGGTCACCTAATAAAAATGTAACCTATCACGTGAGTTCAACAGAAGGGTATTTAAAGTTCTTGAAACATACAGAAATATATAATACAGAAGGGCATTATTTTTCCAATTTTAAAAAAACTTACAGATTTTAAAAGAAAAGGGTACATTATATTCCTAACAAAATTCACAGATAAGGGGTTTTACAAACATGTCTTGAACGCACGTGATATGGTAGTTTTACACATAGTGAACCCCTCGAGGCTCCAAAGCAATGTGCTATAAGTGAGGAGTGGTATCTTTGTACTTGGCACAAGGGAAATGGAGTTTGTCTTTGGTCATGCTCGCCCTTCGGACCATTTGGAGGACCATATCCATCCCAATCGCCCTTCACACACATGAAAGAGAGAGACATTAATTCAAAGTTTTAAATAATACAAATGTCCTAAAAAATAAATAGTAAACAAGTTAGAATAAAGCTAAAATATGACAAGTGAAAGAAAAAACTAAAGGATTAAATAAAAAACAATTTATAAGTGTGAACAACAACAAAAAAATATTAAAAAATAAAAAAGGCTAAAAATGGTACTAGAGGTAATGTAACATTGAGTGGTGCTTTTTTGTATGTTTTGAAAATTTTGGTGAAGATAATATGCATTATGTTTTTTGCAATCTTAAGCACAAAAATGATTGTTTTATCCCACGATTATCCAAAAATGCATTAAACTTATGAGACATATACTCCCCCCCTTGATCTGAATAGAGGATTTCCATAGTACATTTAGAGACATTTTCAGCCATAGCCATAAATTTCTTGAAGCACAAAAACACTTTGGAATTAGCTTTAAGTGGATACACACATGCATGCTTAGAGTAATCACCAATGATAGTCACAAAGTATAGGCAATTGCCTAAGGACGGAGATTGCATAGGCACAAAAACATCACTATGCACAAGTTGTGTTGGAAATAGGGTTGCACACAACTTGGAGAAGACGAAGAAGCTCAAGGCACACAACAGAGAGTAGTATTACTTAGTGTGCAATGGAAAGGTAAGCTAGACCTAGAGTGATGGGTGTATATACAATGCACGAGGAAAAAACTTCCTACTGAGCGAAAAAATTCCCTAACGGTCCTAAGTGTGCTCACACACATCACCATCACATATGTATGGTAACAAATCCCCTCTAGGGGTGATGTGGTGAACGAGAGCTAGCACATAGAGTATACGAAAGTGCCATGCCCTAAGGACATGATCAGTCCACATAGGGAAGTAAGCCCAAATCTTTGAACTTCTCATGAGACAATGCCTTTGTAAAAAGATTTGCAAGGTTTTTCTGTGTTGGCCCATTAGTCAAGTTGATCTCTCCTACTAGGAGTCTCTTTCGAACATAGTGGTAATGCACCTCAATGTGTTTTATGCAAGAATGAAAAACTAGGTTACTCGCAACTGCTAATGTGTTTGAGCTATCACTGTAGATGATGTTGGTTGTGTCTTGTCCAACACCCAAATCAACCATAAGATGTCTGAGCCATACACACTCAATCGTAGCTGTGTGAAGGCTTATACCCTGTATTGAGCCTCACAACTGGAAGTGGCCATGGTAGGTTGCTTCTTGCTCAACCATGTTATGCATGAACTGCAGAGCATGAAACAAAAACCACTCGTAGACACTCGTGTTTCATAACAACCAACCCAATCTGAGTCCAAAAAAGCATGTAAATTTGGCAAAAATGATTTTCCCTTGGGATAAAACAACCCAAGATATAAAATTCCACTCAAGTAGCAAAAGATCCACTTAACGACTTGCCAATGCCTAGACCCTGGGCTATGCATAAATCTATTGATCTGTGAGACTAAAAACTGAATATCCGGCATCCAATTACATTTTGGTAAAGAGTGACATTGTCAGGATCACCAGCATTATGAAGACTCAACTTTGAACCTGTTTTAATGGGAGTTGCAATAGGTTTGCAGTCCTCAAGTCCAAACTTTCATAGCAATGTATCTATGTAACTTGTTTGACACAAGGCAATACCACCGTCACTGCTTAAATTGTATGCCCAAGTAATGATGCAAAAACCCAAATCTTTCATCTTGAAAGTAGCATTCAAAGCAACCTTAAATTCAGCAATATATGTCTCGTTAAGTCAAGTGATCAGCAAATCATTAACATAAAGAATAATGACAAGAAGAACATCACCCTCACGTTTTACATACAAAGTTCTTGTTGGACTGTTACAAAATCCTCGTTTGACCAAATGAGTGTTATCTTCTCATACCAAGCATGAAGAGAGTGCTTCAACCCATACAAGGCTTTCTTACATTCGCACACATTATCCTCTTGTCCTTTTTTGAAAAAACCACGAGGCTATGTAACATAAACTTCCTCAAACATGTCACCATTCATCATATGGCTTACATTTCAAATTGTAAACCCACTTTGTATCAATGCCATTTTTGCAAGGAGGCAATTCACAGAAATTCCATGTGTCATTCTATAAGTGCATCATATTTTGATTGCATAGCAACCATCCCGTTTTCAAAATTATGTGCTTCATCAAAAGACAGAGGTTCATCTACATCACACAACCTAGAAATAGCCAAAGCATAACAATGCATAAGATGCATGGTCAGAACTTGAACGAGTATGACTAGGCAAAGGTGCATCCAATTTTACTGGCATGCAAAGAATGCACTAGCCATTTTGGCATACCTCTAGCGTGCTCATTCTTAGCCCTTTCCACATCATGTACATATGCATCACAAATAAGCTGATCCATAGCATTTTTTAAAAGCACCAAAAGCTATACATTTGTCTCATTAGAATTTCCATTCACGTTTCCACCACTAAAAAGAGGCAACAAACTATCATAAATATCTTGTGAGCTTACATTGATGTCTCTAGTACATTATAACAAAGACTAAACAAAATCTTCCACAAACACAACATCGCGTGAAACCAAGATATGATTTTTTTGTGGATGGTATAACCTATAACCTTTGCTTTCAATATTGCAAACCAAAAAAGATTTATTGCATTTGACAGCCTTATCATCCAATTTTTGTGATGCATTTGTGGCACCAAATCATGATCCAAACACCCAAAAACACGCATGTATCAATATAAGGCTTTCTATCATGCCATGCTTCATATGGATTCATAGACTGCAAAGCTTTCATAGGACACCTATTGATTACTAGACATAAGTAGCACACATGATGGCCTCAAGCCGAAACAAATGTGATAAAGTTTTAGTTTGACTGTACACTGTGCCATTTTTGTAAGAGGCTTGATTTTCCTTTTGGAAACACCATTTTCCTAAGGTGTATATGTATATGGCACTATACATTGAACACCATATTGGTGAGTTTGGGAATTTCCCAATTCTCACTTTCAAAATAAGCTTCAGATTAGATCACATGGCCAAATCTTAGCCAAAGTTTTGAGACATGGCTCGAAAGACCTTTTCAAGTACTACCTTGTGGAAATGTTTGGTCTTAACAATTGGAATGGGCCTCTCATTCATTGTTCCCTATACAACTATTGTAGTAATTGAGCTTAGTAATTACTAGCTCTTATACTAATTTTTTATTAGGGTCTATTTCCATTGTTCAGATTTTCTTCCTCCTTTCTTTGAATTTTGGAATATTTCCAGAATTTTACGTATGTTGCTGAAAATGATTGATATCCTCAGGGAAGTGGTCTGAATCCACCCACTTTTCTTTCAGCTCGCTCTTTTGCAACAAATCACAAGCTACTCCGGGTGCACCATACTTCTTGCTAGACTAGGTTGGCCTCTTAGCTCTCGATGATTGTGCACTCGTTTGCATATACGGACCCTCTCTAAGGTGTCAGCGTTTCCTTTTATCTGGAGCCTTCTTTCTCGTGGGCTTTGAAATGGACTGAGGTGGAGCTTGAATTGCTAGAGGTTGACCGATACCTTGAGCACGTCAACATTCTACATGTAGTGAAGCAAGATAGAATTCCTTTGATCTATCATCATCTCCATTTTGTATGGCTTCAGAGCATTCCAGGTCTTTGCATCAGTATCATACAAGGTACGCCTTCCCCTAGTTAGTGTGCCTCTGAGGTTATGTGAAATTATCCCTCTGGTAATGGTTGATTTTCTTTAATCCTTGCCTTAAACAACACCTCAGACATCTCTTTCAATTGTGGATCTAATGCTACTTTAGGCACCATTTGGGATTTTGGAAGCTTCAAATGATGGAGGAGATCGTTGGTTAGTCTAATCAACTACCTGATTTGGTCTCTCTACTAATTCATTCTCTCTCTAAAGTGATGTAAATCCTCTTTTAACTCAGTCACAATGGATTTTTGTTTAGTGTCATTAAGAACATTCTTCCAGGAAACCCAGTCTTCTTTGCTATGCTCATACCACTCTCTTAGTTGATCCACTACCTTCAAGTACTTCTATTGATCAAGTGGCTCATTGTACTTCAAATAGAGATCAGGGAAGAATTGTGGAAACTCTATATCCTTCATTGGAAAAGCATACAACAGAGTAGGTGAATTAGGAACAAACTCAAAAAAAATCATAACAATACGACTCTCATGTAGCATCATTTTCCTAAAAATTCAAATCAGGTGAAAGAGAATCTTCAAAGTCGTTGCCCGTTCACTTCGCATCATTTTGGTTTTGTTTTCTAGCAATGTCTTGACTTTTTGATCCAAACATTTCTAGCAGTCTGTAACTTGACTAGCACAGCTTTCATGCAGCTATATGATGTTCGATAATCAAGTAGGAACTCAAGTTGCAATGCTAAACTTTGTAAATTCATTGTGGAAGCTAGTTCAACTGCAACATCATCAAGAGAAATCACATATTCTAGAACTCTCTCCATCAAAAACTAAATAGCACTTGGATGAGGAGACAATTTGCAAGTTTTTTTTTTGTGTGGTAGCTGATCATTTTTCATTGTTGCACCATCCTTCTGGCTCCAACATATAGCATCTAAAAATGTTCTAAATCTCAATAAGTAGTCTTATCATACAAGAGATCAATTTATTAGCGATGCCAAGGACGTCAATATATGCTTTTCTAAAACTTGAAGGAGACTCAATTCTTTTTAAAATCAAACTATAAAATATCAACGTTTATTTTGATGCATATAACATCGTAAATATTGATGTGTATACGGATGCCAACCTGTAAAGCAAAACTCGTGGGCTCATTTCCACATTTTTTTCCCATTTTTTTCCTTCTTATCCTTGCTTATGTGTTGTGTTTCTCCTACATACCTATAGATCTACCATGTTGGGCCTCACCTGGCTTTGGATTTGCACTCACACACCCTCCTGCAACAAAATGGTATGCTTTTTTTGAAATTTATGTTAGATTGATTGTGTATTTATGTGTGTGTGTAACGTTGTGTGTGTGTGTGTGTGTGTGTGTGTGTGTGTGTGTGTGTGTGTGTGTGTGTGTGTGTGTGTGTGTGTGTGTGTGTGTGTGTGTGTGTGTGTGTGTGTGTGTGTGTGTGTGTGTGTGTGTGTTTTCTTGCAAATTTTGTGTCAATCCCCCAAGCTCTTTGTGCTCACATTGGCCAAATTTGAGTGCTC
This sequence comes from Adiantum capillus-veneris, assembly GCF_014529385.1. NCBI lineage: Eukaryota > Viridiplantae > Streptophyta > Polypodiopsida > Polypodiales > Pteridaceae > Adiantum > Adiantum capillus-veneris. The sequence goes on from NC_140954.1 coordinate 141,413,261, forward strand.
TTTCTCTTTTTTTTTCCTACACACACACACACATAATCACACGCACATGCACAAAAACACAAATATAAAAATACACACATATGTACATTTACACATACTTATATACACCATGCACACACACACATTTTCAAATAAAATACTAAAACAAATTTAAAAAATTAAATTAAATTCACCATTTTCTAATTTTGACATAAATGTTACTATAAACAAACTGATGTATTGAAGTTTGTTTATCATAAATATTTAATCAAAAAAAGAAAATTTGTTTAGTTATTTTGGTTTAGATTAATTTATAATTGATTATAAATAATTATTTATATTTATCTTTATTTATAATTAATTATTTTATATTTATGCAATTGAATTTTAATTTTATGTGGTACTTTTAAGTTGTGACTTGCCGTAGGTCAAATTGTTAATTATGTCAGAGACTTATGGTTGCCAACTGCAAAGTGGTTGTAAATGTTAGTAGAATGCTTTAGGTTAGAGACCAACATAGTTTTAGGTTATAGTGTTAGGGGCTAATTTGATCATCTTCATCCGTTCAAAACTTGTCGCTTAGGTTATATTATTAGGGCTTTGCTGTCTTAATCCATTTAGCACTTGATGTTTAGGTTAGATTATTGGGGTTTGACCATCTTATAGTTTGGTTGTTAGGAATTGGCCATGTAAATTTGGATAAATTTGGCCACTCTAAATTGGCTTTTGGCTACATTTTTTGTCTATTTCAATCCATTAAGGGCTAGCAATTTAGGGTTAGCGGCTCTTGGTTTGTCCGCTAATAGTTGGCAGTTCGTGTTTGATTGCTTAGGATTTGCAGTGTAAATCCATTTAAGTTTGGCCACTTTAAATCGGGTTAGGGTGGCGTTTGGCCATTTCAATTAGCTTAGGGCTAGCCGCTTAGGGCTTGTTTCTTAGGGTTAGTGGCTTTTGGTTTGGCCACTAGAAGTTGTCCTTATCAAGGCACTTAGGGTTGGCCATGTAAAGACGCTCAAAACCGACTTAGGATCTCTTTAGTTTGGCCATTTCAATCCGTTTAGATATAACAACTTGGAGTTAGCAGCTTATGGTTTGGCCATTTCAATTCGCTTAGGGTTGGTCGTGTAAAGGCGCTTATGGTTGGCTGATTTAAACTGACTTAGGGTTGTATAGATTTGTCCATTTCAGTATGCTTAGGGCTAGCTGCTTAGGGTTATCTGCTTTACTTTTCACGCTAATAGTTGGTCATGTTTAACCGCTTAGGGTTGGCCATGTTTGGTTGCTTAGGGTTGGACGCTTAAGGTTAGCCACTCTAAATCATCTTAGGGTTGCATTAGTTTAGCCATTTTAATCTGCTTAGGGCTAGGCGCTTAGGGATAGTATCTTATGGTTTTCGTTCTTCTTGGTTTGTCTATCTCAATCCGCTTAGGGCTAGCCACTTAGGGTTAGCGGCTGTTAATTTGGTCGCTCTAAATTGGCTTAGGGTCGCATTAGTTTAGCCATTTCCATCTGCTTAGGGTTAGTCGCTTAGGGTTAGTGGCTTATGGTTTCAATTCTTCTTGGTTGGTATGTTTTAGTTCGCTTAGGGCTAGCTGTTTAGAGCTACTAGCTTTTGGTTCGGCCGCTAGGAATTGGCCTTGTAAAGGTTCTTAGGGTTGGTCATGTAAAAACACTCTAAATGGACTTAAGATTGCTTTTGGTAATTTGGCATGTTTATTCTACTTAGATCTAACTACTTGGAGTTAGCAGTTTATGGTTTGGCCATTTTTGTTTGCTTAGTGTTGGTCCTGTAAAGGAGCTTATGGTTGGCCAATCTAAGCTGACTTAGGGTCCTATAGATTTATCCATTTCAATTCACTTAGTGCGAGCCACTTAGGGTTAGTGTCTTTTAGTTTGGTGCATTACTAGTTGGTCGTGTTTAGCCGCATATGATTAGTCGTGTTTGGCTATTTAGGATTGGTGGCTTAAGGTTAGCCGCTCTAAATTGACTTAGGGTTTCATTAGTTTAACCATTTCAATCCCCTTAGGGATGAAAACTTATGGCTTCATTTTTTTTTGGTTTGGCTCTTTCAATTTGTTTAGGGGTGTATGCATGATAAGGTGTACACACTTTCAACAGTTTCCCCCACCAAGACAGCCAAGAAACAGCCTCTTTTTTGCCATTCCTACGTACATTTGACTTGCTTGCACTTACTTTGAAGAGGCAAGATTTGGTAGACATACAAAACACATAGTTGCAAACACAATGGAAAGCTCTAATCTTCATTTTTTCACATCTAAATGGTAATTTTATTCTGCAAGGACTAATCTGGTTCAACTTGTCACACCTTGTCACAACATTGTGACCTTGATGAAGAAATACTTATATCTTTTTATGGGCTTTTTTTCTTTACTTACCCTCTTGCACATGAAATGTTCACTTGGCAAGCAATTTAACTTGATTTATTGATAATTTTTTGGATCTTTTCATAATTAATATTCATTTTTATTTGTTACAATTTCTATTTATAAAAACCTATTTTTTTAACACCATATATCCAATGATGTAGAACTTATTTTTCAAGATCCAACGGTCATTTGATTTGGCTAGTCCACCTCATACAACGAGGCCGTCACCTCACCAAAGTTCCATGTCATCACCCCATCTCACCTTCCACATCACCACAGTCAACACTTTGACCATAGCACTTGGCTTGCCATGTCACTCTAATTGCCAACTCATCCACCACCCTCCACTACCACCTTGCATGCCACTTCACCTTTATTTCCATGTCATCCACCACCTCACATGCCACGTGTAAGTATTTCTTGCATGGCTTGCCACATCACTTGCCACCTCATGAGCCACCAAGCATGCTACATCGCCACCTTGTCAACTCATCACGTCCTTTTTTGCCACCTAATCATTATATGTCACCATTTTGACACATCATCTTATGACATGGCAAATGAGGGGATCCCATCCACCACCTCATCTTTCCACCCATGCATTCCATGTCATCAATCATCCACATCAGCTTACCACATGGATGACCTCATTCATGCATGGCCACCTTAATATCCATGTCATTTTTTATTTTTATTTTAAAATAATGTAAATAAATTAAAAGTCAAGATATCTCAGCCTAATTTTTTACGTGGTAATTTAAGCAGAAAAAGTATATATTTTTATGTAATTTTTCTTTTTAAAAGTGTAAATTAATAATAAAATTGTATTTATTTGAAATATCATTAGATCACAAAAAGAAAGATTTTTTAAAATTAGCTTTTGGTTTACTTATGCACATGGGTTCAAGACCTTCCGTATCGATACAAGCCGCACGTAGATCGCAATGGAAAAAACGTCCATCGTGCTCCTTGATCACACCACGGCCTGGGAGAGAGCTTACCGTAGTCGGTGTCTCAACCCTGGACACGGTCCGCCATCACTCATTGCCTATCGAGCCCCATCGGCCACCCCGAGCGTGTTGAGCCCTGCTAGACCTAAAAACGGCCCAAAAGTAGCCAAGCCCGTCGGTGGAAGGTAGCCTTGGCACTCGCCCCGGGGGGGGGGGGGGTTTATATCCCAACGTCACAAGAGGGGTGTGGGGAACTCGTCGCCTCACCTCACCCGTCCTTCATGCCGCGGTCTGCTCCGTTCCTATCTCAACCGAGCACCACTATCTTATAGTTGTACACAATCCAGCACGGGCCGACAAACCCCCCAAGAACCAAGACCCACGGGCCGGCAAACGGGGGAAACCCCCTTGTTCAGGGAAGGCCGTAAGAGAAGGTTTCCACAAGACAAATTGTGATGTCCATGAAACTTTGCAAGGGTGGGGATTTAAGTGCTTTCCCTACCCCTACAATGTTTCATGGCCATCCGCTCCCATCTCCTCGGTCTAGGGTGGCACAATCGCCTTTTTTGTTTTGGCTTCGCTAACGGCCAAATGGTCAAAATTGATGATTCTGCCACAGTAAACCGTCGAGATGGATTGTGTTGCCCATGAAATTTGCAGGGGCAGGTATTTAAGTTCTTTTCCTACATTTGAAAATTTTCATGGCCATCCGCTCCCGTCTCGTCGGTCTAGGGTGGCAAAATTGCCATTTTTTTCATTTTGGCTTCACTAAGGGCCCAATGTTAAAAAAACTAGCGATTGTGCCATCGTAGCCCGTCGAGACGGATTGCGATGCCCATGAAACTTTGCAGTGTGGATATTTAGGTGCTTTCCTAGTCCTTGCAATGTTTCATGGCCATCCACTCCCGTCTCATTTGTCTAGGGTGGCACAATCGCCAATTTTTTTGTTTTGGCTTCACTAAGGGCCCAATGGTCAAAAACTGGCGATTGTGCCACTATAGCCCGTCGAGACGGATTGCGATGCCCATGAAACTTTGCAAAGGTGGGGATTTAGGTTTTTTTCCAGCCCCTGAAAAGTTTCATGACCATCCACTCCCAACTCGTCGGTCTAGGGTGGCACAATCGCCAATTTTTTCGTTTTGGCTTCGCTAAGGGCCCAATGGTCAAAAATTGGCGATTGTGCCACCGTAGACCGTCAAGATTGATTGCGATGCCCATGAAACTTTGCAAGGGTGGGGACCTAGGTGTTTCCTTGCCCCTCCAATGTTTCATGGCCATCCACTCTTGTCTCGTCCGTCTAGGGTGGCACAATCGCCAATTTTTTTGTTTTGGCTTCACTAAGGGGCGATTATGCCATCGTAGACCACCGAGACAGATTGCGATGCCCTTTACAGGGGTAGGGATTTAGGTCTTTCCATACCCTTGCAATGTTTCATGGCCATACACTCCCATCTTGTCCATCAAGGGTGGCACAATCACCAATTTTTTCGTTCTGGCTTAGCTAAGGGCCCAATGGTCAAAAACTGGCGATTGTGCCACAGTAGACTATCGAGATGAATTGCGTTTCCCATGAAACTGTACAGGGGCAAGTATTTAAGTGCTTTCCTTACCTCTACAATATTTCATGGCCACCCGCTCCCGTTCGTCGGTCTAGGGTTGCACAATCGCCAATTTTTTTCGTTTTGGCTTCGCTAAGGGCCCAATGGTCAAACACCATAGCCCGTCGAGATGGATTGCGATTCCCATGAAACTTCACAGGGGCAGGGATCTAGGTGCTTTACCTAGCCCTACAAAGTTTCATGTCCATCCTCTCCCATCTCATCCGTCTAGGGTGGCAAAATCGTTATTTTTTTTGTTTTGACTTCGCTAAGGGTCCAATGGTAAAAAAACTGGTGATTGTGCCACCGTAGACCGTTGAGACGAATTGTGATGCCCATGAAACTTTACAAGAGTGGGTATTTAGGTGCTTTCCTTGCCCTTGCAATTTTTCATGGCCATCCGCTCTCATATCGTCGGTCTAGGGTGACACAATCACCATTTTTTTTTTTTGTTTTGGTTTAAGGATCCAATGGTAAAAATCTGGCGGTTGTGCCACTGTAGCCCATCGAGACGGCTATGTTGCCCATGAAACTTTTCACGGGTGGGGATTTATGTGCTTTTCCATACCCCTGCAATGTTTCATGGCCATCCGTTCACGTCTCGTAAGTCTAGCGTGGCACAATCGCCAATTTTTTTGTTTTGGCTTCGCTAAGGGCCAATGGTCCAAAACTGGCGATTGTGCCATTGTAGCCCAAGGAGACGGATTGTGATGCCCATTAAAATTTTCAAGGAAGGGGATTAAAGAACTTTACATGCCCCTGCTCCCATCTCGTTGGTCTAGGGTGTCACAATCGCCAATTAAAAGTTTTGGGTTCGCTAAGGGCCCAATGGTCAAAAACTGGCGATTGTGCCATAGTAGATCATCGAGAGGGATTTCGTTGCCCATGAAACTTTGTAGGAGTGGGGATTTAAGTGGTTTACCTACCCCTACAATGTTTCATGACCATCTACTCTTGTCTCATCAGTGTAGGGTGACACAATCATCAATTTTTTCGTTTTGGCTTTGGTATTTGTCCAATGGTCAAAAACTGGTGATTGTGCCATAGTAGACGGTCGAGATGGATTGCGTTTCCCATGAAAATTTGCAGGGGTGGGGATTAAAGTGCCTTCCCTATCCCTATAAAGTTTCATGGCCAGCCTCTTTCATCTCATCAGTCTAGGATGGCACAATCGCCAATTTTTTTGTTTTGGCTTCGCTAAGGGCCCAATGGTCAAAAATTGGCGATTGTTCCACCATAGACCGTCGAGACGGATTGGGATGCCCATGAAACTTTGCAAGGGTGGATATTTAGGTGCTTTCACTGCCCCTACAATGTTTTATGGCCATCCGCTTCCGTCTCGTCCGTCTATGGTGGCACAATCGCCAGTTTTTTTGTTTTGGCTTTGCTAAGGGCCCAATGGTCAAAAACTGGTGTCGAGACGGATTGTGTTGCCCATGAAACTTTGCAAGGGCAAGGGTTTAAGTACTTTCCTGCCCCTACAAAGTTTCATGGCCATCCGCTCCCGTCTCATCGGTCTAGGGTGGCACAATCGCTAATTTTTTCGTTTTGGCTTCGCTAAGGGCCCAATGGTCAAAAACCGTATGAGCCATACGACCCATTCTAGCGTATAGTATGGTTTGAGACTACCTAAACCATATTGAATGGCCAAAATAATTTATAAGGGTGGGTATGATAACTATTTTTCCAGCCCTTCAAAGCTTCATAGTCATTCGATATAGTATGGATGATTAGGACCATAATATGTGCTAAATGGGCTAATACATATGGTCCATTTTAGCACATAGTATGGTTAGGGACCACCCAAAACATATCGGATGGCCACAAGACTCTTCAAGGATGGGTTTGATCAATGGTACTTCACCCTTGCAATGTTACACAACCATCCGATATGGTATGGACGGTCAGGGCCCATATTATGTACTAAAATGGGACGTATGAGCCATACGGCCCATTTTAGGCATAGTATGGGTCTGGATTTCCCAAACTATATTGGATGGCCACAACACTTTGCACAAGTAGGGGAGAGTATGATTTTTCCACCCTTGCAAATTTTTCTAGCATCTGATATGTTATGGGCAGTATATGGGCAGTCATGCCCATACTATGTGCTAAAATGAAATATATGGCTCATGCAACAAATTTTAGCACATAGTATGGGTCAAGACCTCTCAAACCATATTGGATGACCTTAATACTTTGCATGGGCTGGGTTAAGTACTGTTTCCTCACTTGTGAAAAGTCTCATAGCTATTCTGTATGGTTTGGGTGGTCAAAGCCCATACTATGAGCTAAATGAACCATATGAACCATACGACCCATTCTTGCGCATAGTATGGTTCAAGACTACCCAACCATATTGGATTGCCACAAGACTTTGCATGGGTGGGGTTTATCTCTATTCTCACATCTCTAGAATGTCTCATAGCATTTTATATGGTATGGGCTAAAAGGCCCATAAATGTGCTAAAATGGGCGTAGACCTAAAAACGGCCCAAAAGTAGCCAAAAGTAGGTAAGCCCGTCGGTGGAAGGTAGCCTTGGCACTCGCCCCGGGGGGGGGGGGGTTTATATCCCAACGTCACAAGAGGGGTGTGGGGAACTCGTCGCCTCACCTCACCCGTCCTTCATGCCGCGGTCTGCTCCGTTCCTATCTCAACCGAGCACCACTATCTTATAGTTGTACACAATCCAGCACGGGCCGACAAACCCCCCAAGAACCAAGACCCACGGGCCGGCAAACGGGGGAAACCCCCTTGTTCAGGGAAGGCCGTAAGAGAAGGTTTCCACAAGACAAATTGTGATGTCCATGAAACTTTGCAAGGGTGGGGATTTAAGTGCTTTCCCTACCCCTACAATGTTTCATGGCCATCCGCTCCCATCTCCTCGGTCTAGGGTGGCACAATCGCCTTTTTTGTTTTGGCTTCGCTAACGGCCAAATGGTCAAAATTGATGATTCTGCCACAGTAAACCGTCGAGATGGATTGTGTTGCCCATGAAATTTGCAGGGGCAGGTATTTAAGTTCTTTTCCTACATTTGAAAATTTTCATGGCCATCCGCTCCCGTCTCGTCGGTCTAGGGTGGCAAAATTGCCATTTTTTTCATTTTGGCTTCACTAAGGGCCCAATGTTAAAAAAACTAGCGATTGTGCCATCGTAGCCCGTCGAGACGGATTGCGATGCCCATGAAACTTTGCAGTGTGGATATTTAGGTGCTTTCCTAGTCCTTGCAATGTTTCATGGCCATCCACTCCCGTCTCATTTGTCTAGGGTGGCACAATCGCCAATTTTTTTGTTTTGGCTTCACTAAGGGCCCAATGGTCAAAAACTGGCGATTGTGCCACTATAGCCCGTCGAGACGGATTGCGATGCCCATGAAACTTTGCAAAGGTGGGGATTTAGGTTTTTTTCCAGCCCCTGAAAAGTTTCATGACCATCCACTCCCAACTCGTCGGTCTAGGGTGGCACAATCGCCAATTTTTTCGTTTTGGCTTCGCTAAGGGCCCAATGGTCAAAAATTGGCGATTGTGCCACCGTAGACCGTCAAGATTGATTGCGATGCCCATGAAACTTTGCAAGGGTGGGGACCTAGGTGTTTCCCTTGCCCCTCCAATGTTTCATGGCCATCCACTCTTGTCTCGTCCGTCTAGGGTGGCACAATCGCCAATTTTTTTGTTTTGGCTTCACTAAGGGGCGATTATGCCATCGTAGACCACCGAGACAGATTGCGATGCCCTTTACAGGGGTAGGGATTTAGGTCTTTCCATACCCTTGCAATGTTTCATGGCCATACACTCCCATCTTGTCCATCAAGGGTGGCACAATCACCAATTTTTTCGTTCTGGCTTAGCTAAGGGCCCAATGGTCAAAAACTGGCGATTGTGCCACAGTAGACTATCGAGATGAATTGCGTTTCCCATGAAACTGTACAGGGGCAAGTATTTAAGTGCTTTCCTTACCTCTACAATATTTCATGGCCACCCGCTCCCGTTCGTCGGTCTAGGGTTGCACAATCGCCAATTTTTTTTCGTTTTGGCTTCGCTAAGGGCCCAATGGTCAAACACCATAGCCCGTCGAGATGGATTGCGATTCCCATGAAACTTCACAGGGGCAGGGATCTAGGTGCTTTACCTAGCCCTACAAAGTTTCATGTCCATCCTCTCCCATCTCATCCGTCTAGGGTGGCAAAATCGTTATTTTTTTTGTTTTGACTTCGCTAAGGGTCCAATGGTAAAAAACTGGTGATTGTGCCACCGTAGACCGTTGAGACGAATTGTGATGCCCATGAAACTTTACAAGAGTGGGTATTTAGGTGCTTTCCTTGCCCTTGCAATTTTTCATGGCCATCCGCTCTCATATCGTCGGTCTAGGGTGACACAATCACCATTTTTTTTGTTTTGGTTTCGTTAAGGATCCAATGGTAAAAATCTGGCGGTTGTGCCACTGTAGCCCATCGAGACGGCTATGTTGCCCATGAAACTTTTCACGGGTGGGGATTTATGTGCTTTTCCATACCCCTGCAATGTTTCATGGCCATCCGTTCACGTCTCGTAAGTCTAGCGTGGCACAATCGCCAATTTTTTTGTTTTGGCTTCGCTAAGGGCCCAATGGTCCAAAACTGGCGATTGTGCCATTGTAGCCCAAGGAGACGGATTGTGATGCCCATTAAAATTTTCAAGGAAGGGGATTAAAGAACTTTACATGCCCCTGCTCCCATCTCGTTGGTCTAGGGTGTCACAATCGCCAATTAAAAGTTTTGGGTTCGCTAAGGGCCCAATGGTCAAAAACTGGCGATTGTGCCATAGTAGATCATCGAGAGGGATTTCGTTGCCCATGAAACTTTGTAGGAGTGGGGATTTAAGTGGTTTACCTACCCCTACAATGTTTCATGACCATCTACTCTTGTCTCATCAGTGTAGGGTGACACAATCATCAATTTTTTCGTTTTGGCTTTGGTATTTGTCCAATGGTCAAAAACTGGTGATTGTGCCATAGTAGACGGTCGAGATGGATTGCGTTTCCCATGAAAATTTGCAGGGGTGGGGATTAAAGTGCCTTCCCTATCCCTATAAAGTTTCATGGCCAGCCTCTTTCATCTCATCAGTCTAGGATGGCACAATCGCCAATTTTTTTGTTTTGGCTTCGCTAAGGGCCCAATGGTCAAAAATTGGCGATTGTTCCACCATAGACCGTCGAGACGGATTGGGATGCCCATGAAACTTTGCAAGGGTGGATATTTAGGTGCTTTCACTGCCCCTACAATGTTTTATGGCCATCCGCTCCCGTCTCGTCCGTCTATGGTGGCACAATCGCCAGTTTTTTTGTTTTGGCTTTGCTAAGGGCCCAATGGTCAAAAACTGGTGTCGAGACGGATTGTGTTGCCCATGAAACTTTGCAAGGGCAAGGGTTTAAGTACTTTTCCTGCCCCTACAAAGTTTCATGGCCATCCGCTCCCGTCTCATCGGTCTAGGGTGGCACAATCGCTAATTTTTTCGTTTTGGCTTCGCTAAGGGCCCAATGGTCAAAAACCGTATGAGCCATACGACCCATTCTAGCGTATAGTATGGTTTGAGACTACCTAAACCATATTGAATGGCCAAAATAATTTATAAGGGTGGGTATGATAACTATTTTTCCAGCCCTTCAAAGCTTCATAGTCATTCGATATAGTATGGATGATTAGGACCCATAATATGTGCTAAAATGGGCTAATACATATGGTCCATTTTAGCACATAGTATGGTTAGGGACCACCCAAAACATATCGGATGGCCACAAGACTCTTCAAGGATGGGTTTGATCAATGGTACTTCACCCTTGCAATGTTACACAACCATCCGATATGGTATGGACGGTCAGGGCCCATATTATGTACTAAAATGGGACGTATGAGCCATACGGCCCATTTTAGGCATAGTATGGGTCTGGATTTCCCAAACTATATTGGATGGCCACAACACTTTGCACAAGTAGGGGAGAGTATGATTTTTCCACCCTTGCAAATTTTTCTAGCCATCTGATATGTTATGGGCAGTATATGGGCAGTCATGGCCCATACTATGTGCTAAAATGAAATATATGGCTCATGCAACAAATTTTAGCACATAGTATGGGTCAAGACCTCTCAAACCATATTGGATGACCTTAATACTTTGCATGGGCTGGGTTAAGTACTGTTTCCTCACTTGTGAAAAGTCTCATAGCTATTCTGTATGGTTTGGGTGGTCAAAGCCCATACTATGAGCTAAAATGAACCATATGAACCATACGACCCATTCTTGCGCATAGTATGGTTCAAGACTACCCAAACCATATTGGATTGCCACAAGACTTTGCATGGGTGGGGTTTATCTCTATTCTCACATCTCTAGAATGTCTCATAGCCATTTTATATGGTATGGGCTATCAAGGCCCATAATATGTGCTAAAATGGGCCGTATGAGACATACGGTCCATTTTAGCACATAGTATGGTTCAAGATCGCCCAGTTCAATATTGCCCAAACTAGCCACAATACTTTTCACGCATGGGGGTGAGAACCATTAGTTCACCCTTGTATTGTTACACAATTATCCAATATGATATGGACAGTTAAAGTGCATACTATGTGCTAATATGGGATTTATGGCTCATACAACCCATTTTAGCACATAGTATGGAACTTGACCGCCCATACCATATCGGATGAATGTGCAACTTTGCATGGGTGGAATAATAGTGATCACTCCCATCCATACAATTTTTCACAGCCATCCAATATGGTTTGGACGGTCTTGATCCATATTATGCGCTAAAATGGGTCGTATTAGTCATACAGCCCATTTTAGCGCATAGTATGGGTTTTGATCGCCCACACCAGTTTTGATGGATGTGCAAATTTATACAAATAGTATAATGAGACTCATCCCCATGCTTGCAAAGTTCTATAGCCATCCGATATGGTTTGAGCGGTCCCGATCCATACTATGCGCTAAAATGGGTCGTTTGGCACGCACAACCCAATTTAGCTCATATTATCGACCTTGATCACCCATACCATAGCGGATGGCTGTGAAAATTTTCATAAGTAGAAAAATGTTTCTCACCCCCACCACTAAAAAAATTGCATAGCCATCCAAACTAGCATGGGTGGTCAAGGCCCATATTGTGTGCTAAAATGGGTCGTATGGCCATTTGAGCACATAGTATGGTTCGCGAATATTGGATGGCCACAAGACTTTTCAGGGGTGGGGTTGAGAATCATTTCACAAACTCTGAAAATTTTGATAGCCATCCAATATGGTATGGGTGGTCAAAGCCCATAATATGTGCTAAAATATGTCATATGAGCCATACAGCCCATTTTAGTGCATAGTATGGTTTGTGACTATCCAAACCATATTAGATGGCCATGAGACTATTCACGAATGGGTGTGAGAACCACTTAACCACCCCTACAAAGTTTCACAGCCATCCAATATGGTATGGGCAATCAAAGCCTATACTATGCACTAAAACGGGACATATGGCTCATATAACCCATTTTAGCGCATAGTATGGGTCAAGACCAACCAAACCATATCAAATGACCATGAGACTTTGCACAAACGGATATGAGCACCATTCAACCACTCATAAAAAGTCACACAGCCATACGATATGGTTTGGGAGGTCAAGGGCTATACTATGTGCTAAAATGGGACATATGGCTCATACAACCCATTTTAGCTCTTCTATCATGAATTAAGATATGATCATCTGGTATTGTTGGATCTTTGTCTATGTACGTGGGTCTTTATATGGTTTATATATTTCTCTATTATGATTAGATTGATTTCCACATATGTGGACCTTTGTATGTTCATCTACATTGGTATCCTTTTATAATGGATTAGGACATGCTTGTCTTTATAGTTTCTATATGGGTGTTTACATGGTCCTCTACAAGTGCATCTACAATCTTGTCTATATTGTCATCTATACAATTTTCAACATAGACATATACATGTTTAACTTTGTAAAGATTGGTTGTCTATGTGGATCATCAATACAATTGGGTAATGTCATCAATAGGGTCATCTTCATTACTATCTTTCTATATGATGGATTAGGATATGATCATCTTTATATGGTTCTATGGAAATCTATATTAGACTCTATATGGTTTATTCTATGACTATCTACTTGGGAATATATATAGTCCTCTACATTGGCATCCATATGGTCATCTAAATATAGTCCTATCCTTTTTCCATAGACCACATGTATATGGTAGCCTATATGGTCAGTTATATGCTAGTCTATATGGCCACTTCTACAATCTTCTACATAGGGATACATATGGTCATCTATATGGTTGATGTTATGATCCTCTATATGGTCATCTATATGGTTTCTTATAGGATTGCTCCAAGCCCTTTTAAATGATTCTTTGTAATATTAACTAGACTAGATTATTTTCTATATCATCATCTTTATTGTCGCATATATGGTCAACCAGATTGTTGTATACTTAGACAACTAGTTCATCATCTATATGGACAACTAGATTTTCAACTAAAATTAAAAAATAAAACACTCTCTCTCTCTCTCTCTCTCTCTCTCTCTCTCTCTCTCTCTCTCTTTATATTTCTGCCACCGAAGCTCGGGGGGTTCACCATTCGATACCCACCTATATAATGTGCAATCGTGGGGTATTAAAAAATCCCTCTTTTAACATGTCTAAATGAATAAAATGACCCCTTATTTTATGAATTTTTCTCCAAAATTGAATATAAAACCCCCTTATTTTAATGTATCTCTATTAAATCACCTAATTTTTTTGCATTTTAAAACTCCTCCTATTGAACTCACATTATACATTAACATGATTACATAGTGCACCCCCCGAGCCCCAAAGGTTGGAAATAGATGTATTTTTGGATATGAAATTTGTATATAATTTTACAAAAAAGGATATGATATTATCATGTGGTAGAGAGACTCTTATACACATTGTATGAGGGGGGGGGAGAGAGAGAGAGAGAGAGAGAGAGAGAGAAGGAAAAAGAGTCTCAATAGAGACAAGGAGTGTCAGAGATTTGATCCAGACATTCTCTGAGCTAGACACTCAGTACGATTCTTGTCAAAAAAAGTCCATGCATGCACGTGGGTCCATGTTCAATCATCTCTGCAAGTCTCATCAAGTGCCACGTAACTCATTGAGTTGCGTGGAATGCAAACGCTTGGAGATGCAACCACATAACTCACCAAGTTACGTGGACTTATGATGTGTATGCCACGTCATTGTTGAGAGGTTTTACAGGAAGACATCCACGTAACTCATTGAGTTACGTGGCCTACCTATGTAGCAATCTAGTAGGATTTTCCACGTAACTCGTCGAGTTACGTGGCTTGCCTATGTTGGCATAGCCATGTTACTCGGCGAGTTATGTGGCAATGTTGTGTGTGCATGTATGAATGTCAATGTTGACACATCCATACGCGATGAGTAGTCCTGATGATGCAGTGATCACATATAGCACATGGGAGGTGAGTACAGCCAGGTTTGCATAGATTTTGTCAATGTTCGGGTGTCTCATGTTTGACTTGTTACTATCGAGGCTTGACTTAGCAGCTGCAATGGTAGCATTTGTCGTAGGAGTTGTCAGTCGTGCAATGAATGACACTAGCATGATACATAGTGGAGTTTTGGAGACCATCTAGAGTAGTTTGTGGGATTTACTTGTAGGCTCTAGCATGGGTACACATACTCGCCTACCACTAGAGCCAATACGACTGCGTGTAGATCAACAGAGTGAGCCAGTGGGCATAGTTTGATAGAGTCTCTCACCTAGTTTCTTGTACATACTAGTGGTTTAGCTAGTAGGCCTCACTTATTGGCGCATCACCTTTAAGTGGGAGTTTGTTGGGGTAAAGCCACTACCTTTTTTGCATGGGACCGAACGTCCGATGTCCAGCCATCCACCCACATATGTACACTTCCTTATTCTTTGTATACATAAGAATAAGGAGCTCTTTACTCACCAATTCTTGAGGTTGCTCCACCCACACCATCTCTTTCTTCTCTCCTTTCTGGTATGCATTCCACCATGCACACGTGCACTCACACTCTTTACTAGATCCTCTGTAATCTTTGGTACCAAATCCCTTTGCTCCTGTCATTCATCAACCACCTTTGCCTTTCCTTTTGCCTTCCAAGTAGCTCTATAATGTTCCCATTTCTTTATTTCTATAGCTTGCTTCACCTCCTTCTTAGATTCATCTAGAAGTTTCTTGATCACCACCCCTATACTTCTAGTGATCACTCAAGTTGCTAGTAGTTCTACTAGCTTCTGCTCAACTCCTTCTAGTTTTGCATTCTCAGAGAACTAGGCTGAAAAAGATCGTACTTTCCACAGGTATAGCAATTGGAATTTCTCTTGCCAAAATCATTTTTACCCCTTCCTCAACCATTGCGCCCCTGATACCTACCTCTACCAATTCTAGCACTTGTAGTGGCTTCATTCTCTTTGGAGTTGGATACTCCATCTGATTTCACCACTTCTAGGTTGGTTAGTGCAATCATTGACAAAGAATTACCCTTCTTGAAATGGTGAATTTTGATCCCAAAGGTTTTCTAGACATGTCCATATGCCTTATAGTATATACAGTGGCTACACTCATCTGACTAGTTCTCCTTGGATCTACATTTTGAGCACCATGTCTCTAGTTTTCCAATTGAAAGGTTGGTTTTTGTCATTTTGGGTATCTACTTTGACATCTCCTTCAGCTTTCTTGTCCATGATCCTTTATTTTTTTCCTTTAGTGTTATCATCTAAATCACTATCAGACGAGCTAGAATTGGAACTTGATTATCATTCCTCAACTGTTTTGTCATTGTGGCTAGAATCTCTTCTACTTCTATGATTCTTTTCTTGGCTTGTTGCTCAAGTTTAAAGCTCTCTAAACTAGATCATTAAACTTATTTGTTGGGGTTGGATCCTCCTACTCCCTCAGCTTCTTATTTTTGAATCTAGTGAGGAACCAAACCCTCATTCTCTTCTCTGACAAGGGTTCATACAACTGTAGATTTAGTTCCTTGATCTTTTCAACATAGCTTCAAATTGAAACTTTTCCTTGCTTGAATCTATCTAATTCACACAGGATATATTTCTCACCCCTATTATCACAATATTCTAGGCAAAAAGTTTTGATGGGTTTGTTTTAAGTTTTGAGTTGGCATGCTAGAACAAGGAACTTGATTCACATTTTTGGGTTGGGTCCAAATGACCTTCTTCCCCTTCTGAGTTAATTCATACAAAGGAAGTGCCTATTTTGCAAATATCCAATGAATCATCGATAGAAATTAACATACCCCAAGAATGAGTTTAGTTCAAATACATTTGCTGGTGCTTTGGCATGGTGAACACTTTTAATCTTTTCTTTATCCATGTCCATACCATAAACACTGACATAAATGGGTTTAGACAGATTCTCTTCTCCTTGCATATTTCAACTTTCATAGATAGTAGATGCATTTCTTCAGTTAACTGTGGGTAGTAGGGTTTGTTGTGATGGTGTAGAGTATGAATCTCTTCACAAACTTCTATGATAAAAACCTTCATAACCCCTTGACCATTATCAGAGATAATCTCCAAAGGTGTGTCAAATCTGCAAAAGAGGTGGGTGTAGAAAAACTCACTCACTATTCTCTCATTTACCTTTGCCACACTTTGTGCTTCCACCAACCTAGTTATATAGTCTACATCCACTAGATTGTAGAGCTTACCATTTTTAGTTCTAGGTAGTGGACCACTCATAGCATCAGTGCCCCACTTTTGAAAGGGTCCATTTGTGAGCACTATTTGCCTTGGACCATGCACCAACCTTCTATTTTTATTTACTGGGCAATCATGATAGCTTCTACACCAATGTTTGACATCAATGTGTAAGCTTGGTGAAACATAACCCGCAAGCAAAATCTTCTTCATAGTTAACACTAGGTTGGTAATGGGACACTTTTATGTCCTGGGACACTTTTATGTCCTGTTAAGTGACCATTTTCCTTGAATTATGTCAAGAGTTTCAAAATGGATTTTGAGGTGCTATCTATCTAGAAAGTTGTCTCGTGAGCTGAAAAAAACTTGACTTTTTTTGGAATATCAATTCCATCTTTAACCTTGTCCTTGCACAACATTTCACAACCTAAACTGTGTGAAAAAACGGGTCCTGTTTTTGGCTTTTTTCAACTTTTTGCAACTATACCACTCTAGAATTCATTTTTTGTGAGGTCTATAATGCTAGAGAACTATCTTTAGTAGTCCTCAACATGTCCTGATGCTTCTAGGGAGAAATAAATATTAAAGTTGTAAGTTATGACCAAATTACAAAAATTGTCAAATCCTATTTTTTAGCCAATTTTAGCTCTTCTATGATTTTTTTGGTGGATTTCATGATATCCAAATGCATTTTTGATTTTCTATGTCGCATATTGTAACATAAGATAATATTCCTTGAGTTTTGGGGCACCTAATACCCTATTTTGCATAGTACACAACAATGGTTGATTTTTTGAATTATACAAGAAAACAAAACATTATAGTATATCAAGTATAGCTTTTTCAATATTGTTAGTTTCTTGTGACAACTACATGAATTTTGTAGGTAGTAACCATATCTAGTCATAAGGATCAAATTTGGCTAGATATTGAATAGTTTCTATGGGATTCTACAACTCATAATGTTGAACCCAGTTTTTTCATGTTTGTTGTATTTAGCACTTCATCTTTGTCCCCAAGATTCCCCTTGGTAAGAGATGTATTATTCTTTTGGCATGCTCCATGGCTCCTTATGAACATAAAGGACAGTAGGGAACTAAGAAAACATGCATATATTATTTGTATTGAGCGTGGCTATAGAAACTTTGATGATAGGTTTGCAAAATGGTAAAAATTCAACTTTTTTGTACCTATTTATTTTGGCAAAACAAAAAATAGTGAGTGAGAAGCAATCATATGTTCTGATCACCAACCCATTGAAGTTAACTAGGGAATTTATCTGAAGTCCTACAAAAATCCCTAATCTTATTTTTATGCAACAAAACGTAAGAAATGACTGTTTTGATGAAAATGCACTAGTCCATCAACTTTGGTGGCTTGGTGTGACCAAAAGATGAGAAATTTTACAAGTTTCTTATTTTTTCCATGTGTAGTAGGCCTTGAACTATAACCTCATGAAAGGATTTTACAAAATGAGTGGATCTACTATGGTTTTGGAGGTTTTTTTCAAAACCTTAAAAGGACACTTTTATGTCCTGTTAGGTTACCAACCTAGTGTTAACTCTTGGTCAAAATGACCGCCACATGCTTCCCCATGTAAACCTTCTAGAATGGCTATTATTTCCTTGATTGTTGGTGCTCTTATACACACTTGATCCTTTCCTCTAAGATATAGGGAGCCTTCAATAGCATGGATGGCTACTTTAGCTTCAAATAGTGGCAGTAGATCCACGTGGATGCAAGGCAACCAATACACAATGGTGCGTACAAGATTCAACAGGTGGGCTTCTACTTGGGGAGCAGAAAGTTGACTGCGAGTACCTATTTGTGTAGAGGGCATGCACGTAGAAATCAATTGGGATGGGCTACAAGGGATAAGAGCTGTTGGCAGAGTGGTGGTGAGAAAATTAATGGTGTAGCAACGAGGAAGTACTCATTGATTATTGTAGGTGTGGGTGACATCAATGCCAAGAAGGAGAAACTTTGCAACCAACATAAGAGTTATCGTAGTTCTGATGATAGGCCTAACTGCTTTGCTCCACCTACTCATCAATATTCCCCTCTTCCAGATTTTGTGAAGTTATTATTTCAACTTTCTCTGCTTCTTAAGTTGTTGAGGAAGGCAAAAATTGGCTGCTAGAATGGAGTCGATGGGATGTGAGAGTGCCAAACTATTAGATGTTGAAGTGGACAGGCACAACGCGCTTGAGGGGAGGTGAGCAAGGCACCAAGTGTTTGATGATGGTGTTAAAGGAGGAGGTCCTTTTTGGGATTAAATCCCAAGTGGCCTATTATACGGATATGGCCGGTCGCCCGCTTAACTCACTTATCACTAACTCTTTGTATATACTCACTTATACTTTTGTGGATAATAAGGTTTTGGGAGATAACCCTTCAAACGACTTCTCTGCGTACTATGTAAGCTCTCTGTGTGTGTGTGTGTGTGTGTGTGTGTGTGTGTGTGTGTGTGTGTGTGTGTGTGTGTGTGTGTGTGTGTGTGTGTGTGTGTGTGTGTGTGTGTGTGTGTGTGTGTGTGTGTGTGTGTGTGTGTGTGTGTGTGTGAGTCGATCTACACTCCGCTTCGCGACTTCAATTTCTACTGCTCACCACATAAGCATACATAGAGCATTACCCGCTCAAAGACCATGTATGCAAGCCACAACACTGCAGAAGAACCACTCAACTGCAGTTGGCAACACCTGCGGGAGTACTAGACTCAACCTGTACCTGGGAGTCAAACCCACAAGTGCAGAGGTTGGTTGTGGATGATATGTATGGTCACCTCTGGTACTCTTTGTGAGCATTTGTTGGACACAGGTTTGAAGATTTTATGCATGTATGTTGAGTGTAGTTTGATGCCCATTGATTGCTCATTGTATTGAGCTTGCAGGACAATGGTTATTTTGTGTTGATAGCCATTGTGTGTCGAAACTCTGGCGAAATTTTCCCAGGAGTTTTATGCGCATAAGTTGATGCGATCCAGGTTGTGATTGCGATTGCACTCAGTGATTACATCCGGTGTTCTCTGTAGGTGGGAGCTTAGTGCATGTATGCATCGATACCGCACAGTGTGGGCTTGGTGATTAGCTCATGTTTTGACAGGCGTACAGTTATCTTGGCACACTCACAGGAGTGAATATTGTGATGTATGCTTGTGTGGCTACGAGCTAGGTAGCCGGATTCAAGCACTAATGGCTTGAGGTTTTTCAGCAGGTTTGAGCTACAGGTTTACAAGTTTATAGGTAGGTTTGAGGGCTTATTTGGGCGTTGAATTTTCAGCCATTGTTTCCTCTTTGCAGGTGTCCATGTATGGCTCAGTTGTAGGCTGATCTGGGACACGTTTGTGACTTGTTTATGCAGCTGTTTAAGAGCTGAATTTTGGGGCTGTTTTGGTGCTGATTTGCAGCCATATGTTACGGCCATACAGGAGCTTGGTTTACTCTACAGGAGCCTCGTACACTTGGAATTTGGGATTTGCATCATTGTCATTTGTGGAGCACAGTGAGGTCACATTTGCTTCCTCTATTACTCCTGATTTTTTGACGTCTGAGGATAGTGCACTTCTTTTGTAGTGGGTGCTAGACAGTGACGCTACTTTTCATGTCACTCCGTATCGTGACTGGTTCAATAGCTATTCTAGCAAAGTGCATGGTAGTGTGCGATTGGCAGATGGGTCACTACATAAGATTGTTGGTTCAGGAGATGTGAGACTGTCATTACCGAGTGGTGCATCGTACGTGCTCAGAGATGTGCGTCATGTGCCAGATTTGACAATGAGTTTGATCTCTGTTGGTCAGCTCAGGGATAGTGGATGTCAAGTATCACTGCTTGAGCGATCTTTTGTGTTGCATTTGGGTTCACTAGTGATTGCGAGAGGTGCTAGAGTTGGCACATGGTACCCACTGCACGTAGTACTGGTGCGAGATGGTCGAGTCTCAATCTTGTTACAGCCATGCAGAGAGCAAGAGACCCGGACAGTCTCTTTTTCTCATGGGTTGCAGGGTGCTTTGCATGGAGTGCAGAGTAGTGAGATCGTTGTGCACACAGTTGGGGCACGACTTGAGCAGTCACACAGAGAGGTGACAGAGTCAGACATGCATGCTTTGCTAGTGACTGAGCAAAGCAGAGAGTCAGTTGTGCGAGATACTTCTATGCAGGATAGACAGGTAGAGCGGTCTTACTCTAGTGAGTCACGACAGGAGGAAGTTGTGCAAGAGTCTATGCATAAGGAGTTAGAGCATGAGAGCTCTAGTGAGTCACAGTAGATTGAGTGGCCATGTTTGCAGTGGATGATTGCAGAGGAAGTTGAGACGTCAGCGATTATGCAATCATTCCTTTCTATGCTTGACAGTGAGCATGGGGATATAGTTGTGCAGGATATGTCTTCTAGCAGACACCTAGAGCAGCTGGTTTGCTCTGAGGTTGCGGACAGTCAAGAGATGAATGTGGATGACACGCCTTGTCAGTCAGATATGCCTATTGCCAAGGATATATATGTTTATGCATGCTCCGTAGAGCTAGCAGGGCTCGCTAGCATTCCATCAGCATCCGGTGGTCTCATGTATGAGATGCTGATCTTGAGACCGGATATCGCAGCTGCAGTGGGAGCATTTGCAGTTGGGGTTGTCAGTCGTTTGTTGACTGATGATGGCATAGTGCACGAGGGAGATATGCAGGTATTGCGTACATACTTGCAGTACGTGTGCGGTACGTCTCGTGGTGTATGGACTCACACTGGAGCAGGACAGCTGGATGCACACGATCACAGCCAGCCAATGGGCATCGGTTGAGAGTGATTTTCTCTCACCTTTTGTAGTCTTTAGACTAGGTTCCCTTGCTTAAAGTCAGAGTCGCCTTTAAGTGGGAGGTTGTTGGAGTATAGGCGCCTGTGCCTTGCCCGGCCGCCCAGAGTCCGGGCGCCCACTGACTTGTATACCTTATACATAGCATAAGTGTATAGGGGGTTGCTCACTGATTGAGTCTCCCCACCCATATCTGTGTGTTGTGTGCTCTTCTCCTTCCTCTTCTCTCCTGCACAGTTCCTTCAGTCATGACCTTGCAAAGAGACATAGAAAAGAAGAAAACAAACAAAAAATGAATGCTAATTCTGATAAATGACTTTTAGACTTATTAAAATATCATGGTTACATGTCAAGCATATGAGGCATAGCCTTTACACTCAGCATGCATGCAAAAAAGGGCACCTAGCCTTGGGGGGTGCACCTTTAAGAAACTATTCATGTATCTTGCATTCAAAGGGTATTAAAAAAACCCCTTACATGCTTAAGGTAGTAAAATGACCGCTTTCTCTTCAAAAACTAACGGGTTTTTCTCTAAAATCAAATAAAAAACCCTTTTTAATGATATAATTCTATTGAGATTTTGAAATTTATTGCAATTAAAAAAACCCATTCATTTGAACTCACTAGCTTACATGTTGGTGTAGCCAAAGTTGATCTATGCAGGAAAGTGCTAACGCGCAGATGTGGGTGCTAACTGGTGCAAGACAATGGGCTAAAGACAATGTGACAGACCTGGATAGGTAGGTGCAAGTGGAAATGTATCCCTGATGCGGCGTTTTAAATCAAAAAGGCTTCAAAATGGTCCAATTGGGATGACATGACAAGGTGTACGAAGTGCAATGTTTTTGCGCTAGAATGTGGTCTTTGAGATGCTGTGAAAGGGACCAAACAGCTCGTCAAAAACGGAGCCCTAGGGTGCAAGATATTCAAGTTTAAAGTTGGAAGCTTTAGTAAACATGAGAAGGATAGGTTAGCTAGGGACATGTAGCCCGAGTGGATAGATGTGTCAAACTCAAGTTGTAGACCATGCTGGTATTTCGGATTGCCGATCAGAGTTCTGGATTGAAAGATATGTTCAATTGAAAGTTTGTCAAGGGCCACGTATGTACCCACAAAAAAAAACATTGGTATCCATGCCATTTGGAGTTTTCATATCCTTTCCAAGGTTTGTGTGTGCTATATGCGTCAAGGGAAGGCCATAGGAAGTGATGGCTCTCCATTCTGAGTCTCAAGCACCAAGTTATGGTCATTTGGAGTTGGGTCCAGTTTCTCGATGGGAGGTGCCAGATAGTTTTGTCATAATCACTAATATTTAATTCTCCTAAATGATTTTCTAGTGTTAAATTGATCATTTAATATGGGGAAGTACCAGGGGAGAAAAAGCTAGAATATTGGTTAAGCTAGCAGACCGGTCACAGGTGGGATCCAAAGGAGGGAAAATAGGGATCCAAAGGGGGGACCATCTGCAAAAGAGCAATGTGCATCAATGGGCTTCAAAGACCCTGAGGTTCAGCCTATTAAGACTTCCAAAATGCTAAGGTTCCAAAATTCAAAGGTAATATTCAATCGCCAAGTCTTAGGGTAAATTGGATGCTTGTGGGAAGACTCAAAAATCCCTATCTAGGAGGGGGCGAGCCTTTTATGTAGGGGATGAGAGAGAAACACACACACACTCTTGCAATCTCCCTTTACACAAATGGCATAGTGGAGACATGTCATCTCCCTAGCCCAGTTTCCCCCGAGGTGCATTCAATCCTATTGGATGGCCATAGAGGTGGACCAATGAGAATAAGCCTAGAGTAAATTTATTTTAATTCATTTAAAAACACTTGATAAAAGAACCAATAGAAATTAAGCTCTCTAGAAGACTATTGGATAGTCTCCCAAGGGTCCAATGAGCATTCAGCAGCCCAATGGCTTGCATGATTCCTATTGGCCGGAAGACTAAGGGGTCCAATGAGAGATGAATTGAATTAATTAAATACCTAAATCTTTCACAAAACGGGAAAGGGAGACACATGTCACAAGGCTATCACTTATGCTTCTTAATTGTCATTGGCTAAGCTTTGCAGGGTCCAATGGGATGCCAGCATGTGCAATTAGCAAGAGGGGTTGACCAGGAGAGAAAGCGGGCTGATTTTGCAAGGCATTATCACACACACACACTCACACAATCTCATGTGTGGAGTAAAGAAGACTATCTCCTTCTCAAGCTTTAATGGAAAACTCATCATTTACTCCAAGCTTGTGAGAAGGGAGGCCTACACCAACAACTCTTGGCTTTGTGATCCAAATCCAACCAAGAGACAAGCTCCAATGCATGCTCATCTCCTCTATCATGCTAATTACTAAGCTATGCTAAGCTATTATGAGTGATTATGTGAGGAGACATACTTCTTTCTCCTAAGAATTGTCATAAAATCTAATATCTAACCAACCCAAATGATTTTCTCATATTAAATTGATCACTTAATGTGGGAGAATAAACGGGAACAAGTGTTAAGATATAGATATGTGCTTATAGATCTATCTCAACACGGGGCCAATAGTAAAGGGGCCCAAATGGGAGATGGTCTATCAAGAGCAAGGCTAATCAATGGAGCATAAGACCTTAGGGTTAGCTTCATTGAAGACCTCCAATAATGTGTGAAAAAGTCCTTTGACCTTAGGTAAGCTAGGGCTGAGCTTGAGGTGGGAACCCGGCCCAAGCTCGAGGTGCTTGACCTGCTTGAGGTGCTTGTCATGCTTGAGGTTTTTGTCTTGCTTGAGGTGCTTGATTAAGGTGCTTGAGGTGCTTGACTTACTCCATGCTTGAGGTGCTTGACTTGCCGCTTGATTAAGGTGCTTGAGGTGCCTTGACATGCTTGCCTGAGATGCTTGTGGGAATACCCCCTAGTCCAAGTGCTTTGTCATGCTTGATGACTAAGGTGATTGAGCTCCTAAAGTCAAAAAGATCCCTACAAGGAGGGGGGCGAGCCTACAAGGGGGGGGGATGAGAGAGAACACACACACACACACACACACACAAGGGAAGCCCCAGCTTGAAGAGGCAGCAAGGACACTTGTCAAGTTCCTCCTCATGTTGCCCTCATGGTGTGCCTGAAGCCTATTGGTTGGCCACCCAAGGGGTCCAATGATAATTTAGGATATTTAATTAATTGATTTTGCATTTATCAAGTCCTCTCTCTCAAAGGGGAAAGGGGGACACTTGTCCCTAGGCTACCCCTGTTGCTTGTAATGGCTTCTGCTTGTGATTGGCTAGGCCTGGAGGGGTCCAATGAGCTTCAAGCATGAGCTACAAGGGGGGGTCGACCCAAGCAAGCTAGGGGGGTGCTTAGGGTGTATACTCACCCACACACACTCACAAACACTCTCATTGTGTGCTATGCAAAGTGCAAGAGCTCCCTCTCCAAGCAAGTAGAGGTTGAGAGCCTACACCAACACTCTTGGCTATGGAGTGCAAATCCAACCAAGATCCATGCTTCAATGCTTGAGCTTGTCATCTCCTTCTTCTTCATTACTATGCTATTATGTATGCTAGCTAAAGAGTTATGATAAGTGAGGAACTAGCTCTTTCTCGTATGAAATGTTTCTTCTTCCTCTGCCCTACCCTCATTCCCTGCTAGCTCTCTCCACCTTCGAAGGTGTTTGAGGTCTTGGGACTGAGGCTTGGTATAGTTAAAGCTTTTTTCAAGTTTAGGTTATGCTATGATGGTGATGCATGAAGCTTTCCATCTTCATTGCTTCACCTAGGTCACAAGGAACACAAAGAATGTATTGTAACAAGTCTCTCTTTATGGGAGAAATCATAATACAAATGCCTATTGGAGGGGGGACCGGCTCCACATAAATCCGGTCCTCACCTGTTGTCATGTTCTCTAAATTCTCTCTCTTGCAAAAGTATTGTCTATGCCAAGTTAACTAATTGCTATGATTATGTTACTATCTTCAATTATGTCTACCCGCTATGCTCACAAAATCATTTCTTGAAAGTATTCTCATTAAATTCCGCTACTCTCAAATTGAATAGGCAAATTCCATTACATTGGTATCAGAGCATTTGGTTTCTCTTTTCTTGCTTAAGAAGAGAGGTCCTTAAGTAGCCTATAAATGGTTGATGTTGTTAATTATAATAGAGTAAGTGGAACTGGGATCTAATATCGGTTTTGTTAAGCCCACTATGTGGGGGATGGTGCACACCTCGGGAGCTTTGGACTTAATAATGGAGTCATTTTAGACTTGCCTACGGCTTTACCATTATTGAGCCATAAGAAGTCCGAAAGGAGCTAGCCCTTGGCAACTCTGCTATGTTAGAACTACTCCTCTACTCTCTATAATTAACCACTTTTAGCCGTGGGTGTAGATACTTAAAAGCCGATTTTCAAAGGCTAAGAGGAGTGGCAACTAAGGTTTTGTATTGCCAAAGCATACACTAAGTATAAACATAAATTTTGTTAACATGGATGACAATAATCAAGAGAGTAGAATGAACATTGATAGCTTTGATTTTGCACATGAAGGTGCTAATGATGATGCTCCCATGTTTGTGAATTATCTCATCACTAGGTTACAACAAGCTATGGGCAACCCTGTTTTGCAAGCCGAATTTACTCAACAACTTCGTGCTTATGGAATTTCCCTTCCTCTTCCAGAAGGAAGAGAGCTTAGGAGGCCTCTTGAAGAGACCCCCAAAAGAAGACTCTCTCCCATTCGAGAGGAGGAATCCAAAGAGAAAGAAAGCAATGACAGTCTAAGTTCTTCTGAAGATGTGGCTCCACGAAGACGGCGGTCTAGACGATCGCCTACTCCTCCCAAGAGGAAAAGAGCAACATATAGTCCTTCTCCTCATCACTCTGAAAGGCAAGAGAGGAAACAAAGGAAGAAAAGGGCTAGGAAGAGGTCACCCCCTTCTCCTTCTTCTTCACCTTCCTCCTCTTCCGATGAAAGTTATGGCTATTCTCAAAGAGAATACAAGAGGGGAGGACATCGCAAATCATTTCCTGCATGGCGAAGGTCACAAAAGCTAAAGAAGTTCAAGGAGGGAGGAAAGAGTATCTCTTTTCTCACCTACGATGGCACCTTTGGTGCTACCGACAAAGTGTTGGCCTTCATCCAGCAATTTGATGCGGCCTTTGGGGACGAGGGCTTCACAGAGTCCTCCAAGCTACGCCATGTAGCTATGCACTTCCAAAAATCAGCTCGTCAATGGTGGGCTAGCCTTCTGGCAATGGAGAAGCCCCAAAGACATGGAAAACTCTACGAGTTTCCATCATGAAGCAATTTCTTCCAAGTGATACTAAAGATAAAGTTCTTACCGAATGGCGCGGCTTGAAGCTTCTCTCTCATGAGTCTATCAACAAGTATGTAGACAAGTTTTGGGATTTACATCTCAAAGCTACTGTCTTTCAAAAGATAGACTTTGCCGAACAAAGACAGCAATTCTGTGCAGGATTACCTGAAGAGATGGCCGAATACATCAACTCTCAACGGCCCGGTACTATTACCGAAGTAATCCACCACACCATGGTTGCTTCACGCATCAATTTCCATCAAGGGGCTAGACGTAATGTCAAGCCCATGGAAAACAAAGATAAACATGATGCAAAGGGGAAATCCAATGCTCAAAATAATTCCCAAGGCACTTCCAACAACAACAACAACAACAATCGGTCCAAGGAGAAGGGAGTTTACAAAGGTAAAAACAAACTCTCTCTTGAAGAGCTTGAAGCTTTTTGCAAGGACCATAAGTGTTTCAAGTGTGGAGAGCAAGGACATGGCTATCATTCTTGCCCCAAGAAGAATACTCGCAATGAGACTCCTAGGGCTTCCACCATCGAAGCTCCAAAAGAGGATGGTCATTGCAAAGGATCATCACTTTCCTATGCGTGGGGAAAGGTAAGAGAGCATGATGCCTTCATCTTGTTTGACCCAGGCTCTACTCTCAACTTCATATCAATAGAGTTGGCCACCAAGTTGGGCATTCAAGATTTTGAGATGGGAGATATAGTAATTGCCGATGCAGCTTTCAAGGGACAACAAGCATCTGTTACTCCCTTGATTGGGAAGTTGAGGCTTCATGTCCAAAGCTATGTCGACAAAGAAGACTTCTTCATCTCTCCTCTCCAACATCAGGATGTTATCCTAGGGGCACCATGGTTTGATCGCATGGCTGCCAACATGAAGTTCCCTCAAAGGAGAATTTACTTCACCTACAGGGGAAAGAACATGTATATAGATGCTAGTGAGCGTGGTCGCACTATTCCACTTGTAAATCCTCTTTCTTTTGATAAATCAATGAAGAGCTCAATTTCTGCGTACATGATTTATGTCAAAGAGTCTCTAAAAGCTAATAATTTTTCATCAAATGAAAATGATAGGAATCAAGAAGAGTTAGACTTGTCTACTTTTCTAAAAGGATTCCAAGATGTGTTCATCGATGATATCCCTATGGACCTACCTCCAAAACGAGGGGATGATGACCATCGAATTGAGCTCCTTCCAGGAAGCTCACCGCCTAACAAACCTCCTTATCGAGTCTCACAAGCTCAACAAGAGGAGATTATGAGGCAAGTACAGGAATTGGTAGACAAAGGGATGGTGAGGCCTAGTTCCTCTCCCTTTTGTTCTCCAGTCCTTTTAGTACAAAAGAAAGATGGTACATACCGTATGTGTGTGGACTATCGAGCACTAAACCATATCACTATCAAAAAAAGATTTCTCGTGCCTCGGGTAGAAGATCTATTTGATAAGCTACAAGGCTCTACCTACTTCAGTAGGATTGACCTTAAGAGTGGCTATCATCAAATAAGGATAGTGGATGAAGATATCCTAAAGACCGCGTTTCGCACAACATTTGGTCTTTATGAATATCTAGTCATGCCTTTTGGCTTGACTAATGCACCAGCTACTTTCAATCGTCTCATGGAGAAAATTTTTAAACCATATCGTAAATTCACTGGAGTGTTCTTTGATGATATCATCATCTACTCCAAGTCTTTGGAGGAACATAAGCAACATCTCCAAGTGATTTTTCTAGCCTTGAGGGAGAACAAACTTTTTCTCAACCAAAAGAAAAGTGAATTCTTCCTTCAAGAGATTCAATATCTAGGTCATATTATCTCTCACGATGGTATTCGTATGGATCCATCAAAGTTAGAGGTAATAAAATCATGGCCTAAACCAAGGAATCTACATGAGCTAAGAATCTTTATTGGTATGTGTGCATACTATAGACGCTTCATAGCAAAATTCTCTCAAGTAGCAGGACCACTACACGACTTAACAAAGAAGAACGTTAAGTTTGTATGGACTGCTAAGGAGCAAAATGCTTTTGAAAAACTCAAAGAGAAGCTTACTTCCCAACCAGTCCTCGTGCTTCCGGATCTCTCAAAGCCATTTGAGGTCCAATGTGATGCTTGTGGTGATTGCCTTGGAGCGGTTTTGCTTCAAGAAGGGCATGCCATAGCATATGAGAGCCGAAGGCTCAATAGTGATGAACGAGTCTTGGGCATTTATGAGAAAGAGCTTTTAGTTGTTCTACATGCCCTAGACACATGGAAGCACTACCTATTGGGGACTCCATTTATCCTACGAACCGACCACCAAAGTCTCAAGTATTTCATGACACAAACCAAGCTTTCCGACAAACAAATGAGGTGGGAAAATTTTCTTTCGCAATTTAATTTCCATATTGCTCACATAGCTGGTAAGCACAATCAAGTTGCCAATGCACTTTCACGACGACCAAAAGTTAATGCGGTGTCTATAGCTACTCACAATGATCTATCCTCTATGATAGATGAGTATGCTACTGACCCTGACTTTAGAGACATAATGTCAGCCCTTGCTTTGGGGAAGAAAGAGGAACCATTCACCTTGCAGGATGGTTATCTTCTCCACGGCAATAGGCTATGTGTTACCCATTCCCTTCGTGAGAAGGTTATGTATGAATCCCATGCTCCTCCATATGCAGGGCATAGAGGTATTCAACCTACTCTCCGAGGAGTAGAGACGTATTTCTATTGGCCTACCATGAAAGTGGACATACAAGAGTATATTTCAAAATGTGTAGTATGCCAAAAGACCAAGTATGATAGAGGGAAGCAACCTGGATTACTCCAGCCATTGCCTATTCCAAATTCACCATGGGAGAGTATATCCATGGATTTCATCTTTGGATTGCCCAAGTCTATCCATGGGAATACAGGAATATGGACAATAGTCGACAGGTTTAGCAAGCAAGCACATTTTATTCCTGTCAAAAAGACTATTAAGGCACATCAAATGGCAACTCTCTTCATATCTCAGATTTTCAAGCACCATGGATTACCCACATCCATCGTGTCAGATAGAGATCCTAGAATGACCAGTAATTTCTGGAAAGGTCTCTTTGAAAATCTAGGAACAAGATTGAATTTCTCTTCGGCCTATCACCCACAAACGGATGGCCAAAGTGAGATAGCCAATCTTACGATACTCGATCTACTCAAAACTTATGTTACCGAAGTAGATCAACGCTCACAATGGGAAAAGTATTTACCGCTAGTAGAGTATGCCTACAATAATACTGTACATACTTCTACGGGGAAAGCACCTTTCGAGATCATAGAGGGAAGACCTAAAAGTCCCTTGCTACTGAAAGTATATGGGAAGATCTTCGCTGCCGATGAGTATAGCCGTGACCTACAAGAATCTTTTCAAAAGATTAGGGAGGCTATAGCCATCTCTCAACAAAGGCAAAAAGCTGCAGGTGATAAGCACAGAAGAGCCTTAATGTTCAAAGAAAATGATTGGGTCTTACTCAAGTTTCCTAAGGCTCGATTAAGGCAAACGACGGGCAAAAATCCTACGGGCCATCAAAAGTATTATGCTAAACTAGCAAAAAGATATGGTCCTTTCCAAATCTTGAAGCCCATCAATGATACGGCTTATCCACTCAAGTTGCCCAACCATTGGCTTATACACAATGCCTTTCATGTAAGCCTACTTAAGCCCTACAAAGGAGAGCCACCAACTGAACCAATTATTGAAGACCCTCCCGAAGTCGAAGGTCATTAAATTCTTGAAAGTATTCTCATTAAATTCTGCTACTCTCAAATTGAATAGGCAAATTCCATTACAAGAATACTCCTTCTTCCTCTCCATCTACTCTCATACCCTGCTAGATATCACCATCTTCGAAGGTGTGTGAGGTCTTGGATCTGAGACCGTGAGGGAATTGATGTTGTGTTTTACAACTGTGAGCTTGGTTCTTGAAGCTTCCATATTCATTGCACCAGCAAGTTATTAAAGGAACACAAAGTATTGTATTGTAAAATGTCTCCCTTGATGGGGGAAACCTATAATACAAAGCCTTTTGGAGGGGGGACCGGCTCCATGTAGATCCGGTCCTCAATTGTTGTCAATAGCTTAATTTCTCTCTCTTTTTGAAGTATTGTTCATGCCTATCTAACTAGGTGTTATGCTTTTGTTGATCTCTCCATCCAAGCACTCTTGCTATGCTCATTAGGAATCTATTCTAATGAAATTCTCACTATGTCTATGTTATTTTCCGCTACACACAAGTTACTAGACCATTAAATGTTACATTGGTAGTAGAGCACAAGGCTTCTCTTTTCTTGCTCAAGAAGAGAGGTCCTCAAGATGACTATAAATGGTTGGTATTATTAATTGCAATTGAGTAAGTAGAATAGGGATTTTTCAACCTTGTAGTGTGCCTGCTTTGTGCAGATAACGGGGCATCACCGTCAAGAGCTATGGTCTTAATAGTGGAGTCCTACGGGGCTTGCCTACGGCTTAAAACCACTATTGAGCTATTAGAATCGTGACAAGAGCTAGTACTATTTTGGTGGTGAAAGACCCTCTCTTCTATTCCTTGTAGTTAATGATATTTGAGCCACGTGTACATAAGCTTGAGTGCTTTTCTAAAGGGGTTAAGCTGAGTAGCAACTAGGGCTTGAAGTACCAAAGTACGCTTAAAAGATTTACACCTAAAAGTTGTTAGAATGGCTGACAATAGTAAAGAGAGTGAAATTAATGTTGATAACCTTGATTTTGCTAATGAACGGGCTACTAATGATGTCTCTATGCTTGTTAATTACCTTGTTACTAGGATTCAACAAGCCATGGGCAATCCATCCCTCCAAAGTGAAGTGCAACGGCAGCTACGTGCTCATTGGATTCTCCAAACTCCCCAACAAGAAGAGAGAGTACCTAGGAAGCCTCCTTGTGAGACTTCCAAAAGAGGCCTCTCACCGATAAGGGAAGACAAAGAGGATCCGCACGAAGGGCTCAAAAATCTAGTACTTGACGATGCATCTCCTTTCCAAAGGAGAACTCAAGTTTCAATGGTAGAGCCCCCACCAAAAGAACAAGAAAGAAGTGAGTATCCTGCCACCTTAGTGGAGATGGCTCCACGAAGACGGAGGGGGCTAAGACCAAACCCAAGACCTCTTATTGTAATACTCACCTTGAAACTTTCTCGAGCTGGTAAGCTTTCCATCTCTTTCCAGTCAAAAACGGCCAAACTAGGTCAAAAACTTATGAACTTCTCTTAAAAGAACTAAAATAGCATTCAAATTTTAATGCAAACATCAGCAAATTCTTTCAAATTGTATCTAATCATTTATATGTAGTAGCATCAAATCATGCTAAACAGGCATACATGTGCAATAATTTAAAATGCAAATGCTTCTAGCATGCCCATGCATATCCCAATTAACCTGGAATTGTGTACAAATTGTCAAAAAGTATTGCGGTCTACAAAGTGTCTTTAATGTTAAGGGGCCAAAAACCTAAAGGTTTTATGGCCTTTGAGCAAGAAGACGTGCCCAATTCGGGCTACTACAGAGGCACCGACAGCAGCTCGTGGTGTGGTTGTGGTCGACGCGATGAATCAGCAGGATCTCGTACAGCGATCGACTACTGGCAACCTGGTTTGAAGACTGTGGGTGATTGAGGTGCTAGGGGGGCAATGCTGGATCTTGTTACTGCAGCAGGATTTTGTTACTGCAGAGCGACACCAGTTGACTGTTGCTGGAGACCTTGTTTGAATATTGAAGGTGGTTGACGCACTAGGGAGAGGAGGGAAATGCTGTGTACTAACACCCCCCACAGGGCTACCCACTCACCTAGGGGGGGGACTGAGAGAGAGAGAGAGAGAGAGAGAGAGAGAGAGAGAGAGAGAGAGAGAGAGAGAGAGAGAGAGAGAGAGAGAGAGAGAGAGAGAGAGAGAGAGAGAGTCCAAAGGGGATCCAAAATGTTCGGTCAAGGTCATTCCAAAGCAAGTCAAACAAGCAGGTGGCCCAAAGTGGACAAATGGAGAGCATGTCCGAACAATCAAAGGTGGAGGTCTAGGGGGGAGAGAAAAAATTAAAAAATCCTAAGTGCTAGGGGCAATATCGATGTTGCTACTACACCCCTCTCTCAAGCTAGCACACCCCCCCTCAAGTTCAAGTGCAAAGAGGAGAGAGCAATTCAAAGGAGGCTTCCCCCCCTCCCAAGTTGCTAAAAAATAATGCCAGATGGTCCAATAGAATCCCAAATTCCAAAATTGAAGAGAGCATCCCCTATATACGCCATTTTTTAGTCATTTTTGGGAGCTTGCAGAGAGCCAAGAGAGTGAGTGTGTGAGTCCTTGGGTGGGCTTCTTATGCAAAGGTATGTGCCTGCAAAGCCCCAAGTGTGGTTTTTCTTGCATGGCGACCATGTGGGTGTGCCATTTGTTGTAACTAAGTTGTACATGGTGTTTTGAGCAGTGGTGAAGCCTCCATTGTGTTTCTCTCGCATCATTTCCCCTGCCCCCCTTTTGTACTTCTTTTGCTTGTGTGTGCGGTGTCGATGCAGATGTGTATGCCCCGCAGGCCTCTTTTTTTAGTGAAAAATGGAAGTGAGAGTGTGGTTGCATGTGCGGCAATGGTGTGTGGCTTGAAAGGAGTAGTGAAATGCATGGATAGTTGTGGTGTGCACAGTTGTGCGCCCATGTGTGCGGGCGGTGGCCTGCTAGCGTGTGTCGAGAGTTTCAAAGGTAAACTCTAGTGGATTGTGGTGCTATGAGTTCCTTGGGCTATAGAGAGGCAGTCTTTTTGTGTGTCAAGTGTGTTCCCCCATTCCCCCTCTTTAATGTCTAAGAGGTGAACCTCCTGAGCACCTAGCTTATCACTAGAATAGACACCTCAAATGAAGGATATTTACAATGAACGATGATACTAATTATTATGATGAGACTCACAATAACGCTCTAATACCACTTGTAAGGCTCTATTAAGGAGGATAATGATTAATAATATTTATAATTAAGACATTAAGCTAACGCACTAATTTAAAAATGATGTAAGCAATCAAAGTGCAAAATAATACAAAATATGTAGATTGATTGATCACTTACATAATTTGTACAATGAGCTATGTGCTTATATAGTGACTATGAGAGTGTAGACTCAAGCCACATGCTAAGCCACATCTGGCAAAGGAGGTGGCACTCTTAGGTGAGAGGTAGTGGCATGTAGGTGGCACATTGGTAGTCATGCAAAGTGTAGGGTTTCTTCCCACTAGAGTGTGTGAGAGTAGTACCATAAGGCATTGTTCACATAGGAATAGGATGGAAGTAGGTTTAAACCCTAACAAGTTAAAGATGTTGTAGAGTGATTAGGAGACCAAAACAATAAACCTAATTTTTGTCGTTTATCTTCAGTGCAATTTTTTCCAGATGTCAAAACTGGCATTTTTAAGCTTGATCTTTTCTTATATGACCTATTGAATTAGTGTAGCAAGTTTGGATCCATTCCAATAGTCCTAGCTATCTTAAAAGAGATGTGACAAACTAGCGGTTGTCATGACTGCTTGAGAAAGATAGGATAGAGAACTTTTGGCAAGGGTCTTTTGAGAGATTAGCTAGCTCTTGTAGCCTCCATGCACTAGTCGGGTCAGCTACATCCCACAACTTGACATTTCATGTCTGTGGTTCTTACTTTGCTAGCATTGATATGGTGAGTCTTGGTAGTTGGCTAACATTTTGGCATCGTTGCCAGGGACGAGGCAACCTAGACTAGAGAAAAACCCAAAGCATTCACTAAAATTTCCATTTTTTCCTCTACTTTCAACTAGAGTAAAACACTTTTGGCTTTATCACTACTGAGAGGTGCTTAAGAGTAAAGATACTCGATAAGGACCTCAGGGCATTAGTTTAGTAGGACGAACTAGGTGAATGGCTCTTCGGTAAGTGGAAAACATTCAGGACTGCGTCTGATTTGAGGTGCACTTGGAAAAACCAAAAAATTGTTATCTTTGGCATGCCAAATAGAGACAGGGGTTTTGGGGGGCTGAAACTAAAAATTGGACTTACAAGGTTGAAGAATAACTTGTTTAGACGATCCCCATTGATTTTGGTATCATTTGGACCACCAAAAACCTGGTTGGGCCCAAATCTTGCAAAAAAAACTCCCAATTGTGAGGAAATTAAGGAAAGTAAAGAAAGTTTTGGACCAAACATGAAACCAGTGCAGGGGTAAACCTAAGACCAAGGAAGAAATCAAGTTGTAACCAAATCTGCAAAAAAAATACAATTTTGGAGAATTTTATATTTGCCGCCTAAGATAGATCTCCCACCAGAGGGTAAAATTTTCAATTGATAGAGCTCCATTGGAACATTATATAGCTCTTGAGCAAGGTTGAACAAGTTTGGAGCTTTGTAAGGGTAAGAAACACCAAAAAAAAGGTTGAAACCTTCAACAACGAGACCAAAAAGGGTGACAAAACATTGGTGAACAGTCAAAACTTTTTGAAACTCATTGGACAAGCTTGAAATCACAAATAGAAACCCAGGCAAGTCATGTTGGGCAAAAATATCTTGAAATAGGAAATTATTAGCTTTGGTGCACTAAAGATAAAATTCTCACTAGAAGAATAATTTTGTTGATTTGACACCAAGATTATCTTTTTCAAGCTATGAGGACCTCATGCAAGTGATCAAAGTTAGATTTACTCTCACATTAAGTTATAGACATCTTTGGTCTACCAAAGATAGCCTCCGAGGAATTACAAAGTTTGGGTCACATTGAGTGTATCCAATGATTGGTAGTGGGAATTGTTAGGTATTTTATGACTTTAAATTAACAATCGTGCAATCACATATGGTTTCAAGTGTTGATGTGCATGAAATACATCTTGGCTAAAAAAGGGCTAGACACGGATCAGAGGCACTCTGTCTGAAACAAAAGGCATTTTTCCACGTTTGAAGTATATATTTAAATAAGTTGTTTGAGTCCATATATGAACTTAAGATCTGGTAGAGTGTTGGCAAATCTAAGCACATTGGGAGAAAATAGGAGTAGAGTGTCCATGGAAGAGAGTGTAAACCAAGGGAGACCTTTGGAGACTATAGTGGAAGAGGTTCTAGACACTTACTCTGACTCAAGTTCCAAGATTTCTTCTTTTTCGACTCAATCAGAGACTCGGATCTCACTCAAGCTCAAGCACATTTTGAGCTTCTTTAAGACTAACAAGTATGATACCTTGATTTATTTGGATCCTAACAAGGAATTTGTCATAAGTGTAGATGACCATACGGTTGAATTTGAAGAGGAGGTTAGAGAGATTAAACAAGATACTTTCTACATGGGATCAAAATGGGGTTTGGAGCCAATTTTGAGTTAGACTCCCTTCGTTCGCTTCCCTGACTCATTCCCAGAGGTGGTTTGGCCAATCTCCCTCAATTATGGGCACTCTATCTAATCCCTCTCACTATATGGAACTATTAATATAGGTGAAGGTGTGTCAATGTCTACTAGAGTTTCCTTCAACTCTTCATTCTCCTGCATTTTTTCTTTGTCGGCTCTAGTCTCGATTTCTGTTCATTTCCTTATGATTTTCAATTGGGGTTTCTATTTCTCCACTATGGATTGCATGATTTGCACTAAGCTTTTGTACGCTTCTAGCTTAGCAGCTTCCATATCAGGTGCTGGATAGTTTTCCCATTTTGTTTCTAGTGTATGACATGCTTTCAATCTAGCTTGGAAGGCTTCCAAGGGTGCATTGATTGGTTTGTATATTTTGTCCACACAAGTACATACCCTGCCAATTTTGTTTTGGATTCTTTAAAATCTGATGACATTGTCTGCATTATTTTCTCTACCTTATTTTGCACTCTCTTTATTCTCCTTTCGTTGTTTGTGTCTCTTGAGTTTCTATCATTTACATCGTTCTTTTTTGGACTCTTTGGGTGATTTGATGGGTATGTCCAATCCACTTGCGTTATTCCCCTTAGCATGTGCCCTAGTCACTACCCGAATTGAAACTATGGATTCCCCCTCTGAGGAGCTGCTCGACTATGTATATGGTGGTTTTTTCTTTTATTTTCTAGATTCCTATGACAATATTCTGGAATATGTCCACCCTTGCAACTACACACTCCACAATATGCCTCCATTGGTCTCACATTCTTATCTGGTTCACACCAGTCATTTTTCCAATGGTTGTTTGCTCCACAATTATGACAATTCTTGGTTTTTAGTTTAGGCATTAGTTTCATCATGGGTGGTCTAGCCCCTTGGTTTGCATTGAAGTAAATTGGTGTTGAATCCAAGGGTGCTTGATAAACTTGTTCTACTATGAAATTTGTTGATTGAGTGTATCATTCGCCCTCTACTCCCATCATTGCCAAACCCGCTTCATCATACGACATGATTGGTATTATAGCTTGCTCGCCCACTTGCTCTTTAGGAAGCATGTACTTGACTGGTAGAACATTGTTCCTTGGAAGTGGTGGCTACTTGCCTAATACTATCTGTGGTCTCTCCATAGCCATTGGTGGTCTATAAAATGTTGCCACATTTGGTGGATATCTATGGGTTGTCCTTGAGGCCTCATTGACACATACTGGACGCTTCCATTGTATTTGGGCTTATAGTAGCACTTGTTCATCTCATGGTTTGTCCATTTTTCTTCAATGGAACACCATTTCAAAAGTCTGTGTTGTCCCATAGGTATTGTCTTTGGTCTCTCCATAGCCATTGGTGGTCTCTAGAATGGTGCCACATTTGGTGGATATCTATACATGGGTTGTCCGTGAGGCCTCATTGACACATTCTGGACGCTTCCATTGTATTTGGGCTTATAGTAGCACTTGTGCATCTCATGGTTTGTCCATTTTTCTCCAATGGAACACCATTTCAAAGGTCTGTTTGTCCCATAGGTTGTCCCTCAGATGGACCCTGTCCTGACCCTCTCATAGGCATCATTTGCATGTTGGTCATCATGTTGTTCATGCACTTCAGCATGTCTTCTATAGAATTGACAAGAGGAACCACAATTGGTCCTACTTGTGTTGGCATAGTAGATGTGGTTTGCTCACTCTGTGCATCCTTAACAATGCTTTCCCCGTTAAAAATCTCATAATTGTCTCCCAAATTAGTTGCGTCTAGGCTACATGATTCCCAAGTGGTGTGTTTTGTGCTATACAAAATAGCATGCAACTCCTTATTCATTAATCCTTCCAAAAACAACGAAACAAGTCTCTCCTCTATTGGGATTTCCAACTTTGAACATCTGTCAATATATTGTCTCATTTGACTCACACAGTCTCTTCCCGTTTCTCCTTGTTTCTATCTAAAGCTATAGATTTGTGCCACAATGCTATGCTTGGTTCCCATTTTCAAGCAAGCAACAACAAATCTCATTGCTAAAGTCGGTGGAGCAGTTATAGATCTAGGTGTAAGACAAGGGAAGCTAGAGCCTGAGAGTCCACCACCCAACCACCCATTATATAGCATAGCCCCTAGCCCTTTGCCCTATTTGAACTCCCTTTCCACACTTCCTAGCTGGGCCTTGCCCTTGTCTAGTCCGGCCTTGCCGGTGTCCTGACATTACTCCCCCCTTAGGAAGATTTTTCGTCCTCGAAAACAAAAGTGGGGAACTTCTTCTTAAGAACACTAATATTTTCCCAAGTGGCACCTTCCTCAGGTCTGTCTTTCCACTTGATTAAGGCTTGTTGATGTACGTGACGACATGTACGCAACTCATGATAATCTAGAACACGTTCAAGTTCATGCGCTAAGGTAAGAGGCTCAATGAAATCAACCAAAACCTCTTGTTCAATGACATTGTTGTCCCCATGTAACCGCTTACGTAAACGGCTTACTTGAAACACCGGATGAATGCAAGAATGTGAAGGTAGTAATAATTTGTAGGCACGATCGCCTACTCACTTAAGTATTTTGAAAGGCCCACAATATCGGGGAGATAATTTAGGTGTTGGCCCAGTTTTCAGACTTTCTAAATGTTCTGGCACACGTAAAAATACTTCCTCCCCTTCTTCAAAGGTAACTTGCCAACGTTTCTCATCAGCGTACTTCTTATATCGATCTTGTGCTTGTCGGACATTCTAACGAGCAAGTTTCAGCATATTCATGTGGTCTTGGAGAAAATCCTTAACCTGTTGGAGTTTTTCGATTGCCAACCCCACCGTAACTGATGACCTAGGTTGAAACCCGTACATGATCATGAAAGGACTAAAGCCTATTGTGACATGCTTAGCACTGTTGTAGGCAAACTCGAGAATAGGTAAGTATTCTTCCCAGTATGACTGTTTTTTGCTGACGTAATCTCTTAGCATATCCTCTAGCACCTGGTTAACTCGTTCCATCTGACCATCTGTTTCTGGATTATCAGTTGTATTGAGGTTCAGTTGTGCAACCAATTGTTTAAATACAGCTCTCCAAAAGTGGCTAATAAACTTGGGATCACGGTCACTGACAATGTTACTTGGCAAACCATACACTTTGTATAGATTGTCCACAAACAACTTGGCTAGTTCTGGTGTCTTAACCGTTGATTTGGTCGAAATAAACTTATATAGTTTAGTCAACCTGTCTACGACCACCCATACCAAGTTATGACCTCGTACTATGGTTGGTAAGCCCACAATAAAATCCATACAGATGCTTTCCCATTTTCCATTGGGAATTTCCAAAGGATGTAAGAGTCCTTCTGCTTTCAGGCGCTCTGCTTTGTTAACTTGACACTTTTGGCAATGCAAGACATAAGCTTGAACAAAGCTATGTATACCTGGCCAGTAAAATTATCGTCGTACGAGAGCATAAGTTTTTCTAATCCCGGGGGGCCCTGCACTTGAACTATCATGGCATTCATAAAGAATTTGGCACCGAATGTATGTGTCTGTCGGTACACAAACTCTCCCCTTATGGAGTAGGTACCCATTGTCGATGGTAAAAAGCTTCCATCGATGTAGTTCATCACTTAATAAAGGAGAACTAGGTGTGGAGGTTAATTGTACACTATCGTCATTGGAGTGAGAAGGATCCCTCTTTTGAACATGGCTCCACACTTTGGAATATGCTTCATCATGCTCTTATTTGCCTTTGAGAGAATCTAAAAATGCACTATGAAGTTCAGTGAACAAGAGCGAATTGATCTCTGGCATTCGACTTACAGCGTTCGACATTGTACCGGCCTTTGCGATACCTTAGCTTAGCGTCATATCCCTGAAGAATCTCGGCCCACCTGGCTTTTCGACCCTTCAAATCCGTTTGTTGTGTAAACCATTTGATGCTTTCATGGTCAAACACAATCTCAAACTGAGCACCATACAGATAATGCCGCCATGTTTTTAAGGCAGACACTATTGCGTAGAGTTTGCATTCATCAGCAAAATAGTTTTGCTGAGCTACATCAAGCTTCTTGCTTTCAAATGCAATCGGCCATCCGTCTTGTAACAGGACTGCTCCAATAGCACGGTCACTGGCAACCGTTTCCAAAATGAATGGTTTCAAAGGATCTACAATAGCCAGTTTAGGAGCTATAGCTAATGCATCCTTGAGAGTATCGAAACTGTGTTGTTGAGCGGATCCCCAATGAAAATCTTTACCTTTGCCTTTTAGTTGATCCGTCATAGGAACAACAATTTGAGCATAGTTTTTAACGAACCTTCGGTAAAAACGTGCAAATCCTAAAAATATATGTAATTCTTCCAGATTTTTAGGAGAAGGCCATTTCCGGATGGTATCCACTTTGGATTGATCCATATATAGCCCTTTAGCTGAAATAACATGCCCTAAATAATGAATTTTGTCTTTTAGAAAATCACATTTAGATTCCTTGGCATATAATTTGTTTGTGCATAACAACTCAAACACCTGCCTGAGATGTTGTAAGTGTTATTCTTCAGAAGCACTATAGACTAGGATGTCATCGAGGAAAACAATGACAAATTTGCCCAAATATGGCTTCAAGACACTATCCATAAGTGTCATGAATGTTGCGGGCGCATTGGTTAATCCAAAGGGCATCACCAAGAACTTGTAGTGTCCAAACCGTGTTCGGAATGCAGTTTTGGGTATATCGGTAAGTCGATATGGACTTGGTGATATCCTGACCGCAAGTCTATTTTCGTAAAAATGCGAGCATGACTGAGCTTATCAAACAACTCATCTACTCTGGGCAATGGGTATTTGTTCTTAAGCGTAACCGCATTTAAGCCACGGTACTCTACTCACATGCGCATACTGTCGTCTTTTTTCTTCACTAAGAGGATAGGAAAAGCCCATGGTGAAGAACTGGGTTGTATAAACCCTCTGCTAAGGTAGTCAGCAAGTTGACGTTCCACCTCAGCAGCTTCTGAATAACTCATACGGTAAGGTGGTTTACTAACAGGTTTACAGCCTGCAGCCACATCAATGCTATGTTGTACTGATCGTGTCAGCGGTAATCCTGATGGAAAATCATTAGGAAATACATCTTGAAATTCCTTTAATAATTTCTGTAATTAACTAGCAACGTTTGCTTGTTTAGAATTAGCAATTGGTAGAATACAGGAGAGAGAAGCATGCAGCGTTGAGGAATGTTCAACAGACTCAATGTTAAAAAGAAAATGAGACAGTGAGTAACACAAGAAAAGCTAATCTATTTCATTATCAGAAACGAGCTGCATAAGCTTAGCGGTATAAATCAGTGGTGATGAAGGTATATCTTTTTCTCCTAACAACAACACGTGTGAGCCATGGGATTCAAACATCAAGCTGTTGTGCTCATAGCTACTCTTCAGTGATGGTGCTAGGCTATGCAACCACTCCCTACCAGGAACCACATCAGCCCTTTCCATGTTCATAACCTGAAAATCCAAACATGTGGAGTACCCTTGTACTTCCAATGGAACAGCTCGGCATTGAGTATCCCAGATTTTAGTATCATGTCCATTCATCATTGCTACCTTGTAGCGGTGGGTACTCGGAGTTTGAGGCAATTTGAGTTTTTTCACCAATTCGTAATTGATGAAATTGTGAGTAGCACCATCATCTACCAAGATGCGCACCTTGTGCCCTTGCAGATATATGTGCATACGTACTAACTCATGTGGTCCAAAGGTTGATTGCCACATGGAAGCTGTGAGACAGCATTCGTGCACCACCTCAGTGTGTGTTACTTCCACTATAGAGAATCGTGAGGAAGACTCAAGAGGCAGCATTTGCACCGTGTGCACTGCTTTCTCCTTGCCCTGAGCAACAGATTTCCCCTTCGGACAATCCTTTTTGCCATGACCTCTTCCTAAACGTTGAAAATATAATTTTTCTTTCTTGGCTTTTCAAGAGAGAGAGGTCCCTTGGACCCCTTGGGTTTTTTAGATGCATCTGAATTGGCAACTAGAAATTTC
Organism: Adiantum capillus-veneris; assembly: GCF_014529385.1. Lineage (NCBI taxonomy): Eukaryota > Viridiplantae > Streptophyta > Polypodiopsida > Polypodiales > Pteridaceae > Adiantum > Adiantum capillus-veneris. The sequence goes on from NC_140954.1 coordinate 141,455,377, forward strand.
TTTTATTGTGCACATACTGAGTGCGTGTATTACCATGTATATTAGTAGGCAGTGACTATTATGTGTTTTCTTTTCATCTGGATCATCATGAATATGTGCTTTCACTATGGCTTCCTCAAGTGTTTTAGGGTCTTGGGTCTTGACATACTTCTTAAGCTCGGGTGTCAGACCTCGTATGAACCCCCGTACTTGTTGAAAGGTATCTAAGCCTTCCAACTTGAGGATAACATCCCAATAGTGAGAGATATATTCAAGTAGTGATGGGTATTGGTGCATGGAACATGTGTCGCAAGCCGTCCAATTCCAATCGGCCTCGTTTGTGGGTAAAAATTTTCCTTGCTAAACATTGCTTCAAAAGCTGCCTAACTCTGTGGTATGATGTTCTTCTCCTTGAGAGACATCCACCATTTGTAGGCCTTGCCTTCTAGAGTTACGCTCATTTGTAGAGCTTTGACTGCGTCCGGAGTATGCCGTAAGGCGTGAATTCCATCCCACTTGCTGAGAAAGATATTCACTGCATCCTTATTGCGGTCTCGGTCTTTTCCCTTAAAAATTGGTGGTTTGGTGTTTTTCAACAATTCATCCACCTCCTTTGCAGTGAGAGTATGCAACATATCAACATTTGGGCCTTGCCCTAGATTAAAAGTGCCTTGCCCTTGTGTAGCAGCGTGCTCATGCATGTGCATGTCAGCAGGACTCTTGGACTGCTGTTACATTTATTGAATTACTAATGTGGATAGTTTAGTAACATTTTCATTCAAAGCTTTAAAATTTTCATCCATGACTCTCATGCGTGTCTAAAGTCCACGAAATTCTTGAATATCGAGCAATTTGTAAGTATCCTCACCTGTCGTAGCGTCGCGGGTACTCTCCTTGAGAGGATCTGGCCATGGGCCATCATTGGCAGGATCAGACATACTTTGCTCAAAATCGAATGTCATATTGATATCCGAATCCATGGCAAAATAGTGTAGTGGAAAGAATAGCAAGAAAAAATACCTGTAGATGTAGGATGCACCGCCAAGGCTAATTAAGGTCAATTAGCCTTGCTAATTACGTCGATTGTCTAAATTGAAAAACGATCCAAAATTTCAACCGTGCAGGTACTTGTCTTGAAAACGTTGCAGCCGAATCGAGTGCGAGTGGTATTGCTTTCGACCGAAATCAATTTGAGAACTACTGTCGCAAATGAATCCGCTTATGAAGCTTTATCGACGTGCAGAATTTCTGCAACCAGCACACAGGGAATTTGTGAAAGCCGTGTACTTTCCGGCCCCGTCTCAATTTCACTCGGATATGTGCTCAAATCTCGAGAGTTTGTTGCTCGTGGCGGGGTGTGTGTCGGTTGCAGGGGTGTGTATCACCCCTAAGCTTTAATTTAAAGTCCTCTTAGGCGTTTAAGTGTGAACTCCAAGCTTCAAAACGCCATCGCCATGAGCAGGTAGCACGCAGAGGCTTGGGAAGCTGAGGGCGGATGATGCGTTGCAAGGCGCGCTTCCGCCCTGTGTCGAGAAGTGACCAGCAGGCCCGCGCGTCTCGGTTGAGCCCGAGTGCCATTGATTTGGTGCTCCTGCACCCGGTAGCTCTCCTTGCCAAGCCCGCTTGCCCACGGTGCTTCCTCCTCCTCATTTTCCTTAGCAAGGGGTGATCTCCACAGTCTTCGACCACGACATGCAAGGCTTTGTGTGGTTAGAAAGCACCACGCCTTCCCCTTTCCCAAAATAGGAACTTAGCTCTGATACCAGTGTAAGACAAGGGAAGCTAGAGCCTCAGAGTCCACCACCCAACCACCCATTATATAGCATAGCTCCTGGCCCTTTGCCCTAGTTGGACTCCCATTCCACACTGCCTAGCCCGGCCCTGCCCTTGTCTAGTTCGGCCTTGCCGGTGTCCTGACACCAGGGGGTATGGTCTAGAACCAAGTCAAAGCCTTACATTCTAAGGTCATTCCAAACCCTTCAAACTATTGTGGAGTATGTGTGAAAGTTTGCTATGCATTTAGCTCTCAGAACTTGTGTAAAGCTTGCTAAGTGATCATATCATTTATACCAGTGGATCAGCAAATCATCCACATATAGAACAACAATGAGAATTTCATCACCCTCACGCTGCTTTACATACAAAGTGCTTTATGTTGGACTATTACGAAAGCCTCATTTAACCAAATGAGTGTCAGCCTTATCATACCAAGCACGAGGATATTGCTTCAACACATAAATGCTTTCTTACATTTGCACACTTTATCTTCCTACACTTTAATGAAAAAACCGTGAGGCGGCATTAAATAAACTTCCTCAAATATGTCACCATTCAAGAAAGCAATAACAATGTCTGACTGATGTACATCCCAACCAAAATGAGATGCCAATGCACATAGAAAACGCACAGTAGCCATACAAAAAGTGGGAGAAAAAGTCTTTTCATAATCTATCCCTTTTTGCTATGCATAACCCTTTGCAACAAGTCGAGACCTATAGCAATCAATCTCACCATCCGGCTTGCGTTTCAACTTGTAAACCCACTTCGTATCAATGGAATTTTTGCCAAGAGGCAAATCGCATAAAGTCCATATGTCATTTTCTATAAGTGCATTATATCCTGATTTCATGGCAGCCATCCAATTTTTTAAATTTTGTGCTTCATCCAAAGATAGAGGTTCCTCAACATCACATAAGCTAGACATAGCCAAAGCGTAACAATTTGATGCATAAGATGCATGGCAAGAACCTGAACGATTACGGCTAGACAAAGGTACATCCAATTTACTGTCACGCAAAGTATGCACCAGCCATTTTGGCATACCTCTAGCGTACTCATTCTCATCCCTTTTGTCATCAAGTACATCATGTACACCTGCATCAGGAATAGGTTGATTTGTAATATTTTCAGAAACCTCCATATGTTGTACATTTGCCTCATTGGAGTCTATATTCAAACTTCCACCACTGAAAAGAGGCAACAAAGTGTCATAAATGTCCTGTGAGCTTACACTATTGTCTCGAGTACATGACATCAAGGGCTAAACAGAATCTTCCACAAACACAACATCCTGTGAAACCAAGATACGCTTTGTTTGCGGATGATACAACTTGTAACCTTTGCTTTTAGCACTATAACCATCAAAAATGCATTTGCCAACCTTATCATCTAATTTTCTGCGCAGGCATAGTAAATTGGTGTTTTATCCCATTACTAGCTAGAAACGCATTAAATTCATGAGACATATACTCTCTCCCTCGATATGAACGGAGGGTGCCCATAGTACGTTTTGAGACATTTTCAGCCATAGCCAAAAATTGTTTGAAGCACATAAAGACTTCGGACTTTGCCTCTTTCTTTTTAGCCTCTTTTGCCTTTAATGTTGGACACTTGATCAAGTGATCATTAGCTTTACAATAATGGCAACGCATTTTCTTTTTGCCCTTTTCACCAGAATTCCCAAACAAATTTATGCCATCAAAGTCATTAGGAACATGTGATTTACCACTCGCACAAGAACCATGAGGAGTGGCTACATTTTTGTTACCAACTTTTCTTTGAGCAGCAATAAAGGCATGTTCAACTGCATGTTGTCTAGTCCTATTTGTTTTTGGAAAGTGACTCTTGCAGCAGCAATGTGCATAATGCATAAAACTTGACAACTTCTAGATTTCCTTGGGTCATGAGTCTCCAAGTACTAGCAAAATTCTGGTAAGAATCTGGCAAACCATCAAGAACAGTCTGCACAAGGGAACTATCAGAAATGACTTTGGCTGTAGAAATAAGTTTCTCATTCATATCCTTGACACCAGCAAGGAAAGTGTCCATCTCATCTTCCTCATGCATAATCTTTGACTCCAGCTCTTTACGCAACAATGCAATTTTAGCCTTATTGTGACTTGCATAAAGACCAGCCATAATATCTCAAGTGTGTTTTGCAAATTTTGTTGAACAAATATGAGGAGTAATAGTGTGCTTCACAAACAACGCAATCAAAGCATGAGCATGTGCATCTTCTACATCCCAACGAGCTTGCTCAGTCATATCTTAGGGTTCTTCACAAAGGGGAGCACCAAGGTGAAATTAAATTTTGACATTTTTGTCTAGTTCTCATGGTATGCATGCTTAACTGCAAAGGTTTCCCAAATTGGTTATTAACCCAAAACCTTAAGATGCTAGGACCTCCACTCTGACCGATTTTATGCGGACCTTGTGATTAGGCATCACCTATATCTCATGAGTTGGGCTTACCCTAGCAATTGATCCACATATTTACATCAAAGTGCCTTTTGATATCTATACAATTTCAAGATTTCATACATGATTATGTAGTCAATCTCAAATTGAACAAGGTGAAGATCTTCACATTGGCATTTCAAATCCCTAAGGGGTCACTAGAGTCAAAAATCTAATTTAGAAAGGTGAAATCTCACAATGGCCTCCAAGTGCACCACACACACACACACACACACACACACGTGTGTGTGGGTGTGTGTGTGGGTGTGTGTGTGTTTTAGAGATGACGGTTAACATTTAGGGTGGGTTCAGACTAGGCGGCAGAAGAAAAATGCAAAGGGGCGTCGATCCTTCATGATGAAATTTTATTGGTTGGAGTTGAGGCACTCTTCCGCCGGGCCCTCCATTTTTCTTCCAACCCCTCCCCCCTCGGAAGAGTTGATAACCTCTCTCAACCCCCTTCACTTTTTCACTTTTTCTCCTCCACATTGTTCACACTAGGCGTCGGCACATTTAGGAAGGCTTGTTTTTTCCGTCCGTTCAGTCTAAACCCACCCTTAGAACATGAGATGAGAAGTTGACATTACCCCATCCACCCACTTGGTTTTTAAAAAAATATATAGCCTTTAAGAAGATTTAGATAGTAGAAGATGGCTAGTCTATTTGAAAGTAAAGCTTTTTATATTTGATAGTAATGTTTCTTATGTTTCGTCTACATCACTCTAGACTCTTTTTCTTAAATGATGGTGACAATTTGGATGGCAAAAGTTCTCCTCTATGGCCTTCTGTGGGCCAACAACGAATTTTTGGTGGTGTTTATAGGATGGGTCCTCTCCCATAATTTGGATGAACACACACCTTACTTTACATGCCTTCCAACTCTCTCTCACTCTCTCTCTCTCTCTCTCTCTCACACGCGTGTTTGACAAGGTTTTGTGATTTTCTTCCGAAAAGAGAAAAACGTCGAAAAAGGGAAAGGGATGTGTTGAAAAGTCTCTCTCACATGGACCCTCTCAATCTATGACAAGTGCTTGTACCTTTATGATCACAATATTATATAGGCCCTAAGCTTTAAATGTAATAACACGCTTAGCATGTATATGAGATGCAAAAGGCTAATGTTTATCACATTGACTTCTTGAATGGTTACAATCATACTACGCAAAGGGAAGGAGAATATTTTGTCTATGATTATCCATAAAGGTTGCAAATGCCCTCTACTGATGGTGTTCTATTCTTCAAATCTCAAAGAGCTATCAAAATTTTCACACTTTGTCAAATTCTTTTAGGTTCTAGAGCTTAGTTTGGACCCTCCACACTGTCCACACACTATATGTGGACCCAAAAGGTAGCACCACATGCATATGCAACACACCAACCATCCTTCATCAACTTTTGCACAATGTATACATCAATAATGGATGATCTAGTAAATGCATTATTATGAAACATGCTGCCTACATTGCTAGAATGAAATCATGACCAAGTTTGAAGTAAATTGTTATGTACCCTCTATTCACCATATCTTAGCAGTTTTGAAAAACCGCTAACATTGGTGGCGTCTTGCAACAAAATGCTACCAGTAGTGATGTTACTACTGAACAAGACTTGATTCTTGAAAGAAACCTACATGTGACCATAGTCACAACGTCTACTAGCCAGAAAGAATCACAGATGACGTTTGAAGCTTGTTTTGAGGATTCAAGACCGATGACTCCATGTAAAGTGTCATGAATTCGAAAGCTCTTTTTTAAGGGCTGGGCATCCACTTGCAAAGATCCATCATAAGAAAAGCAAATCATGTAAGTTGGACCTTAACTACTTCCTTGCTTGTGCTACATTAAGGCATGCAAAGTTGTATTGAGACAAGAAGCTTTCAAAAGATGAGGATGGGGACTACAAGTGATCAATTAGCATAGAGTGAAATCTTCCAAGGTTGGCCTTAGGAATTGACACTGTCCATATGCCTTAGTCAAGCAACATCCATATTTTTCCTCTCTCTCTCTCTCTCTCTCTCTCTCTCTCTCCAAAAAGTGAGCATGCAAAAAGCATGAAGACAGTCTATGGCAATGGCTTTGGTGCCCTTCAAAGGCAACTTTTACTCTTCAGAGAAGGATAACAAAAATTTTACCCTTCGAAAAAAAGCAATATTCAAGAAAGGGCATTTTTCCAACCATACATAATTACTATTTACCATTTCCCTAAAAGGAAATTTTAAAACTTTGAGCTATTAGGTATTGATTTTGCAATATTTTGCTCAAAATCTAGATAGGATTTTTTCTTTTTTCGCTCGCTCTCAATCGGTATTTTTTGATGTTCAAAGTGGCACGATCATGAGTTTGTTGAGACACACTTTTCCTGAACAGTGGAAGAAGGATAAGATTTTCAAAATTGTTTTTTTTTTAAAAGTGGTGTCACAAAGCATCCGTGACCTAAAATATGGCTCGAGGAGGGGGGTAGGTTGAAATTTACCCTTCCAATGAGAGATTAGGGTCACCCTTTAGAAATGAGGCTTGACAATGAGATATCACAGAAAAACACAGAGGAGTCCAAGGATCTTCTTTTTGCTTTTGGATGAGAAGGGGAAGTGGTTAGACTTTGAGCAAGCTAAAGTCAAAAAAAAAAAAAAGATATGGTTATGGGATTTTTGTTCTCATGCACGCGTGCTGACTTCTTTGTGATGAAACTTTTCAACATCAATATCATGCACTCTCAAAAGCTACACTGCAAAGTCCACACCAACCTTTTTGTGAATAATTATGCAAGCACCATTCTAAATATTTTAGTTCCTACTTGGGCAACTCCATCACTCACGTGCTTTCATGTTCATTTACTGTGAAGGCTACCTTTTTTGTAGAGTTCATTACATTTTCTATTACATAAACCTTGGGCTTCACACAATTGTTGGAACTTGGCAGAGATTTTGTAGTCTTGCCACATAGTTTGAGAGTGAACTCTATGGAGTCAACTTGCTTGAGGATCTCATCATGTTGAATGCGGTGTAGAGACAATGGGACGACTAAGTCTACTCACGCACATCATGTCAGGGCAAGGAACAAACACTTGACTACGCATTGTGCTATAGTTTGCTATCCCTTTGAAGAAGATGGCTGTCACTAGTTTTGTAACTTACATATCAACGGTTTCAATGTGGGTACTTTTGTTCATGAAAATTGAATCTTAAACTAAAGCTTGTTTCTTGATGTGAGCTGAGGTTTTTGCATAACAATTTATTATCCCTTACCCCACTACGAGCAATACCGTATATGTACCGAGTCAAGTGGAAAAAAAGTATATAGGCCTTAAACAAACTAGGGCAACACACTTTGATAAAGTGGTAAATCAAGTTGGTTCACATGCTTCCATGCTGTAATTCAAGCATATTCAATGCATATTACCTTTGTACCATCCAAATTCTTGAAACAGTGGCAATGGTCTCAATTACCAAAAAGTATCTCAATTCTCAACTCACCAAGCTTCTTCATATCGAATTCTCTCAACAAGATATTCTTGAAAACCATAATCTACTCATCAATAAGGCCTCTACTACACATTTTAATCCCTTGCATCAACAATGTGATTATCTTTTTACTTCCCAAACAGCTAGTTACATCATTACCATTCCTATTGGGTTAGATCTAATAGCAGTTTGGTGATTTGGTTTAAGTGATTTGGTTAGCACCTTCAAGGTGCTCCTTAATTTCATCAGGAGTTGAAGCTACAACCAATTGCCAAACTCCCCGTGCACACTAACACGGCACACCATATTATTAAGTAAACCATAAGGCAATTTTATCAAATCCCTTCTATTGATATGAAGGTTCTTACAAGCACATAAACAATGAAAAAAGGCATCATTTTCATGGTATGTATATGTGTTGAGCTTTCTCAATCCTTTTGATCCATAGTCAATTTCATCACGAGACTACAACATACACTTCTTACTTGGTTAGTCCAAGATGGATTTTAAGAGATAAGCATTTTTGTCAATGCTTAAAAGATACAAGTTCATTGTTCATCTCCTTTGATCCATCCCAAGTAAGCAGGGATTGGATTTTCTCTGTTGGCAAAAACAAGAACTCTAATGAGGGGAAGCGAACACTTGTTGACACCAGCTATTAAAAAAGTGTCTTGTAAGGGAGGGCTCCCAGTTAGCAATCATATCACATCTTCAATCGTAACTCTATAAGTGGCTATGAAATGGCAAAGGCCTACACTATTATGTATATTTAGGATCCTCAAGGCTTAGACCATGCTTCAGGCTCATTGTAATTTCATTTTTGAGTTAATTTAACTCCATTCACAATTGTGAGTGTAAGGAAACAAAACAAAAAACAAAGATACAATTCCATTCAACTACAGTATATGTGGTTTCTCATTTCAATACATGGAACAATTGTAGTTAGAGTGGAGCTTGAAGATAAAAACAAGTTGTGGAACTTCCATGATTGAGGAGGATGCTAAAAATTAAACAACCATTTACGTTGTCGAGGATCTCTCATCAATCTTTAGATGACTTTGAAAGTTGTGGGTTGTGAGTTGTATGGTAGTCCTAGGAAAACTATAGGCTTTCTAGTAGGGCGTAGAAGTGTTTTTATCAAGATACTCATTTGCACGAAAAAACAATTTAATTAACGCTAATGTGCAATTATTTAACACAAACTTTCAAAGAATGAGCTTTTTTGCAAAATATTAACAATTGCGGATTACAATTATCGACTTCATTTATGGAAATCTTGCGGCCCTAGGTTCAACTGTTGAAATGGATATGGCTATAAATTTAAAATTACAAAAAATAGATTTTGGGAAGCTTAGAAGTTGGAATCAAAGTTTTCCAAGTTTTGTGATCAAATAACAAAAACATCCTAGAAGCTCACTGCACAAGTTTCTACATACTTTGTGAATTTTAATTGCATATTGCAAATTTAGTGTCCCCGTTTGGGGACTTTATCCAAGAAAAAGATCATGGCCATGTACACAAGAGTTCGCTCCAGGCCGCATGAGTAAGAGAGTTTCTTAGTGAAAATAGCTTTTGCACATATAGCCTTTTGGCTCATGCATGCAACACACAACAATGGAGTTTAAATTGATTGGTGGTTAAGAGAATGCATGACACAAGGTTTCATCTCCACATAGTAGGAGGTCAGTTGTGCATGGGTACCAGAAGTTGTTGCATGCCTCTTCCCAAGCCTTTGATGTATATACTTTAGGGAGGCTTGAACTTGATAACCTTGAGAATTTTTGCAAAGTAGGCTTCAAATTTGATAGAGAACTATCAAGCTTTAGCTTCAATCTCGAGGACTCTTGGTTTCTTGTGCGATTTCTCTTAAAGAAGACTTTTGAAATCTAAAATAGTTATTTTTTTATCAAATTGAATGGTGCTACTATTGAGCGAGTTCACGCGGTTATAAAGGTTATGAAAAGATTATAAGGTCTTTTTTGTCGATGCCGTATGACGTGGTCTCCTCCACATGGGAATGAAAGCTCCATGGTAGATGCTTAACAAAGGTTAACAATGAACCACAAAAATGGCTCAGATCAAGATTCTTGTGAATGAGACATAACTTTTGTATATGACATCAAAACCTCATGAAACTTTTTATGTATGGGTTTAAGATATGAAACAAGTTTTCAAATACACAATTTACATGAAAAGCTTAAATACAAAAAAAAAAATCTTTTCTAAAATTATCAAATTAAATGTAAAATTACACTTGACTACTTGACTTACACAAATAAAAAATGTCAATTTGAATATAAGTCAAAAAAGCTTGGTACATTTGTCACATACCTATTGAGGGATTTTCTAGAGAAGTTTGAGCCTGCTTCTCCACAAATTAGTTGTCGAAGATGGCCATGAAAAGACGCCTTTCAACCTTCATTTAGCTTTGTACTATTTCTTATCAACTCTTATTGAGTGTTGGGCATAATTCCCTGAAATCATTTTTCTATTTAGATAACCTACATAGTGTTGAAGAATGTTTTACGAAAGTCTCTAAAACCACAAAAGTGGATATTTTTTTACAAGACTAATGATAGACTCCATCTACCACAAAAGTTACATCGACTAATCAGGGTACGCTTGGTTTGTGGATTATACAACATGCAATCTTTGCTTTCTTAACTATAACCAAAAGTCTCTAATAGCCACATAGCTATTTTTTTACAAGACTAGTGTTAAAATCCATCTACCACAAAAGTACATTGACTAATGAGGGTACGCTTGGTTTGTGGATCCTACAACGTGCAATCTTTGCTTTCTTGACTATAACCAACAAAAATAAGTTTCACAACCTTATCATCCAATTTTCTACATTGTTGCTCGTGCATTAAAGCATAAGCCAAGCATCCAAATACATACACGTGACCAATGGATCACTTCTTGCTATGCCACAAGACCAAGTGGAACACCGATTTAGTACATATGCAACACACATGATAGCCTCAAGCCAAAAAGCACGTACAAAAGCTCGTTTTTTGACCATACATTTTGCCATCTCTATTCATGACTTGTTTTTCCTCTCCATAATGGTGAGAAATATATGACACTATGCATTGATGTTTTGTTCCACGACTTGCCAAAAATTCATTGAACCTCTTTAGACATATAATTCTCCCTTGATCATGTCAACAAGTACCTACAATACAACCTGATATGTTTAATGTCAAATTGTGTGCATCACATTATAACCAGTATGGGCTTTGGTCGTAAGTAGATATACCCATGCATACCTGGAGTAATTATCAATAAAAGTCACAAAGTAAAATGGTTTTCAAGAGAGAAAATGTGTGCATCGAACCACAAACGTTACTATGAAAAAAAACTATAATTTGTGAGTGCCATGTGCATAGAACCATCCTTATGAAATTAGTTTTTTGTATTTTGCCTAAAATATAGCCTTAACATGTATGTTTCAATCATGCTAAAGAAGGAGAAACAAGGAAATCATATCAAATTTCTACAAATGTAGCAAATTGATAAAATTCTGAAACATGTGTACCCAATTTATTACATGTAAATACTCTTAGAATCAAACATTACACATGTTGAATCTTCCACACTTCTCTTGTACTAAGCTTACAACACACACAAAAATTTCCAAATGTCCCAATTTTGTGACCAAAACTAAGATCATCCCCAATACATCGGTCATCCACAAATTTGACTACAAGGCTAACTTTTGCAAGTGCACATACAGAGAGAAGATTCTTCTTGATTCCAAGTACATATAAAGTGTCAGCAAGTGTGAAAGAACTTCCACCTAGATCAATAAGAATAGTCTCACCAAGTTAAGGAACTCCCTTAACTAAAGAAGAGGCATCATTGGTACATGTAATAGTATTTTCTAAGAGAAGTCTACAAATCACTGTGAAACATAATTTTCTTGGTGCCACTACCATCAAAGTACCAAATATAAGCCACAAACTACAATAAATGCTTCTTGACTAGATGGTTATTGTATTGTAAAATAAAATCCCATTCTGCACTTTAGAGAGTAGTTTTTTAATCGCATTTAAAGAAGCATAGAATGGTTGTGTTTCCCCCTTTCTTGTGCAAGCCTCTTAGTATTAATCTGAGGACATTGCTTAATGAGGCAATCATTTTCTTATAGGAATTGCTTTTCATCTTCTTCTTGTCTTTCTCACCAAAATTCTCAGCCATTACTATGAAAGAGGAGTTGTTGTTTGAAGAAGAAGCAGCTATTGTATCTTGTTGCCCAAAGGAGCCTTGAAAAGGGAACATTAGTATTTTTCTTTTGAGGAGCCACAAATGCCTGTTCACCCTAGCCTTATTTTTTCTAGATTAGGCATCTTACACCAATTTAAATAGAAGACCATCCATCATCAGGTTTATTCTCTATTACAAGTCTCTAAGTAAAAGCCAAAGTCTGACAAGAATCTCCCAATGCATCAAGGATTGTCAGCACAAGGAAATTTCCCAAAATAACCACACCAACAACAATGAACTACTCCTTGAAATCTTTAATCTCCATAAGGAATACATCCATATCATCCTCCTTGTGCATAACTTTTTATTGTAACTCATTACACACTTAAGCAACTTTTGTCTCAATATGTTGTGCATACAAAGAAGCTCGTCTATCACATGCTCGTGTTTGTTGTTTTTGCTGAGCAAACTTGCAAATTAATGGAGCACTTACCAAAGAGTGCAATCAATGCCTTGGTCTGCACTTGTCTGATGTATTTCGGGGTCTTTTTCTAGAAAAATTATTGCACATGAATATCATGTTTCTCTTTGCGGTGTTCTCTATATACTAATGCACAACAATTTGTATTACAATTTTGTGTTTTCCGATTCATGTGGCAACCATCATAGAAAAATTGCTTTCCTCTTCATATATGTGTTGTTGACTACTTCAAAAATGGGGCAACCTTTTTAGACGAATCAATCTACACAAATTATGGTCTCATGAAAATCTTTTTCACAAATGTGACGCAAATCTAGTTGGCTCCTTTAAACCCAAAGCTACTAAAACAAGGAAATGTGACCGCGACAAATTGTTGCATCAACTAGGCTTGAAATATATGGGTTTATGTAGAGACGGGAACTTTTTGAACTAAATTATTGCAACGAGGCACATTTTAACACCTTGTTCATATGAAATCCTCCCCTTATCATTTGCAACCAAAATTTTATAAGTCAAAAATTTGATGTTACCAAAGTCGGTGGTATTTACTTGCCATGACCGGGATGGAAATTCATGTTTTATGCTTTAGACTTACCAACAAAAACTGAAGGGGCTATGGCATTGTTCTGATTTAAACTTGACATTGGTATGGAGCTACTACATTGTATGGAAATTGGGTTGTTTAGAAGAAGATAATCTGTGCAACTTTTATGTATGTGAGTAAGTGCAAAATTGTTGCAAGTTCCCTAGGTGGCATCAAGGTCTGGACATGGTATTAGCCTTCTAGTTCAAAATTGGTGAAATGTTTTGACGTTGCAGTTCTATTAAGAATCTGCATGTGCACTCCAAAGACCTAGCTGCAAGGTATGTGGTAAAAAGAAAATTCCAACTTGCATTTGATACGCACGAACAATAAATTGCAGAGGTGGCTGCGTAGGTGAAGAGGTACAAGCTCATGACATTCTTAGAAACCTGATTGTTCAATTTATACATGATGGGTTTTCGTCTCTTATGGAAAATAAACTATCTTGGAATTCATGCCTCAAGGATTGCTTGAAAAAGCACCCCATGTAAAAATCAACATGGAACTGCTAGACACTAGCGAGGCGGTTCATTGGTAGCACACACACAACTGAACTAAACCTGCAAACACTTTGACTTGAAAGAGCACTGGACACAAGACTATGCACTGGCCCCTAAGTCGGGCACTCCACACAATACTTCTTTGCTTACTGATGAGCACAGATACAACTGCCCAGAGTCAACATGCCTAAAGGTGCCACTTATTTCTGTCTGTAGTGATGGCTAGCTACTCTTGCAATAGAGGCTAGTGCCTTCCATCACCTTTATGGTAGGAAAGGCAAAACAACAATGCTGATATTGCCCCTGCCAAACTTATTGCTACTGTGCAAGTCGCATCTGTTCACACCCAACACCCTTCTTCACACGCCATATATTCTGATGTCCAACACTAGGTTGCAAGACCGCGTTTCGGCTGCTGAAATGCATGACATGAAACTCTTATAAGCAATCGACCATCTTAGTAAAAACTGGCGAATTGAGTGATCACAAACCTTTCTAACTGGGAGCTTAGATACTGCTGTCAATCATGATGCCAAAAAAATTGACAGACAGCTGCATCTTCGTGCTATCAGATGGCTTATTCACCTGGGACCTTGCTACCGACATGTGGTATATGACTATAAGAACTACTGAAGTCCATATCCATTGGCCATTGCAAGACAGCTAAGTTTTAAACCAACAGTTACTGGTACAGATGGAAGGAGTGTAAAAAATGGTTTCATTCTATATTTCTCTCCAGAATTATACTAGGAATCAATGGCACAATGCTCAGAAAACATATTTCTCTAATGATACATCACAGAAGTGCCAAGTTGTATATTAAAAAAAGTAGCTCCCTATCATTGATTGACCGAGGCTGTATTGGCCACTATCTGCTGGGGACCCATTGTATCGTACTCTTACCTACATTGAATACTATTACACTGATGAGAGCTAACAAAACTTTCTGGCAATCCCAAAACCAATTTTAAGTTCTTGTTGATTTATCTACAAAATCAAGAACGATAACAGTGGTGTTATCCTTTGTTCGTAACGTGCGGGCTTTATTGATGAGCATCTCAGCTATGGATTTTACTGAAACTGGTTTTGAAATAACCCCATCCGTGTTTCCTTGACCTTCCTTTACCTGCAATATTGTACATGGTAGTCCAGCAGTAAGTACTTAAAAGTAATGCAAAGAAAATGGAGGAACCCAATGCAAAACCAAGGTAACAGCTTCCAGGATTGATTCTCGCCTTCCAGTACCAGTATTGCGGCTTCCCCAAACCTCCTACTTTTTTTTTCCTTTTAGCAAGCCCGGAAGTCAGCTGACCTACTCTGGCAGGGCGAAGATTTCGTCACTGATTTAAGCGCCGGAAGGCACCACCTTGGGGACAGTGAGCCTGTTCAATATTTTAGAACTTGCATCCTTGAACAAGGAATCCCTGACAGACTTCGTTAGGAGCATGACAGTGCCCAAAGGCCCCTTAGGGTCCCAGGACTCCCGACTTGGTTTCGCTCACCTGCTAAACCCTTGTTTACCCACAAAAGAAATTGCCATGCGTCGACTCGAAGGTGGAGTCCCGTTCCTGCAGCAATTAGAGTCCCTTCCCTAAACCTACTACATCAGGCCCTTGGCCAATAGCTGTCTTAGCTAATGTTGACTTCTCATCGAGGACATTGAGCCATTCTATAAGGCAGTACATTTAAGCTGAAGTTAACGCGTTATATGTAGCCATCACGCATGTTTCAGAGCAGCAGATGTGTAGCCTGCACAATTTTTTAATTGGCATCTTTTTCGAACATCACAAACACGATAAACAAAAGGAGAAATTATATCATCTAAGCCTCTAATTTATCCAATCGGGCTGATCCTTTCCACCCAAGGTGATTCAAACCCGTCATTTTCCTATGGCAGACCATTACTTTCCAAAGGTCCAAATGCAGGTAACAAGCAGAAACTGGGTCAATGATAAATGAGCCATTATACCTCAAGGGCCAGTTGTACAGCACGCCGTTGGCTCAGCACATCCCAAAGCCCATCACTGAAACCCAAAATTTTATGGGGGTGACTTAAATGCAGAAAGACATTTCAGTAAACAGACGAGCTCCTGAATAAATCAAACCTTGCCATAACTGCTAAAGCTTTGCATTCTTGTGTTATTTGTAAAACATCACTGACAAATGGTGTAGAAGAAAACCTAACTTCTTGCTCCTTCAAAAATTTGTCACCCAACACACGTGCAATGTTCATACCTGAACCTCAAATGTAAAAGTCAAGCACAGTGCTTGTTACTGGCTTCTAGAATTGGAAAGTTAAACATAACAGCAGAAACCACGGAATGGCTCTCTTACCACAAAGACGAGTCTCTCCTTCACGAAGCTGCTTACCCATCTCCAGCATTCGTGTTTGTTCAGTAAGACTCGTCAATCTGTGATCTTCAGTCATGCTAATATACTTGCCATCGACACTGCATGATCAGATGAAAGCAATGTTACTTACACAGGCAGTGGTAAAGGTAAGAAGATTTATTCTTTTCATTTAGGTTTAAGCCAAAGTAAAAACGCGTTTCAGCCTCGAGCTTCTCCGCCATGATCCCCTTCCAGGCTCTCCTCCATTCTTCATGGGAATACACTAAAACCTAGGTATTTACTATTTTTTAAGCACTGCTTCCCCCTCCTACCAAAATTCCACATTAAAACATCCAAAATTTCAAAAAGATCTCAAATTTCATGTTCATGCTGAAGGGCAGAAAAACATCATCGTTATACTGCCTCTTCAATTCCCCCTTCCCCCTCTCCTATGCTCGCTCCCTAATCAGCTCCTGTGTGTCTCATAAGCCCCTCTTGTACACTTTCCTTCTTGAGTGCGCCAGGCCCGTCCTCCTAAGGCGGCACGTTGCACCTCCTATTGTAGCATCATCTCCATCATCGACTTGACCAAAGCCTCCATAAGATTTGGTGCAGTCCGTGGCGTAGATAGGGATGGGGGAGGATCGGGGAACAATCCTCCTAGTGTAGAAACTTCTTCTTCTCCAACTCCACTCTCATCACCTTCACGCAAAGTGTCACGTGACACATCCAACCCTATGTGTCCGTGGACAAGCTATAGCATGACCAAGGTTCAGTTCAGTCAAGTCAGTCTAGAATAGGAAGTGTTCTGGCACTTTTATGAGTCTGTTCGCAGACCGTGCATGTCCAAACACTTAGATTAGATGCATATCCTCTGGTTGCACCCAGCATTCCCATCAGAATCCATCAGGGGAATTTTCCAGTGCATTAAACCTATTTTCCTTATTTTTGACATTTTTCACTTATTTATTAAGTGACTTTTGTTCGGAACTAGGTAGGGTAATTTTAGCAAGCAAATATATAAGTAAACCTAGCGCTAGCACTTTCTGGCAGAAGAGGTAGCAGGAGCAATCGCTCAACAGGCAACTTCTCAGCCAAACCCCCAGATGCCCTAGCGTTTTTGGACCAGATTAGCCAACGTTTTTGCATTGGCAACAGCCTGGCGACAGCAAGAAGCAACAGACTCCCCAGCGTTAGTAGCAGATTTCCACCACAAGGACAGGGATCAGCCCTAGCATTTTTGCATCTGCAAGGCACTTCAACGTTTTTGCAGATCTTCGCGACGGAATCCCCACAAGCATCAGCGTTTTCAGTTTTCAGCAGTTAGCACCCGCAGTAGACCCTTCAAACCTCGCAGATCTCACCTTCCCGCAGCAGATCCTCGCCGCACGGTCAGATCCCACGTAGTTTGCAGATTCAGCCTGGAAAACGCAGATTTCAGCATCTACGCTTTCAACGCATCGTCGTCATCGCCATCGTCAATGACATAAGAGTCAAAATTCAGCACATAAAGATTTGCAAATTTCAGCCCTTAGCATTTTCAGGTTTCAGCCCGTCTCGTCGTAGTCCTCATCGTCGTCGACATCGTCAGCAAGTCCAAGCATTGTAGAGATTTGTGCAATCAATAGTAGACCGCTCTCGCCATAGAAAGTGGGGCCTTCGGAGGAGGGTTTGACAACATTCTGGTGTCGTATTCTCTCTATCTATCTCTCAGTCTCAGCACCTTCATTCACAGTGTCCATTCACTTTGTTTGTGTCCATTGCACTCTCTCACTAAAGGAACGGAAGGCTCTCCCTTCCCTAAGTAAAAGGAACCTTGAGCACAGTTCAGAGCACTCATCTTGAGCAAAGTTCAACATTCACACTTCCGCTGCACCTTACATTAGTATCAAAGCTTTGGCAATGTTCTGTATCACTCAAGGAAAGAACCACAAGATTTTTTTTTGCTTGTTGCGGTCGCACGTAACCCAAGTCCTCTTGGCGTGTCGATTCCTAATTGTGTTTTTGAAGAGTGACAAGAAACCCAAGAAAGAAGGGCTTGTCCAGCCTCCCCTTGTGCCTCTTTTCACTCATTGAAAGCGGACCGTGCACTTAGCGGCCGGCCAATCAACGTGAGGTGGGAAAAAGCAACCTTGGTATGAGCGCAAGGCGGCCAAGGGGTGCGCCCGCGGAAAAGAGCAAAACTCGGGTGAAGAGAAGATCCTTCTCTAACACACATTGCAAGAAAAAGAAGAATCTCAAGAACCTCAAGACCCTCAAGAACCTCAACAACCTTAAGACCCTCAAGAACCCTAGACCCACAAGAACCCAAGTTCCTCGTGAACTTAAGAACCCAAGACCACCAGAACCCACGACTTCAATGGATGGTCATCACTCGAAGCGGAATGGATACTTCGCTTAGAGGTGATGAGCATGAGAGAGGTGAAGAAGAATTTTCCCCACCATGAGGTTTTTCCGACCCTCCCCCTTCCCCATCTACGCCAAGGATTGCACTAACTCCTATGAAGGAGTTGCCGCAGTTGTTTATGGACAGGAAGTTAGAACAGAGGACAGCCATAGATCGTGACTACGAAGAAAGAAGGGCAGCCATAGATCGTGAATACGACGCAAGAATGGAAGCCTTAGAGCGTGACCACGAGCGCGAGAACAAAGAAAGACAAGCAAGATTTGATCGCGAAAACAAAGCAAGAATGCAAGAGATGTTGCGACTCTTTTCTATTGTGTAGGCACCATTTGAACAGAATCCGGAAAAGGAGAATCTCTCCGTCTCTTCTTCTCCAAAGCACGAAACACAAGATTTGCATGATGATGAGCATGATCAAGATGTGCTTTCTCACGAGCATGATGATTTGCATGATCAAGATGTGATTTCTCACAAGCATGATGGTTTGCACGATAAAGATGATGTGATTGTTCACAAGGATGATGTGTTAGTTGATACTTTCTCTCGTAAAGCTAACCTCATTGCAGATTTGATCAATCACGAAGAACCAGTCTTGGCTCTCGAGTCGAGGTCCAAAGAACCTCCACAAGAAGATTCGATAAATCCCGAAGAACCGATCTTGGCTCTCGAGCCTAGGTCCAAAGAACCCTTACAGGAAGTACTATGTGTTCGAGTCAACGTCTTTATGTGATCCCTTTTTCTTAGGCATGACATATTGTACGTTGAGCACGTTTCACTCATGAATGAGCACGGATGTATGCGGATTGTTCATGAATAGCTAAAAAGTATGCATTCAAGGAAGTCACATTCCATGTCTTTTCCTTGGCACAAGAAAGAGCACATGAAAGTATGAGCACCAAGCATGGGCATTTCCAATGTGAATTTCCACAATTGATTTATTTAGATCAACAAGACAAGATTCGATCTCATTGTTTGCATGTGTGTGGTGAACGGTTTGGCACTCCGTCTATTTGTTCATCTACATTGCATGCACAGTCTTTTAGGAAGACAAGATTTTCTCCACTCACTTTACATGGAATAGGTATGTTCATGTTTTTGTGTTGGAAGTGGTTTCAGGAATTTTCAGCCTTGGAGATTCTTGAAGAAGCTGGACCTACGTCCATAGACAAAGTTGAAGCATTGAAGGAGCTACACATGATTTTGTGTCGCTTTCGGCGCGGCCCAAAGAAGCAAGCGTTGCAGACCTTTATGAAGTTCAAGTATCGCACGACCCACACCTCACAGTGGGCCGACGAAGAGTCCTTTCCAGGATTCCAGATGCTATTGGCGATCTCCCTCGGCGCCATATAGTTCGGTACAAGTACCTCACTTTGAAAAGGAGGGGATGTCACGTGACACATCCAACCCTATGTGCCCGTGGACAAGCTACAGCATGACCAGGGTTCAATTCAGTCAAGTCGGTCTAGAATAGGAAGTGTTCTGGCACTTTTAAGAGTCTTCACAGACCGTGCATGTCCAGATACTTAGATTAGATGCATATCCTCTGGTTACACACAGCATTCCCATCAAAATCCATCAGGGGAATTTTCCAGTGCATTAAACCTATTTTCCCGATTTTTGACATTTTTCACTTATTTGTTAAGTGACTTTTGTCGGGAACTAGGTAGGGCAATTTTAGCAAGCAAATATATAAGTAAACCTAGCGCTAGCACTTTCTGGCAGAAGAGGTAGCAGGAGCAATCGCTCAACAGGCAACTTCTCAACCAAACCCCCACATGCCCTAGCGTTTTTGGACCAGATTAGCCAACGTTTTTGCATTGGCAACAGCCTGGCGACAGCAAGAAGCAACAGACTCCCCAGCGTTAGTAGCAGATTTCCACCGCAAGGACAGGGATCAGCCCTAGCATTTTTGCATCTGCAAGGAACTTCAACGTTTTTGCAGATCTTCGCGACGTAATCCCCACAAGCATCAGCGTTTTCAGTTTTCAGCAGTTAGCACCCGTAGTAGACCCTTCAAACCTCGTAGATCCCACCTTCCCGCAGTAGATCCTCGCCGCACGGTCAGATCCCGCGTAGTTTGCAGATTCAGCCCGGAAAACGCAAATTTCAGCATCTGCGTTTTCAGCGCGTTGTCGTCGCATCGTCGTCGTCACCGATATAGAATCAGAATTCAGCAGATAAAGATTTGCAGATTTCAGCCCTTAGCATTTTTAGGTTTCAGCCAGTCTCGTCGTCGTCGACATCATCGGCAAGTCTAAGCATTGTAGAGATTTGTGCAATCAATAGTAGACCGCTCTCACCATAGAGAGTGGGGCCTTCAAAGGAGGGTTTGACAACATTCTGGTGTCGTTTTCTCTCTCTCTATCTCTCAGTCTCAGCACCTTCATTCACAGTGTCCATTCACTTTGTTTGTGTCCATTGCACTCTCTCACTAAAGGAACGGAAGGCTCTTCCTTCCCTAAGTAAAAGGAACCTTGAGCACAGTTCGGAGCACTCATCTTGAGCAAAGTTCAACATCCACATTCCGCTGCACCTTACAGAGTATCCATTCCGCTTCGGGTGATGACCATACACCGAGATCTTGGATACGGGGGTTCTTAAGGGATTTGGGTTCTTGAAGTTCTTGGGTTCTGGAGGTTCTTCAGTTCTTGAGGTTCTTGGGTTCTTAGCTTGCAATCGGTGTTTGAGAAGGATTTTCTCTTAACCGAGCTCGACTCTTTCCTGCGAGCACACCCCTTGGCAGCCTTGCGCTCACACCAAAGTTGCTTATTCCCACCTCACGTCGATTGGCCGGCCACTAAGTGCACGGTCCGCTCTCAATGAGTGAAAAGAGGAACAAGGGGAGGTTGGACAAGCCCTTCTTTCTTGGGTTACCTAACACTCTTCAAAAACACAATACGGAATCGACACGCCCAAGTGGACTTGGGTTACATGCGACCGCAACAAGCAAAAAAATTTATGTGGTGTGATACAGAACACTGCCAAAAAGCTTTGATACCAATGTAAGGTGCAGCGGAAGTGAATGTTGATATTGCTCAAAATGAGTGCTCCGAACTATGCTCAAGGGTTCCTTTTACTTACGGAAGGGAGAGCCTTCCGTTCCTTTTAGAGAGAGAGTGCAATGATCACAAACAAAGTGAATGCTACTGTGAATGAAGGTGCTAAGAGTGAGAAAGAGAGAGAGAGAAGAATATGACACCAGACGGTTCTCAAACCCTCCTCCAACGGCCCCCCTCTCTATGGTGAGAGAGGTCTATACTATAGATTACACAAATTTGGTACAATGGTCTAGATGCGATGGACTTGCCGACGATGTCGACGACGAGGACGGCTGAAGACTGAAAACACTAGGGCTGATCTGCTGAATTTCTGAAAACGCTGACTTTCTGCTGAAAACTGACATTGTGTCGGCAAGGACGGCGATGGTGACGACGCGACGACGATGCGCTGAAAACGCAGATGCTGAAATCTGCGAACAGCGGGCTGAATCTGAAAACGCTGGCTAATCCGACGGTACGATGAGGATTTGTTGCGGGTAGGTGAGATCTGCGAAGCTAAGGATCTGCAATGACTAAGGGCTGAAAACTGAAAATGCTACCTGGTCTGACTAATCTGGCGACGGAAACTGCAAACACTAGGACGGACTGCTGGTGGAAACGTTGGGGCTGATCTACAACTGAAAACGCTAGATGCTCAAAAAACGCTAGCTCTCCTGCAGGCTGAAAACGCTAGGTCTTTTGCCGTCTTGCTGAGGAGAGAACACTGCAAGCCTAAGCTTCTTCTGCCTCTTCTGCCTGTAGTGAGCACCCCTCCCTCTGCTTGTATACCTAAACCAGGCTGGGTCGAGAAATCTCCCCAACAGCCCACGACCTCATAAAATGGAATTTGGACATGCTGCTTGGACAATGCATATGCTAGGTGGTACTGGGTTGTGCAATCAGAGGATATGCAACTACTCTAAGTGCCTGGACATGCACGGCCTACGCACAGGCTCACAAAGGTGCCAGAATACTTCCTAGGCTAGCTTGAACCCTAGACCTGAGATAGCTTGTCCACATGCACATAGGGTTAGATGTGCATGTGACATTTTGCATCATTTGACTTTTGAGCTTTTAAGCGCTAGCTTTTTGAAGAAATTGACTTATAGGCTTTTAAGCCTTTGTAAAACCAGGCCAAGGGCCTTAAAATGAGCCTTGGGGGAGCCAATTGCACTCATACAGTTGCTGAGTTTTGGGCAAAGCTCCTCCCGATAGTTGTACATGTGAAGAGAAATTATTAAAGGAATACCATAAGGGGTGCCTAGTTTGGGGCCATTGCATCTGGGAGTCGAGCTCTGCCACTCTGTGTCTCGTTTCAAAAGTGAAGATCTCTTTCAGTTAAAGTATTTAAAGCGTTGAAGATTCTGTTCCAGCTGTTATTATCCATCAGCACATGGTGCCTTTCAATTAGACCCTTGACGTGCACAGTGCATAGATGGATGCTGGGCCGTTGCTCGCATGTGGCTAGGGGACTCATGGCTGCAGCCCCGCCCGAAATTATGGTGAGTGGATTCAGAGGATGCACAGAGTGACAGATTGGAGGAGACGGAAGTCTGACTATGCCAGGAGACATTCAAGCAAAGGACTCAGCAGATTTGCACATTCCCTGTGAGCTCCAGACCCCTCCAAGGATGGGGGCTTTCACATGATTGGAGGTGTTGATTGCAGTCAGAGAATGTACAGACGAGGGGAGAGAGCATTTCTTTTGAGGTTCAGGAGGGGCGGCTCTTTCACAGACAGTATGCCTCTACCTTTGTCTCAAAGTGCACCTTCCAGAGGTTCAAGGCTCTTGCAGCAACAGAAAGTTCGTGGATTCTACACCCGGTTCCAGGTAAATCAATCAAGGGACACTGGAGGTTGAGAGATTTCCGCACACGGCCCCTAGCGCGGCTAGGGGGTGGGACCTTTGGGAGTGGTTCGGAGGGACCCCTCCTCCTCCTCGCCCCCCCCACCCCAAAAAAAAAAGGGCAGAGACCTGGACTCAGGAGAGACACACGGGAGTTGATCATTAGCCTTGGCCTATAATTCATCTGCAGGGCTCAGTGATTCTTCGGAGGGGCAGCATGAGCCACCTGTAGTGACGTTTCATGCTATCTTGCTTGAGCTTATACAGGGCAGCTCAAACAAGGGTGAGAGACGACATGCAAGGATTTCATCAATTTGTGGCAACCAAGACCTTCCTTTACAGTGGCATGGTCTCCATTGGAACTACTTGTTTGGCTATTTGCCCCTCTACTCCATAATGTAGCCATTTTATATCTTTTTCTTCCAAGTTGAAATGTCTCTTCTTTCTTTTGGCAACCTGGTGCGCACAAGAGTCAACAAAAAGCCACTACCAATTGCCTAAAATTTGACTGGTCTTGTCTATCTTTTGATCAAACAGATACACACTCAAAAAAGTATCTTAATTAATAGTCATAAAACCCTGGCTACACTATCAAGCTTTAATTTGTGGGGTAGTGGAGAGCAACACTGACCTAAATATACACGCAGAGTCTCCAACATTTGCGCATTGAGCATGGATAACCCTGCTAGCATCCAGCCATACTAAAAGAACAGTGGCAGTGCACCCCTGAAACACAATTCAGCCAGAAATAGAGTATTTTTCATCCAACACAAAGCATCAGTATTGTACCCTGAAAAGCAGAGACAATGTTTAAAACACCAATTGGCAACGAGTCACAAAGGGGTATAAAACACATAATATAGGGCAATGGTCATTGGTCTCTATAGAACAGCAAAAAGCCCCTTCTCTGTTATTAGATGGGATCCATTTACAAAATCTGGATGGAACCAACCCATTTTTAAAAGCTGGCCCCAGAAGTTGAAAAAATTGACCAAAAACATTTGCAGATAAGACCTCATAGTCATATTCCAAAGCTGCTTCTGTTGCATTAAATGCATCCAGTAAAACATCTTTAGCATCAGCACTCCTAATGACCTCTTCCCTCCTTGAATCAACCTTCAACATATCATGCAAGTTTTGCCGTAGAATCCTGTCAGTAAACAAAGCAGAAAAACCAATAAAGACCGAAGGGACATACTTTTAGCTGATAGATAATAAACTGTCAATATTCTTGAAAATGTGTAAAAAAGTTAATGATCAATACATGGCTTTGGTAAAGATCCAGCCAAGGATTCACCCCCCCAAAAAAAAGGCAAGGCAGAAAACGGTGCCTTGGGAAAAACAAGAAAATGAGATAAAGCTAAACTTACTGGCTTGCTGCTGAAGCAGCTGCAGCACCACCATGGCCATCAAAGATGCAAAAGACTCCAAACTGCAGATGCACCATACATACAGGTTGCACTGAATCAAGTACGGCCAACAGAAAGGGGGGGGGGGGGGGGGGGGGGGGGGAATGCTTTATAAATATACACATGAACATAAAAGCATGCACATCCAATCCAGAAAAAGCCAACAAACCTCTAGAAGACCACCTAGAGGCCATTCATAGAAGTAAACATCTTCCATTGGCAGCCTTTTCCCGCCTCTACGCAAGGCCATGGGATCAGCTGCAACACCAACTTCAATTGGGCAAGCTGACAGGGTAGGATCAGATCTAGAGCCATTGACATTTTCATGTATATGAACCTGCAATAAACATTCTTAAAGCCTGTTTACTTAACAAGAAAGGAAGTGTAAATGTGACATATGAGGATCTGACGTAACAAATAAGCTTGCAGAACAAACTTGATTCAAGGAAGTAGGTTATAACCAACTAAAACTGTACAATTCTGAGTGCATGTTTAACTATGATCGCAAAACAATTGCAGACAAAGCTGGTGATCAGAAATGTCCCAAAAGCAACAAAAAAAAGGGCACAAGCCTAGCATTATTAAAACTTCTGCCCCACCCCCTACAAACAGACCATCACACAGCAAGTCACAATTACAGGCCAAAAAACACAACAAATCTCCTAAATAGATAATAATCAGCTAAAAAGTGTAGAATTCTGAGCGGGTGTTGAATCATGATGGCAAAATAATGACAGGCAAAAAGCTGGTGATCAGAAATATCCCCGAAAGCAACAAAGAAAAGGATCAAGCCTAGCATTATCACACTTCTTGCCCCCATACAAACCGACAGTCACACCGGAAGTCACAATTATAGGCCAGAAAATACAATGAAGCTCACGGCTCCTTGTTTACTTCAAGTGTTACCAAAAGCATTAGCAATATCCACCTACATAGAGAACTACCTAATAATTACTCAAGTCAGAAGTTTCCTGAAATGCTCTCTTGTGTGTACACGGGAAATTTCACACAAAAGGTCCTGTCAGGCACATGAAATGATAAAGACTGTCAAAGGTGCAGTGGAAAAGTGAATCAGATAATAGCCGAGTCTGCAACTAGCAAGAAAAGACCCTCTTGGCCAAGGGCAGTCAACGAACCTCCAGTCTACCACGATGAAACTACTCTCACTCGTCCTCGAGCTGTGGGAAGCCCTCCATAACAACGATGCGTGGCCTAGGGCAGTCCGTCCTTGTGCAAACCGGCAAGGGCAACACATAGCGAAGGGGAAAGGGGGGGAAGGTGTGTGTGTGTTGGGGGGGGGGGTTGTTTAAAGTGTTCCTTCATAGGGAAAACCGGGCCATGCCCGACCCCCCCCCCCCCCCAAAAAACCGGACGACCCAATGACATATGGACGCCCTTGTTTCCTTGCTTGAATGTGTGCTACTTAGCACGAATGATGGTTCCTTTTATTTCTTTGTAAAGAGAGAATGAGAGAGAGGTAGAGATGTGTAGAGAGGGCTCCACACCATTGCCGATGTGGTATTTTCTTTTGATTGGGTAAATGGAATGTACACACAAGCAATATTTTAATGCAGACTCTACGGACTCGAGTGGGGATAGTCACCGTGGTAACTCTTCGAAATGAAGCACCTCCGGTGCTGATTTGATGCACCTTTGGATCTGTCTCAACGAGGGCTAATGGCCACCAAGGGGTAGATCTAGCGCTGATTTGCGCTCCCGACATGCGAGGAATGAAGGGCTGACAATGCAGATGATGATGGAGCAAATGATGGACAGCGATGGGAGCACTCGATGCGGCAGGGAATGGCCGGAAAGAGGCTCAATCGGTTGCCAAAGGTCCGGGCTGCAGCAGCAGGGGGAGTAGCGTTAGTAAATCCAAGAAAGGGGGTGAAAACTGAAAACGTTGTACTGATTTGCTGATCTGGGCACTTGCTCACGGTGAGGACCAAAACGCCAAGGTTGATCTGCAGATGCAGAACACTAGGTCTGAATTCTAGCGCTCGCTAAATATGACCCAAAAAGTTGGCTGATCTGCTTCTTTTATAAGGCAAAATTCTGCTTATGAACCTTTTAGGACTTACGGCAAACTTGGAAGACAAAGTTATAAAAATAAATCATCTGAAACGATTTAGCAATAAACTTGACTTCGACAGAGTTTCTGGGTGAAATTGTCGCACATCTGTCCACCCGGGAATCCGATTGACGCGAGGAATGGCTCCTTGGATTCCTCTAACCTAGAGCTACATGCGCGCCATGCCAAATGCCCACCATAGTGTAACAACATCTGTCAAAACTCTTGTACAAACCATTTATGCAAGAGGGTTCCAAAACTGGAAAACCTAATCTAATGGACTCGTCCAGACATGCAGGTATGCGATCGGGCTCACAAAATTGCTAGTACTAATCCTCCTAGGATTCTAAACACTCGTATATAGGGATAGGTGCAAAATTGGCTCCTTGGATTCCTCTAACCTAAAACTACATGCGCACCATGCCAGATGCCCACCGTAGTGTAACAACCTCTGTCAAAACTCTTGTACAAACCATTTATGCAAGAGGGTTCCAAAACTCGAAAACCTAATCTAATGGACTCATCCAGACATGCAGATCAAGCTCACAATTGCTGGTACTAATCCTCCTAGGATTCTAAACACTCGTATATAGGGATAGGTGCAAAATTGGCTCTGGAAGTCGATGAAGCATGTCCATGTGGCATGCAGAGCCATGTGCACGTGACATTACCTCCTCCTTATGGTGAGGTACTAGTACCAAAGTGCAGGCCTTAAGATGGTCTCGCATGAATGGCCTTCTAGATGATGTCTTCCACAGCTACTTTTGAGAAAGAAACTTCACGTCCCCGGGTGATGTAGAAATGTCCAAAAGACAAGGATGGTGATGATACATCTACTAGCAACCAATGGACTGCCTCCTAGATCAACGATTCCCTTGTTGGTTATCGGGTAGCCTTTGTTGCCCCAACTCAGATGGTGTGAACCAAACTACAAATGGATGCACGTAAAACGAATGGCTAGATATGCAAGAATTGATGTCCACGAAGGATACTAGCCAACCTATGATGTCTCATGAAACCGCCAAATAACTCCTCAAAGATAAGAGACTCCTCTTGGGGCTTCGACTAGATTGCCGTATGATGAAAGCTATAGATGACTCCTCGTCTCTGCAACAAATGTGGCTATGAATGTAGGCTCATGATGCTTGTAAACTCACACCATGGTTGCCTCGGATTGGAATCCTTTGGCTCCAGATTGATGGCCACTGATTGCTAAGAAGATGCAGATAGTGTGGACCCAATGTGCTGCCAAAGATGTGTTTATATCGATGACGATGCAATGCCTCTTCTGGAATCATGCAAGTCTCCAAGCAGATGGGGAGAGGCCCGTGGGGCGGTAGGCTTTGGCTTTCACCCGAAATTCTTTACTTCAAACACACACACAGAGAACGTGCAAAGGAAAGCTGTGACGAGAATTAACACTTAAGCACACACGGCTCGGACGCTAGAATGCTCCGAGCGTACGCTGACAACCTGCAGGCCCAAAAAGTGGCGCCCCTTTCGGTATTTCTTTATACTTAGAGAGGGTAAATTACAAAGTAGAGTCCTGGGAATTCTTTACCTGTATCCACCTAGATACCACCTGTTTTGGCCAAATTTTGGCACAATAACATCCCCAAAACTTGCGCAAAGCCTATTCCCCTGCTGGAACTCACTTCCATTGGCAAAAACCCTCTGATTTCTGCCCAAAAACAGTAAATTCAGCTCGCTGTATTTACTGGTTTTCTCCTTGTTTTCAGCCCTAAACAGTCCCCAAACTGTCCTCTGTCAGTGGGGCACTCTTCCCAATGATGGTGGCGTCCGTATGGCTGAAAAACAGTCAAAATACAGCGCATAATCAGCGCTGAAATTGCACCTGTACGATGAGGTTATCACCCTCACCGGTGCCTGCTTTTGGAGTAGTAGTTAGCTACTCCTGTTCCTGCTCAAGGAGGCTCTTGCCTCAGCACAAAAGCATGAAACCACACAGTTGTACATCAGTCAAATGAAGAGCCCTCTTCTGCACGTAGGGGAGAGAGAGAGAGAGCACTGGGTAGCCTGCAGGTCATCACTCCTAGCACCACACTGTACATAGAGAGGAAAGCAAGCACTCCATAGCTCTTAACCTGTGACAAGTTCTCAATGAAGCATCCCCCCAGCATAAATCGAGCACCCCCTCTTCTGCGCTTGATCTGTAATGCATCTGTGAACAAATAGATGCAAAAAGGGGAAGATTTCCATAGCTGCCAAAACCTGCGTATCGCTGAAAACGCAGCAAAACAGCCCTGTAAACACGCATCTAATGCCTTCCAATGCTGAAAATGAGCTCGTTGGTCCTAGGTAAAGTCATGGGAAGCTCAAAAATGGAGAGAAATGGCTAAAATTCAGAGTTATCAGCCTCCAAAACTACTCCAAAAAGTCACTTACGAGCTATGTTCTCCCAAATTTGGTAAATTAGCCAAAAAGTGCCATTTGGCATTCATACATGCAATTTCTCCACATTGGGCTTCCCGCTTGAAAACCTCTTAATTGATGCATCAGTTGACTTTGCAGCAAAGTAATAAAATGTTCCCCTTGTCATTCCGAAGCTAATAACGCGAGCAGATTTCATGGCCCAAAATAGCAGTTCCCTAAATTTTAGGAGATGCTTCCGTTGGGCTCCCATTGGTCTTCTAACCATCTATCCTCATTGGGACCACATCCAAAAGTGCAATGTGGCCCAACTGTCGGATACTTTCTGTTGGTGATCCCACCTTGACTTTATGCCTTTATTGAGTTCACGTCCTAGTATCCACCAACTTGCTAAGTGCGACGGGGGGACCTACATGATCTTAAACTGAGCCTAGACATCCCCTTACTATACGAATTCCAGTGCCGACCAACTTCTCGTCTGCGGGTGAAACTATCGTTCACATTGGCCATATAATATCTGACCATTTGCAACTTCAAAAAGAGGATCTCAAAAATAGAACAAAAATCATTGGAAAGAAACCAACAACTAAAGTTAGCAGTTGCCACGTCCTCGTGACATAGTTAACAGTTTCCACGTCCTCGTTACAGCGCACCGTCAACTACCCTCTCGCAAGCGCATCACAATTGTAACCCCCAGTATACAGTGTTCGCATTTCCGACGCTCAAGGCGCATGGTCCTACGCGCAATGGCAAGTCTTGCAATTTATGTGACAGAAGCATCCTTGGCCAAAATGCTACAACACACACTCAAACACTAGCGAGAAAAAAATATAAAATTCAAAGATTAGTGCATTAGTGCAAAATCACAAAACTTTGATAGCAATGTCAGGTGCAATGGAATTGAAATTGTGACAAGATCTAGACTTTGTACCTCCACAAATCTTGACTTCGGCTGAAAACTGAAAACGCTGGGCTGATTTGCTGATCCGGGTACTTGCTTGCGGTGAAGGACCAAAACACCAAGCCCAATCTGCAGACGCAAAAGGCTAGGGCTGAATTCTGACGCTGGCTGATCTGCTCCCTTTATAGGGCAAAATACTGCTTATGAACCTTTTAGGACTTTAGTAGGGCAAACTTGGAAGACAAAGCTATAATATAGATCATTTGAAATGATTTATTAATAAACTTGACTTCGACAAAGTTTTTGGGTTAAACTATCGCACACCTGCCCATCTAGGAATCTGATTGAAGCAGGGAATGGCTCATTGGATTCCTCTAACCTAAAACTACATGTGAGTCATACGAGATACCCACCATAATGTAACATATGTTCCAAAACTCAAAAACCTAATCTAATGGATTCATTAGAATACAAGTCCTGCGAACAAGCTCACAAAATTGCTGATACTATTCCTCCTAAGATTCTAGACACTCCTATCTAGGGATAGGCTTTGGAAGTCGATGAAGCATGTACACGTGGCACACGGAGCCCTGTGCATGTGACAGCAGCAGAGGATTTTAACTCAAATCTAGTACTTCGCACAAACACAAGGTTACTTTACTTCACTTAATACAACTGAATTGAACACAATGAAGGAGAGGTGCACACACACAGAGAGAGAGAGAGAGAGAGAGAGAGAGAGAGAGAGAGACACTGCATGTCGGGTCCCAGCCACCCTCAAGGGCCCCCTTGCTCTATTGCCATGTACTTAATTTAGATTAATTGCACAAATTGCTACAATGTTGAATGCTAGATGCTGAGGAGAGCTGGTACTGTTTTTTGTTTTGTTTTAGGAGTCGGGTTGGGCACTTCCAGCCGCTCCCCTCATACACCAAAAAGTGCACAAGAAGAACGACCAGAACTATGCACCCAGGCTCCTAGAGCAGACGCTTTTGTCACTAGTTTCCTCTGGACTACGTGAGGCCAGAATTATCTACACTCTGAGAGACCCATTTCGCTGACTAGTGATGGGCGTAACAACGACCAAGTACCTTTGTTCAGAGGCCCAAGTACTGCGGGACTTGCTTCGGTCTTCCCTTTGGAGTTGCCTCCTCCAAGTAACTTATCGCTCACCTCACTAAACTGCCCTTGTAACCCGATGGTTTTCCCCTAGGAAATGCCATACCCGCTTGGAAGGGCGTCGGCTCAAAGGTGGTGTCTGCTGAGGTTGGTGGTGTCTCCCTTTTGCACCTCCCAACCCCTTTTAGATGAGGTTGACCCTCCCGGGGGGAAAGGCATTTGGGTGCTCTTGTAGCTCATTTGGTTTCACTTGGGGGGAATTACGTCAATTCCCCTCGGAAGGGATCGGATTCAAAATAAAAGCATAGGAAGGGGAGCGGTTGGTGGTGTCTCCCTTTTGCACCTCCCAACCTCTTTTAGGTGAGGTTGACCCCCCCCTCCCCCGGAGGGGAAAGGCACTTGGGTGCTCTTGTAGCTCATTTGGCTTCGCTTGGGGAGAATTACGTCATTTCCCCTCTGAAGGGATCGGATTCGAAATAAAAGCATAGGAAGGGGAGCATCACCCCCCCATCGGCCTATGCAGAGTACCCAAGTACCGAGGTACAACCTCACCAAGGAACTTCGCCACAGGCACGTGCCCTGCGGTTCCATCCCTCGAGTGCACATCACGACATACCCAGAAGGGCATCCGCTTCTCGCGAGCCTCCCCACCAAGGAGGATAATGGTCCTTTCTTTAGGGTCCCCGTCACATGATACATCTAACCCTATGTGTACGTAGACAAGCTACAACATGACCAGGGTTCAGTTCAGTCAAGTCAGTCTAGGATAGGAAGTGATCTGGCACTTTTGTGAGTCTGTTCGCAGACTGTGCATGTCCAAACACTTAGATTAGAATCTAGATGCATATCCTCTGTTTGCACACAGCATGACCATCCGATTCCAGTCAGAACCCATCAGTAGCATTTTCTCAGTGCACAGACCTATTTGCCCTATTTTTGACATTTTTCACTTATTATTTTTAAGTGACTTTTGTTGGAAACTAGGTAGGGCAATTTTGCTAAGATAATATATAAGCAAATCAAAGTTAGCACTTTCTGGCAGAAGAGGCAGCAGGAACCAGTGTGTTCAACAGGCACCTTGTCAGCAAGACCCCCCACATCAGCAAGGCTAGCGTTTTTGCATCTGCAAGGACCTAGCGATTTCATCCACAAGTAGCCTGGCGTTTTGTGCACAGCAGATCAGCCCCGACAGCAGCAAGACAGAACAAGAAGCCTAGCGTTTTGCATTTGCAGGACATCCAGCAGCAGTAGGAGGATTTTCAGCCCTAGCGTTTTTGCATCTACAAGGCCTTTCAACGTTTTTGCAGATCTTCGCGACGGAATCTCCACAAGCACCAGCGTTTTCAGTTTTCAGCAGTCAGACTCTGCAGTAGAAGTCCTGAACCTCGCAGATCTCACCTTCCCGCAGCAGATCCTCGCCGCACAGTCAGATCCCGCGAAGTTTGCAGTTTCAACCCGGAAAACAAGATCTTCGCGACGGAATCTCCACAAGCACCAGCGTTTTCAGTTTTCAGCAGTCAGACTCCGCAGTAGAAGTCTTGAACCTCGCATATCTCACCTTCCCGCAGCAGATCCTCGCCGCACGGTCAGATCTCGCGAAGTTTGCAGTTTCAACCCGGAAAACAAGGCATCGTCGTCACATCGTCGTCATCGACATCGTCATCGACATAGAGTCAGAATTCAGCAGATAAAGATTTGCATATTTCAGCCGCCGTTAGCATTCTCGGATTTCAGCCCGTCTCCTCGTCATCCTCATCGTCGTCGGCATCGTCGGCAAGTCCAAGCATTGTAGAGATTTGTGCAATCATAAGTAGACCACTCTCGCCATAGAGAGTGGGGCCTTCAGAGGAGGGTTTTACAACGACTCTGGTGTCGTATTCTCTTCCCTCTCTATCTCTCAGTCTCAGCACCTTCATTCACAGTGTGTATCCACTTTGTTTGTGTCCATTGCACTCTCTCACTAAAGGAACGGTGTCGTATTCTCTTCTCTCTCTATCTCTCAGTCTCAACACCTTCATTCACAGTGTGTATCCACTTTGTTTGTGTCCATTGCACTCTCTCACTAAAGGAACGGAAGGCTCTCCCTTCCCTAAGTAAAAGGAACCCTTGAGCACAGTTCGGAGCACTCATCTTGAGCAAAGTTCAAACATTCACTTCCGCTACACCTGAACTTTGCTCAAGATGAGTGCTCCGAACTGTGCTCAAGGGTCCCTTTTACTTAGGGAAGGGAGAGCCTTCCGTTCCTTTAGTGAGAGAGTGCAATGGACACAAACAAAGTGAATGGACACTGTGCGTGAAAGTGCACGAGACTGAGAGATAGAGAGAGAAGAGAATACGACACCAGCATGTTGTCAAACCCTCCTCCGAAGGCCCCACTCTCTATGGTGAGAGCGGTCTACTTATGATTGCACAAATCTCTACAATGCTTTGGACTTGCCGACGATGAGGACGACGACGAGACAGGCTGAAATCTGAAAGGGCTAATGGCTGAAATCTGCAAATCTTTATCTGCTGATTTCAACCATTAGCCCTTTTGAGATTTCATTGAGCACAGTTCGGAGCACTCATCTTGAGCAAAGTTCAACATTCATTCGGCTGCACCTTACATTGGTAACAAAGCTTTGGCAGTGTTTTGTATCACTCAAGGAAAGAACCACAAGAATTTTTTTTGCTTGTTGCGGTCGCACGTAACCCAAGATTCTTGGGTGTGTAGATTCCTAATTGTGTTTTTGAAGAGTGATAGGAAACCCAAGAAAGAAGGGCTTGTCCAACCTCCCCTTGTGCCTCTTTTCACTCATGAGAGCGGATCGTGGACTTAGCGGCCGGCCAATCGACATGAGGTGGAAAAATGTCACGTGACACATCCAACCCTATGTGTCCATGGACAAGCTACACCATAATAGGGTTCCCATCAGTCCAGTCAGTCTAGATTAGAAGTGATCTAGCACTTTTGTGAGTCTATTCGTGGACCGTGCATGCCCAACCACTTAGTTTAGATGCATATCCTCTGGTTGCACATCGCATAAGCATAAGCATTTCCATCAGATTCCATCAGAGTCATTTTGGGGATTTTTCCAGTGACTTTATCCTACTTTCCCTATTTTTGACATTTTTCACTTATTAATTTAAGTGACTTCCCAACAAAAGTAGGTAGGGCAAATTGGGTAAGAAAATATATAAGCAAAGTTCAAACCCAAGTTAGCACTCTTGGGCAGATGAGCAAGGAGCACAACAGGCCCTCAGGCAACAAGTACTCCCCCCTCTCTCAGCAAGACCCTCTCCAAGCCTCCCTTGGTGAGCCCATCCCCATCCAGCCCCTAGCGTTTTGCTATCACCACCCCTTCCTGCAGCTTGGCGTTTCCACAAGCAGCCCATCACCACAGAGACCAGCAGCCTTAGCGTTTTCCATACCTTCAGCAGCCCCAACCTCTAACGTTTCTGGATCGCTATCAAGACTTGCAAGTGGGCAGCGTTTTCAGCCTCTGTCGCAGCCCTAAACCTGCCATTATTCAGCGTTTTTAGCCTTCAAATGCAGCCATAAAAACGCAGCCCTAACCTGTTATATCTCAGCGTTTTTATCAGCCATAAGACCAGCGGCAAACCAGGGATTTTCAGCCACAAAAACAGCAGCTAACACAGCGTTTTCAACACCCAAAAGTGGTCCCAGATTCTCAACCATTATCCCTTTGTGGACAGCAGATAGAAGAGCACCGAATTCAGCCCTAAAGTCATCGTCGTCGTCACCGGCATAGTCACGAATTGCATCAGTACATGCATCATCATTGTTCACCTTTGTGCAATCAAAAGTAGCCCACTCTCGCCGACGAGAGTGGGGCCTTCGGAGGAGGGTTTTACAACGTCTCTGGTGTCGTATCTCTCCTCTCTCTTTTTCTCAGTCTCATACACTTGCACGCACAATATCCACTCACTTTATCCGTGATCATAGAACTCTCCATAAAGAACGAAAGGCTCTCCCTTCCATAAGAACTAAAAGGAACCTTGAGCAAAATATGGATCACTCATCTTGAGAAAATACAACATTCATTCCGCTGCACCTTACGTTGGTATCAGAGCTTTGGAAGTGTTCTATATTACTCAAGGAAAGAACCACAAGAATTTTTTTGCTTGTTGCGGTCGCACGAACCCAAGTTCGCTTGGGCGTGTCGATTCCTAATCGTGTTTTGTTGAAGACTGACAGGAATCCTAAGAAAGAAGGGCTTGTCCAGCCTCCCCTTGTGTCTCTTTTCACTCATTGAGAGCGGACTGTGCACTTAGCGGCCGGCCAATCGACGTGAGGTGGGAAAAAGCAACCTTGGTGTGAGCGCAAGGCCGCCAAGGGGTGCGCCCGCGGAAAAGAGTAGAACTCGGGTGAAGAGAAGATACTTCTCAAACACGATTTGCAAGCAAAAGAAAACCTCAAGAACCTCAAGATCCTCAAGAACCCAAGAACCCAAGACCCTCAAGAACCCAAGTTCCTCGTGGACTTAAGAACCAAAGATCATAGTCATGGTCGTCACCCTAAGCGGAATGGATACTTCGCATACAGGTGATGAGCATGAGAGAGGCGATAAAGAATTTTCCCCACCAGGAGACTTTTTCGACCCTCCCCCTTCGCCATCTACGCCACCAAGTGTACCCAACCCTATGGAGACAATGGTCAAGCAGATGATGACCATGATGGACAAACAAGAAGCAAATCGCCTTGCTTTAGAACGCGAGCGTGACGCACGCAAAGAAAGAAAACAACAAAGAAAGGCGGAAGAGACAACACGAATCGCGGCCTTGGAGACCGAGCGAGAGGCTCAAAGAGAACTACGAACTCAAGAATTGGTTCAACAGGTACTTGCCTCGAAGACCGAACCACCCAAGGATCGTGGGAGTTCATCAAGTGACGCAAGCCACGATACGGATTCCAACAACCCGCTCACACAGAAGTTGCCTTTCAGTAAGTATGATGGTAAGATGGATGCTACGGTTATTCGTTCTTGGTTGCATCAATTTAATGTTTATTTTGCGACACCTAAGAAGACACGAATAGCAAAGTATTGACGGCAGCTATGTATATACCTTCATAAGTTCAGAATAGTCTGAACTCACGAATTATAAGAGGGAATAAAGCACTCCTAAAACTATAAAAGCAAGGGACACAAGAAAAGAAAAGAAAAACAAAAACAAACAAAGAAACAAACTAATTCACTTTGTTTGCTACGAAACAAAACTAGATAAAACAAAGCATTATTAACTTTAAAATGTTTTTAGAAAAGGCATGTGTAAAATAAGTTGACGCAACTTACTTGGCTTAAAACAAGTACTCAACTTTAAGCCAAACCAAAAAAAAAAAAAGGATAAGACATCTTAAAAACTTAATCCTAGAAATCAAACTTCACACAACAACTTCTAACGGAACACATTCTTAAGTCCTCAGGTAAGCTAAATATGAAATCGAAAAATGAATACTACTACAAACCTACGAAGAGCAAAGAACCAAACTTGACAATATGTGATCTCAACTTCACTGCTTGTCCAAACAGGAAGAATAAGATTATCACCTTTATCATGCATAGCTTGGACAACAGCTATGACATCCCTACTCACGTCGTCAGTGCCCAAGAGTAGGTGCAGGTTTTATAGAGGTCATTCATCCTTTGAACGTACTCTACAAAACCAACGAGCTAAGTTTCTATCACCCTCCAGAGGTGATGGGCATACTCAGCCATGATAAAGGCTAGCAATTGTCAAGCTATAGTGAAAATACTAGAAGCGCTAAAGATCAAAACAACAACATAAGGTGTTATTAAGTCAAACAATAAGTGGGCTTTTTAGCTCCCCACTTCTATTGAATTTACTACTGATTATCTTGAACATTCCAAAGGAAGAAACACTAAAAATAAACTTACTACGATGCAAAAATGAACGAACTTTTCTCATGATTCTTTTGAATGAGTATCCTTTTTCAACTAGTAAAGAAATAAGATGGCAAGATTGAACAACAAAAGTAGATTTGCTAGAACAAAGACGAGAAAATCTAAATAGTTGAGAGCAAATGACACTGTACTTAGCTAAAAGAGAAATGTTCGAAGAAATGTGAGGCATACGGATGATTTTTAGATTGGCATATTCTGGTTGAAGGCGCTTATCATAGATATCTACTTCTAATCCCAAGGGAGTCTGAAAATCCTTAAGGTCTAAAAAGGCACAACAATCACTATTTGTGGTACAGTTAAGTTCACAAAACTCCTTGGGATAAATTCCTCCGCCTACAGAACTCGAATTCAAGTACATAAAATCTTGAAAAGAAGGAAGGTCAGGGACAAAAAGATCATCTACAAAGCGTCTTACATTGCATAACTTGTGCAAAAATATTGGGCAAGTGTTAGCAAGGACAAGACGCTCCATAAAATCAAACTCATAAGTAAAAAGATAGAAATTAGCAATAAAAACAGCACAATTGGTGCCCATAGGGATACCAATTGTTTGCTTGAAAAGAGAGTCGCCGATGGTTATATATAAATTGTCCAAAAGAAAATCTAACCAAGATATGATATCAATGTCGTCTACAATCCTGGTGAATCTCTTTTTTCCTTTGTCTACATCTACATTCTTATTTTTCAGCCATAAGAAGCCAAAGTTCAAGGCTGACTTTTCTACTAGCAATGCCTTGTACCTATCCTTCTCAAGCTTGTACGCAAAAACTTTTGAAATAAGAGATTTGACTCTAAATTTAAGGTCCTCCAAATTTAGCTTCGTGTATAGCGTTGTAAAGTCAAAAGTTTGGAGACATAAAGGAGAAGATTTCTCCTTAAGGCTTCTTGAAGAGTTCAAAAACTTTAAAACAGGAATCACACCTACTGATCATTTAAAATCCAACTTGAATCGGTAGGTACGTCTGCTTCCTTTACCATATTATTCCACAATTCATTTACGGTAGGTAAAATGGCTTTGAAACAATAACTAAGCCATTTGGAAACCTCGGTCAAAGAGGTGTTACAAGAAGCAGCTATAAATCTAGGCTTTATAGGGTTCTTGTGGAACTTCCAAACGGTATATAAAAAAGGTAATTTAGGCTGGCACTTGAAACCAAAAGACTTACAAAAGTCTTGATGTTTCAAGATAACCTCTTGCATTGAAAGATCACAATCCCTGTAAGTCTGAGAGTTTACTTCACCTAACAAGCATTCTAAATAGAACTTTTTGCACGTAACAACAAAGTTATTAGAGCACTTATCTACATAAGAGATTACAAAATCACGATGAAATTTCCTAAGAGCATCACGATCAGAAGAAGATAAGCTATTCCTTCCTGAAGAAACGTTCCGAGAGCAAGATGCTAATTTCAAAGAAGCTTTCTTGAGGATTACAGACTTCCAATGGGTAAAAATACCTTGAACTCCTAAAGACTCCTCAAACTTTACTACGAAACTAGAAATTCCTTTTTCTATGGCTTTGGGAAGGCAAGAGTCGTTTGAGGAAGGGAGCCTATATTTAGTACCTCTTGAGAAAAGTTCTTTCAAGGAATCCAAAGGAAGGATAGAACAATCGGCAGTAACTACATGACCCAAAGCTCCATTTATGTAAGAAGAAAACACACTTTTACTACAAGGGCAATCAATACTTGAGATTGCTAGCCTCTCTTGCTTTTTAAAATTACGTCCTATGTCACTATAGTTGAAATCTTTTTGTCCTAAAGTTTTCACATATTTGAAAGCTACGACAGGATGGTTCCATACCTTTCTCACACAAAGAGGGAGAGCATCCAAAGCTTCTTGAGATCTCAAAATAGAGCTTAATCCAATCTTGTCTAAGTCAGGGGAGGTGAAGATAGTTATCAACAAATCTTTCTTTCCAACCAAGGGATTTTTCAGACTAGGACATTTGGACTTCAGAAATTTGCCTAACAGTACTCGAAGTTGAGTACTATGAGACTCTCTTAGCTCCAAATCTTCATAAGAGTAGTTCTCAAGGGTATACAAGAGCTTAAATAAGATCCTTATATTATACCTTTCAAATATTTTATAAGACAAAAGAACCCAATTCCATGGCTCTAGATAGGTAAATCAATCTCCGTTTGAAATCTCTATAAGCAAAAATTCTATGGTTAGAAGGGTCATCACTCTCAATTCTAGAGATTGAAGCCCTAGGGAGACCTTGTACTCTACTAGAAATAGTGTTGTGCAAAACAACTGGATTGATTTCAAGGATAGAAGGCGGATCTGAACAAGAACCTTTAGGAATCCAAGTTTTTTTAAACTGACTTGAAGGGAGAACTAACTCGGGTTTGGGATGCCTTCGCCAAAGCATAGGTTTCTTATGGTAAATTGTCTTATTTTTACGTAAAGAAGACTTTCCTTCCAAGTTGAATCCTTTAGGGAAAAAAGTATGCAAAGTTCTCATCCAAAACAACTCTCAAGGCCACGCTAACTTATAGAACTCTTTAGAGTTTCTAAAATTACCTTCTATGTGCTCAATGGGAAAACAACGGAAAGACTCAAACCCATGTTTTGCTATTGCCGCATACAAGGGTTTCACACTTTCACGTACAGTGCTCTTACTTTGAACTTTTCTCGCTTCTCTTACATATTCTTGAAAACGAACAAAAGTTGTTCGAAAGGTTTGGCCAACATACATCATAGAACTATCGTGAATATTATAAATAACATAAATAACTTGAGAGGTAAGAACCGGACTTAGAGGACGATCTACCGCAAGATGTTTTTTGCTTAAACGCCTTAAACGATTGAGGGCTTTTATGGAAGAACTTGTGTAATGAGTACTAACTAAGACATTCTTAAAAGAAGCCCAACGAATAGGACCATCACCAAAAACATGCAAATTCTTCAAATTAAACTTAGCTAAAAACTTAAATGTTTCTTGATATAGATTAAGACTATTTCTAGCTACTGAAAAGAAAGAAGGGTCGAAAAGACGTACCTGAGAGTCATCAACATTGCTGGTTGAAGCTGAAGAAGAAGTAAAAGTGTTTTTCATTTTTGTGGTAAGGTCAGTGTTTCAGATCAACGCCCGCCTCAAGGCTAAAGATCCTAAGGCTAGATTGGTGCTAGCCACACCCCTCATTTGTATAGCAGGGCTGCTGCCAAGCAGTGAGGTCCTTAAATAAGGCTGCTTGCTATACTCAAAAGATCATCGACAATAGCGTGCAATCGAGTGCCCGTGATCCCTTGCTAGAATAACTACTCAACCTCTCCTCTCACAAGAGATATTTCATGAAACCGCACAAGAAACCCTTGATCCAAAGGACCCAAATTAAGATGTTATTTTTATTTTTTAAGAGATTTAAGAGAAAAACATTATTTATTAAAAACATACAATCTACAAAGTTAGATTTATAACTTTCTCACTACAACAATCACACACACACACACACACACACACACAATCAAAAGCAAAAAACAACAAATAGATAAATCAAGACAAATTAAAAAATAAAAGACATAACACTGAAACAAACCAAAATCAAAACGAAAAGAAGCTCTACACAATAAATCAGGATACAACCAAAATTACAAAAAGACCCATTACTTATAAATAAATTAAAAAATATTTTTTTAAATTTTTTTTATTATTATTATTATTTATTTTTAGTAATAAAAGTAATACACACATAAAATCACATCAACACACATGAGTATAAGATCGGTAGCTGTTGGGATATGCACACCCTCCCAATATATCTTCATGAAGCTCAACAGCTGGTCACCACTCGGACGAAAATCAAAAAGATTTGTATGTCCGCTAGATGACTGAAAAATATACCTTCATAAGTTCAAAACAGTCTGAACTCACAAATTATAAGAGGGAATAAAGCACTCCTAAAACTATAAAAGCAAGGGACAGAAGAAAAGAAAAGAAAAACAAAAACAAACAAAGAAACAAACTAATTCACTTTGTTTGCTACGAAACAAAACTAGATAAAACAAAGCATTATTAACTTTAAAATGTTTTTAGAAAAGGCATGTGTTAAATAAGTTGACGCAACTTACTTGGCTTAAAACAAGTACTCAACTTTAAGCCAAACAAAAAAAAAAAAAAAGGATAAGACATCTTAAAAACTTAATCCTAGAAATCAAACTTCACACAACAACTTCTAACGGAACACATTCTTTAAGTCCTCAGGTAAGCTGAATATGAAATTGAAAAATGAATACTACTACAAACCTACGAAGAGCGGTTTATGCCACCTCAGTACCTTGCACGATTGAAGGACGATTGGCGCGATCTCAAGCAAAATGGTATGCCGGTTATGTCTTTCTCTAATCGTGTGTTGCAGCTCGGCACTCAATTACGCAAATCGGATTCGGAGCGCAAGGAGGCATTTCTTTACGGATTGGACGAGTATATCAAGTATGATGTCGAGGTACTTGATCCAATCGATCTCAACAAAGCAGTAGCGATTGCTCTCGCACACGAGATGAAGCACAACAAAGGAAAGCCTAAGGAAAACAAGACTTCTCAAGGAACCCCGCAAAATTCTCAGAACACACAGAATGGTAAGAACAGTAAGAATGGTAAGAATGGTAATTCTCTTAGCCCTTCTTCCTCTAATTCCTCGGAAAAGAACTCTAACAATGAATCTAAGGGTAAAGCTAAAGCACCTGCAAAACCTAAGCTAACCCCTGATGAAAAAGCTTCACAAGGAATTATAGGAGGATACATCACGGCTGAAGAACAAGTGATTTATGCTAAAGAAGGTAGATGCTTTCAATGTCACGTCAAGGGTCACATTAAGAAGGCCTGTCCTAAGACAGTCCCACCTAAAGAACCAAAGGCACCCACACTGCACAGCTACCACGAGCACTGTCACAACACAACCTGCATCTTCTCCTGACTCTGACACACACATTGATGAGTCTCTCCTGAAGTGTTATGGTCATGTAAAGGAGCAGCGTTCATCATATTGTTTGATCCAGGAAGTATGCCTGATGTGATTAGTCCCCCTCTTGTTGAGAGAGCTCGCCTAGAGGTTAGTCAGAAATCTCCTCTCGAGGTTTCTGGCTTCGCTCCTGGTATGGACTCTCTCATCACGAAGGAGTGCCTTGATCTGATGTTTACCGTTCAACAAGCTTCTTTTCGTAGGAAATTTCTTGTATCTCCTCTCTCAGGATGTGATATGATTTTGGGCATTAAATGGTTTCGTGAACTCGATGCTCACATTAAATTTGGTGCTAACACGATCACTTTACATTCCAACACTGATTTCCCCCTCATCATTCATGCTGAGGAGGGCTTGCATTCTTTGCCTCTCATCTCTCATGTGCAGGTAAAGCGTGAATTACGTCGAGGAGCACAAGCGGCATTCATCCATGCTGCTCCAGTTTCCCAGGCTCCAGCTAAGTATTCAGAGTTGTTTACGAAATTTAAACATCTCTTTTTGCAGGATGATCTTCCACCTCGTCTCCCACCCGAGCGGCCGGACGACCATCGCATCGAGCTTATGGAGGGGGCGCAGCCTGTCAGTAAGGCTCCCTACCGTCTGAACAAGTCTGTCACGTGACACATCCAACCCTATGTGTCCGTGGACAAGCTACACCATAACAGGGTTCCCGTCAGTCCAGTCAGTCTAGATTAGAAGTGATCCGGCACTTTGTGAGTCTATTCGTAGACCGTGCATGCCCAGTCACTTAGTATAGATGCATATCCTCTGGTTGCACACCACATAAGCATAAGCGTTTCCATCAGATTCCATTAGAGTCAGTTTGGAGATTTTTCCAGTGATTTTATCTTATTTTTCCCTATTTTTGACATTTTTCCAGTGACTTTATCCTATTTTTTTCCCTATTTTTCCAGGGCAAATTGGGTAAGAAAATATATAAGCAAACCCAAGTTAGCACTCTTGGGCAGATGAGCAAGGAGCACAACAAGCCCCCAAGCAGTAGGTACTCCCCCTCTCTCAATAAGACCCTCTCCAAGCCTTCCTTGGTGAGACCTCCCCCCTTCAGCCAGCGTTTTTGCTAGCGCCATCTCTCACAGCAGATTGGCGTTTTTCCCAAGCAAAGCCTCGCCAACAAAAACCAGCCCTTGGCATTTTGCCATACCTCCAACAGCTCCAACACTTAGCGTTTTTGATCGCCAGCCAAACTGCAGATTTCAGCGTTTAATATCAGCGTTTTCAGCATTGGAAACGCAGCCATGACAGCGTTTTACAGCAGGTTCAGCAGCAAGTAAATTCAGCCCTAAAAACACAGCCTCATCTGCGTTTTTCAGCCATACGAACAGCCCCAAAGTCCCGCAGTTTTCAGCCCTTAAGTCAACGTCGTCGTCACCATCGTCGCCACTGACTTAGTCTCAAGTGCATCAGTTTTCCATGCATCATCATTGTACCACTTTGTGCAATCAAAAGTAGACCACTCTCGCCGACGAGAGTGGGGCCTTCGGAGGAGGGTTTTACAACGTCTATGGTGTCGTATCTCTCTTCTCTCTCTATCTCTCAGTCTCATACACTTGCACGCACAGTGTCCATTCACTTTGTTGTGATCATAGCACTTTCCATTAAGAACGGAAGGCTCTCCCTTCCATAAGAACTAAAAGGAACCTTGAGCACAGTTCGGAGCACTCATCTTGAGCAAAGCGCAAACAATCATTCCGCTGCACCTAACATTGGTATAAGAGTTTTGGCAGTGTTTTGTATTA
Organism: Adiantum capillus-veneris; assembly: GCF_014529385.1. NCBI lineage: Eukaryota > Viridiplantae > Streptophyta > Polypodiopsida > Polypodiales > Pteridaceae > Adiantum > Adiantum capillus-veneris. The sequence goes on from NC_140954.1 coordinate 141,498,980, forward strand.
CTCAAGGAAAGAACCACAAGATTTTTTTTTGCTTGTTGCCGTCGCACGAACCCAAGTTCACTTGGGCGTGTCGATTCCTAATCGTGTTTTTAAAGAGTGACAGGAAACCCAAGAAAGAAGGGCTTGCCCAGCCTCTCCTTGTGCCTCTTTTCACTCATTGAGAGCGGACCATGCACTTAGCGGCCGGCCAATCGACGTGAGGTGGGAAAAAGCAACCTTGGTGTGAGCGCAAGGCCGCCAAGGGGTGCGCCCGCGGAAAAGAGTAGAACTCAGGTGAAGAGAAGATCCTTCTCCAACGCGATTTGCAAGCAAAAAAAAACCTCAAGAACCTCAAGACTCTCAAGAACCAAGTTCCTCGTGAACTTAAGAACCAAAGATTCTAGTACATGGCCGTCACCCGAAGCGGAATGGATACTTCGCATACAGGTGATGCGTATGAGAGAGGCGACGAAGGATTCTCCCCACCAAGAGATTTTTCCAACCCTCCCCCTTCACCATCTATGCCACGAGTTGTTCTAACTCCTATGGAGATGATGGTCAAGTCAACGATGGACATGATGCTGGCACAACGAGAAGCGACTCGCATTACGATGGAACGAAATGAAAGAAATGCACTACAACAACAAGAAGCGACTCGCATTACGATGGAACGAAATGAAAGAAACGCACTACAACAGCAAGAAGCGGCTCGCCTTACTTTAGAAGCGAATCGAGTTGCGTTGGCACAACAAGAAACCAATCGCCTTGCTTTCGAACGCGAGCGCGATAAACGAAATGAACGAAAAGCAGAAAGGGAGGCCGTCCGTGAAGCTGAAAGGGAGCTACGCATTCAAGAGTTGCTTTCCCAAGTGCTAGCCGCGAAGATTGAACCACCCAAAGATCATGGGAGTTCCTCAAGTGGTGCAAGCCACGATACGGATTCCAACCATCCAGTGACAGAGAAGTTGACTTTCAGTAAGTATGACCGTAAGATGGATGCTACGGTTATTCATTCTTGGTTGCATCAATTTAGTGCTTATTTTGCGACAACTAAGAAGACAGGAAATAGCAAAGTTTTGACGGCAGCTATGTACCTTGCCCGGTGATGCCATCAATTGGTACCATGCATGGCAAGAGGCACAGCTAGCCGCGCACCTAGAGGAAGCCGACGAATTCACGCCCCTTTCCTTCAATTGGGCTGATTTCCAAGACAAGCTCAAGGCACGGTTTATGCCACCTCAGTACCTCGCAAGATTGAAGGACGATTGGCGCTCTCTCAAGCAAAATGGTATGCCAGTTATGTCTTTTTCTTAATCGTGTTTTGAAACTAGGCACTCAATTATGAAAATCGGATGATGAGCGCAAAGAGGCTTTTCTCTTTGGATTGGACGAGTATATCAAGTACGATGTCGAGGTTCTCGATCCAATCGATCTCAACAAGGCGGTAGCGATTGCTCTCGCACAGGAGATGAAGCACAACAAGGGAAAGCCTAAGGAGAACAAGACTTCCACAAGTACCTCGCAGACTTCTCAGAATCCTCAGAACGATAAGAACGGTAAGAATGGTAACTCTTCTAACCAATCTTCCAACAATCTCTCAGAAAAGAATTCTTCCAATGAATCTAAGGGTAAGGCTAACACAATTACTAAACCTAAGCTTATTCCAGATGAAAAGGTAGCACAAGGAATTGTAGGAGGATACATCACGTCGGAAGAGCAAAGCACTTATTCTAAGAAAGGTCGTCGTTTTCATTGTCACATTAAGGGTCACATAAAAAGAACGTGTCCTAAGCTTGCATCGAATGAATCTAAAGAATCCATAGAACCCACTTCGTCTGTCAATGCAGTTAATGATAACACGAGTGTGCCCCAAGTTTCTCATGACCCTCCCATTGATGATTCTCTCATTAAATGTTATGGTCGTACGTCGGGGCAGCGTTTTGTCATATTGTTTGACCGAGGTAGTATGCATGATGTGATCAGTTCCTCTCTTGTTGAGAGAGCCCGCCTCAAAGTTAGTCCGAGATCTCCTATCGAGGTCTCTGGCTTTCGTCCCGGTATGGACACTCTCATTACGGAGGAGTGCCTTGATGTGTTGTTTGCAATTCAACAGACTACCTTCACTAAAAGATTTGTTGTTTCTCCTCTCTCAGGATGTGATATGATTTTGGGTATTAAATGGTTTCATGATACTAAGGCTCTCATTGATTTTGAGACTAACACTTTAACTCTCAATGCCAAAAGTGATTCTCCTATTGTCATTCATGGAGAGGACATTGCTCATTCTCCATCTCCCATTCCTAATATGCAGGACAAGATTGAAAGGATTCGGGAAAAGGAGACTCTCTCAGTCTCTTCTTCTCCAAAGCATAATACCAAGGATTTGCATGATTGTATTAAGCATGATGAGAAATTGAATGATATTGATTTGCATGATGATTTGATTGACCATGATTTGCATGATGATTTGGATGATAAAGACAAGCATGATGATTTGCATGATCAAGATGTGATTTCTCACAAGCATGATGAGTTGCATGAAGAAGATGTGATTGTTCATCAGGATGATGTGTTAGTGGATGCTTTTTCTAGCAAAGCTAACCTCGTAGATTCGATCAATCACGAAGAATCGATCTTGGCTTTCAAGTCGAGGTCCAAAGAACCCCCACAGGACGATTCGATCATTCAAAAAGAACCGATCTTGGCTCTCGAGCCTAGGACCAAAGAATCCTCACAGGAAGATTGATACGCACGCATTGTTCAAGTGTTTCATTCGTGATCGTTTCCTGTATTTTAGTCAGCATCGTTATGTGATCCCTTTTCCTAGGCATGACATATTGTATGTTGAGTCCGTTTCACTCATGGATGAGCACAAATGTACGCGTAATTTTTCTAAAAAGCTGAAAAGTATGTATGAAAGGAAGTCACATTCCATGTCTCTTCCTTGGCATGACAGTTTTCGAACGAGCACATGAAAGTATGAGCACCAAGCATGGGCATTTCCGTTGTGAATTGCCACAGTTGATTGATTTAGATCAGCAAGAAAAGATTCGATCTCATTGTTTGCATATGTTTGGTGAACGGGTTGTCACTCCGTCTCTATGTTCATCTACATTGCATACACAGTCTTTAGAGAAGACGAGATTTTTTTCTTGATATGTTCATGGTTTTCTGTTGGAAGTGGTTTCGGGAATTTTCAGCCATGGAGATTCCATTTCCATCAAGCTCAAGGCTCAAGTTTGAACTTTGAAGCTCTCCTCTCCCTCTTCTACCCACTTTGAAGCTCTCCTTTACTCTCTCTCCACACAAGCTCTCCTCTAACCCTTCTAACTTCTAAGCTCTACTCTCTCGAGTCTCTCCACCATCATGTCATCTCAAGCCAACTCCACTTCTCAAGCCGCTTCTTCTCGAAGGAGGCCCGCCGTGCAAACGTGGTCGTGGTGGGATGAAGTCGACTTTAGCTCGCGTGGCAAAGGTGGCGGTGCAAGACCATGGACGTGCAAGCTATGTCCATACAAGAGATCGGGTGGTTCAAACAAAGTGCGAGCCCATCTTCTTCATGAACCCGGTCACGAGGTGAAGTTTTGCCCTCATGTAGCTCCCGAGAAGAGGTTGGATCTTCTTGAGAAACTCACGGTGTATGAGGTTGCGGAAACGGCCAAGAGGGGCCGTTTTGTTGCCATTGATCCCTCCGCCACGGCGACACCGCGAGAGCAAAGGGAAGCCAACCTTGACGACATCTCTCGAACCTTCAAGAGCCATGGATCTACACCGTCCTCTTCCCTTTCGCATCGCCGAACCACTCTCAACGAAAATTGGAATCCTAAATTGAAGGAAGAGGTGGATAGGTCGGTTGCCCGATTCTTCTTCCACGACCACATTGCCTTCCATGCTTCGCGGTGAGTTTCCCTTGGCATATGCACATTGCAATCTTCCATTTTGTATTCATAATGGGTTATAATTTCTCGACTCTCCATACTAACGCAACATGCTCTATTTTGTGTGGATAGGTCTCCGTACTTTCGAACCATGGTTACGAAAATAGGGGAATATGGCTCCTCTTATGTGCCACCTTCATCGGAGAGGCTTCGCACCACCCTCCTTGACAAAGAGAAGCTTGCCGTGGAGCAAGCGGCCCAAGCAACAAAGGATTTGTGGGAGACCAATGGCGTCTCTCTTCTTGTAGATGGATAGAGCGACACCCGCAAGCGGTCCATCCACGGGGTGGTGGCCTACTCTCGGGGGGAGATGTACTTTGTGGAGTCACATGATGCATCCGATAGTGGCAAGGCCGCCGAGATGCTTGCTGCAGAGTGGACAAGCACCATAGAGATCACCGGCCCGGAGAATGTCCTTTGTATGGTTGCAAATGGAGAGGCGTCAAATAGGGCAGCCGGAGCTATCATTGAGGGCATGTATCCCAGCATCCATGTCACATTTTGCATGGCGCATTGCCTCAATAACCTCCTCAAGGACATAGGGAACTTGTCATGGATTTCACCCACCATTGGTGACGCCTCTCGAATTGTCTCCTTTGTGCTCAACCATCAAAAAGTGCGCCATGAATTCTCAAAGAGGAGCCACTTGTCTTTGCTCAAATATTCAGAGACAAGATTTGCATTCAATTGGCTTATGCTAGGCCGCTTGTCTACATGTGGCGGAGCCTTAAGGGGCCTCTTTCTCAGTGATGAGTTCCAGGCCATGCCGGAGTCTACATCAGCAGTAGGATTGAAATGCCGAGAATGGGCCGACGACGCCGCTTGGTGGGAGGAGGTGAAGACTCTTGACGCCATGGTCAAGCCTATTCTACACCTACTTCGAGTGGTGGATGGCTTGCAGCCATGCATTGGCAAAGTCTACGAAGCCATGGATCGGATGATAGAGGCACTTGAGAAGCTTGTGCCTGACCCTGTTCAGTATGCGGAGATTCATGGCTTGTGTGAGTCGAGATGGAATGGATACTACTCTCCACTTCATGCGGCAGCTTATGTGCTTGACCCTGAGTTTCAAGGAAGACGTCAAGAGACCGACAAGGAGGTGAGCAAAGGATGGCGGCTTGCATTGGAGCGCCTTGAGCCTAGCAGTGACATTAGGCGCAAGATTAGAGACGAGCTACTCAACTACAGGCAAAAGAATGGCTCCTATGGATGTGCAGATGCACAGCTTGATCGCAACAAGATTGGCTCGGTTTTGTGGTGGGAGGACTATGGAGGAGATGGCCCACATTTGCAGCGCTTGGTTGTTCGTGTCCTTAGCCAAGCATGTACCACTAGTTGCTTGGAGCAACTATGGAGTGTGTACAGCCACATTGCCTCTAAGAAGACGAATCGCCTTGGGATTCAGAGGGCCAATGATTTGGTGTTTGTGAGCACTAACTTGCGCATGCTTGCCAAGAGCGTCACACACAAGGCAGATCCTTTCACTGAGTGGGAGATGGCACAAGAGAATCCATCTATGGCCGATACTCTTTTGGAGGAGCTAGAGGAGGATTTCGAGCCTCAATGCGAGCCTCCGGAGCCGGAGCCCTCATACGTTGTTGACGACCTCGACTACGACGACGATGTGGAGATTTAGCAGGCGAGCACTTCTTGAGTTTGATGATCATTGATCACTCGACTCTCGAGTCTAGACTCTTGAGTCTACGACTCTACCTACTACATAGCCCTTTGTACTTTTTGTTATCCTTGAGGCCTCAGGCTTGTCCTAAGTCCTTTAGGCTTTTTGACTCTTGAGCCCTTGTGGCATGCACTTCTCATTTTGTATCCATCGATCATCGATGTTTTATTAGCACATTTCAGCCTATATGACTCGTGTTCTTTGGTCTATTTAATGTAAATTTATAGTCAAAGTGATGCTCTATGTGTGTGGCATGTGTGTAGGTCAAAAAATGCCAAAAAAACTCTCCTTTTTTTTTGCCGTTCCGACCCCCGTCCCCGTTTCCTGACTTTTGCCGTCCCGACCCCGTTCCCGACCCCGACCCGCCGTTCCATGTAACTATGCTTTTCGCACCGAGCGACGACAATGGGAGTATATTGTTATGCCTTTTGGATTGACAGGTGCCGTAGGTACGTTCAATCGTCTCATGGTAGGTCGTTTCAACGATATGGTCAGTGTATGTGTGGTCATCTTTTTAGATAATATTCTCATTTTTTCTGCATCGTGGGAACAACATGAGAGAGATGTTGAAAGGGTACTAACTCGTTTGGATGAGTGTCAGTTGTACATTGCAGCTAAGAAGTCTGAATTTTTTCTTACTGAAGTCACTTATCTGGGTTATATCATTTCTGCAGAGGGCATCAAGCTGGACTCCGCGAAGGTGGAACAAGTTCGTAATTGGGATTTGCCCAAAACTGCATATGATGTGCGTTCTTTTCTTGGTTTAGGTCAAGCATATAGTTCGTGTCACAAACGGGAGCGCATAACAATATAAAATACATTCGGATAAATAGGATTTATCACTTATTATTGAAGCCAGAGGATATAGAGAGAAATAAATAGAGAGAGAGATAGAGAGTGAGAAGATCGACACAGTACTGGGGACCAGAAGATGGGCTGGTCCCCCCCCGTAATAGTATCCTATCACCCCGTATAGAAGACGTTGCCAGTGATGCCCATCGCGGCCGGTTTTTTTTTTTTTTTTTTTTTTCCTGTTCTGCCAGAAAAAGAGAGAGAAAACGCTGGCTGATCTGTTGCCTTATTTATCAGATGGCTGGCCACTTATTAAATGGGCGGCCGGCGTATTTTAAAAAATAGTCTGAACCTGCCCAAAAACTCAATAAAACCTCATAAGTTAAAAACAATGCTTTCACAGCACTTCCCAGGCGTCCCTGGATGCAATCACACGCACAATTGCAATGCAAACATAAACTTCCTCCCGGGAAAGCATCTGCTTTCTCGAAAAGCAATCCCGCTTTCTCAGAAAGCATCTGTTTTTCCTCAAAGTTTCCTCTGAATCCATCTTCATTCAAGTGCTTGCTTTTTCCTTGTGCACAATTCTAACACAGTTCGGAATTTCCTCCCGACTATGGATATTCCCTTTCCGATGCACCCGTCACCCACCTTGTGACGCATCAGGAATACCCATCACCTAGTCCTTTCCTACCGAACTTATGGTACAATCTCCTTCACTATGCTCTATGTCACCCATCCTATGACGCATCAGAGATATCCGTTCCCGGATGGTCGGATACTTCTTTCCGATGCTCCCTGTCACCCATCCGATGTGACGCATCAGAAGTACCCGTTCCTGTTGGCCTTACAAATATTCCCGTTCTCAGTGCTTCCGTCATTACTTTGAACGACGCACTAGGAATACTCTGTACTCGGATGTCTCCAGTGAGAAAAGCCCTCTCACTTAAAATTCCAATAATTCATTTAGAATAATTTTTCCTTGGTGTTCCAAGCAAGAAAACCCTCTCACTTATAAATCCAATAATTCATTTAGAATTATTTTTCTGTAAGATAAAGCCAATTTAGCAACAGTTCGCACATAGAGAATTTTGCACGCATTGCTGCACCTATGACTGATGTTTTGAAAGGGGTAAAGACTCGCCGTCAGCGCGTAGACTTGCCCGAGGCAGCCATTGAGGCTTTCACAGCTCTCAAGGTTGCGGTGACAGAAGCACCGTGTCTTATCCTTGCCTCTTGGGATGATCCCTTTGAGGTATGGACGGATGCGAGCAATGTCGCCATAGGCACTGTGCTCCAGCAGCATGGTCGCCCAGTAGCTTTCCTTAGCTGGAAGCTCAATAGTGCGGAAAAGAATTATTCAGTTTATGATAAAGAACTTTTGTCTGTCATTCACTCTCTTAAGCATTGGAAGCATTTTCTGTATGGTAGAGAGTTTACAGTGCGCACAGATCATCAAGCCCTCAAGTGGCTCCAGTCTATGTCTAGTGCACATTGGAGTGATCGCCAAGCGCGGTGGTCACCAGAGGAGTGCAAATGGACCCGGCCAAGATAGAGACTATCCGTGATTGGCCCGATTTGAGGAATGTCCATGAAGTTAGAAGCTTCTTGGGACTGTGTTCGTACTACAGGCGGTTCATACGAAAGTTTGCAGAGGTTGCTTCCCCTTTGCATATCTTGACACAGAAAGGAGTACCTTTCTCGTGGGGACCCACGGAGGTGACTGCCTTTCAGACATTGAAAGAGAAATTGACTACGGGACCTATTTTGACTTTGCCGGACTTGCAAAAGTCATTTGAAGTATATTGTGATGCTTGTGGTCGTAGTCTGGGTGCGGTCTTGATGCAAGAAGGCCATGTCATAGCTTATGCGAGCCGATTGTTCTCTAGGCCGGAGATGACAGCACAGATTTATGAGAAAGAGCTTTTGGCGGTTATCCATGCTCTTACTCAGTGGCGGCATTACCTACTCGGAGCGGATTTTACTGTCTTTACAGACCATAAGAGTTTGTGCTACTTCTTGTCACAGAAGCAGCTTTCGGAAAAGCAGATGTGTTGGGCGAACATCTTGTCACAGTTCCACTTCCAGATTGTCCATGTGCAGGGACGGAAGAATGTGGTGGCAGATGCTTTGTCTCGGTCCTCGGAAACCGTTGGTTCTGGCTATTTCCGCGATACATCATAAGAGCTTCGAGAATATGGTCGATCAATTTGCCACAGATACAGATTTTGCAGATATTTTCACACGGATACGGGATGGGGAGACAGTAGCTGGATACTCCCTTCGGGAAGGCTACTTGATGAAAAAGACTATGTTGTGCGTTACACAGCCGTTGAGGGAAAAGGTTACGACTGAATGCCACTGTCCACCTTTTACGGGTCACCGCGGCATTGCTACCACCATGAAAGGGGTAGAGAGATATTTCTTTTGGTCGAGACTCAAGAAAGATGTGGAAGAGTTTGTGTGCAGTTGCTTGGTATGCCAGAAGGTCAAGTTTGATAGGCATAAGGCACAGGGACTGTTAAAGCCTTTACCCATACCCACCCGCCCCTGGAAAAGTATTGAAATGGATTTCATTGTTGATCTCCCGAGAACACAGAAAGATCACGATGATTTTCCGATTGCATGGCACGTCTGAGACGATTGTCTTCGACAGAGACCCCATATTTATGAGTTTGTTTTGGAAGGCAATTTGGGAGAACATTAGCACGCAGTTGCAGTTCTCGTCATCGTTCCACTTGCAGACTGACGAGCAATTTGAGATTGCCAATTCAGTGATTTTAGATTTATTGAAGTCTTGTATCTCGTATCAGAAGACTCAATGGGAAAAGAACTTACCTTTGGTGGAATTTGCCTACAATAACACGATACACTCTTCGACGAGGAAGACGCCATGTGAGATTGTTGAAAGTGCTGCGAAGGTTCCATCCTTCCTGAGCACGAAAGGTTAGATATTTGAAGCGGATGAATATTCGCGAGATTTGGATACGGCTTTTGCCAAGGTTCGCGAGACTTCGCAGGAGTCTCAAGAACGATAGAAAAAGGAGCGGATCGCCATTGTCGCGACTTGAAACTGAAGGAGGATGATTGGGTGCTCTTACTTTTGAGAAGGCACGCCTAAGAAAGAAAAAGGGAAAGGAGAGGCTTTTTCCAAAGCTTAATATGCGATATTACGGACCTTTCCAGATTACTGAAAAGATAAATGATGTCTCCTTCCGATTGAAACTGCCAAATACTTGGAGGATTCACAATGCATTGCATGTGAGTCTCTTGAAACCTGTTAAAGTGATGTGCCTAATGATGGGGAGCCTGATGAGCAACCCGAAGTGGAAGAAAACGAGGAGATCCTTGTTCCTGAACAGATTTTGGCACATAACGATACGAAGAAAGGTAAAGTCCGAAGGCGGTTCTTGGTTAAGTTCAAGAACTTTCTTGCATTTGATGCGAAGTGGATGGAGGAGGAGGACCTAGCAGATACTCCTCATATTGTGAAACTTTACCTAAATGCTTTTGGTTTAGCATAGTCTACTCCAAATGGAACCCAGAATTCAGCTTGGCTGAAGATCTGGTGCAGTGGGATGCACAAGAGGGGAGTCACTCCACTCCTTTGTCAACAGATGCTTTAATTTTGATACTAAAGTCACTGATGTCTCTTTGAGCTTCAGGGATACTGAGAGCTGACAGTATTCTGCTGGATGACTTTATGAAATGGAATTCCTGATATTGATACTGATTTGTTCTTGACTTCTTGTGAGTGCAAGAACTGATAGCCGAAATGACTGCAACATTTTGGTCTGATTGATCTCAAATAGACATGGTTGCAATAGAGGTTAGTCAATCGGACATCATTGAGGTCCCGATTGGACCTAAATGTGATTTCTAGCTACATTGCCGATAAATCATGGTCTAAGATCCGAATGAATGTTGAATGTCATGTGATGTCCTGTGATGTCGTCTGATGTGAGTGTCGATTTTGTACATGTGCTAGATATGTGTTCCTAGTACGTAAGTACTAATAGTCAGTGTCTGCTAAGACGGTTTATGGCTTTTGTCGGTTTTGCAGGCGTAATCGCGGTCGATTACAATTCACAAAGTGATGACGTGGCGGACAGCAGAAACCCTAATTTCTGCCAGAAACCCTAATTTCCGAAAATCGCGGAGGCTAAATTTAATTTTTTATTTTTTTTTAATGAGCGACGCGAATCTTGCTTTTTCTCTATGCAATGAGAAAGAGAGAGAAGGCTTTTGCTTTCAAGTTTTGACTCTCTATGAGAGAGAGAGAGAGAGAGCAATTGCTTTTGATTTAAAGCTTTTGGGGCTCTACTTTTGGGCATCCCTTGTAACCTTTAAATTAGTGGTGAGGACCTCACTTCTCAGAGCATCTGGACGCAGAGTCCGAGAGTGAATCCCGACCCACTCTCTTATACTTTGATCTGACTAATATAAAAAGAAATACCGAAAGGGGCGCCAATCTTTGGGGCCAATATCTCTAGGCACAGAACTCCGCCGGGCCAGTGTACATTTATTGTGATCTGTGACTTGTTTTGAAGTGGTTATGTGGTGTTGTTGCGGTTGATTCTTGACTTGGAGTGTCCAAGTCTGTTACAGATTTCCACATCATGAAGTTGGGCAATTGTGACCTTCTATTAGGCATGCCTTGGCATGACAAGAATGATGCCACTCTCCAGGTCCGGAACCGAACCATCACCGTGATGCAGAAGGGCAAGCCAGTCGTCCTCAAAGTTCGGTTGTCCGAACAGAATGAACTCTCTAGTTGTTTTAAAGTTAGATAATTTTGAACTTTGTTTGAGAAAGTATTGTTTGCAATTTGTTTGAAATGGATAATATCTGTTTAAAACCTGTCTTGGTGCCGATTTGAAATGTTTGACTCTGGTTTTAAAACTAGTTTCGATGATTGGTGATTTTACTCCCGGGTGGAGTAGTGAGAAATGATGTTTGAGAATGCGTATTCATACTCATGGCCCGGACCCTTGTGGTTACTTGCAGGGGAGTATTGAAAAATTGAAAAGTGTTGTTTTTACCATAGTTACAGGGGACGGGCCCTAGGGCTGGGGGACGGTCGTAACCGGGCCGGGAACGGCTGGGAACGCCGAGGGACGGACGGAAAATGGGCCGGACGGGCGGGTCGCAGGGGGGACGGACCGGGGTCGGACGGGGACGGCAGGGGTCGGCCGGGGTCGGATTCAAAAAAATGGCCGTTTTTTACCGTTTGCAACGGCTCTGTGCAGCCCCAACTGCCATATTTTTTAAGCCTTGGCCCTTGGGAGGCTATAAAAGGCTCCCTTGGGCCTCTTAATACTCATAGTCTCAATGCTCAATGCTCATTCCATTTCCCTCAAGCTCAAGGCTCAAGTTTGAACTTTGAAGCTCTCCTCTCCCTCTTCTACCCACTTTGAAGCTCTCCTTTACTCTCTCTCCACACAAGCTCTCCTCTAACCCTTCTAACTTCTAAGCTCTACTCTCTCGAGTCTCTCCACCATCATGTCATCTCAAGCCAACTCCACTTCTCAAGCCGCTTCTTCTCGAAGGAGGCCCGCCGTGCAAACGTGGTCGTGGTGGGATGAAGTCGACTTTAGCTCGCGTGGCAAAGGTGGCGGTGCAACACCATGGACGTGCAAGCTATGTCCATACAAGAGATCGGGTGGTTCAAACAAAGTGCGAGCCCATCTTCTTCATGAACCCGGTCACGAGGTGAAGTTTTGCCCTCATGTAGCTCCCGAGAAGAGCTTGGATCTTCTTGAGAAACTCACGGTGTATGAGGTTGCGGAAGCGGCCAAGAGGGGCCGTTTTGTTGCCGTTGATCCCTCCGCCACGGCGACACCGCGAGAGCAAAGGGAAGCCAACCTTGACGACATCTCTCGAACCTTCAAGAGCCATGGATCTACACCGTCCTCTTCCCTTTCGCATCGCCGAACCACTCTCAACGAAAATTGGAATCCTAAATTGAAGGAAGAGGTGGATAGGTCGGTTGCCCGATTCTTCTTCCACGACCACATTGCCTTCCATGCTTCGCGGTGAGTTTCCCTTGGCATATGCACATTGCAATCTTCCATTTTGTATTCATAATGGGTTATAATTTCTCGACTCTCCATACTAACGCAACATGCTCTATTTTGTGTGGATAGGTCTCCGTACTTTCGAACCATGGTTACGAAAATAGGGGAATATGGCTCCTCTTATGTGCCACCTTCATCGGAGAGGCTTCGCACCACCCTCCTTGACAAAGAGAAGCTTGCCGTGGAGCAAGCGGCCCAAGCAACAAAGGATTTGTGGGAGACCAATGGCGTCTCTCTTCTTGTAGATGGATAGAGCGACACCCGCAAGCGGTCCATCCACGGGGTGGTGGCCTACTCTCGGGGGGAGATGTACTTTGTGGAGTCACATGATGCATCCGATAGTGGCAAGGCCGCCGAGATGCTTGCTGCAGAGTGGACAAGCACCATAGAGATCACCGGCCCGGAGAATGTCCTTTGTATGGTTGCAAATGGAGAGGCGTCAAATAGGGCAGCCGGAGCTATCATTGAGGGCATGTATCCCAGCATCCATGTCACATTTTGCATGGCGCATTGCCTCAATAACCTCCTCAAGGACATAGGGAACTTGTCATGGATTTCACCCACCATTGGTGACGCCTCTCGAATTGTCTCCTTTGTGCTCAACCATCAAAAAGTGCGCCATGAATTCTCAAAGAGGAGCCACTTGTCTTTGCTCAAATATTCAGAGACAAGATTTGCATTCAATTGGCTTATGCTAGGCCGCTTGTCTACATGTGGCGGAGCCTTAAGGGGCCTCTTTCTCAGTGATGAGTTCCAGGCCATGCCGGAGTCTACATCAGCAGTAGGATTGAAATGCCGAGAATGGGCCGACGACGCCGCTTGGTGGGAGGAGGTGAAGACTCTTGACGCCATGGTCAAGCCTATTCTACACCTACTTCGAGTGGTGGATGGCTTGCAGCCATGCATTGGCAAAGTCTACGAAGCCATGGATCGGATGATAGAGGCACTTGAGAAGCTTGTGCCTGACCCTGTTCAGTATGCGGAGATTCATGGCTTGTGTGAGTCGAGATGGAATGGATACTACTCTCCACTTCATGCGGCAGCTTATGTGCTTGACCCTGAGTTTCAAGGAAGACGTCAAGAGACCGACAAGGAGGTGAGCAAAGGATGGCGGCTTGCATTGGAGCGCCTTGAGCCTAGCAGTGACATTAGGCGCAAGATTAGAGACGAGCTACTCAACTACAGGCAAAAGAATGGCTCCTATGGATGTGCAGATGCACAGCTTGATCGCAACAAGATTGGCTCGGTTTTGTGGTGGGAGGACTATGGAGGAGATGGCCCACATTTGCAGCGCTTGGCTGTTCGTGTCCTTAGCCAAGCATGTACCACTAGTTGCTTGGAGCAACTATGGAGTGTGTACAGCCACATTGCCTCTAAGAAGACGAATCGCCTTGGGATTCAGAGGGCCAATGATTTGGTGTTTGTGAGCGCTAACTTGCGCATGCTTGCCAAGAGCGTCACACACAAGGCAGATCCTTTCACTGAGTGGGAGATGGCACAAGAGAATCCATCTATGGTCGATACTCTTTTGGAGGAGCTAGAGGAGGATTTCGAGCCTCAATGCGAGCCTCCGGAGCCAGAGCCCTCATATGTTGTTGACGACCTCGACTACGACGACGATGTGCAGATTCAGCAGGCGAGCACTTCTTGAGTTTGATGATCATTGATCACTCGACTCTCGAGTCTAGACTCTTGAGTCTACGACTCTACCTACTACATAGCCCTTTGTACTTTTTGTTATCCTTGAGGCCTCAGGCTTGTCCTAAGTCCTTTAGGCTTTTTGACTCTTGAGTCCTTGTGGCATGCACTTCTCATTTTGTATCCATCGATCATCGATGTTTTATTAGCACATTTCAGCCTATATGACTCGTGTTCTTTGGTCTATTTAGTGTAAATTTATGGTCAAGGTGATGCTCTATGTGTGTGGCATGTGTGTAGGTCAAAAAATGCCAAAAAAACTCTCCTTTTTTTTTGTCGTTCCGACCCCCGTCCCCGTTTCCTGACTTTTGCCGTCCCGACCCCGTTCCCGACCCCGACCCGCCGTCCCATGTAACTATGGTTTTTACTCATGGCCCAGACCCTTGTGGTTATTTTACGGGGGAGAGTATTGTTGTTGTGACTCTCGGCCCGGACCTGGATGGTTATGTGGGAGGAGTATTAAGAAGTCTGAGCAGTGGTTACTCTCAGCACCTCCAAACGACGCAGGCTGCGGTCTGGGGGGCGTTTGGTTGTAAAAGGCCTCTATATCTCCTAGCCCGAACCTTTTTAGGTTATGCGGGAGGAGTGATGAGAGAGTCGTTGAATATCTCCCGGCCCGGACCTTATTAGGTTATGCGGGAGGAGTGTTCATCGGCAACTTTATGTTTCTATGTCTTGTAGCATGCATATGCGAGCATTTGAGTTGCATTGTGATGTGTCAACTACTGAATATTCCTGATTGGATAAGATTGTTTGGGTATGTAATTTTAGTGCATCAAGACACCCGTGGAAGATCAGTACGGTCTAGGTGTGATGGCTAATTTTACTACGCCGGAATATCAAGTGTTCCGATCTGGACGAAAGGAGAAGCTAACTCCTTGATCAAAACAGCCGAAAGGAGAAGCTAACTCCTTGATCAAAAGAGCAAAAAGGAGAAGCTAACTCCTTAATAAAAAGAGCAAACTGATTGTCCCTCGGAATGTCCCTCGGAAATTTTTGAGCTAACTTGAGTTGTTTTGCAAATATGTTGTAATCGCGAACGATTACTCTCTTTCAAGAAGGGGAGATGTAACAAACTGCTGACGTGTCAAAGCCTAAAGAATGGAGCCTACTTACACATGCCGGCCGAGGGGCCTAAACCCTAAGAGAACAAGTAACAGAAGAAGAAGTCCTACCAACTTACAGGGAAACCGTCCGATGGGGCCCCAAGTGACAAAGGATTCAAATAAAGCAGGACCCACACACGCACACACAAACTGATGACATGGCAAATTTTTTGAAAATTGCAATGTCATGATGATGTGGCAAGCTGTACGGAATTACGCGTTTTGCGCTCGCTGATGACATGGCAGGCTGTACGGATTTCCGTAAATTACGCTGGTAGCTTTTGGCATTGCTTTTTAAACCAGAAGCTTTTGAGTTTTAAAGGCTTTTTACTGTAACTGCTTTTCAGGCCAAGGGCCTTTAAATATGAGGCTAGGGCTCATTGTCTGGCATGCTTCCTAGAGAAGGTGCAAAGTTTGGAGTACCAGCTTGTACTGTGTTGATGCAATATAAAGAAATACCGAAAGGGGCGCCAAGGTTTGGGGCCAATACTCTCTGGGTAGAATTTCACCACTCCGTGTCGCGTGTCGTCTCTCTCTCACAGTTCTGTTTTTATTGGAGTGCTAAGGTCTGTTCAGTCTGTTCTTTTCTATTGGCACGTGGTACCCGTCTTGTGACATTGGCTCCATAGAGATTAAAATAAAGCAAGAACCCCCAAATCGCTTGGAGATGGTAACGTGGCAGAGTTGAATGGACGTTCCGCAATTCGCGCTAGCTGCCGACGTGGCACCTGTACGGATTTCCACGATTTGCGCTAGCAGCATTAGCGCTATCTTTTGGGACCCAGATGCTTTTAGACTTGAAGCTTTTCACGTACACTGCTTTGAAACTTGAAAGGCCCAGGGCGTATAAACAAAGTGCCAGGGCCTCAAGTCTCAAACAGATACGCTTGGGAACACTGTTGAGACGAGGACCCTCGGACATTGTACTTTGTGAAGCAATAATAATTAAGAAATACCAAAAGGGGCGTCAGTCTTTGGGGCCAATCTCTCTAGGCACGGAATTACGCTGTGCAATGTCGTCTCTCTCTCAGTTTTGTTCAGTTCTTTCAGTTTGCTCTATGTGTTGTGAAAGATTCTCGACTTGGAGTGTCCCAAGTCTGTTACACAATTTCAGTTTGTGTGTTGCTATAGATTTCTCGCTTGGGTGTCCAAGCCTGTTACAAACAACACCTCGGAGCACCCGGAAGAGAAGGGAAAAATCCTTTGCGTCTAGAGGAACATACATGGCTATAGAGACAACCAAAACACAGGACTAAATATGGCCAGAAGATACCTAACATGAGAAAACTACCTCACCCTGGCCAGGCACAGCCACAAAACCACCCTCGCTCCCTATAACCTTTCCCTCGGAGATACTAGGATCGACTGAACGAATCCAACGAGATGCCATGCTCTAGTGCCTGCAACGTTCAACAAGATTTTGGATAGAATCTTTCAAAAGCATAGACAATATGTAGATACCTCTTGTAATGACATCATTGTTTTCTCCGAGACCCAAGAAGAGCATCAAGAAAACCTGACACAAGTGTTCAAAGCATTGCGGGAACACAGATTGATAATCAACGGAAAGAAGAGTGAGTTCGTTTTGCCAAAGATACACTTCTTGGAACACATTGTTTCATCCAAGGGTGTTAGCATCCAATGAAAGTTGAGGCTATCCACTGTAACCGGCCTGTTCAATCCAAAAAGGGCGGTAGACTTTACTTTAAACCTTGATTTAGCTTTCACCCATTATTAGTCGTCTATTTTACCTGTACTTTCAAGACACAACAAAGGGGAGAGGGATACAGGCTGCTAGATTGCACCTGTATGAGTAGACGGACACCAGATTGGCCCCTAACTTAGGCGCCCCTTTCGGTATTTCTTTATTGTTCAAAAGAGGGAATAAACGCTGTGGTTCCTACAAGCTGCCCCGCACAAACTCGGCTGAATTTCCACTGTTCCAGCCCGATTTCGGCAGCATAACTGTACTAGAACCCTTCACAGTCAGTATTCCCACGCATTGGCCGACCTTCCCGACGCATACGAGCGCTTTGCAAAACCTGGCGAGAATCTGCAGCACGCTGAATTCTCTGTTTTCAGCCCTGAAAATGCACCAGATCACCTGTACAGCGGTCCCCTTGCGTCCCCGAACCTCCTGGGGGTATTAGGGTCCGTTTAGGGCCAAAACCCTAAACCTGCAAAAATACACAGCAGGCTGTAATTCACTGTTTCGGGCTCCGTTTCGCGTGTCGGTCGCATCCGTAGCAAGTCCTCGAGCTCCCGCACCTGTAGGGCTACTTGCCCTTTGAATCGGACGAGATTTCTGGCGTGAAACCTCTCCGAATTCACCTGTACCTGCGGGGGGATTAGCCGCTAGCTAATCCAGTACCTGTGCAAGAGGCTCTTGCCTCGGCAATCGCGCATGAACCCACACAACTGTACATTGGTCAAATGAAGAGCCCACTAGAGGGGCATAACATACTGCCAAAGGGGAGAGAGAGGGCAGTGCGTAGCGTGCAGGGCATCACTCCTGACACCGCACTGTGCATAAGAGGGAAAGCAAGCACTCCATAGCTCTTAACCTGTGACAGAGACTTGCAAAATGAGCCTCCCAGCTATAAATCACGTTTTTGCCTTCTCTATAAGTAGTAAACTGGCCTCAGAGTGCCAAGTGTCACTCATTTGTGCATTTTCCCGCTTTAGACCCTCGGGTCTAAAAATATCTCACCTGCAGCCTCTGTTGACTTGGCCACAGAGTAACAAAATGATCCCCATGTCAAACTGCACGTAATGACGCGAAGACATTTTCAGGTCCCAAAATAGCAGTTCCCTAAATTTTAGGAGATGCTGCCATTGTATCTTTCTAGGTCATCCGACCCTCTTTGTACACTGCGGCCACATCCAGAACTGAAATGTAGCCTCTGTAGCAAAGGATTCCACTTTGGCTAGTCAATGACCCCACTTGGCTAACCATAGTCCTTGTCCAACCTTAGTGCTCTCTTGCCCTCAGGCCTGGACTCCCTCTGGACAGTTCCACACTAGCTATGCAATGCAGGGCAGTTAGATTTCCCGAGGGGTGTTTCCAAAAAGTGAAAGTAAATAGATAATAAGAAAGAAATCAACAAAAAGGATAGATAGTAGTCACACGCTGGTGACAATCCACCCTCTTGAAATCTCAAACGTCCTCGTTTGCATCTATGTCGTACATGCTTACTATCAACACTGATGTATTCAACACCTGTCGACACATATACGACACATACATGCTCATTGTCAACCCTGGTGTATTCAACACCTCGTCGACTCATGTATTGCCTGCGTGTGAATCCTGTCCCAATGACATAGTGGTAGCTGCGCACTCTGCCATTGCTTTGAGTCACTAACTTTGTAATGACAAAATGGTAGCTGCACATTTTGCCACTGTCTTATAGTACACGTTGGATCCCGTAACACTTTCGAGCATACCCAAACCGACAGTTCAAGAATGCAGTTACACATGTACTCTTCAATAGAAGCAATCACTGTATCCTTGACAAAGTGACAAGAAATACTCACTTCTATAGCACTAACCAAACTTTTGGACATTCCATAAGAGCAATTGCCAAACTGACAATCTGTACAGCTCTAACATTCATGTAACAGGTATTTCATTTGAGCTCACTTTAAATACCATGTACATCATTTGTTTGAGAAGCCATTGCCACACTGACAATCCACTTAGCTTTGAAACTCAAGGGGTCAAGGTAGGTTGCAAATCGAAGGCTTCAAGGTAAAGTGATAACACAGTTGGTGACTCTGCAAGTTCACCTTCTTCCATCCACTTAGCATCCATTGGTGGATAGTTTCTGAACTTTACCAAGTAACGCCTAGCAACCTTGCCTTTCACTTTCCTTTCTTTGTGTGCCAAAATCTGTTCCGGGACCAAGATCTCGTCAAGTTCCTCGACTTCTGGCTGATCTTCAGCTTGCATATCTTCTGGCACATCACCCACATAGGGTCTGAGAAGACTCACATGAAACGCATTGTGAATCTTCCAACTGTCAGGCAATTTCAGCCTATATGCAACATTACTGATTATGTCGCACACTTGAAAAGGCCCATAGTAACGCATGCTGAGCTTTGGAAACAGTCTTTCCTTGCCCTTCATCTTCTTTAACCTTGCCTTTTCAAAGCGTAAAAGCACCCAATCACCAAGTGAATATACCACTTCACGACAATGACGATCAGCTGCTTTCTTTTGCTTTGCCTGAGTCCTTTCTAAGGCCACTTTGACCTTCTTGTACATTTCATCCATGTCCTGAACATACTTATCTGCTTCAAATATCTTGTCCTTTGTATGCAGTATGGGAGGAACTTTCTTGCCACCTTCAACTATCTCAAAAGGTGCTTTGCCAGTTGATGAATGCACTGTATTATTGTATGTATACTCCACCAATGGCAAATACTGCTCCCACTTTCCTTTATGCTCTGACACATAGCACTTCAGCAGATCTAGGACAGTAGAATTTGCCTCTTCTGACTGCCCATCTGTTTGAGGATGAAATGACGAAGAGAATTTGAGCGTGGTGCCCATATTCTCAAACAAGCCTCTCCATAACAAACTTGTCATGCGTGGATCACGGTCGCTAACAATCGACTGTGGCATGCCATGATACTTGAAAATATTGCTCATAAACAAGCGTGCCATTTGATCTGGCTTTATCTTCTTCCTGACAGGAATAAAATGAGCCTGTTTGCTGAATCTGCAAATAATGGTCCAAATACCATCGTTTCCTGTCTGCGTTCTCGGAAGATCAAAGATAAAATCCATAGCAATACTTTCCCATGGTTTATCTGGAATAGGTAGTGGTTGCAATAACCCTGGTGCCTTTTGCCTGTCAAACTTGACCTTTTGGCATATTAGGCATTCTCGCACAAAGGCATCCACATCTCTTCTCAATGTAGGCCAGTAGAAGAATGTCTCAACCGCTTTAACTGTAGAATCAATACCACGATGCCCTGCATACGGTGGGACATGACTCTCTTCCATAACTTTGCGTCGCAATGGCTTTGTGACACACAATCTGCCATGCATCATCATGAACCCGTCTTTAAGAAGATAGTGTTCATGACGTTGTCCATCCATTAGTTGCTCGAAGACCCTTGCAAAATCTTCATCATTTTCATACTGTTCTCTCATATCATCAAGTTCATGATGATAAGGAATTGACACAGCTGAAATTTGTGGCTTCCTAGACAAGGCATCAGCCACAACATTCTTCTTGCCTTCCACATGCACAATCTGAACATGGAACATGGACAAGATATTTGCCCATCGCATATGCTTCTCAGATAACTTTGTCTGTGTCAAGAAGTATCGCAAGGTCTGATGGTCCGTTTGGACAACAAAGTCTGCACCTAGCAGGTAGTGTTTCCAACTTAAGAGCGCATGAATCACAGCCAGTAACTCTTTCTCATAGACCTGCATGGTCATCTCTGGCCCTTGCAAAATTCTGCTCTCATAGGCTACTACCCTGCCATCTTGCATTAGCACTGCACCAATGCTACTACCACAGGCGTCACACTGGACCACAAATGACTTCCTAAGATCTGGCAACACAATGACTGGATCTGAAGTCATCTTTTCCTTTAAGAGATTAAAAGCTGAAATCTCTTTCTGTGTCCATCTAAAAGTGACTACCTTCTTTTGAAGAGCATGTAAAGGTGAAGCAATCTCAGCGAAATTTCGGATAAACCTTCTGTAATAGGAGCATAGTCCCAAAAAGCTTCGAACATCATGCACCGTCTTCAAATTTGGCCATGACTTGATCGCTTCAACTTTTGCAGGATCCATTCTGACACCATCCTTTGAGACAATGTGTCCCAGAAAGTGAATCTCTTCCATTAAAAACACTTTTCTTTGCATTAATGAGCAACCTATGACTACGTAGCTCTTTGAACACAATGGCCAAGTGATGCCTATGCTCCTCTTCATTCTTTGAATAGACTATCATGCATCAAAGAATGTACCAACAAACTGCTGGTGTGGACGGAAAATTATGTCCATCATCCTATTGAACGTAGCAGGAGCATTTGTGAGACCAAAGGGCATCACTAAAAATTCGTAAAGGCCAAACGTCGTTCTAAAAGCAGTCTTGTGCACATCCTCTGATCTAATGCGGATCTGATGGTACCCACTCTTTAGATCTATCCTGCTAAATATAGCTGCTCCTTCTAATTTGTCCATAATATCATCAATTCTAGGTATAGGAAACCTATTCTTGATGGTATTCTTGTTGAGTGCACGGTAGTCGATGCACATACGCCATGAGCCATCCTTTTTCTGCACCAACAACACTGGAGAACAGAATGGAGATGAACTGGGCTGAATCAGCCCCTTTTCTAACAGCTCCTGTACTTGGCCCATTATCTCTTTCTGCTGAGCCGCACTAACCCTGTACGGAGGCTTATTTGGTGGGCTACTGCCTGGCACCAAATCTATCGCATGGTCCTCGGATCTCTCTGGCGGTAATTGAGATGGTAATGAATCGGAAAAGCAGTCACTATACTGTTGTAAAAACATTGACCTTTCTTTATCTAGCACAGATAAATTTGATTCATCACAATCTGACACTTCACGTGCAAAAACCAAGTACGCAGAAAGATGCTTTTTCATTACAGAAGTAATAGCAGAAGCTGATACAGTAGGAATGGACTCTCCTTTAAGCTTTACATCCAGAATGTGAGTCTTTCCCCTGCTCTGTACAGTGATCTTTTTGTTGTAGGCATCCATGACTCCCTGTACGCGAAACAACCAAGGAATACCTAACAACACATCACATCCGTCCAGTGGCATGATGTAAAATTCTTCAACATCTACATAGGACTGGATATGTAGACGCAACTTTCCAATGATGGGTGTCACAGCCTCTGTATGGCCAGGACATGCCAAACCTGCCTCTGCTGTATACCCCATCTCTTCAGGTCTGATTCCCAACTTTGAAGCCAATTCTGGGGAAATGAAGTTGGCTTTGGCACCTGGATCAAAGAAGATAAGCACTGTTTGATCCCTGACCTTTCCCCATGCTCTGCAAAGCTCACTTGCATCTGAATTTGGCTTGTCGCCCACCATATCTGGCACTAGACCAGCCATGGGCTTCTTTCCTTTCCTGTCCTCCTTGTCTTCAGAATCAGCTGGCCTTTTCTTTGTAGGACAGTTGTAAGCAATGTGGCCAGGCTGCTCACATATAAAGCATTTGTTTTCTGTCCTCAGGACTTTCTTTTGCTCTTCTGACTTGCGAGGAAAACGTCTTTTCCATTTCTTTGCTGGTCCTTTTTCTGATTCAGCTGTAGCTTTGTCTTAAACGTCTTTTCCATTTCTTTGCTGGTCCTTTTTCTGATTCAGCTGTAGCTTTGTCTTTCCCTGCGTTGGCTGACTCCTGAGTCCCTTTAGGAGCCTCATTGGGAACGTGCTTCTTGGCTGAATTTTTCTTGCCTGATCCTGCCTTGACGCCAGTGTAAATTCACAATCTTCTCCCTTGAGCAAACCATTGCCAGTGTTTGCTACCTCGATGAGCTGCGTCAAAGTAGTGACTTTTGTCTTCGTGCAGTATTTTCTCAATCCTTTAGGTAGGCCACAACAGTATTTTTCAATCTGTTCTGTCAATGGCACAAACCTATAGGAAGTTACTGGAAGTAGAGCTTTCCAAAACTTCCGATTGTAATCATCCAGATTTCTGCAAGTGGCAGCATTTAGCTAGTGCCATTCTGTCATGACATCTGCTTCAAAGTCATCAGATAACCATGCTGCTGCAAAAATCTGCTTGAAGCAAATCCATGTGGACGGAGCTTGCCCTTGAAGCAATAAAGTTGTCCACCATTGTCCTGCATTCCCTGTCAAGAAAGTGGCTGCCTTGCGGACCTTTGAAGCCTCTGTAAAGTTTCCCCCTGCATAGGCCTTGTCAAACTGCTGGAGGAATGAAAGAGCCTTCTTCCTGTCATCAAACCCTGTAAAGGTCGTGAATGTCACACCTTTGCCACCTTCTTTGTACAGAGTTGGCCTCTCCAGCAGCGTTAAATTGTCATATGGAAGTGATTGAAACATGGGAACACTATTAGGGTTCATCTGTGTTCCTTGGCCGCTATTAACTTGACCTGGAAATGCAATATTTGGCTGCTGATTTGTAATTCTAGCCATACCAAAATTTGCCTGTGGCATCCCAAATTGGCCCTGAGTGCTCTGAAACCCTGGTTGCATACCCATGACACTGTACATGGGGTTAGGCATCATCGTTTGAGCACCCCCAAACACTGTTCCTGGCGTGTAAAACTGATTTCCAGGTGCATGACCAGCCATGCTCTGGAATACCGATCCACCTCCAAAATAGCCAGGGTGTACTGAAGGTGGTGGGAAGACCTGTTGCATAGCCTGTAAGTTGCTTCCCTGCCCATTAGAACCAGCTATAGGCTGCTGAAAGGTGGCGGGCTGAACTGGTACAGCTTGGGAGACTGGCATCTCAGCCACCTGTTCTTGCACCTTAGGCATAGGTTGTGGAGACTACATGTTCTCCGTCAAGTGTACAGGTGTTTCCATTGACTGTGCGGTATGAATCACCTGTGCTCGAGCCTTAACAGGCTTTTGAATATGATCCAGTGACCCAACTAGTGACCCAACTTGCTGAGACGGAACAGGAGGTTGCAGAAAGGCAAAAAACCTCGGATTCTGCATTACTTGTGTGAACATAGCCACAGCAGTAGCCAACTGGGTCCTGAATATATCGTCATCTGTCTGTGGTGGTCTTGAGGACTTCATGTGTCTGTTGACCCTGTGAAGAGGAAACCTCTTCAGTCACATCATCTGGTCTGTCAGCCATAATTGCAATTCCTTGTGTCTGGTCTATGATCCCCTGTGTCTTCAAGCCCAAAACTGCACAAGGCTCACTTCTATGGGAAAAAGTGATTTAATCCCGGCAATGGAACCATGTAACCGGCCTGTTCAATCCAAAAAGGGCGGTAGACTTTACTTTAAACCTTGATTTAGCTTTCACCCATTATTAGTCGTCTATTTTACCTGTACTTTCAAGACACAACAAAGGGGAGAGGGATACAGGCTGCTAGATTGCACCTGTATGAGTAGACGGACACCAGATTGGCCCCTAACTTAGGCGCCCCTTTCGGTATTTCTTTATTGTTCAAAAGAGGGAATAAACGTTGTGGTTCCTACAAGCTGCCCCGCACAAACTCGGCTGAATTTCCACTGTTCCAGCCCGATTTCGGTAGCATAACTGTACTAGAACCCTTCACAGTCAGTATTCCCACGCATTGGCCGACCTTCCCGACGCATACGAGCGCTTTGCAAAACCTGGCGAGAATCTGCAGCACGCTGAATTCTCTGTTTTCAGCCCTGAAAATGCACCAGATCACCTGTACAGCGGTCCCCTTGCGTCCCCGAACCTCCTGGGGGTATTAGGGTCCGTTTAGGGCCAAAACCCTAAACCTGCAAAAATACACAGCAGGCTGTAATTCACTGTTTCGGGCTCCGTTTCGCGTGTCGGTCGCATCCGTAGCAAGTCCTCGAGCTCCCGCACCTGTAGGGCTACTTGCCCTTTGAATCGGACGAGATTTCTGGCGTGAAACCTCTCCGAATTCACCTGTACCTGCGGGGGGATTAGCCGCTAGCTAATCCAGTACCTGTGCAAGAGGCTCTTGCCTCGGCAATCGCGCATGAACCCACACAACTGTACATTGGTCAAATGAAGAGCCCACTAGAGGAGCATAACATACTGCCAAAGGGGAGAGAGAGGGCAATGCGTAGCGTGCAGGGCATCACTCCTGGCACCGCACTGTGCATAAGAGGAAAAGCAAGCACTCCATAGCTCTTAACCTGTGACAGAGACTTGCAAAATGAGCCTCCCAGCTATAAATCACGTTTTTGCCTTCTCTATAAGTAGTAAACTGGCCTCAGAGTGCCAAGTGTCACTCATTTGTGCATTTTCCCGCTTTAGACCCTCGGGTCTAAAAATATCTCACCTGCAGCCTCTGTTGACTTGGCCACAGAGTAACAAAATGATCCCCATGTCAAACTGCACGTAATGACGCGAAGACATTTTCAGGTCCCAAAATAGCAGTTCCCTAAATTTTAGGAGATGCTGCCATTGTATCTTTCTAGGTCATCCGACCCTCTTTGTACACTGCGGCCACATCCAGAACTGAAATGTAGCCTCTGTAGCAAAGGATTCCACTTTGGCTAGTCAATGACCCCACTTGGCTAACCATAGTCCTTGTCCAACCTTAGTGCTCTCTTGCCCTCAGGCCTGGACTCCCTCTGGACAGTTCCACACTAGCTATGCAATGCAGGG
Organism: Adiantum capillus-veneris; assembly: GCF_014529385.1. Taxonomy (NCBI): domain Eukaryota; kingdom Viridiplantae; phylum Streptophyta; class Polypodiopsida; order Polypodiales; family Pteridaceae; genus Adiantum; species Adiantum capillus-veneris. Next base: position 141,524,567 of record NC_140954.1, read on the forward strand.
CAGTTAGATTTCCCGAGGGGTGTTTCCAAAAAGTGAAAGTAAATAGATAATAAGAAAGAAATCAACAAAAAGGATAGATAGTAGTCACACGCTGGTGACAATCCACCCTCTGCACCTTCGTATTGAAGCATGCCAGAGAATGAGCCCTTGGCTCATATTTGAAGGCCCTTGGCCATGAAAAGCAGCTACATGAAAAGCTTCAAAGTCAAAAGCAACTAGTCAAAAAGTTGGCGCTCAAATGTTGTCAGTGCAATTTTCAAAAATCCGTACAGTGTGTCAGTGCAGTTTTCAAAAATCCGTACAGCTTGTGAGCGCAATTTTCGAGATTATATGTACAGTCTGCCATGTCATCATGTCATCGCAATTTTCGGGTCTTATGTACAACCGCCACGTCATCACGTTTTTATGCATCTTTTGTGCGTGTGAGTGGGTCCTGCTTTATTTGAATAGTCTTGTGTCACTCGGGCCCCATCGAACAAGGTCCCATTAGTTGGTGGGAACTCTTCTTTAAAAAAATAGGCCACTCGGCAAGAGTTGGTAAAACATCTCTTATTGCTTCTCCTTCTTCTTAGGGTTTAGGCTCCTCGGTCGGGATCTACAAGTTGGTTCCGTTCTTCAGTGTCTTGACACGTCAGCAGTTTATGACACCGGATGCTCTCAAAGCATGAGGGTTGGCATCAAAAGGGAACTCTTAGCAGTGATACATGCTTTGAGTTAATGGAAGCATTACTTGCTTGGTGTAGATTTTACATTGTACACGGATGACCATCGTTTGAAGTATTTCTTGTCTCAAACCAAGTTTTCAGAGAAACTGATGAGATGGGCAAACAACCTCTCTCAATTAGCTTCCAGATAATGTACTTGAAGGGAAAGACATTGCGGATGCCCTGTCTCGTAAGCCACAAATACCCGCTATTATAGAAGTGCATTATCAGGATTTTAAGAAGATGCGAGAGCACTATGCTACAGACTCAGATTTTGGTAAAATTTTTAACAAGGTACAAAGTGGGGGGGAGAATTTTTTGCTGACAAGACTCTGCTGAGAGACCTTATATGATATGTACATATATTGTTTTGCCATTACATTATGGTCGAAATTCCCTAGAACTGATTGATTAATGGACATATGCAAAACACTTAAGCAGCAAAACCAACTCCAAGAATCAAAAGAACAATCTCTCAAGCTAATAATCCTTTAACAACCATAAAGAATGTGAAAACAACCCACAAGTTACGATTCAGAAACTGTACACACAACTATTAATATATGCCCTTATACCACCCGGCTGTGCAAAATGCAAGAAAACTACATAGAGGAAACTTATCGCTGGGCTGCCTCGGTACCAACAGTTCCATCCTAAGGCAACTTACCAGCAGTCGTGATGAGGAGCCCAGAAGAACAATATCACCACTAGCCAGTTCAATTGCAAGGCTAGGTTTCCGAGCAGATCCGCCATTGGAATGATCCAAGGACACAAGCTGATCGTTGACATGCGTACCATTCAGGCTACCCAAATCCACAAAGTCCCATGCTGAGCTCTAGAAATGAAAAAGCACCAGCTAGTCATGCATAGCAAACACAACTAGAGTGATGCTGCTAAGTTTTATGGAAACAAACAAGAAGAACCTGAGAGTTCCACTTAATGCAAGCATGCCTTCCAGAAACCTCAGCGTCATTTACAACAAGATTGTTTGTGGGTAATCTACCGATTGCAAGGGACTGCCCGGGATAACACACTGCAGAAGCTCCCGCTGAGGGCCCAGAAACAACTTCTAAGCTGATTGTACTCCCTGTTTCAGGCAAAAAAGACTATGAAAAAAAATAATTCAGACGGTAACGAATGCGAGGATAAAAAAATGGTGCGCATTACCACACAGCTTGAAGCATATTTGAAAAGCAAACCAAAAAGCACACTAATAAAACCTCGGCTGAGTTTTGTTTGCTTGTGATCCTCCTCAACAACAACCCCAGAATCAAACACCTGTGCAACCCGTATCCTCCGATTACTGTCCTCACGTTGTAAGCTTGGCACTGCCCTGCGTTTCAATGTCTGCCCTGTCTCCAAACCCAGAACCTCCTGCTCAGTCACTTCATTTGGTTCAATTTGAACAATCAAGGGCTGATTGGCGTCATTAGGCTGGCAAGTTTTCTGAGAGCAGACAGGAGAAAACCCTGATTAGCCATCTTTGATAACCCGACAAAGGATCTTAGTGAAAAGCACACATGCAGGATTTCTTAGACGTCAAAGAGCTGGCAAATCTGATGATTACGATCAAACACATTAAAAAAACCTGCTCTGTGTGCCAAGCTAGGCAATGCCAGAGTTTCCACACAGCCAGGAAAACTAGGACCACAACAGCGACGCAAATTGCTGCAAGGATCGCCTCATCCAACATTGTGCAACATTTCCATCACCGGAACCTGATAAAGCTCCGCAATATCAGATTGATCTGTTGTCTTGGCCTTCCATCCTTGCGAACAGGGAGTGCAGCGACATCTCTTACAGACGACAAGCTCGAAGCTAGACAGCCTCCACACACAGAATGGACATCCAGTTTATTTAAGTTGTAATAAGGGACTTTGTTTTGCAGTCACGAAGGGAGGCAAAACTTGTGTGTGGGTGTGTGGGTGTGTGTCAACGAGCGCTAGCTCAGCTGGAAAAGTCATATCAAATGACTTCCAAAGGTGGTGGGATCGACACTCCTTGACGTCTTGTATGACTATTTCTAGCCTTTAGAGGTGGTTTTCCAAAATCAACTATAAGAAATCTTAAAGAATATAAGATAGTAAGAATACAAAGAATGAATGTCAACGAGTAGCTTAGTTGGTAGAGCAATAGCCCCTTGTGTCAAAGGTCTTGGGTTTGAGTAGCTTAGTTGGTAGAGCAATAGCCCCTTGTCTCAAAGGTCTTGGGTTTGAACCCCCTTGACAGCTCGTTTGACATGTAACCCTTAGGGGCTATTCCCCTAGTCCATCCTTATCCGGCCGAGAAGACTCACCTTAAGAGTCGAGTTGCCTCCACCTACGAGGGTTGGGTGAGTGTGTTGTAATTTCAAAGTTGTAGGTAATTCTCACAAAAAAAAAAAAAACAGAAAATGTTAAAGGGGGTGTGTGTGTGTGTGTGTGTGTGTGTGTGAGGGGGGTGGCCCCGGGGGGGCGGGGGAGGGCATGAGAGGAGAATTGTCTTGAGATTAAGGATGTGTGTGTGTGTGTGTGTGTGAACGAGAGAGAGAGAGAGAGAGAGAGAGAGGGGAATGAGAAGAGAATTGTCTTGGTTTTTAAATTTTTAACACTGCTATGTCATTCTTCACATGGCATAATGGCTTTGACCCTAAAGGAGACAAGCTACTAAAGTACCTATGTGGGTTGACCTACTAGACTTCCCCATTGAATTCTATCCGTGGACCAAAGCAGTAGGTGATCAATTCGGGAAAGTGAGCCTACCAATTGTATTGATTTCAAATGGGACCCACAACTTTTGGTAGAAGTTGATTTGCGGCATGAACTTAGAGAATTAATCTTTGTGAAGGATTGGGAAGGCAACACTTTGCATAACCAAAGGATTGTGTACATAAACTTACCTAATGCTTGTTTCCATTGTTTTAACTAGGGGCATTTGATTAGAGATGGTCCTATCCTCAAGTCAAAAGAGGAAAGCAACCATCAACAAAGGGGATTATGTCCCTCAAGCCTAAGGTTTGACATCTAATTGTAAAGGCCTAACTCGGCCCATTACACGTAAAAAATTGGTTGTCTGACATACAACCTGATGTCGAAGTTATTTGTCTTCAGGAGCTAAAGTAGAAGGGAGATGTCCCCATGTTTAATCTCAAGAGATTGAGTACATACTACAATCGGTACTTCACAAATCACAGATGGTAAAGGTGGTGTTATCATAGGGATCCTCACAAGCTTGTCTTCCTTCGTTTCAGATGTTCAGGGGGACCCTCTCCACCAATGGATTTCTCTCACCTTGGAATTCCCTTATGCTTCCAACTTTGTTTTTGCCAAAACTTTGTGTTGGCAAGCTTTAAACCTATTTCCTCATCCTTTGTTGATTGCAAGTGACTTCAATACGGTAACCAACACGGATGATAGGTGACTTCTTTGTCTGCTTCTCTCTCTCTCTCTCTCTCTCTCTCTCTCTCTCTCTCTCTCTCTCTCTCTCTCTCTCTCTCACACACACACACACACACACACACACACACACATTATGTACAACAATGAGACACTTGAGGTTGTTGAGAACTTTAAGTACCACCGCCTTGAGGTTCCGGTCAATCATAAGTGGCATGAATGTGCTATGCGTCGTTTGGAAGTGGGAAAGAGAGCATACTATGCATTTGAGAACATGTCTAATGCGAGAAACATCAAGTGTTGGGTTCTCAAGAAGTACCTTTTTGACACATTGGTGACACCGGTTCTTCTTTATTTATGGAATTGAAGTGTGGGGTGGGAGCATCTCAAATTCTACTTGGAAAGAGTTTGAGAATGTGCAAAAGCGTTTTCTTACAAACTTTCTCCAAGTTAAGACACAAACATCATACATGCTCCTCCTTCTTGAGTGGGATCTCTTCCAATTGAGGTTATGGGCATGGAAAGGGTTGTGGAGTACGTGATAAAGATGCGTCAAAAGCCCTCACATCGACTTTCTACAATTGCGTGGGAAGCAAGCAAAAAAGTTCAAAAGACGCATAAAAGCAAGATCTTGAGCACGAGATGGATGCAAGACATAAAGAAGTGGTTTGGGAGATGAGATGCATTACACTTGCTACATGATGCCTCAATTGACTCGCAAGTGAATGAAGCTTTTCTACAACGCCAATGTATTATGGCTTGGGAAGAATCCAGTGGGTCACGCAGCAAGAGTTACTTAGAAAGTAACATTTTAATGGTTGGAAGAAACCAGATTAGAAAGGGCTTTGATTGCACGATTCCAACCCAACAACGAGAGGCTCCTTGAGTAAGGCTTTTAACCAAGCCTTTTGACTGTCAAAGTGTAGGCCAAAAATCCTTTGGAATTTCTGAGAAATTCAGGAATATAATGCTCAAAAAGGTCCATGAACCTTTTGCCAAATGCAATCGCCTATGCTTGCACCTTGAAGGCATGTGGTCTGACGCAATACGCTCACATGGGTGACAGAATTCATGATGAGATCAAGGGATGTTGGAGAAACAAGTTGTACTTAGAAATGTTATGGTTGTTATGTACGTCAAATGTGGTGCCCTTACAAAGGCCGCTATATGGTTCTTGATGAGCTTTATGTTCAAAATTCCATGTCTTGGAACGTGTCGATTGTAGGATACGCCCAACATTATTGTGAGAAGGTAGCTTTAGGATCTTTTAACTGAATGTGAAGGGAAGGCCTTTTGCCAAATGTAATCACCTATGCCAGCATCTTGAAGGCATGTGGCCTTATGCAAGACCTAACATGGGTGAGAGAATGCAGGATGACTAGATCAAGGACTGCAAGAGAAACATATTGTGCTTGACAATGCTTTGGGAAAATGTCAAATGCTTTGAAACATATTGTGCTTGACAATGATTTGGGCAAACGTGTATCAAATGTGATGCCCTTACAAAGGCACATAAAGTTTCTCGATGACCTGCTCAAAATTGTCTTTTGCGACGGTTTGATTGAAGGATATGCCCAATATGGCTATGAGATGGAAGCTCTGAGCTATTTTTATCAAACATGAAGCAAAGCCCTTTTGTTGAATGTAATCGACTATGCTTGCACATTGAAGCTAAGGCATGTGGCCTTATGCAAGACCCTCACATGGGTGGTAAAATTCTCGATGAGATCAGGGGCTACTGGAGAAACATGATGTGCTTGCCATTAATGTAATATGTATGTCAAATGTAGTACCCTTATGAAAGCACAAAGTTTTTGATGAGATGTTTTAATCAAAATGTCATCTCTTGGAACACGCCAATTGCAAGATATGCCCAACATGGATGTAGGAAGGAAGCTCTCAGCTGTTTTAACCAAATGAGAAGTGAAGGCCTTTGGCCAAGTACAATCTATGCTTGCATCTGGAAGGCATGTAGCGTTATGCAAGACCCTCACTTTTAAATTTAAAATTTTTAAAGGTAAGACTTCAGTTTTGTAAGTGGGACTACGTTTGGGTTTTTAAGTGTGCCCAAATTTTTTTGGCGGGCCATACATGCCACATGTTCTTCTCTCTCCATCTCTCCCCCCCCCCCAAATCCAGAGGACGGGCCACACACTCATAATTATAAATAGGGTTAAAAACCCCTTACGAGCCCTCAAAGAAATACAGGAGGACCGAGAGTACCAACAAAGTCTTGTGTACAATTTTAACCAAGATTGTAAATGATAATATACCGGATTGGGATCAAAAGTTGCACTCTGTTGTTTGGGCTATAGAGTTGCATACAAGAATGTTTTAGGGACAACACCTTATAACATTGTTTTTGGAATTAATGCTATTTTACCTAGAGTTTTTTATTCCAACTTTGCAAGGAGCAAACAAAGTGGAGTGGACATGACATAAATGATCTAACCGTTTGGATGACCTAGAAAAAAATAGAATTAGGTTAAATGTAGTTGTCTCAATATACGCTAAAAAACGACGCATGAAAGAGTTTCGTGACAAGCATGTGAAGTTGAAAGACTTTGTTCTAAGGGATTACGTGCTTGTTTACACTCTTAAGCAAAAACAATAAATTGAAAAAGTGAGTGATGGGACCATTTGTGATTCATTCTATATCACCAAGTGGGGCCATGCTACATTGGATGGACAAGAAGTGCCAATTGCATCAGTGGCTGTAGGTTAAAGAAATATCACTTTCCACTAACTCAAGAGATGCTTGAAAGGGCACATGCAACCAAAAACAAAAAAGACAATCAAGTACACGAAGCCATCACCCACAAGATTGACGACCATGTCGTGTCCACGCTACGCGAACAACAACGGCGAGAGGAGATCGCCCTCAATGTTCGCATTGATGGGCTGCCAAGTGACTGGAAAGGGGAGAGAGACCTCAACCGCAAATCCATTGCCCACATCCAAACCACAACCCACATGATAAAGTGGTATCCAACAACAATCGACTCCATCACACATGAGCATCGCACCAATCATGCGATCCTCACTTTCAAGACCAAAGTGGACCAAATTAAATTCCTTGAGAAATCAAGGCTTCTCAAGGGCACTAGAATCTGTTTTGCAGAAGATCACACCCCTTACCAACTCAAGCAGAAGAAGGTAGAACTACAAAAGATGCGAGCAGCACGTACGGCAGGAAAATGGGACCTTTTTGTAATGTGTTGTCTTCTGGTCCCATAGGTCATATCTGACCTCCGTGGACGATAATTCAATCTATCTATCTATCTAAAAATCAGCCCACCATAAATGGTCATCATGTTTGTGGTTGGTTGCTACATTTCTCACTATGACTCCAACTTTTATGCTTGCTTGGATATGGATAGAGATCAGCCCTTTGTTGAACTAGAGGAAGACATTGCTCATTACAAGGACCATGGTGAAGTCATTGTCTTTGGAGACATGAATGTTCGCACAAATACGTTACAACACGACACACAACAAGTCGACATGCCGCATGTCTCAAGAAGAATGGATGACTCATACATGTATAATCGAAGTTCTAATGATGCAAAAGAATTCGGATCACTATGGAAAGTCGCTTCTACATATGTGCAATAGTATTGGAATGCTCATTGCAAATGGTGTATCTTTATGGAAAGGCACCAATGACTTTACATGTAGAAAGCACAATGGTGATAGCGTGATTGACTATATGTTGTTTTCGGAAGCCACTTTAGAATGCATACAAAGCTTTACACTGGTGAATGGAATCTGGGATCACATCATAGGATGCTATGTATTGACCTCAAGTGTGGTAAAAGACCCGAGCATGTAGCCTCCAATCATGATGTGAATCATTCGTACCTACGTCTAGACTTCAAACGAGCACTTATATATGCTAATATGGTGGACCAAATGTTAAGCATGACAGAGCATCAAGAGAGCCCAACATTAGAATGCAAGTGGAAAGTTTTCAAAGAAGTAATTTTCTCTTGTGCGAAGGAATGCTTTTCGGCGAAACACGTCTTGCAAAAGGTCTAAAAAGTTTCTCTCGCATGTCGCATCGTCTATGAATGTTACATAGTACAATGAGCCACCAAGTGATGCTGTACTTGCAGGACCCCAAACATCAGAATGAACCAACTCAAGTTTTTTATTTTTTCTTTCATTTCCTGATTGAGTCCACTTCTTTCAAACTTGGTAGAAACTTCTTTGTTTGAAGGATTTGCATTCCTTTGCCACTCATATGCCCAAGCCGATAGTGCCACACCGCACTGGCAACTTCCGTAGCTATTGCACAAGTTGAAGATTGCGTGCTAATAGTACTTCAGTAAAGTGTACTGACCTTTTCTCCCTTGGCAACCACCAAAGATCCCTTTGAGATCCTCCACAATGTGGAAATAGTGGGGCCGATAGAGCGGTTGACCATAGCTATGGCCAACCAGGAACTATGGCTAGAAGTCTACTCGAAGGAGGAGCAGATGGCACAACCGACTCTTGACGATGTTGTAAAGGAGACAGGGGTGGCTGTGACTGTGCTCTACGAGATACCTCGCCCACATGATGAGTCGATCCTAGACCAGTAGAAAGCCGTTGTTGCGGCTGAATACATCCAAAAATAATTTCTAATCCCGGTCAATTCTGATGCAATGTTGTTGTGGACGCTCGTACTCCATTGCCAAGACAGCACAACCTGCTAGACTATCTATAACTGCATCCCCAACCTTTCTGCAGGTACCCAACAACCACCTGTTTACAAAAGCACAAACATTAGCAGACATTCAATGGCACATTATCAGACTAGTTCAATGGCAAGAACCGAGCATAAAGATGCCCTCCTAGACTTACCAAACAAGGAACTTGATCTTCTCCACTCCAGGCCAAAATGGTGCTCCAAGGGCATCTAGCATCCATGGCAAGTCCTGTAGTAGCTCTTGGATCATGTCACAATCAAACTCGAATCCATCGTTGTTAGTTGCCACATCTCCTGCTTGACGATCATATAGCGGAATCACTGGAAGGCCTTCAATTTTACGTGTAAACACGACCAGCAATAAGGTCGCGACCTACAATATGAGTTTTGTTTTAAACAAAAAACACACCAATATCTACCAACCATGAAATTCATGGAGAAATGGTTGAGAACTTACTGGATCCGTGAAGTCATCTATCAAAGCGTATGTGTGTGACACCATACGAAGAAAAATAGTGCGAAGATGACAAAAGTCATGCAGTGGGCCTCCTCGGTGATGACTGCCAAGTGGTCTGCCCAACACACGCCATCCGACAGTAAAAACTCTATAGCCAAGGTGAACACACTGGCAACGAGCTTGACAGAGAATGCATTCCATCAAGGTATGCCACCAATGCCGGAATCAAGTTTACCATGTGTAGGAAGGTCTGCCCACACAAGTTGCACCCCTCCAAGCCACTGATCAGGCTCTGTTTTGCCGGAGTCTGAGAGAGATCCAATCAAACATTGGATCACTCGAAGTCTCCTGCAATACATAAATACCATGCAAAAGAAGATTGAGAAAGTGCTTACCAAATTCAAAGTGTCATAAACTCACTCAAAAGAAATCTTTGGATCCATAATAGCCTTCCATAGATGGCATACATCAGCAAGTACTGCGAGATGTATTGGGACTACCCCAACACTTAAATTTTTTTCCATTTGTGTGTCATAGTGAGCCAAAACTGTGTCAAACACAAAATTTAATGAAATGTTAGGTATCACAATTTTGTTGTTGTCAAGACAGGTATTGTGGTGGCATCCTTACCTAGTGGAAAGGAGTCAAGTACTTGGGTGGTCGAATAGAAGTTGGGTGGCTTCCCTTGCTTTGTCCAGTAGCAATGGATATGGTTCACTTGGGACCTCGAGATCTCAAGGCTTGGGACTAGATCTCCGTGACTCCAAGTGACGTTCAGAATCACCTTGCTCATAATCTGACCCGCCACCTTCATGCTCGCTGCTTTCACTCTGAAACTCCTTCGAGAACTCTAAAAAATCACTAATGACTGGTCATCATCTCCTCTTACCTTGTTTAGGTCTATCCTGAGCATTTTTTGGGCTTCGACATCGCTTGGTCGTGCTAGGGGAAATGGCATCGGTGGGAGGCTGATTGATGGTGACAATTCTGCTTTTGCCCTTACCCTTAACCTTTCTTGTGTGATGTTGCAAGTCCCAAAAAAAAATGAGGACACTATAGCAAATTAAACACACTAATTGAACAAGAAAAACATTACTTACAGTTGTATGCTTCAGCTTCGTCTTCGAGAAATTCGCCATCCGCATAGTCCAAAAACCATGGACAGTTTCTCCATATTTTCTTACCATGGAGCTTCTCTATCCAATCGTCAGGATAGAGACCACTCTGTTCTCTCTCAGAATCCACCCACGCATCATTGGGATACTCGCAGTATGGACTGCAAAGGCCTATTTTAAGGGCACCCAGTCACCATCTACAAAAAAACAAGAGGAATAACTCCACCATTCATAACACACAATTTTAATATTGTATAGTTCAATACATGTATAGCACGCGTCGGATAGTACAAGCAAAATGTGGTTTCTCCTCTGCGTTGTGCGTAGCTCGTTGCCACAATCACGTGCGCGCGTGCATGTAGTTTCTTTAACGTGGATTTCTCGGCCTCCATCTTTTCGGCCACACTCACTACACCCTACGTATTAGTAATGTGGCAGTACTAGATAAGACCCCAAACTCTAGTGTTAGTACACTCACCTTTCAAGCTGCCACCAATATACGTGCATTCTCAACCATTGTGAGAAGGGCTTCTCTTGCGTCGGAATAGATGCTTCCACTGAGACACATCGCCCTCGGCCAATATATCAATGAGATGGTATTTTATGCAATTTATCATTGGATACCATTCTTAATAAATTAAGGAGAACAAACAGTGCTTTCAAAAGCAGATAGTACTTACTCCGAAGGACTAATCCACACTTGTGCAACCTCAAAGACTTGAAGGGGGTCATTTTGCAACCCTTCTATCCCCAGCCCACAAAAGAGATGCATTCTTTAAAAAAATATGTTCCATTTTTGGGATTGTCTAGGACTATTATCTCTAGTCCCATTCGCCCAAAAAATTTCTCGATCTCTTTCATAGCCAAATCATAGCTTGCCTTGTAATCATCTTCGTGCACGTGGGACTCTCTACTCCCCTTCACTAGCAAATTTTGTGTTTTGAGCCGATACATTGCATCGAACTCTTTCTGCAATACAAATCGCCAAATCAAACTCATTTCCAAAAAAAAAAAAACATGTGCTTACCGAATGCATGTGTATTATAAATTTACAATTACCTTCCACAGTAGTTGCGTTAGCAAAGACATAGGTAGTCTAAGCCATTTTGAATGGTTCATTGCCGTCCCACGAAGTGACCTATAAGCTTTTGCCCTATCTTCTTCATTGAATTTGTCCAATAAGGACCGGGGTCCGCAAGCGCTAATTTTTGCATCATAAATATGTAATGCGCATGATGTGAGGCACATGGACTTGCGTCACCCTAGTTTTAAATGAAACATTATATTAACAATTGATAATATTAAGTGCACTAATAGAAGTGTGAAGAAACTTATGCCATCTCTGCAAGGTCGCACTTCACAATCGTGCACTCAACCTTCGGTGTAGAGAATTCATCCAACCACTCTCGCAATGCCCAATCTTTCCACGCATGGAGCTGGTGGTTGCCGTCCCAAACAATGAACATTTTTCTCCTCCATGTGAGAGAGCTCGAGAATGTCTCTAATTTGGTCATAAAATGTGATCGACATCACTAGCTCTCTCCCGTAAGTGCCATGCCTATCAAATGGTATAGGATCTTGTTCGGGAAAAGCTTCGAACACAATGAAGCGAGCCATCATGGGCTAGTAAGCTCTTTCGGCTATAGAGGTCGTTAGTTCAGCCACACAATCATCATTAGTTCTAATATTAGTTCTAATGGTCAAGTTGGCCAAAAGGCGGCAAAGGGGGATGCGAGGCAACAAGTGATTGTATGGCACAACATGTGCATCAATCCAATCCAATGAGATGTGGCTATCAACAATGGATCCAAAGAAATTGGTAAGAGGAACATTACATGTGTTTTCCGCAAGGATGGTCATCGACGTGACTGCACTCATCGAAGGAGGCACTTGAATCGTCGTAAAAACGGACGCTCCAACCACGGAACCATTCTCTTGAGTGGTGTGCAAAGGATTTTCTTCTTGGGTGATTTGAATCACCATTTCTTCTTCGGGGTCCATGTCTTTGGGCTGTTTTCTTGTTAAAATTCTCATCTTGTTTGTTAATTAGAGTGCTTATGATGATGAAAGGTGAAAGTAATATGAGAGAGAGGTTTGAAGGTGTGGGAAGAAGGTTTAAGAGAAATGCAATAAAAGAAAGTGGGAGGGGAAGGTTTGGAAAGGTACGAAGAAATGAAAAAAAGAATTCGCTTTTCTAAATGATAGAGATCAATAACTCTTAGAACTATGAGGAAAAATTAAAGAGCAGAAGCGTAAGCTTTTAGCATTTGAGAGAGGGGGGGGGGGGGGGGGGGGGGGGGGGGGGGCATTTTGGTTGGGGCAGGGGGACGCGAGCAAGAGGGGAGAGGGGGTGCAGGAGGGGAGGGGGGGCGCATGATAGGGACGCGAGGGGCGTGAGGGAGGTAGTCGGCGGGGACGGGGGACGCGGGGGCGGTAGGGACACACACGGTAGGGGCACGAGGGAGCGGAGGTCACGAGGGGTAGGGACGTTGCAGGGTCCATGTGGCAGTCCACGTGGACCCCGCAACGTCCCCTGCCTGGCGCCCCACCCCCCCCCCCCCCCCCGCGTCCCCGACGCCCTACCGGACACCCCTTCCCCTTGCCGTGCGCGCTTTTCCCTACCCCCCAACGCGTGCCGCCCTGCCAGAGAGAGAGAGAGAGAGAGAGAGAGAGAGAGAGAGAGAGAGAGAGAGAGAGAGAGAGAGAGAGAGAGAGAGAGAGAGAGAGAGAGAGAGGCCAATAGAGGGGGAGATTTGGGTCCGTGTGATTCACATGGAGAGAGAGAGAGAGAGAGAGAGAGAGAGAGAGAGAGAGAGAGAGAGAGAGAGAGAGAGAGAGAGAGAGAGAGAGAGAGAGAGAGGCCAATAGAGGGAGGGAATTTGGGTCCGTGTGATTCACACGGAGAGAGAGAGAGAGAGAGAGAGAGAGAGAGAGAGAGAGAGAGAGAGAGAGAGAGAGAGAGAGAGAGAGAGAGAGAGAGGGGGGGGGAGGGCAATGGGGGCACTCCACACGGGAAGAGAGAGAGAGGGGGGATGGGGGGGCGGTTCACACACACACACACACACACACACACACACACAGAGGATGGTTGGAGGTCGAGAGATACAAAAAGGAGGGAGATAGATAGATAGATTGCATTATCATCAATTAAGGTCAAATATGACCTATGGGACCAAAAACAAAAACATTACAGCATATTTCTTCTAAGTGAAGTCATTACATACATCTAAGTTAAGGACTGAGGGTCCAACGAGGGTTTAATATAGATTAGAACAACAAGAAAAAAACCTACGAAGGGACAATTGAGGGAGAATCTGGTTTGGGAGTTTGAAACTCCTGGATGATGACTTTACCTCCTCGATAAACTGCCCATTTTCCTGTTGTTATGCGCGCTTCTCACATGCTTTGGAGTTTTACCTTCTTTTGTTTGAGTTGAGTGGGTGTAAGATCTTCTACAAACCAAAGTCTAGTGTCTTTGAGAAGCCTTGATTGTTCGAGGAGTTTGATTTGGTCCGCTTTGGTCTTGAAGGTGAGGATGGCGTGATTGGTTCGATGCTCATGTGTAACAGTGATAATTGTCTCTTCGTCCCATTGTACCATGGGGATTGCTGCTTGAATTCGGGGAAATGCATCATGGTACTCAAGGCCCCCCTCTCCTTTCCAATTGCTTGGGAGCCCACCAATGCAAACATTGAGAGCACTATCTTCTTGTCGTTGTCGTTCGAGTAATATGGATGTCACATGATCCTCAACCTTGCGAGAGACGACTTCTTGCACCTGAGTCTTAACCTCCTTTGTAAGGGTGGTCTCTACCTCCACCTTGGCTTGAATGAACATAGCTGCCATATGTTCCATCTCTTCAGTTTTGTATTTCTCCATTGTGGTGAGATGACGAGCATCAATTGCACCGAGTCTCTGTTTTAACTCATCATTCTCCTTGCAAAGCCTGTTGACTTCACGCTGAAGGTTGGTGATGTCTAGCTTTGGTGGTTTGCCACAACTCCGACAATTGCATGATAAAAATATCCCTGTAATGGACTCTTGGTTAGTTGGTGGGAGGTGCGTATTGCACATTGGGGGAGCATCATGTCAGCAATGGAGAGGTGTTGATGGTGCAAACACTCCAAGAACCAACTTGGCTGAGAGCAAGCATGGTAGGTGGCTTGCAACCGAAGGGTTCAAAAGAAAATCTCATTGTATGACGCATGTACTTCAGATATGGCAAATGCAATACTACAAAGCACAAAGGCAGTTTCTTACTCTCAAGGTAAACATATTGGAAAGGGTCCTTCACTAGAGAGACTCAAGGAAAGAGTTTCCTCTAGTCCAACACAAGTGATAAGAGTAGTAAATGAGACTACATATGGAACACCCATGTATAAAGCTTGTACCCCGCTTGAAGGAGACAAAGAAACCATTCGGCAAAAGCGAGGGCCATCGATTGTGATTGATGTTGAGGATGAATCGACACATAGGCCAAAGTACAATGCAAAAACATGACACCACACAACACATAGAAGGCCAAGGAAGATCATTTTCATGGAAGATTTAGGGATAGTGAGAATTCCAAAGAGAAGATGAAGTTTTGTGTTTTGGAATGAGAGGTCAATGAAGCTATGTGGTTAATCACAAGAAACCCTATCGATAGTTGTGCGACATGCAGTGGCATCCCCAATGGTGGAAAAAGATGTGGACAAAATATTATGGCATGTAGTAAAGGGACTCCTATACCATCCTTTGAGGGGTATAGAAAACATCCAAATGGGCTACTTAGACAATGGTTTTGGTTATGTCCTAGACATGTTATTCCTTGCTATGTGGTGGATCATAATATAGAACCAAGTCCAGCTCCTCCTCCAACAACTTGACCGGTTGATCTAGGAACAGATCTCACAGATAAAGAAGTTGAGGTACTACTTGAAGGAGGATTTCAAGTGGAGACAGTTGGAAGAGAACGAGAGAGTGCAACAACCATGCAAACTCCTCCTATGGGTGGAGGTGATTCCTCTTCCGCTTCAACAAAAGCAAGTAGCAGTGGTTCAATACTAAGAAATGGCATAAGAGTCAAATTTTGAACCTCCATTTCAAAGGAGGCAGCTAAGAAAATTGGTCTCGCGCTTTGTTTAAAGACAGGTGATTGAAGAGGAATGCATTGTAGACAAAGCACATGAAGTCTTCAAGGTTGAGCATCACGTAGTAGATGGACATGTGGGGGTGTATGAGGTGCACATCAAGGATGAGTCCTATTGCAGAAACCCTGATTTCATCGATAGGGAGGCCAAGAAAAAAAAACTTATTTGGCTTGCAAGCACTTGTACTTCATTTTCTTGAGAGTTCTTGGATTGATCCAAATGAAAACATGTTTATACATCAACCCATGCTAAGCAAAGTACATGTCTACAATGCTCTTAGTCGTGAACGCACATATCCAAACTTAGAGTGAAGCCCAAATTGTACAATTTTGTGACACATTTTTTGCCATGTATTGTAGATGACGAAGTTGATATAGATTGGGTAGGAATTGGACCTTTGGCAAAGATGTTTTGGATCATCTTGGGTTATACAACTTTTAATCTCTCATCTTGCTAGCACTGATCTTGATGTAAATTGATTTAGATGTATACTTCTCCTTGAGAGAGAGAGAGAGAGAGAGAGAGAGAGAAGGGAGAAAAAGAGGAGCAAAAGCGATGGTGACGACGATGTGGGATCAAGGTGTGTTTACCAAGGAAAAAATATGAGAGAGAGAGAGAGAGAGAGAGGATCAAGAGAGAGAATAAAGTTCAGAAGAGAGGAAATAAACTTTTTGGAATCTTCTTGCCGGATTCCAAAAAAGCGCTTGCCAAAAAATGCTCGCCAAAAAATATATCCCTATTCATACGTTAGTCAATTCTAGCGCACATTTGAATACAATTAGTTGGAATTTGTACTAGAAAATGCCAGAGCTAGTCCTACAACTGTTGAAAAGAACATTCACAAGATTCAATGGGACTGTTAATAGTGCCCCAAGCTACATGGAGCTTTTGCTACACATCAAAGAGTTACCATGTTCTCACAAATCTTTTGTATCACCTCCAGACTCCCTTGACAACCAACTAATACTAGGCACACTAGGGCAATGCAAATACATGGCATTAGTGTAGCTAAAGTTGGTCGATGCTATGAGGAGTGCAATGCAGGACTATGCGTACTCATAGGGACATATGAGAGTTGTCAGGCAGATCTAAAGGTCAAGGGCAGAGAATGTGTATGCTTTATATGTAGTGCTAGCATAGAGGATTGAAGCCCAAAACACTAACTTTGGGTGTGCTTTTACAGTTGGCAAAAGAGTTAATGAGCATTGGAAGGGAGACCTGCAATGTGGTGCTAGAGAGAAAGATGTAAAATAAAATAAAATTGTGGCGGTCTTTTTTGAACAAAGGGGTGCGAGGTCTGTGGGCTACCACATGGCATGGGTTTATCCCACATGCATACGCCGGGCCCTGGGTGCCGTGGTATATAATGCAAGGAGGACCTCCCATAAGCAAGCAAGCAAGAGGAGAGAGAGAGAGAGAGAGAGAGAGAGAGAGAGAGAGAGAGAGAGCTTTAATGGCGCTCCCCTTACCCCTCACATGGGCGGCATGTAGCGCTACTGCGGTGGCTCTTTGCGATGTTATTGGCATTCCATTGCGTGCGTGGTGTTGGTGGTTGTTGACGGCCTTGCTGGTTGAGGATTGCACTACACTCATAAGGGCTTGTTCACACTTGGAGGGCCTAAAAGGCCTCCCTTTTGTTGAGGATAGAGGTCCCTCCGGCCTAGTGGCATCCAACACTACTGTTGAGCAATGAAGGATGGCCTCCCGCACAATGCTAAACTTAGGAGATTCGGGCAAAGTAGTGGTTACATGCAAGCATGCAAAAAATAGCGTGGACAATTGTCCATCGGCAAGAAAAGGAATTGCTAAAAATAGACTACTCGCCCCAATAAGAGCCCCCCTTTTTGTTTTTTGGAGAGCTTCTGGAGTCGAGGAGGGAGGGCTGCCTATAGGAATGCGGAGAGCACACAGAAGGAAGTTGTACTCCATTTTTTGAAGAATCAAGCTTGCAGTTGCCCCATTGTGCTATCAATCCCCCATCCCCCTTTTGCTCTCTACTATTTCCGCTTTTTTTGTCGATGTTGGCATGTGTGCGTTTCCCTAGGGCCATTCTTTTGTGTGGTGCAAAGAGAGAGTGAGAGAGAAGTGATGTGTGACGGTGGCATGAGCAATTGAAGCAGTGTAGGTGCTATGTGAGTTTTGATTCTCTGAAGTGCATGCATGCTTGTTGGTAAGCAGTGTAAAGGGTACGTTGTGTAAAGCATGTCATTTTGAAGGTGTTTCTGAGAGGAGTGGGGTGTTGTGAGTATCGTGGGCAATAGAGAGGCAATTTAGTGTGTTTTTGGGCATGTTCCCATTCCCCCCCTCCATCTTTTGGAGACTACACCGAGGAGCATCTGATTGCTCCTATTTGAAGGTGAAAGCATGGTTTTGGTGATGTTAGATGTGCGGCTTTTGAAGAGCAGGTGCTCTTGAAGAAGGATATGGTTGGGTTTTTTTAATTTTTGATGGGGTGGAAGATGCAGAAACGTGGCTACAAGGCTACAGATTGTTTATATTAGAAAGTAGTTTATAAAGGGCAGAAGGCGCGGCTTCAAGTTTTTTTGCTCCTAGTTCTAGTAAAGCAAAGAAGTGGTACGACAGATAACACAATGAAGAAAAGGTGAATTGGGTGACCTTTGAGGCGGCCTTTTGGAGTAGATTTATGGTAAATGTGCAATTGGATGAAGTCAAACAAAGGCTAGATGGTTTGAAGCAAAGCTTGGATGGAGATCTTGGAGCATTTGAGTGGGAGTTTGAAGCTCTTTGGGGACTGCTTATAAATGTAACTACTGTAGAAAATGTTGATTTTTTAAAGCTGAGCAAGTTTATGGATTGCCTACATGAGGAGGTTCAAGATAAAGTGGAGGTGGATGGACCAGTGTTGTATGTGGAAGCGGTTATTTTTGCACGATGTCGGACCAAAAATATTTTGAAGCAGGGTTGGTCAAGTTTGGTGG
The DNA here is from genome assembly GCF_014529385.1 of Adiantum capillus-veneris. Classification (NCBI taxonomy): domain Eukaryota; kingdom Viridiplantae; phylum Streptophyta; class Polypodiopsida; order Polypodiales; family Pteridaceae; genus Adiantum; species Adiantum capillus-veneris. The sequence goes on from NC_140954.1 coordinate 141,542,978, forward strand.
TGCCAAAGCCAGTTGATCTGGTGGAAAGCAAGGAAAATCCGGTGCAAGAGAATCTACATATGCATGAAGAGCGGAGGGTTTTTTGGTTATAGAGAGATCGAGTGGTTGCTATGCCCAAGACGCCAATTAGAGAGGTTCTAACTATTGAAGAGGTGCCAAAGATTCCATATGAGGTAGAGGATGTACGTTCAAGCTCTAGTACGGTTGGTCAAGCTTATTTGGTTTGTGCTAGAGATCAAAAAGTGAGGTTTGTAGATGGGCACCAAAAGATGGAGAGGGGGAATAGGAACACACCCAAAAACACAACCAAATTGCCTCGAGGGTACTCATAACACCCCACACCTCTCAGAAACAGGACATCCATAGCTATGAGCCGACTCCAAGTCGACCATCATACTATGGGATGCTAGGAATTTTGATGCCACAGGGCAGTTGGTATGTTAAATTTAAGTTTCAATTTTGAACTTATTTACTTTTGAAGGAATTTTCACAATGCCAACTTGATGAGCAAATGTTGCTTTGATCAAGTAGTGTTTGGCAATCGATCACACTTGATAGCTAGTTGTAGATGCTATTTCTATCATTATTGGGCAATCTCATGATTCTCAATAAGTTGCACGATTTGGCAAGGCCGATTCTCTATGAAATTTTGACAAGGTTGATTCTTCTTTTCTTTGAATATGTGTTTTACCAAGAGCACGTGTTAACTATGAGCACTCATGCTGTGTTTGTCTCATCTTTTTGATGAATTTATGTGAAGCAAGGCTTCACTTTAGGGCATCTTGCATAGAAGTTTCCAAAGTTTGGAATATGCTATTAGCATACGGACTTCGGGGAACTTGGCACTATCTGATTTTCTTTTAGAGGTCAATACGACCCAAGTAACGATGGCATGTAGCTCTAAATTTCTCAGCATACAGGGCTATGAGCCAGATTCAAGCAATGGCCACTTATCTCATAGGGGCAACAAAATTAGTAAATTCAAAGTTATGCTCGTTTTTTGTCCAATTTAACCTTCCACTTCAAAAAGATTACTCTACTGTGCAACGCAAAGTTCTTTGCCAGACTTCATGCGAAGCAAGGCTTCTCTTATTGCTGAGAAATTGTCACTTGAATTTAGATAAAGGATAATGGCACACATATTTGACATTAATTGAGTATAAGCTCACAGTTTGAGTATGGCAACAATGCACTGTGATCTATCAATGCAAGGCACGTATAGCAGTCGCTCACAAGGTTGAGACTATGAAGCCAAAGGCTTAACAATCCTTTTTTTGATATGCATGCATGGCATGCAAATAGGATGGAAGTACATCCACCCATCATTGTATACGCTTTTGCATTACCGTCAGCTACTCTATCTACAAATATTTGAGACTGGTAGATGGGCTTCGAATCGTTGTGTATATAAACAACAACGAGCACTTTACATTATTGCCTCCATGCACAAGGTGCACAGAGGCAAGGTGCACTTTACATTATCAACTCTATGCACAAGGTGCAACCAATCCCACTGACGATTTTTATGGGTAGCAAGTAGGCATGGCCAAGCTATCCAGCAATTGATTCAACGAAAGACATGAATACATAGAGAGCCTCCATGCAGGTAGTCTCTTCTGTAAACACGTGAGAAAATCTAGTATGACTATTTTCTTTGAGGGTATTTGCCATCTTCATCCTGTAGCATGAGGGAGAAGATTTTGTCAGACTTAGTTGTAAATAAGATTCCAAATGAAGAGGAGTTGTTGCTTAGTTGCAACACTAATTAGGCCTCTAGGAGTGACGTTTTCAGGGGTATGACGCCGTTAATACATAATTACTCCATAGGTGTTGAGAGTCATGATTTGAGCTCATTACAATGGCACTTTCAAGGAAAGAAGTCTGCAACCTACCAAGGAGTAATGGACAAATTCAACTTTCTCAGTTGATTCCAAACATTTTTGAACACAAAGCTAACCAAGTGGTTTTGATTACAAAGGCAACACCCATGGTTACCAGTTTCTATGGCTTGTTTTTCCAATTGTTTCTAGTGCACATGACTACAAGTAAGTGAATGTTATGTTCAATATCCATGTATGCATTTGATTTGGTTTTATTCCATTTTGAATATGTTTTGGTTGACTTTTTCAAGTTGGATGAATAAGCGTGATTGCTTTCATCCGTTTTTCTCTTCAGAGACATGACAAGGTCATGTAAGAGCAAAGAATCTTGGACCACAATGTCCAAATACATTTCTGCATTATGCAGTTATGGACCTATATGTAGGGTTTTTCTTTGGCACATGTTGTCACATGGGATACAACATGGTCTAGGAACTCAAGGAGTACGCAAGGCTAATGAGGGTCCCTCTCACTCACGTCACTGAGTGTTTATATTTACCTCCATACACAAGTACATCGAGTACTTGAAGGATGTTCTTTTTTCAGGCATCTTTAATTGAGACATATTCCATATGTGGAGAATATGAGTCTTTGGGATTGACACTGGTGCCCGCTATTTCAATTATGTGTCGGGACAAAGTCCTTAGGTGCTAGTCAAATCCGCTTATAAGACCATTTATGTACATCGTATCAAGAACAATTTCAATGGCCAAAAATTATCGGATACTTAGTCAGACTTGTTAAGGTACAAGTGTTGTTAAACAACTTTAATGGATGGTTGTTTATACAGGTAGCAAGGTTCCGTTCTATTGATGAACATTTTTCATTGGTACCTAGGTGTGATTGATTTTCACATTCCATTATGGTCCAATGGAGGGCCAAGGGCCAAGACGAACATGGATATGCAGGTTCAAATTTGTTTTTGCTAAATGCATGCACACTGGGTGTTATGGGCCCTAGTGTTTAGCAAAGGCTAATTTGGAGTGGCATGCACATTCATGACATAGATCTAACAATCACCAATAGAGGTCATGGCTCGGTTTGAGTGATTGTGGATCTTTCACACGTTAACCAAGACGATTATTCAAAACATTGTTGATTCCTCAACAATGGCCTAAGGCACTGTGATCCCTGTTTACCAGTCATTTTGGAAGACTGTTGGTAAACGATGGGAAACACACCTTAGTATTCTCATTTATTCAAAGAGGATAAGAGAAATCTTGTGCTAAAGGATATGTGAAGCGCGTACGTTAGCACCAAGCAATCTAATTAGAAAGCATGTATTGCTCTAGTTGGAGTTTGCTAATCATAAGGTAAAGCATGTTTCTGACTAGGTTTAGTCTCTTCATGATTAAGTCAGGTTCTCAACCTTGAACACTAGCTATGGTGGGGTTGTTTACTAATACGTTAAAATAACAAGTGAAGGACTTATACTTTGTTGATTGTTGGGTTAAAGGCCCAAATGGCCCCCTTTAATGTACATTTTAAAGGTTACTAACCTTTGGCCAAGTTCACATTGAACTTGGCCACTAACTTATTAAATTGGTCCTTATACAAATAATAAGGGATAGTGAGTTTTCACAACTTACTCACTTATCCCCTAACAAACTGACGTGCTCTCTCTCACCTTCTTTCGATTTGCCTGCGCCCTCCTTCTTGCTGGTCTTCGCCACCTCTCCCTGCACACACCCCGTACACTCTCGCGTACTCTTTCACTTGCACACACCTCCGCGCGCTCATCAACTGGTATCAGAGCCCGATTAGGGTTTTCCCCCAAACATGCAAACACTTAATTTCAGCCAAGAAGGTCAACTTTCACGCGAGATTTTGCAATTTCGTCGTCAAAGGACTCGTCCCCGGACACTAGAGAGCTCGCGACAACCAAATTGACCCAAAACAGGCTGAAATTAGGTCAAAAACAGTAAATTATAGGTTATGACAACAAAATACAAGTTTTGTAAATGATGTATTAAGGTGTGGGAATACTTTTGCTAAGTCCCCGCTACCCGAAAACACTGAAATTGCCGAAAAACAAGCCCTAAAACAGGTGTTTCAAGCAAATTTCAGATTTACGCAGGTTTTTACAAGTGTTTTTATGATGCGATTACATTGGGGAAAGTGCAAATAGATGCAATCCACACACATTTGGCAAATTTTATCGATGTATGACCATCTGTGGCTCAATTTCATACAATTTTGATGCTACAAATTGGGGCTTTTACGCTTACATGCTTCTAAAGGCAGTGTATTAGCCTTATGTATGTCTTCTGAGGCTAAAAACAACTAAATTTGTTGCTTTCGAGCACAAATTCGCTCGCTGAAAATTCCTACGTATAAATTTCAGAAATTGAATTTTGTGCCCAAATCAACCTATTTTGCCCCAAATTGCTCCTATGACCATTTGGAGCTGTAGTGCACATCTCTGTGAGGCTATAATATGATTTTAGCGCATTTTGCCCAAAAATGCAGCGTATTATCCCTCTTATTTTGTGCAACTATGGCCTCATCTTCTTCGGATGTGAAGAATCTCTTCGAGATTAGGAGGTTCGATGGAACAGGTTTTGACCTTTGGAAAGACAGGATTCAGGGAATCCTATTTCTTAAGGATTGCGAAGGGGCACTTGAACATGTGAAGCCGCAGAATATGACGGATGAAGCATGGGTTAGCATGAACAGGAAGGCTGTTACATACATTAAAATGGCCATGACCGATGAGACCGTCATTGATGTGAAAGGTCTCATGACTGCTTTTGATGTGTGGGAGAAGTTAAAGGGAATGTATGAAAGTACAACGCCTGTCAACTAGGTGCACTTGATGCGAAAACTTGTTGGCATGCAACTAGATGAGTCCAAGAGCATGGCAGAGCACTTGTCATTATTCGCAGGTACTTTGTCGCAGTTACAGGATTCTGGCTTGCCCCCTTTTGATGATAAGCTGAAAGCTATCTTTTTTCTTATGACCTTACCTGAGTCATGGGAAACTTTGGTGGTTTCGTTGTCCAATAACTCCAATTTGACCTTTGATGGTGTTAGGGGTTCTATCTTGAATGAAGAAATAAGGAGCAAAGCAAGTGGAGAGGGAGGCAGCTCTGCCAACATGGTTAGAGGCAGGACATAAAAGAAGAATGCTTATGCACAAAGGAGTAAGAGTAAGAGTAAAGAAAGGGGAAATGCAAGCAAAGGCAAGGGTGATGTGACTTGCTATCAATGTGGCAGGAAAGGTCACAAGAAACCCGATTGTTGTAGGTACTATAAAGCTGAGTTAGAAAGGAAAAAGAATGGCGGAGACAAAAAGAAAGAGAAGAAGGAAGTCAAGGCAGATGCACAAGATAGCTCAAAGGACAAAGAGAAGGCCAATGTGTCTTCTAATGTCGTGATTGAGGAGCTGTCAGATGTAGAGGACATCTTGTGTGCCACTTTGTCATATGATGATGCTTATGACTTTGATGCCTCTCTAAATGTTCATTCACAGGACATGCAGATCACCAAGAGTGATCTTATTGATGCTTTGTTGACTGTCAATGATACATTATCCCAAACTTGGATTGTTGATTCCGGTGCTTCATTTCATGTGACTCCTATCAAGGAGTGTTTCTCTACTTTTGATGTAGGCAAGCGTGGCCATGTATACCTTAGAAACAATCATGCATGTTCCATTGAGGGTATTGGCACTGTGCATCTCTCCATAGATGGCACGAATGAGCTTGTCTTGCATGATGTTAGATATGTGCCGGGAATCAAGAAGAGTCTGCTTTCTATTGGTCAGATGGATATGCATGGTCACAACATCTTGTTTGAGAGAGGATCATGGAAAATGACCAAAGGTTCAAGGCTGATTGTAAAGGGCACAAAGAAAGTACTGCATGCATGGAAAGGCCGTGTTGGGCAAGTTTATTGCATTGGCTGAAATTAACTCTCACATGGAGTTGTGGCACAAGAGGCTTGGCCATATGAGCCAAAAGGGCTTTTCTAAGCTTTGTACTTTGAACAAGCTTGATGCTAAAGGCACAAATCTTGACTTTTTTAATGAATGTCAATATGGCAAGCAAGTAAAGCGTTCTTATTACTCTGGTGTCTCTTGTAAATCTTGTGTGCTTGATCTTGTACATTCCGATGTATGTAGCATGCCTACTAAGTCTATGGGTGGTGCATGTTATTTTGTCTCCTTTGTTGATGATCATTCTAGGAAAATTTGGGTTTATTTGCTTAAGTCTAAGGATGAAGCCTTTGCTGAGTTTAAGAGATTTCATGCATTTGTGACCACCCAAACAGGTAGAAAGCTAAAATGCTTGCATACAGACAATGGGGGGGAGTACACAAGTGCTGAATTTAACAAGTTTTGTGAAAATTTGGGCATTAAGAGGGAGCTTCCTGTGCCATACAGCCCCTCTTCTAATGGTGTGACTGAAAGATTCAATAGGACACTTTGTGAGAGGGTGAGATGCATGCTGTCCACAACTAATCTCTCTCATGGATTTTGGAGAGAAGCTTTGAAAACTGCAGTGCATATATGCAATTGATCCCCTCACATGTCTTTGAAAGGTGACATCCCTGAAGAGGTTTGGTCTAGCAAGCCTGCTTCATATGATCACTTACGCATTTTTGGTTGCGAAGCTTTTGTGCATGTTATACCTGAGTTGAGGAGTAAACTAGATGCGAGTCCATTAAAGGCCTCTTCATGGGATATGGAGAAGAAGGCGAAATGGGTTACAGGATTTGGTTACCTCAGCTCAAAAGGGTTGTACGCAGTTGGGATGTTGTTTTTAATGAGGCAAGGCTGCTTCAAAACAATTGTGCCTCAAAGCATGACCATAAAAGGGTGAAATTTCAGCATGACCAGCCACCTGTTAGGCTTATTTTTGACCCTCAGGATGCACCACAAATGGCTGAAAATGTAGATGATCCAGTGGTGTTTGAGCCAGATGATGTTGGACAGCAAATTGAGGCTCCTAAAGGGCATTTGCAACCAAGAAACAATGCTAAAAGTGGTGCTGAAAATGATGTATAGTAGCCCATTGTTGATGATTTTGTCGTGCCACCTAATGTAAACCCATTGCCGGATAATGTGGATCATTGGGTGAGGCGGTCTACTCGTCAAAGACGGCCTGTGAGTCAATATGACCCTCTTTGCATTACATTATGTTGACAGATGAGGGAGAGCCTCTTACGTATAAAGAGGCAAAGACATGTGAGCACATCGACAAGTGGGAGCTTGCTATGCAGGAAGAGATTAAAGCTTTGCATGCTAATCATACTTGGGATTTGGTTGAATTGCCCAAAGGAAGGAAGGCTATTCCTAACAAATGGGTGTATAAAATCAAAGCTGTTGATGCAAAACCCAAGTATAAGACAAGGCTTGTGGCAAAGGGATATGTTCAAACCAAGGGCATAGACTTTCAGGAAGTATTCTCTCCTATTGTGAAGATGACCACTTTGCGTGTATTGTTTGCCATTGTGGCTACTCTTGATTTGGAAATGGACCAAATGGATGTACATACCTCTTTCTTGCATGGTGATGTGGAAGAAGAGCTTTACATGAAGCAACCCGAGGGTTTTGTCATCCCTGGCAAGGAACATTTGGTATGTATGCTCAATAGAAGCTTGTATGGGCTGAAACAATCATGTAGACAGTGGTACAAGAAGTTTGATCGCTTCATGCTTAAACATGGTTACAAAAGAAGCCATGGAGACCAATGTTTGTATACCAAACCTGATGAGGATGGCAACCCTATCATTCTTGTGCTCTATGTAGACGATATGTTGATAGTTGCAAAGAAAAGAAGCACTGTTGATGCTCTTAAAGGGCAGCTCAAATCTGCGTCTTCAATGAAAGACCTTGGGGCAGCTGAACATATACTTGGAGTGCGTGTTACACGGCAAAGAGACAAGCGCCTATTGTATTTGTCGCAAGAAAAGTACATTGAAAAGGTGTTGGACAGATTTTACATGGCTGAAGCAAAGCCTCTTGGTGTGCCATTACAACCATTTGTCAAGATCTCCAAGGACGATTGTCCCATGTCAAAGGAAGAAGCCAATGACATGCAAAGTGTGCCTTATTCTTCAGCTTGTGGTTCACTTATGTATGCTATGGTTGCTACTAGGCCTGACATAGCCCATGCAATGGGACTTGTGAGCCGATTTATGGCTAATCCAGGCAGGTTGCATTGGGATGCAGTAAAGTCCATTATGAGGTACTTGAAAGGGACTAAAAACAAATGCCTCTGCTATGGTAAAGGACCAATGGAATTGAAAGGATTCAGTGACTCTGACATGGCCGGTGATGTGGATACACGGAAATCCACAAGTGGCTATGTATTTACTCTTGCGGGAGGTGCTGTTTCATGGTGTTCTAGATTGCAAAAGATTGTTGCATTGTCTACGACAGAGGCTGAATATATTTTAGCCACTGAAGCTTCCAAAGAAGCTATTTGGTTAGCACGCCTATGCAGTGAGTTTGGTTTGCTTGCCAAGGCACCTATGCTTGGTTGTGATAGCCACAGTGCCATATGTCTAGCAAAGAATGCCATGTTTCATGCACGCACAAAGCATCTTGATGTGCAGTATCACTTCATACGAGAAGTGCTTGAGGATGGCCTTATTACATTGGTTAAGGTCCATACATCACAAAATCCAGCAGATGCTCTCACTAAGTGCTTACCCAAAGCACAACATCATCTATGCATAGAGATGGTGGGAGTCACGTAGCTTAAAGGTGCCATTTATGCCTGTAAGTGGGAAGTTGTTGGGTTAAAGGCCCAAATGGCCCCGTTTAATGTACATTTTAAAGGTTACTAACCTTTGGCCAAGTTCACATTGAACTTGGCCACTAACTTATTAAATTGGTCCTTATACAAATAATAAGGGATAGTGAGTTTTTACAACTTACTCACTTATCCCCTTACTCTCTCTCTCTCCCTCTTTCGATCTCCTAGCGCCCTCCTTCTTGTTGGTCTTCGCCACCTCTCCCTGCACACCCCGCACACTCTCGCGTTGTCGAGAAATTTGCGGTCTTGCCAGGAAAGCACCGGGCTTATGGCTGTGAGAGTTTGTGAGAGAACTCGACAAAAACTATATGAAGGAGTTAAACCATAGATGCCATGAAGACTAGGGTTTGGAAAGAAGCACAATCAAAGAATCCCACCCATTCTCTCTTGCACTCACACGCACAAAGAAAGAACACAAAAGAAAATGTCAAAATAACACAAAGATGAAAACATCAAGGCTATGGTCATATCGTATCATGGGTAATATGAAAGGGTTAACATATGAGTTAATGGCATTCAATCTTGGCTGCCCAAATAGGCTACGAATTGTTCTTTGGAATTGTAGTTTTGTGCTTACCATAATATATATATTTTGTCTAGTGATTGGGATTAATTGTGTGTACAAATCCTCTTGGTTCATAGCAAGATAACTACGCTTACGTCAAAAGAAAAGTTATAGTTTATGAGAGGTAGTATGATGGGATCCGGTGATAGAAGTATTTCATTGAGCCTTTCTGGGCCAAAGAGAAACACTATACGTTGTTGAAAGTGTATTTTACGGCTAATCCATACGTTAATTCTAATAGATCGTACAGAGTGAAAGCGATAGAAATTATCATCATGTGGGTTATTCATCTAGGATAGTATGTGATAAATGTAGATATGAGAGAAGTGAAGAGATGAGAAGTTTCCCTCCCAAGCCCTATTCTTGCCCGTAAGCAATAAGGATACTGCGGGGAGAGATGTACCTGTAGCAAAGAGAACCTAGAGAGGATGAATTACTAAGAATGAGAGAGATAGGTTTGATTAAGGAGATGAGATTAGATACATATATATATGTTGGATTAGAGATGAAAATGAAAACAACAAGAAATCAAGAAAACATCAATGTAGAACACATCTTACTTGAAACCCTTCGGCACCATTATTGATGGGAGAGAGAAGAAGAGTGGATAATTCCACTTTGATTGATACACCAAGTGCAAGACCTTCTTTGATTAGAGTTGATCTTCCAAGGTTAGCTTGTTGCAAGAATGGCTAGTCTCCCTCTAGGAGAAAGTGTAGGCTTGGGCTTATGTTAATGGCTAAGTACAATTAGGCATTACTACTCACTCCCTCGAGAATTCCTCTCATCAATGGCTTGAATGCTTGAGTTCCTTCCAAGGAAGAAGAGGTCCCCTTTTATAGGTGAAGGGAACCCACAAGGGTTTACACAAGAAGAGAGGAGCTAGTGTGAACAGGAATTGGAAAAGTTGGAAATGAGCTGTCCCTGCATGATGTGGGCAGACTGGGGTCCAATATTTTGATCATATCTCCTCAACCGTGGCTCCAAATAAAAAAGTAAAAATATGGGCAGAAACTTCAGCTGATTAGCTACGATTTTCATTTGAAAATCGTTTTCCAATTCGGATTGGAACCTTGTGTAAAAAATTCATCAAATAGGGTCTATTTATGGCAGCAAAAGTCTTCATATGGTCTCCTTAGCCTAGACTTTCATTTAATTCTAAAGGACACCTCATGCCATATGAAAGCATGACATTGCTCCTTGACAAAGTTTTGTAATCATGCTTGCAATAATGCATCAAAATAAGTGTATCTTTGAAATCATGCCACCTAGTGTCCCACTAGGATATGATTCTCTCATAGTAGTTATTTAAAAAGAAATATAAGAAAAATATGAAAAATACATAGAATATATATATATTGGATTTTACACTAGATATAGGATCTAGCTAGGGTGTGAGATGATAATGAGATAGTATAAATAAATAATCAATGCTTTTTGCCCCAAGTTAAAGAGGTGGAGCTATTGATGCTTTTCCCATAGTATTTTGTGATGGTAAAGTAAGAATAGGTTACCCTTGAGAAAAATAATAGGATGAGATAGAAGGCTTATTATTATACTTAAATACGCATATGTACACTATAGGAAATATAATTATGTATCTAAAAAAATACAAGATAGATCTTGTAGCGTGCGTTCCCACTATGTACGTGTCACAGCACGACATCACCAAAAATATGTCGAGAAATTTGCGGTCTTGCCAGGAAAGCACCGGGCTTATGGCTGTGAGAGTTTGTGAGAGAACTCGACAAAAACTATATGAAGGAGTTAAACCATAGATGCCATGAAGACTAGGGTTTGGAAAGAAGCACAATCAAAGAATCCCACCCATTCTCTCTTGCACTCACACGCACAAAGAAAGAACACAAAAGAAAATGTCAAAATAACACAAAGATGAAAACATCAAGGCTATGGTCATATCGTATTATGGGTAATATGAAAGGGTTAACAGATGAGTTAATGGCATTCAATCTTGGCTGCCCAAATAGGCTACGAATTGTTCTTTGGAATTGTAGTTTTATGCTTACCATAATATATATATTTTGTCTAGTGATTGGGATTAATTGTGTGTACAAATCCTCTTGGTTCATAGCAAGATAACTACGCTTACATCAAAAGAAAAATTATAGTCTATGAGAGGTAGTATGATGGGATCCGGTGATAGAAGTATTTCATTGAGCCTTTCAGGGCCAAAGAGAAACACTATACGTTGTTGAAAGTGTATTTTACGGCTAATCCATACGTTAATTCTAATAGATCGTACAGAGTTGTTAACCCTCACGGCACACGGACACCCTATGATCTATAAACATTGTATTATTTAGAGTCAAGTACCGGGCTTGTCGGACCAATAGGAAAAGGGTAAGAGTGATCGCCAATGAGAGGCGCACTCTAATTGGGACATTCAAGGGATTAGTTGGCTAAGCATGGGCGCCCAAGTGTGAATGGGGTGAGCTCCTATAAAAGCCAACTAAACCTAATTTTTACTCATTCTCTCATTTGTGCAATAGAAGAGTGCTCTTGCTCTATCTCCATCTCCATCTTCTTCTTCTTCACCTCCTTGTGTGTGTGTGTGTGTGTGTGTGTGTGAGAGAGAGAGAGAGAGAGAGAGAGAGAGAGAGAGAGAGAGAGAGAGAGAGTGTGTGTGCGATCGAGCATTACGAAGGCACGACGGCGGCGAGGCGGTTGAGCGTGGCACGACTGCAGCTTCTTCTTCATCGCGGCGAGGAATCCACCACGAAGGCGAGCGTAGAGCGGTGAGTGACACACCCTTTGCTCTCTTGAGCTTGCTAGTTTAGGCTTGTTGTGTGCTTGGAGCCGTCTGCGGCTCGCATATGGTGTATCGGCAAGTCCCTTGCTTCGACAGTGCGGCAAGGAGCGCACATTTTTGGCGCCGCTGTCGGGGATATGCCCTACACTAAGCTCGGTTAGCACTTTACGCTTTCTTGTGGTGCAATTTCTATCATAGGAAAGGCAGGGAATGAGTGTGTGTAGTTGTGTGGAGATTTCTGTTTTTTGCGTTTTCTACGTTTTCTGGTTTGCACTGCACAGTTAGCATTTCTTGCGTTTTTGCATTTTCTGCATTTTCTGATTCTATCAAGTTTCAATTTCTGCAGTTTCTGCGTTTAATTTTCTGTCAAGTTTCAATTTTCTGCAATTTCTTGCGTTTTTTCAATTTCTGCAATTCTTGCACTTTTCTGTGCTTTTTCAAATTTCTGCAATTCTTGCGTTTTCTCAATTTCTGCGTTTTCTGCAGTTCTGCATTTAAAAAAAAAAACTGCATTTCTGCATTATAAAAAAAAAAATATTAATTTTTTTGAAAAAAAATAAAAAATATGGAAATTAAAAAAAAAAATCGGAAAATAAAAACGCGAGTGAGCGGGCGGTTAAATTTTTCGAAAATAAAAAACGTGACTCTTAAAACGGACGGGTTGGTTTGTATAAAAGATAGATCGGGATCGGGATCATTTCCCCAAGCCCAAGCCCAAGCCCAGGCCCAGGCCTCAGTCTTATGATATATACTAAACTCACTCTTATATATATACCCTACTCCCTCAAGAGAGAATGAGAGCATGTGGGACAAGTCCTCCACTCTCCTCCTTTCTCTTCCCACTTGCACCCTTAGACTTTCTAGTTTGGGCCTAGTTCCCTACTGGAAATTGACAGTTTTAGGGATTCCGAGGGCATAGAGTGACCAAATGGAGGGCTGTAAAGCACGGCACGACCCTCTGACCGATACGCTCGTTTCGAGCTATCACACGGCCCATTCCACGACACGCTCTAAAAAATCTAGCAAAAAAACAAACAAAAAACACGCTAAAAACTAGTCACAAGGCTTCCTAGAGCAGCTTTTTGACACCTTAGGGTATCAAAAGCACATGCACTTACGCTCTGGGCGGGTGCTAGAACACGAGCATATTGAGGGTGCCTCTGTTCATACGGACACCCATTACCCATCCACGATAAGCTCTAGACCCTCAGCGGGGACACAAGGTAGCACCACCCAAGACCCTAAAATAGCCGCTAGTGATTCCTCCTCCGACTCAGAAATCATGGAAGCATACCCTACCCAAAACACTGAGAGAGAAGGCCATGCACCTCCCGAAGCTCCACAGCCTAGTACTAGTATGTTTAGCTGTTTCATGGAAACATTAGGTAGAGCTACTCGCTCGGAACCTGATGCAAATGAAGCACACGAAGGGGGTGGGGAAGTGGACTCTCCTTTCACATCGCACGTGGACCCCACACCCCCAAAGAGTGTCCATGTGGATATCCTGCCAACTTCTAACCAAGAAGGCCCTGTTGAGCTGCCTCCTTCAGAAGTTCCCTCTAGAGTACCGTTGGTGACAAGTAAAACCACGGGGAGCAACATTGCTTCTACCTCACAAGAAACCGTTAACACGTCGACTCTAGAAGGATTGTTCGTTAATGATCATTGGACATACGACCTCCACACTGAGGTGTTGACGGATCTACACTCTGGCCACGCTTACCATGTAGGATGGATAGAGATTGTACAATCCACCTCTAGTGCCACGAGCATCGAAGATCAAGAGAAAATGATCTGTAATGTTATCCATGGCATTATTCAATCAGAAAGGCAAAACCGAGGGGTAAATATACTCTCAACTGGCCCCATGAGATTTCTGGATACGAGCAAGGCTCAACAGCCTACTCTATCACAAATGGAGACTCCTCTAATGAGCCCCATGGACCCATCTTACGTCATTTCACCTGGGGTCTCTATGTAATCTGAGCCTCCGAACGAAAACTTTAGCTTCCCTAACTTGGCTCAACCCTCTATCAAGGAAAACACAGTGCTCACTCCAGGGATAAGCCTGATAGAGAATGTACCGATGACATCTACGATTAGCGCAGTGCCACTACCTAGTGTCGTAGTACCTAATATGGGGCCTCGACCATATGTGCCTCTAGCCCCTTATGCACACATGGCCCCCACACCTCCAATTGTACCACTTGCTTATGCTCCTCGAGTGCCGCTCCCTAGCCCTTATCCGAGTGGACCTATGCCCGGTTATGTTCCATATCCTGCATCATCCACACAGATGCCAAGACTGGTACCCGTTCCTCTCCCCCATATGATTCCAAGAGTACCTCCACCGGCCCTGCCTCCTCACAGAGGTGACTTGGCAGCGTTTGCTCAAACCATAGGTCGATCTATCGCGGAAAATATGCGTCATGCATCTGATAGAGAGCCTAGAAGTAAGGCAGTACAAATTGCCAAACTCACGCAAAAATTCAATGGGGACGAAGATGCTAGGAAACACATTGAAGTGTTTGAACAAGTATGTGATTCCTTAGGGGAACGCAACGAACTACATAAGTGCAATGCCTTAAGCTTGACATTAAGTGGGAAAGCTGATTGGTATAGGACCCTAAGGGTGGACGAGAAAACAATCTACCCTACCCTTCGAAGGTTGTTTCTAAAGGAGTACATACGAGAAGGTGTGCTTTGGGGTGTAGCATCTCAGCTACAGAAGGCCGAACGTAAGGAAGGAGAGTCAGTAAGGGACTTCATTAGTCGTCTAAAGCACCTAAACTCTCGTTGCCCTATAAATGAGCGCTTCAACAATAACCAACTGCTTGATCGATTCATTCGAGGGTTGAGGAATGAAGGAATCTATAATGGACTAGTGATTAGAGGTATCACAACCTGGGAAGATGTCACTGCCAATGCAATCCAATTAGAGGACAACTTGATGATAGCAGGCATGAGGGTGTCTACTGACACGAGATCCACTAGCTCACAAGCCATTGAGTATGAACCCATGACTGCAAAGCCCATTGCCAATGAGCCAAAGGTATTTGAGACATTCTTGACAGACCTCACCAAGGCAATCCAAGAGTCTCTTAAGGATAATCGACCCCCTCAAAATAGTCACATGTATCCAAGAAGGGAGCAACAATGGTGTTCCATTTGCTTAGGTCCACATAGCACTAGTGAGTGCCCTACGTTTAGAGTAAAATTTAATGGAACTTGCAACGCATGTGGTAGGTATGGTCACCAAGCTAAGGATTGTTTAATGATCAAACGTATGATGGCAAATAGACCACCTGTAGCCTGGACGGATGCGCCTCGAGCTCCTGTATTGATGCCTACTCCACCTGTTGAGCAACTACCGCAACACATGGTCCCTAGATCTCAAAATGTTGTACAAGCTACACCGCTACCACCTCCTGTGCTAGGACCGCAACCCCCGCATCCAAGAGTCGCCCCTATGAACCAAGTGGGTTGCGAGCCATCAAATGCTTATCCAGATGGCTGTGAGGAGGAAATAGACACTAGTATTGCCTACGGACTTGATACATTGGAAGAGTGTCCTATATACTACATGGAAGATTGTTGGGGGCAAGTCAAGCCAATTTATCAAGCTGCTGCTCTCGCATCCAGAGGTCAAAATATCAACACCCAGGCTAGGAGGCCACCTCTTCAATGCTACGAGTGTGGTGGACCACATCGAGCAGCGGAGTGCCCTATTAGGCTGCAAAAGAATGCTGCACAGATGCAAATGAATCAAGGGAGCACGTCTGCAATGCCAATACTCACATGTAATCGTTGTGGCATAGATCACTTGATTGCCCAATGCCCTTATAACCCAAATGCGCCTAAAATCACACCCCTAAATTTGGTCGAAATTGCTAGTGTGACATCGCCAATACCACCCGTCGCACCCGCTTATGCGATTACACGGTCCATGCTTCAAGGGTCAGGCCATATCCTCGAAGAGAGAGATACCGCGTCAGTTATCCAAGCAAAGAAAAAGAAGACACGAAGGAAGAAGTCGCAGAATACGGAAAATTCAAAGCCAAGTTCCAAAACAAACATAGGAACATGAGATGACCCCGTGTATATGAATGACCTCGAGGATGATTCAGATTCAATGGAGACAATGGAGACTAAAACCAATACCACAAAGGGAAAGACCGACAAAGAAAACTGTAACATGGAACCAAATGAAAACCGAATAAGAGAAAACCATAAAGAGCCTCTGAAAACACCACAAGTGTTTCCAAATCCAATCCAAGACCCCCAAGATAAACCGCAGGGGCAAAAAGGGAAGAATCGTAAAAAGAAGATTGGGACATACCCAAACCCAGTAGACGAGATTGAGCAGGTGAAACATCTAAGAGGTTTAGTGGAGGAGACTCAAAGGAACCTAGAACCAGAACCCATGCATGTCAAAATTCATGACACAGTGTTTCCCACGCAAGTTCATCCACCCCACATGAACCATAGACCGTTAGCCATATCTAGTATCATCCAAGAAGGGAGTGAGGACGGGACATCAGAAAGTGAGCGTACACCTTTCTTGTTGGAAAGGATGTTTAACGAAGGAATACCTGATCCCATTGAGGAATATGAGATTCCATCCTCACCAGTTCCTAGTCAAGGTCCTACACCCTGCAAAACGCCAATGAATGTTGCCAAACTAGTGGACTTCATGTCTTCTGAGGTCCGAACCACGATCATAGCAAAGCTGTATGGAGATTCTGAGTTATTCCTTGCACTTCGAGCATTCCTTAACGGAGAGCTACGAACGGGATTATCGCAGTTTGTGCAACCAAATAGGCCTGACTCGATTATGATTGATGAGGAAAATCATGTGCAATCACTTGACTTAGATGGACACGAGTCTGTGATCGAGGTACCCATTAACGAATTAGGGCAGTATTTTGAAGGCGACGAGTCTAATGCGACCCTACCCATCACTACCAAGGGATTAACTATAAAGGGAATTCTTGATGGTGGTGCGGGAGTTAGCATCGATACAAAAGATTGTTGGGAATCCATGGGAAAACCCCGCCTCCATGTTACTAACATTGTGGTAAAGATGGCAAATGGTACCATAGCCAAACCTATGGGGATGCTCAAGGATCTTAAGATCAAAGTTCTAGGACACAAGGTACGACATACGTTCATTGTAATGGATTTCTCTAAACACCTTATGTCATATGAAATGATTTTAGGACGACCATTCATGAGGGAAGCACAAATGGTTCATGATTGGTCAAAAATCATGTCTATTTGCAATTCCAAGACTCTGTCCTTAGAGTGGATTTGGTGACTGGTAAGGTACACCCCTTAGGGAGTAAAACCATTATTGATCATCGCTCTGACACCACAGTTCACTCGGCCCCACTACAATATTGTTACACTTGTAAGAAGGATAGAGACATTGGCCAAGATTCTCCTTATATGGATATCCTACCTGGGATGACTGAGTCGGACAATGTGGATTGGGTCCACCTAGCATCAACAATAGACACTTGGGGAAATAGGGGGACGACCTGGGTAACATCTGAGGGGGATGAAATGCCTATACCCTTAAATATGCTACAAGCAATGCATATCGCTTCCGACAAGACTCATCCTAATGTCACGAAGAAAACATACAAGTGGGTCCCTAAAGCTTCTTTAGTGACCATAGCTAGTGCTAAAAAACAGAAGCCTTGTAAGAAACGTGCCACTCGCTCCAAGAAAAGTAAGAAAATGTTGCGATGGATCTCTAAACGACTATTGGAAGCCCAAGGCTACTATCAAGGAAATGATCAAATCTGGGTGCCAAAACGTAGATTGTGCTCTTACCTATCACCTGACCCAAGTGAGCCCAATCCCGTAGCTCCAAAACGAATCAATGATTGTGAAAAGAAAAAAATCACAGAATGCTATACACCCGCTCCCGAGCTAGTTTGGGTACCAAAGAAAGAACGATTTGTTCCACCTAGCTCAGGAAGGGGGGAGTCCCATGAAGCTTCTAGCTCCTCATGTAATACATCCATAGAGGTAAAAGCTTCTACACAGCCTCCATCTATAGTAGTGGACCTCCATGAAGCTACCAAAGAATCCACACCTCCCAATGTTCAAGAATCACCTGATGAACCACTTCAAGTTCGATCCTGGGAGAGTACCTTACCACCGTTGCAACTTGACGAGGCACCTAGGGTAATAGAAAACTACTGGCAAAAATCCTCACCTATTACCAACTGGAACAATTGGTTTCAAAGGGTGACAAGCTCATTTCAAACGGTATGATCTACCCAAGGAAGGGGGGAGTGTTTGCTGACAGTCATCATTCATTTGTTTCCCTCTCAACCTTTCTCCCTGACCTCTCAATCACCAATCTTAGGGAATGTACATATAAAGCTTTATACTCACAAAAAACAAAAAAAATAAAGAGCAAGAGCAAGAGCAAGAGCAATTAGCAAACGAGTATGCACATTAAAAGTCAAGACATTGACTCAGACCTGCACATGTCACATCTGGTACAGTGAAACAGAAACCTATGCCATAAAACACCTTTGATCCTCATCACTTGACTGATGGAGGGAAGGTAAGATTAGTACGATAGGAGTGTTTCTGTTTTAGAGTTGAGAGATTAGCAAAGTTCTCTTTTCCCACTGATGTGCCTCCTAGAGGTATTGTTTGTGTTTCATAGTGTGTACAGGAGCGTGTTGCTATTGATAGGATTTGGACCTTCATGGAACCTTCAAATCAAGCGCGACCATCAACACAAACAGGTGTTTCTTGTCCATTAGCATTGACCTTATCTTTTTGCATCTATGGTTGTCTGCTTTGATTGTGATTGGTAGCATAATATTCAACGCATTGGCTTAGTATCAAACATTTAATTCAATGTAATGTTTTGTCATAATCACTTGTCTAGGTTTAAAAATCAATCAGTCCGACTAAGCTAGTTTGACCAAGCTAGGTATTAGAAATCTTCTTTTAATACCATGGGGAATGCCTTCCTAATAAGCAATGGTTACTTAGGTTCTTAATCCGATTTAGGCAGCATTGTGTGAAATGTACTAGGGCTTTCTAGTGGGCTTAACCCTATTGACCTTTAGCTTAAGTATTCTAAAGGGAGTTTACTAATGTGATGAGCCTGGGGAGGGTAACAATGTTATATGACCCCCCAAAGTTACAAAATTAAAATGCTGAAAATGAACAAACAAAAAATCAAAGTGCCACAATGTAAAATTTTAAGCTGGAAGAGAAATCTCAGCTTGATTTGGTACTTCACTCACATGTATTGTCTATGGTACTAGAGCCCTAGAGGTTCCCAGTGTGGGCGCTTTTCCTTGAAAAGCAAAAAACCCAAGGCATACAAAATAAGCACACACATCATAATTGAATCAATGTGAAAAGACTTTGGGGGGTCAAAGAAAAAGTAATCAGTCAGGCGATGATTTCATGAGAAATTCCTTTTATGGTAGCTTAACTACAAGGTTTTCTAGATATAGCTTCTAGTCAGCCCTCGAACATCAATACTTGGCTCTCGCAATTAAACAACTTAATTGACCACTGAAAATTAAGAAGCTTACCCATGGTATTAATATTCGATCTCTAGTGCCTTTCGACCGTCAAATTAGCGACCCCACACTTGTTTAATTTTTTACCTTTACATCTGTTTATGCATTTGATTACATTGCAATTTAATGTTCATTGCTGACAAATTGTTTGAAATTCTTTTACCAATCAATTTGTCTACCTAAAACTGCATCTGCTTTTTAAGAGAATGCAATTACTGTGCCAGTGTTGTTTGATTTTGCAGTGACTGAAGAAGGCTAAGGACATTCATCTCAAATGCTCTTCCACCTCGACGACCCAGCTTCAACTCAATAGCTTCCGAGGACGGAATCTACATCAGGAAGGGGGGCATGTTAACCCTCATGGCACACGGACACCCTATGATCTATAAACGTTGTATTATTTAGAGTCAGGTACCGGGCTTGTCGGACCAATAGGAAAAGGGTAAGATTGATCGCCGATGAGAGGCGCACTCTAATTGGGACATTCAAGGGATTAGTTGGCTACGCATGGGCGCCCAAGTGTGAATGGGGTGAGCTCCTATAAAAGCCAACTAAACCTAATTTTTACTCATTCTCTCATTTGTGCAATAGAAGAGTGCTCTTGCTCTATCTCCATCTCCATCTTCTTCTTCTTCACCTCCTTGTGTGTGTGTGTGTGTGTGTGTGTGTGTGTGTGAGAGAGAGAGAGAGAGAGAGAGAGAGAGAGAGAGAGAGAGAGAGGGAGAGTGTGTGTGCGATCGAGCATTACGAAGGCACGACGGCGGCGAGGCGGTTGAGCACGGCACGACTGCAGCTTCTTCTTCATCGCGGCGAGGAATCCACCACGAAGGCGAGCGTAGAGCGGTGAGTGACACACCCTTTGCTCTCTTGAGCTTGCTAGTTTAGGCTTGTTGTGTGCTTGGAGCCGTCTGCGGCTCGCATACGGTGTATCGACAAGTCCCTTGCTTCGACAGTGCGGGAAGGAGCGCACAAGAGTGAAAGCGATAGAAATTATCATCATGTGGGTTATTCATCTAGGATAGTATGTGAGAAATGTAGATATGAGAGAAGTGAAGAGATGAGAAGTTTCCCTCCCAAGCCCTATTCTTGCCCGTAAGCAATAAGGATACTGCGGGGAGAGATGTACCTGTAGCAAAGAGAACCTAGAGAGGATGAATTACTAAGAATGAGAGAGATAGGTTTGGTTAAGGAGATGAGATTAGATACATATATATATGTTGGATTAGAGATGAAAATGAAAACAACAAGAAATCAAGAAAACATCAATGTAGAACACATCTTACTTGAAACCCTTCGGCACCATTATTGATGGGAGAGAGAAGAAGAGGGGAGAATTCAACGTTGATTGATACGACAAGTACAACACCTTCTTTGATTAGAGTTGATCCTCCAAGGATGGCGTACAAGAATGGCTAGTTTTCCTCTAGGAGAAAGTGTAGGCTTGGGCTTATGTTAATGGGGCTAAGTACAATTAGGCATTACTACTCACTCCCTCAAGAATTCCTCTCATCAATGGCTTGAATGCTTGAGTTCCTTCCAAGGAAGAAGAGGTCCCCTTTTATAGGTGAAGGGAACCCACAAGGGTTTACACAAGAAGAGAGGAGCCAGTGTGAACAGGAATTGGAAAAGTTGGAAATGAGCTGTCCCTGCATGATGTGGGCAGACTGGGGTCCAGTATTTTGATCATATCTCCTCAATCGTAGCTCCAAATAAAAAAGTAAAAATATGGGCAAAAACTTCAGCTCATTAGCTACGATTTTCATTTGAAAATCATTTTCCAATTCGGATTGGAACCTTGTGCAAAAAATTCATCAAAATAGGGTCCATTTATGGCAGCAAAAGTCTTCATGTGGTTTCCTTAGCCTTGACTTTCATTTAATTCCAAAGGACACCTCATGCCATATGAAAGCATGACATTGCTCCTTGACGAAGTTTTGTAATCATGCTTGCAATAATGCATTAAAATAAGTGTATCTTTGAAATCATGCCACCTAGTGTCCCACTAGGATTTGATTCTCTCCTAGTAGCTATTTAAAAAGAAATATAAGAAAAGTATAAAAAATACATAGAATATATATATATTGGAGTTTACCCTAGATATAGGACCTAGCTAGGGTGTGAGATGATAATGAAATAGTAGAAATAAAGAATCAATGCTTTTTGCTCCAAGTTAAAGAGACGGAGCTATTGATGCTTTTCCCATAGTATTTTCTGATGGTAAAGTAAGGATATGTTACCCTTGAGAAAAATAATAGGATGAGATAGAAGGCTTATTATTATACTTAAATATGCATATGTACACTATAGGAAATATAATTATGTATCTAAAAAAATACAAGATAGATCTTGTAGCATGCGTTCCCACTATGTACGTGTCACAGCACGACATCCACCCCCTCTAAACCTGCACATCCTCCGGTATGTGCCACATTGTCTCTTTGTAAGATTAGACCTCTTGTACATCTTCCTTGTCTTCTTCTTCACTGGATGATTCCAGAGCTTCATTTTCACTTTGATCTTCACCTGTGTTTTGCTCTTCTTCCTCATCAACATTTTCTGGATCATTGTCTCCTCTTCTCTTAAACATTTTGATCCTTTTTCCTGCAATGGGAATCTTTACTTCTGTGCCATCTAGTTCAGACAAGCTGTAAGTAGCATTTTCATGCACATGTTTTACAACATATGGTCCAAACCATCTTTTTGAAAACTTACGCATGACTGTGTGTTGGTTATCAAGGCTACTATCATACACTAAAACCCAGTCACCTTTGTCAATTGCTTTGCTCCTGAGCCGATGTCGCTTATCAAAGTAGTCCTTGTTTTTCAATCTCGCATTTTTGAGTCGTTCTTTTGCAGCCTCAATGTCTCCAGGTCTTCTCTCTAGTTGCCTTATGGGCAATGCAAGGAGATCTTCCCTACTAAGCCCCTCTTGCCAAGGTAGTACATTCCATGTGGGAATTGTATCCTCAATCGGCATCACTGGCTTTTGACCATGCATTAGCTCCGCAGGCATGTAGCCAGTTACTGAGCTATGTGTTGTACGATCAGCCCATAAAGCGTATGGTAACAGTTTTGGCCACTCACCAACTCTTCCTTCGCAAGCCTTGGCCAAAGCTTTGATGATAGGAGGGTGCCCTCTTTCACTCTTTCCATTGCCTTCAGGGTTGTAAGCTGTAGTAAGAGAAAGCTTGATTCCTAATCTAGAAAAGAACTCCCTTGCTTCTTCGGCATCCAGTTCACCTCTGTCTGCAGTGATCTTTCCCACACAACCATAACGGTAAATCACCTCATCAAGAAGGAATTTGCACACAGCTTCTGT
This sequence comes from Adiantum capillus-veneris, assembly GCF_014529385.1. NCBI lineage: Eukaryota > Viridiplantae > Streptophyta > Polypodiopsida > Polypodiales > Pteridaceae > Adiantum > Adiantum capillus-veneris. The sequence continues at coordinate 141,565,841 of NC_140954.1, forward strand.
GGTCTTAGCTCTTAATGCTCTTCCTTCAACCTGATTAGTTAGGTCCTCTCGTGCAAGAACCAAGTACCTCATCTGCCAGAGTCCTAAAGGTATCGTGACTAGATCCACAACCCATTTATAGTGCATGGCTAGTGGATATGTAGGGTGCAATCCATCACGATGTCGAACATTTGAATACATTTGACAAGTTACACATGACTCTACAAACTGAGATACATCTTTATACATACCCTTCCACCAGTATTTTTCTTTCAACTTGGAGAAGGTTGCCCACACACCCCTGTGTCCAGCCCATAGACTCTCATGAAACTCTTTCATGAGCTTTACTTGAGTCTCTTTTTTACATATAACCCGTTGTGGTGTAGCACCCTTTTGCTTAGGATGCTTCCACAAGTAACCATCCCTTAAAAAGTACCCATATGCTTTCTTGCGTATCCTCTTGAATTCTTGTTCAGACCAATCATCCTGTTTTGTTAGAGTACTCAAGTACCTTCCAATAGAAAGCCAATCACCTTCATAAAGATCTTTCAAGAACAATTCAAGTGAATTAGTCATGCAGACATTGTTACCTTTGACATGAGAGATAGAATAGAATTTTGTGCCTACATCATCTCCCTCATCAATCATTTGTGACTCATCTTCATACCTTGCCCTTGATAGCATATCTGCCACTGTATTGTCTTTACCTGCAATGTGCTTAAACTCGGGATTTAAGGACTTAATGTAGGCAATCCACCGCAACATAGCAATGTCTGGTGTTGAGCAGCTTGTAATCATCCCAAGAAGTGGTAGACAATCTGTTTCTACAACCACACATGCACCAATTAGGTACTCTTTTCCACTTTTCAAGGCTGTAACCATACCCCATAACTCTCTCTTTATCTGTGGATAGTTTCTTTGGTGAGCACTTAGTACCTTTGCTCCAAATCTTATCACATACCTGTGTCCTTCTTTGTCATCTTGCCCTATTGCCCATCCAATCCCTGTAGGACTGGTATCTACTGTCACAATCACTGGCCTTTGACACTCATAGTCTACCTTTCTCAAAGTCGTTGCTGACTGGAGTAACTCCTTTAGCTTTTTCATGGATTTTACATGTGCTTCTGTCCATTTAAACTTTTGATTCTTTCTAAGCAGCTGATAAAGAGGATCAGCTACATGTGCATAATGTGGAATCCAAATAACATAGAAGACACATGCTCCCAGAAACCTTCTAACCTCAGTGATGCTAGTGCATGCTTCTTTCATTCTTTGGATGGCATCTACCTTTGATGGACAAGGTTTCCTACCATATGGACCGCACATGTGCCCCACAATGAGCACTTCATTGACACCAAACATAGACTTTTTCCCTGACAATGTAAGATTCACTTCTTCCAACCTAGACAAAATTTTATCACAATCATTTATGTGATTTACCACAAACCTGCGACATCCCTTGAGATCCAAAGCTTCAACTTTGTCACTTTCTTCACATCCTTTGATAGGCAAATCATCAATGAAAGGCATTGTGATGTGAGGAATAAAGTCACGTAAGACCTTCACAAGCTCATCTAGCATGGACTCATCAAACTTAGGAGCGATAAAAGTAGGCTTTACCATTTTGTCAGAAGTTGAGGTGGAAGGACTTGTAGTGTTTACTACCATCTTGTCCCTTCTTCTTTGTCGTTTGGCAAGCAGTGAGACAGCACCTTCAACCTCATTCCAGTCGGTCTTTAGTCCTTGCTCAACATCTTTATCTTCAAGAAGAATCTCCAAATTTTCTTGAAACTCTTTACCTGCAGCTTGTAAGAAAAGATCTGTCTTCTCTGCTTCTAGTGTGGCCCTTTCTGTCCTAGTGAGTTGTGCATAGCGCCGCTCAAATTCCCTAAGTAGCTCTGTTATTGATAGTCCTTGCTTTGGCTTGAATACCCATTCTAAGAATGTCCTTTTGGTCACTCTCTCAGAGTCCTCCATGAAATATTCCTCCTTTAAAGCTACTTTGAGTTCTTCCCAATTTCTCCCATGCCCATCTTTAATTGCCCTAACATGCTCCCTAATTTCTGGAGCAACAACTAGCTCAAAGCTTTGAATCATCTCACCTTCTGACACGCGATGCAGCTCCATCTCCTTCACATACTCGCGTAAGTACTTGGTTACATCTTTGCCATTGAACTGATCCATTCTGTTGACGACCGCTTGTATGGCCTTCGTTGCTGAAATCTCCCTTCTTTCAGTAGCATGTTGTTGTTGCATGAACATTGCAAATGCTTGAAACATTTGCATTGTTGCTGGGTTAAAATGCATACCCTGTTGCTCAACATGATCACCCATGGTTACCCACAAACTCTCACCCTAGCAGATTCGCGTCGGGTTCACCAAAAATATGTCGAGAAATTTGCGGTCTTGCCAAGAAAGCACCGGGCTTATGGCTGTGAGAGTTTGTGAGAGAACTCGACAAAAACTATATGAAGGAGTTAAACCATAGATGCCATGAAGACTAGGGTTTGGAAAGAAGCACAATCAAAGAATCCCACCCATTCTCTCTTGCACTCACACGCACAAAGAAAGAACACAAAAGAAAATGTCAAAATAACACAAAGATGAAAACATCAAGGCTATGGTCATATCGTATCATGGGTAATATGAAAGGGTTAACATATGAGTTAATGGCATTCAATCTTGGCTGCTCAAATAGGCTACGAATTGTTCTTTGGAATTGTAGTTTTATGCTTACCATAATATATATATTTTGTCTAGTGATTGGGATTAATTGTGTGTACAAATCCTCTTGGTTCATAGCAAGATAACTACGCTTACATCAAAAGAAAAATTATAGTCTATGAGAGGTAGTATGATGGGATCTGGTGATAGAAGTATTTCATTGAGCCTTTCAGGGCCAAAGAGAAACACTATACGTTGTTGAAAGTGTATTTTACGGCTAATCCATATGTTAATTCTAATAGATCGTACAGAGTGAAAGCGATAGAAATTATCATCATGTGGGTTATTCATCTAGGATAGTATGTGAGAAATGTAGATATGAGAGAAGTGAAGAGATGAGAAGTTTCCCTCCCAAGCCCTATTCTTGCCCGTAAGCAATAAGGATACTGCGGGGAGAGATGTACCTGTAGCAAAGAGAACCTAGAGAGGATGAATTACTAAGAATGAGAGAGATAGGTTTGGTTAAGGAGATGAGATTAGATACATATATATATGTTGGATTAGAGATGAAAATGAAAACAACAAGAAATCAAGAAAACATCAATGTAGAACACATCTTACTTGAAACCCTTCGGCACCATTATTGATGGGAGAGAGAAGAAGAGGGGAGAATTCAACGTTGATTGATACGACAAGTACAACACCTTCTTTGATTAGAGTTGATCCTCCAAGGATGGCGTACAAGAATGGCTAGTTTTCCTCTAGGAGAAAGTGTAGGCTTGGGCTTATGTTAATGGGGCTAAGTACAATTAGGCATTACTACTCACTCCCTCAAGAATTCCTCTCATCAATGGCTTGAATGCTTGAGTTCCTTCCAAGGAAGAAGAGGTCCCCTTTTATAGGTGAAGGGAACCCACAAGGGTTTACACAAGAAGAGAGGAGCCAGTGTGAACAGGAATTGGAAAAGTTGGAAATGAGCTGTCCCTGCATGATGTGGGCAGACTGGGGTCCAGTATTTTGATCATATCTCCTCAATCGTAGCTCCAAATAAATGGGCAGAAACTTCAGCTCATTAGCTACGATTTTCATTTGAAAATCATTTTCCAATTCGGATTGGAACCTTGTGTAAAAAATTCATCAAAATAGGGTCCATTTATGGCAGCAAAAGTCTTCATGTGGTCTCCTTAGCTTTGACTTTCATTTAATTCCAAAGGACTCCTCACGCCATATGAAAGCATGACATTGCTCCTTGACAAAATTTTGTAATCATGCTTGCAATAATGCATTAAAATAAGTGTATCTTTGAAATCATGCCACCTAGTGTCCCACTAGGATTTGATTCTCTCCTAGTAGCTATTTAAAAAGAAATATAAGAAAAGTATAAAAAATACATAGAATATATATATTCGAGTTTACCCTAGATATAGGACCTAGCTAGGGTGTGAGATGATAATGAAATAGTAGAAATAAAGAATCAATGCTTTTTGCCCCAAGTTAAAGAGGCGGAGCTATTGATGCTTTTCCCATAGTATTTTCTGATGGTAAAGTAAGGATATGTTACCCTTGAGAAAAATAATAGGATGAGATAAGAAGGCTTATTATTATACTTAAATATGCATATGTACACTATAGGAAATATAATTATGTATCTAAAAAAATACAAGATAGATCTTGTAGCATGCGTTCCCACTATGTACGTGTCACAGCACGACAGCGTGCTCTTTCACTTTCACACACCGCCGCGCGCTCATCACTGATGAGTTACATTAGCCAATTACTTTCATGGAAATTGAAAAGAGGTACTCTTTGGGGTACATCTTTGTTGTGATAACTCATTTAGTATGCTCATGTGGGTCTAAATGGAGTTTACAGACTATGTTGGTTATGGACCGGTTATACAATACAATTGCCTTGGGATGAGCATGATTAATACTTGTGTGGGCATCCATATTCCTATGGGAATGACCCTTGGCAAAAAACAAAGGCCAAATAAAAAACAAAGTGTGAACCCTACACCAAGTCCATGGCAGATTGCATGGCGCCACGCATCAGAAGGGAGAAATTTTTGCTGTTTGTAGAGAAGTCATCACAAGCATGCGTCCATGTGATGAGCTTTTGCCCCCATGCCGATGAGATCCCGTAGAGCCTATCCAAAGTCGATTTTGTGATGGTTAAATCCCGATCCTCTTCCCTCTCAAGTGGTGGTTCCTACCAATTTGCTGCAACGCCTTCTTCTTCTTCCGCTTGCAAGCGACCGATCCAATGGCCCGACTCTCTGTCAAGTCTGGAACTTGCCTTGTATCCAAGGGGCCATGCCCATGACCACATGAGTACCCAAGGTCACCACCTCTTAACGACCCAAGCTCTCCATGAAGTAGAGAGAGAGAGAGAGAGAGAGAGAGAGAGAGAGAGAGAGAGAATGAAAAATTTTGCAAAATATCCCCCCCTCCTCCATGGCTCTTCCCTCCCTTGAGCTCTGATATCAATGTGATTGAGGGAACTAAAGCTTGTAACTCTCCACCCAACCATGCCCTATATAGGTCTTGCCTTGCTAATAATAGGGTCCTCTTGATGCATGGCTACGTCCTGGCCCTTGGCCTGCCCGATCTTACCCTAGGCCTGACAGGTTCAATGGCTAAGGGATGGGTACTCGGAGAGTGTACGTTGTCATGCTGTAACACATATATAGTGGGAATGAATGCTACAAGATCTATCTTGTGACATTTTAAATACATAAGTATATTTTCCATAATGTACATATGCATATCTAATTATAATAATAAGCTTTCTATCTCATCCTATTATTTATCTCAAGAGTAACATATTCTTACTTTACCATTAGAAAGTAGTATGGGAACAGTGTCAATAGCTCCGCCTCTTTAACATGGTGCAAAACGCATTGGTTCTTTCTTTCTACTATCTCATTATCATCTCACACCCTAGCTAGATCCTATATATAGGGTAACTTCCAATATATATATATTCTATGTGTTTTTCTTATATTTCTTTTTAATAGCTACTAGGAAGGAATCAAATCCTAGTGGGACACTAGCTTGCATGCTTTTCAAAGATACACCTATTTTAATGCATTATTGCAGGATGATAATAAAAATTTATCCAGGAGCAATGTCATGCTTTCATATTGCATGAGGTGCCCATTGGAATCAAACGAAAGTGTAGGCTAAGGGGACCACAAGAAGACTTTTGCTGCCAGAAATGTATTCTATTTTGATGATTTTTAAAACACAATTTTCCAATCCAAATTGAAAATAGTATGTAAAATGGGGGTCGTGGCTTATAAGCTGAATTTTTTGCCCCTATTTTTAGTTTTTTATTTGCAGCCACGATTGAGGAGTTATGATCAAAATGGTGGACCCTAATCTGCCCACATCATGCAGGGACAACTCATTTCAAACTTTGCCAGTTCTTGTTCACACTGGCTCTTCTCTTTCTTGTGTAACCCTTGGGGGTTCCCCTCACCTATAAAAGGAGACCTCTTTTTTCTTGAAAACCATTTAAGAGGGAGTGAGAGGATTGATGCCTAATTGTACTTAGCCATAAACATAAGCCTAAGCTTACACTTGCTCCTAGAGGAAGACTAGCCAATCTTGTAAGCTATCCTTGGAAGATCAACTTTAATCAAAGAAGTTCTTGAACTTGGTGCATCAATTAAGGCTGAAGTCTTCCCAAAGAGTTTGTCAAGTAAGATGTGTTTTAATTTGATATTTTGTTGGTTTCTTTTTCATCTCTAATCTAACATATATCTCCTATTTCATTCCCCTCCCTAATCAAATCTATCTCTCTCACTCTTAGAAATTCATTCTCCCTACAAAATTTAGGTTCTCCTTGCTACAGGTACATCTCTCACTGCAATATCGTTGTGAGCGGGATGGAAACACACAGAACGCCTCTATAACGACCCGGCACACACTCTTGAAATGATACACACACACACACACACACACACACACACTATGGGGCACCACTCGGTTACACAATCCACCTGGCCGAGACAGGGAATACACCAATGGAGTGAGAGGAGAGAGACTTTCCACTTGCCCACTCAACACAGAGACACACACACACACGCACACACCCAAAAAACTCAGCTCAAAAGAGGAGATTTTCTGATGTTTAGATACAAATGAGCTTGGGCCAACACCAATGGAGCAAATAGTTTACACAGTATTGAAGAAATACACCATATACAACCACAAAGTTAAGTAGAGGCTTCACTCACCGGAGAAGATTACACAACAAAAACAGCAAAAAAAGAGTGAGGAATTTGACAAAATGGACAGCGCCATCGCGTCGAGAACGGCCCAAAACCCAAGTCTACAATGTCAAAGTGCTCAAATCCGACCTCGGATGAGCAATTTACGGCCAAAACAGGCTCCAAAAACCCCAAAAACACAGTTGCGGCCGTTCCTCCTCTCTTCTCCACGTTTTTTTCTGGTCTTCTCTCTGTTTTTTCAGTTCCCACACTTAGCTTTATTAGTTGGGCACCCTTGGCCTTTTAGATGACCTCAAACGGACCCCGAACAGGCCAAAAATTGACCTCGCAGTGCATAGTTGTCACCTTTTTGCATCATTCGCACACCTGGCACTCAGCTTTTTTCCAATAATGCATCCCGCCACCACGTGAAGTGGCCCCAAAATAAGGTCCTCATGATGACCTTTCTGCATAACTCTCACAAGAAAACACCCACGTTGTGTCCGTATTCATCCACGTGCAAATATTGACCCCGTTCGGCCTCCTGACTCCACTAGATGCCATCTGACGCACCTGCTTACCTCATGTCGTCGGCCCGTGGATAGCTTCCTCGAGAATTTTTATGCGCTAACAACTCCTCTTTATTATAGAAAAAACACAGTGGTACTGGTAATAGTGAAAATCGATGCACTATGTACACCCTGTCCTACCTGTACACATGTGGGCCCCACGTAACCACCTGGCTCTAAAAAATGGGCAACTTTATTTGATGCACCATGCATGTATATGTACATATGCGCAATCCCTTGCTCCAAAAAACTCCTGACATAATTTGCCCATCCCCTAGCCTGCTAGATCATTCATGATCAGCAGCATCAAAAAGCGATATGAGACTCGCAGCGTCACAAGTCTCCTCATCCTTCACCAACACTCCTTGATCCACATATAGCTCATCTTGCTCGACCATCATCAACCTGACATGATACAATTTAAGACGCAATCCATTTACCCTTGACTTATGTAGAACACCATCCAGGTTAGCCAGCTGATATGTGCCATTCGGGAAACACTCCACTACCTTGAAAGGGCCTTCCCACTTAATTTGAAACTTCTTTTGGAAGGTGTTGTCCAGCTTACTATTGTAGCGCAAAACCAAGTCATGCTTCTTGATACCCTTACTTTTGACCTTTTCATTTATCTTTGCCAAAGCCCTATCTTGCATCTGCCCATAATGTTCTAATGCACTCATCCTATCCAGCTGAACCTCTTGTAGCTGTAAGAGCCTCTCTTTGAATGCATCACTAGGCAGCCCAAGCAACTTCTCTAACATCTTGACCACAGGCAACTCTACCTCCACAGGCAATAGTGCTTCCTTTCCATACACCAAATGAAATGGAGTAAACCCTGTACCTGTCTTCACTGAAGTACGGTAAGCCCATAATGCACTAGGCAATTCCAAATCCCAATTCTTTCCTTGGTGCTCAGTCACTTTCGAAAGAATCTGTACCAACTCACCATTCAATCTTTCATTTAAGCCATTACACTGTGGGTAATAAGGAGTGGTATGCTGGTGCCTAATCTTCATCTTTGCGCATAAGAAGTCTAGCAGTTTAGCTCTAAATCCTGGCCCCTTAATTGAAAGTAGCTCTAATGGTACCCCAAACTTGCAACATATTTCATCATACACAAATTTTGCCACATCCTTTGCAGTGATCTGTTTTACTGCTATAGCCTCTGCCCATCTAGAGAGATAGTCCACTACCGTCAAGATATAGCTTTTGCCCCTGCTTGTGATAGGTAACGGGCCTATTGCATCAATCCCCCACTTTTCAAACACATCAAACTCCATAATGGTTTTTCGTAGCTCTGGCTTCAACACTCTCTTCCCAAATGCTTGACACCTATTGCAAGACCTACACCAATAGTGAACATCCTTGTGCAAACTAGGCCATACATACCCCTCTTGCAAAATCTTATGCAAGGTGATCTTTAGAGCAAAATGGCCACCACATGCGCCTTCATGATTCTCTTCCAACACTCTGTAAAGCTCCTCCTGCCAAGGTACACGTCTCAACACGAGATCAGCCCCTTTCATGTATAAGACATCACCAATCAATTTGTACCTGTATGCTCTACGCACAAAGCCATACTTCTTAGACTTCTGAATCTCCTTTGGAATGATTCCTGTTAGCAAAAACTCCTCTTCTTGATCCAAACCTTCCCGGCCATGATAAAGAGGTAAAGTGGTCCTCAACACAAATAGCTCCCCAATCATGCCTTGAGTTGCTTCATGTGACTCTCCATTTAGAGCACGTTCAATGTGTCTGATGATCCATGCTTCGAACTTTTTTAACAGGCCTTTAATTCTGAAGCACATTTCCTTCAATGAGGTGTTCTTGCTCTTCCACACACCCAACACTTGCTTCACCACTAACAAGGCATCACCTTTTATGCTCAACCTTCGAACCCCATGCTTCAAACAAATGTGTAATCCGGCTTCCAAAGTAGCATATTCAGCCTCATTGTTACTATGAGCATCCAATTTGAACCCTCTCTTGCATACTAGCTTCCCCTCTGGATCATAAAGTGCTATACCCCCTGAAGCCGCATCATGGCTCTTTCTGTATGAACCATCAAAGAACAACACATGTGCATTGCTGATCTGTGGCACTTCTTCAACTACCTTTCTCACCACCTCTTCCTTAACAATAAGGGGACTCTCCTTGTAGGTCAACAAATCAGCTAGGGTAGCCCTTGTACTATCTTCCACTAGAAAAGAGAACTCAAACTCTTGCAGCTCAATTACCCATTTCTTCACCACATTTGACATGTTAGTACCATTAATTAACTGTGGCAAAAAGGCATAACTCGTCAAGAAAACAAAAGGCCGTGGTAGCAAGTAATGACGAAATCGTCGACAAGCAAATATTACATTGGCCATCACTAGCTCTATTTTCGAGAACTTTCTCTCCGCTACCAACTTCACTCGGCTTGCACAATACACTGGCCTCATATAATGGCTACCCTTCCCCTTTTGCAATAGCATGGCTCCAATGGCATCATCCCCTACTGATGGATTTACATAAAACACTTTCTCCCAATCAGGAGCCTGCATGGCTGACAACCCCCCTAACACCGCTTTCACCTCTTGAAACACTTCTTCACACTTGTCATCCCATTGCAATGGATCATGCTTTGCCACTTGCTGTAATGGATAAAGAAGCTGCGAAGACAATGGAATAAACCGTGCCATGTACTTCACTTTGTGTATAAAAGTTGCCAATTGCTTCGTACTCATAGGTGATGGAAGAAGAATAATAGACTTAACCTTATCTGGATCAGCCTCAATGCCATTTTCTGACACCATATGGCCCAATAACTTCACCCTTGGCTATGCTAGATGACATTTCTTTGGATTTAGTTGTCCTCCACATTCATCATATCGAGCCAATACCATCTGCAGCTTCTCATGGTGTTCAGCCCTACAGCTTCTCATGGTGTTCAGCCCTACTGCTATAAACACAGAAGTCATCCATAAAAGCTTTAACACAACTACCAATGAATGGTTCCAACACCAAATTTGCTCTCTCTTGATAGAAGGAAGGTCCATTTGACAACCCAAATGGCAATACTGTGTAGCAATAGCAGCCCCATGGCGTAATAAAAGTGATCTTTGTGCGGTCTTTAAGAGCAATCTTCAATTGAAAATAGCCTGAAAAACCATCACACACACTATACCTCTCATAACTTGCCACTGAATCTAAGATCTGATCGATGAATGGAAGAGGATATGGGTTCTTCTTAGTGGCTGCGTTTAAGGGTTTAAAATCTACAGAAATTCTCCACTTCCCATCCTTCTTTGGACTGACTACAACTGGACTCACCCATTCTGTGGTCTCCACAGGGACTATGAACCCTGCCTTCAACAACTTGTCCACCTCTTCTTGCAAGGCTTCCATTTTCTCTTGACCCATCCTTCTTAGCCTTTGTCGCACTGGCTTAGCACCTTCTTTCATCTCTATATGCATCTCTTCACCCTTGAACCCTCTGATCTCTTCATATGAAGTAATGAACAAATCAGGAAAACTAGCCAGCATATGCAAATATATATCCTTCTCCATAGCTGAGAGGTCTCCACTGATCATTTGTGTCATCAATTCCTGCTTCTTTGACAACTCAACCTTGGTTTGCATCAGCCCTTCAATCACTTCATAAGGCCCTTCACTTTCATCTTCAACCTCATTCGCAAATGCAACTAAACCAAACTCCTGGATTTCTTTGTCCATCAAAAGAAATGCAACATCAACATCCTCATCACTGCTGGTAGTGCTATCACTGTCCTCATCTGTCACCCTGGAAGAGTCTTCATCACTAGACTCATCCTCATCTTCATAAAGCTCCTCTAATCGTTTCCTTGTGTCCATATTATAAAGCTCCTCTAATCGTTTCCTTGTTTCCTTGGTACCTGTCTTTCCATAGAGGCTAATCGTACCATGTCGCCAATCTTGAACAGCTCCCACTGCATGTAACCATGGTCTGCCCAGTATAATAGGATATGATCCCAACCCTGCTGGCATCACATGAAAATCAACCACTGCCTTTGCATCATATGCCTCCACTTCTAAGCTCTTTACAACACCCAAGCATTTTACTTTTTGATGGTTTGCCAATTTAATCCGAAAACCTGACACCCCAGCCACTGTGAGACCCATCTTCTCAATGCATGAGTGTATTATGACGCATATTTGGGCTCCGCCATCCACATAACCTTGTCCCAAATTTTTCCTTTTATGCCACACATCTACTATTTGACAAATGTCTGGTAGCTCATCCATTGCCAACACCTTTACTAAACCTCTCTCCGGCTCTTTCTCCATTGGGTTAACCATCCTCTTCCACTGTCGCTTTAGCTTAGGTACCATCTCTATAAGCTGCCCAAAAGTAACATCTGCCTTCCTGCTCGTTAGATCCTCCTTCAAGTCATAACTTAATTGCCCATCCCTTAGTGGAAAATCTGAAACATGAAACTTTCGACGAGCTCTCCTTTTTCTCGTGGCCTTGACATCCTCGCCTTCATGACTCTTTCCCTTCTTCTTACTAGGACCTGGGGCATTTCTTCCTTCCTTATCCTCTGTGGTCCTCTTCCCAATAGGCATCACTAATGTATCCTCTAGCTTTGATGCCTTTTCCAAGGTGACTACACTTAACACTTTTGTCTTTCCCTTTTCCTCCTGGGTTAATCCACTGGTTCCTTCATCTCCCTTAATTTCGATGCCATAATCATTTGACCTAGTTAATACCTGTCTTGGCAATGGATACATGTCTCCCCCCATCCTTGGTGGCTTATCACATTGCGGGCTGATGTGACCCAACTCTCCACAATTGTAACATGTGGGCGTCTGCCTCCAAAACCTACCATTGCTTTGTCCAACACCATTCCTAGGCCTTTCTTCACCTCCTGGATGATTTGCAAACCTCCCTCGACCTCGATTATTTCCCACCTGACCTAGCATGTTTAGGCTGAGATTCTTCATTAAATCTACCACTTGCCTCATGTCTTGCCTTAGCCCATCATCTTGCACTGCTGTAGTGACCCCTGTTGGCATAACCTGAGTAGTAACAGGAACCACTGGTTCGTGATGAACTCCTGGCATGCGACCTTGTAAAGAGTCCATAGGCTGAAATTCAGACCTCATGGGCAAAGAATCCACCCCTAACTGGCTCATTTTCCTCAACTTCCACTCTTTGTTCCTTGCTACCTCCAATGCATCTTCATATGTCCTAGGCTTCTTTAGCTCCACTCTCCAACGTATATTCTCCCAAAGACCAGCCAAGAACCTGTCTTTCTTCATCATGTCAGGCGGGGGTACCTGTGGCCTTGCACATTCGCTCCCATGCCAATGAAAACTTACGTATGTACGCATCTACTGGCTCACCTTCCTTCTGCACCAAACCTTGTACTTCTTGCCACACTTTGTCAGGATCTTCTATCTTCACAAACTCCACTTCCAATCCATGCCTTAGATTGTCCCAACTCAATCTTACGGGTGGATCAGCCACACGCAACTCCTCTTCAAATGCTTTGGACCAGACTCGTGCATCACTCTTCAAACAAATTTGGAGAAGACGTAACATTTGCGCAGGGTTATGAATCTGGTTGCTAATGCAAGCAACCTCCATCTTTTCCAAAAAATCTTCCACATCTTCATCACTTCTTCCATGAAACTCCAGATAAGAGAAAGCCATGGCTACCCAAGTTACAATGCTTTGAGAACCCCTTTGAACACACATGCAAGAACCCAAAACTTTTACTGACTCAATTCCCAGAAACTTCAATGGAGCTCAACTTTAGATAAGGACAAACACATGCACATCAAATGAGTTTTCATAGTTGATCATCGGAATTACAACAGGCAAAGGACATTCCAAGATCTCTCGTAATCTTCTTGGCCCAAACATAAAGACTATGAGCTGCTGGAAAAAAATCTTCCTGGACACATGAACATTTATCTGGATTCTTTGAGTTAAATGAAATGGAGTGAATTGAGGGCCATTCTGATCATCCATTAAAGCCAACCATGTAGCTCCCAAGAAGGCACACCTGTCTTATCCTCTGATTTTGCCAAAATTTCAGCAGCATAACAACATAAATGGCTCAAAAGACCAAAAAATCAGCCATCATATCTTGGAAAAATTTTGACAGAGTTTCCCCAAAAGTAGAGCAGTAGGAACCCAAAATATAGATTGTATATGTATGCATAAACTGTCAACAATAGAACCCGAGCATCAAATAGGACTCACTAGTACATAGCCTATGGTGAGGTCACGAAAAGGGTGCTCTAGCTACCTGTATCACCGAAAGGATCTCCACATTTGAGAATCCCCCAGCTCAATAAAACCTCACGCTATCGACCCTCACACGAAGGCTAATGCAAATCGCGTATAGTCAAGTCTCAGAAATGACTATCTTCCAGACCAAGTCTCAGAAATGGCTGGGACTGCCAAATAAAACCATATATGGCTCCACAAAGGCGTACCATGGCAGTTTCCACAAGTAACGTACAATCCAACAGACAATGCGCTCAAACAGGCGCCAACTGATGCATACCCACAACAACTGCAAGTGACACCAATGGTAGTATATCACTGCACTCCAGCTACCTGTACCTGTGTGAATCACCTGTACCTGTCCCTGTCCCTGTAACCTGTAACCTGTAATCTGCAACCTGCAACCTGTAATCCCGAATCTCGAAGCAGAAGGTGCTCGAAGAAGATCCTCCGTGGGGGCGCCAAAAGAATGTGAGCGGGATGGAAACACACAGAACGCCTCTATAACGACCCGACACACACTCTTGAAATGATACACACACACACACACACACACACACACACACACACACACACACACACACACACACACACTATGGGGCACCACTCGGCTTACACAATCCACCTGGCCGAGACAGGGAATACACCAATGGAGTGAGAGGAGAGAGACTTCCCACTTGCCCACTCAACACAGAGACACACACACACGCACACACCCAAAAAACTCAGCTCAAAAGAGGATATTTTTTGATGTTTAGATACAAATGATCTTGGGCCAACACCAATGGGGCAAATAGTTTACACAGTATTGAAGAAATACACCAGATACAACCACAAAGTTAAGTAGAGGCTTCACTCACCGGAGAAGATTACACAGCAAAAACAGCAGAAAAAGAGTGAGGAATTTGGCAAAATGGACAGCACCATCGCGTCCGGAACGGCCCAAAACCCCACTCTACAATGTCAAAGTGCTCAAATCCAACCTCAGATTGAGCAGTTTACGGCCAAAACAGGCTCCAAAAACCCCAAAAACACAGTTGCGGCTGTTCCTCCTCTCTTCTCCACATTTTTTTCTGGTCTTCTCTCTGTTTTTTCAGTTCCCACATTAGTTGGGCATCCTTGGCCTTCTGGATGACCTCAAACGGACCCCGAACAGGCCAAAAACTGACCTCGCAGTGCATAGTTGCACCTTTTTGCATCATTCGCACACCTGGCACTCAGCTTTTTTCCAATAATGCATCCCGCCACCACGTGAAGTGGCCCCAAAATAAGGTCCTCATGATGACCTTTTTGCACAACTCTCACAAGAAAACACCCACGTTGTGTCCGTATTCATCCACGTGCAAATATTGACCCCGTTCGGCCTCTTGACGCCACTAGATGCCATCTGACGCACGTGCTTACCTCATGTCATCGGCCCGTGGATAGCTTCCTCGAGAAGTTTTACGCGCTAACAACTCCTCTTTATTATAGAAAAAACACAGTGGTACTGGTAATAGTGAAAATCGATGCACTATGTACACCCTGTCCTACCTTTACACATGTGGGCCACACGTAACCACCTGGCTCTGAAAAATGGGCAATTCTTTATTTGATGCACCATGCATGTATATGTACATATGCGCAATCCTTTGCTCCAAAAATTTCCTGACATCGTTATTGCCTCTACAGGCAAGAATAGGGCTTGGGAGGGAAATTCTCTTTCCTTCACTTCTCTCATATCTACATTTTGCACATACTAGAGTTATCCTAGATGAATAATCCACATTTGTGAATTTCTATCACTTCCACTCTGTGCGATCTAATATAATTAACGTATGGATTAGCTGTAAAATACACTTTCAACAACGTATAGTATTTCTCTTTGGCCCAGAAGGCTCAATGAAATACTTCTTTCACTGGATCCCATCATACTACCCCTTATAGACTATACCTTTTCTTTTGACATAAGTGTAGTTATCTTGATATGAACCAAGAGAATTTGTTACACAATTAATCATAATCACTAGATAGAACATATATATTATGGTAAGCACAAAATTACAATTCCAAAGAACAATTTGTAGCCTGTTGGTTGGCAAAAATTGAATGCCATTAACTCATCTATTAACCCTTTCATATTACTCATGATACGATACGACCATAGCCTTGATGTTTTCATCTTTGTGTTGTTTTGATATTCTCTTTTGTGTTCTTTCTTTGTGTGTGAATGCAGGTGAGAAAGAGTGGGGTTTCTTTGATTGCACTTCTTTCTAAGCCCTAGACTTCATGGCATCAGTGGTATAACTCCTTCAATTAGTTTTTGGAGTTCTCTCACAAAATCTCACATCCAAAAGCCTGGTGCTTTCCTAGCAAGATCGCAAACTTCTCGACATATTTTTGGTGAACCTGACGCAAATTTGCTAGGGTGAGAGTTTGTGGATAACCATGGGTGATAATGTGGAGCAACATGGTATGCATTTTGACCCTGCAACGATGCAAATGTTTCAAGCATTTGCAATGTTCATGTAACAACAACATGCCATTGAAAGAAGAGAGATTTCAGCAACCAAATCCATACAAGCGATCGTCAATAGAGTGGATCAGTCTACTGCCAAAGAAGTAACCAATTACTTGCACGAGCATGTGAAGGAGATGGAGTTGCATCGCATGTTAGAAGGTGGGGGGAGATAAATGTGGGTGGCCGGACACTGGCCGGCAGACACAGGCAAAGCACGGTGAGGCACACCGCCTTTACCTAACAGGCAATACACTGTGTAAGAACCCTAGCAGCCAATCTGTGTAGTGTGGGCATTGAAGCACCGTTCATGAGCCACCATCTCCATGCTAGCTATTCTGATGCAAGGTTCTACACAAACTTTGAATTAAAAAGGCTATCCTTTAACCTATACTTTGTTAAGTCGGTGAATTTTGAGCTTGATCATCTAGATTACTGTAGAAATTACTGATCACGTCATAGAAGTCTTCAATGAACTCTTCATCTAAATAATCACAATCCATGTTCCAATACTCTGAATCAAGCAAAAAAGAAAAAACATGTAGTGGACTATGCACATTGACCCATTGAGCATGTATATACTTATTTAAAATATCCCTTTTAGATTTATTAAAGGGTGCTCTCCAAGGCTTAATCAAACAATTTACAGGCTCTAAAAGAGAGTGCAAACTCTTGTGAACATTATACTAGTCCATGTACACCTTCCCTATGTTGGGTAACTTAAGATCAAACTGTCGCAACGATAGCATCACATGCCTCATCACCAAGTATGTGTCACCAACGTTAGACCAAAAGTGTTTATCATCAATAAGCACTTTCAAGGATCACACCTTTGTTTTTACTCTTTCTAGTTGCTGAACTTCCCTTTCATAAAAACCAGCACAAACAAATGTCTCCAAGATAGCATTTTTGTTTTGCAACAAACTTTCCACATTATAGAAGTTAGTGCAAAATCTTGTTTCACATGGCAGGCAACTTCAATATTGTGGGAATACATTGTTGATACATATCCAACACATGTTGTCTCTTCAAAATGAACTTCACCACTGACCTTGCTATATCTGTAATGCTTTTGAACCAATGAGTGTCATATTTTTTTATACCAATCTTGCTACACAAGATTCAAGCTATGCACATTGCAACCAAACATGTGCAGGCTAGAAAAGCGCTCCTCCAAGAGACGGCTAGCTGCTCTACAATTTTTTGCATTCTCCATGATAACATGTACTACATTGGGGACACCTATTTGATGAATTGTCTCTGTTATATTAGCTATATTGCTCCCCGACTTAATCTCACCCGAGCTGTCCACTGATTTAATAAAGCACTCCCCTCGAGGACTAAACAACATCATAGTTAGCGGCCTACATTGGACATCTGACCATCCATCACCACTGACTATAGTGCATCCTGTTTGATCAATTGATTTCAAGATCAATCTATCAACTTTCTTTTTGGTGTCTACAAATCATTTATCCAAGAACGTTTGCACATCTGATGATATGATGGAGGGGAAAAACCGACACCATACTCACCGATCTTCTTCCATGCATGCTTCCATGGCTCTCATGTGACCATCGTCATAGAACCGCCCATAAAATAGGTAGCTTGTGCAAGAGCAAATTGTGCCTCTTCAAGAGCAGTTGATTGAAAGCTATGCTTGAGACTTACTTGCCTCACTCTATGCATTCCAAATTGGAACTTGGGTGACCCATCTTGAGTACTAGCTCTTTGTGTGTGTGTAATGGTCGACATGGAGGGTGCACCACTACTTTGTATGCCTTGTGTTGAGGCAACACTACATTAGTGCTCTGAATCCAGCTGGCTTGGAGCCAATATTCTAGGCCGTTTTGCATTGGCTACAGCAACTTCCTTTTGGGTGTCTACAAATCATTTATCCAAGAAAGTTGTGCACATCTGATGATATGATGGAGGGGAAAAACCAACACCATACTCACCAATATTCTTCCATGCATGCTTCCATGGCTCTCATGTGACCATCATCATAGAACCGCTTGTAAAATAGATATTTGTGCAAAAGCAGATTGTGCCTCTTCAAGATCAATTGATTGAAAGCTATTCTTGAGACTTACTTGCCTCAGTCTATGCATTCCAAACTAGAACTCGCGTGACCCATCTTGAGTACTAGCTCTTTGCGTGTGTGTAGTGGCTGGAATGGAGGGTGCACCACTACTTTCTCTGCCTTGTGTTGAGGCAACACTGCATTGGTGATCTGAATCCAACTAACTTGGACTCGGTATTCTAGGTCCTTTTGCATTGGCTACACCTCTTATAACTCTCTCAACCATTTCTAGCACTCTCATGACCTATGCCATTACATTTACTCCATTTACCCCATTAGTTGTTCCATTTCCCGATCCAAGGAAGTGTTCCCTAATACAAGGTGCACCTCCTAAATTTTCTTTGCCAAATAATTTGCAGCATCAATTTTTAAATGATCTTACGTTCTCAAAAAATCACCACTCAAGCCTTGGCAACTTACCACCAGCCTTGCGCTTCTCTTTATTGGAAGCTCCATTGTTTGATCCTTCACCACCTATTGATGGGCGACTAGAAGTAGTTGCATCGATGTTTTGGGAGCAAGCATTAGTATCCATGATAAGTTCACAAGCCACCTATCCATACATACAATCACAATAATGTTAGATTTTTATAAAATTGGATTTAATTGAACATTTGAATAAGAAAATTAAATAATTAAGCAAGCATTCAGACAAGTACACCAGTGTAGTGATGAGGAGCATTCCATTCCAATATTAGAAATGAGTCTCAGGCACTTGCATCATCTGAACCCTTCACAAGGATGCTCCCTATCAAAACCCTATTTCTAGACGGATAGACAAAGGTAACTAAATGTAATAGAAAAGTACGTCAGTGTAGTGATAAGGAACACTCCATTCCAGTCATATAAAAGAGCCCCATGCACTTGCACCACCTGCACCCTCCACGATGATGCACCCTACCCAAACCTGTTTCTAGACGGATAGACACCTAGGGGAGGTAACTAAACATAACAGACAAGTACGTCGGTGTATTGATAAGGAGTGCTCCATTCCATCTATAGAAATGAGCCCCAGGCACTTGCACCAACTAAACCCTCCACGAGGATGCTCCCTACCCAAACCTGTTTCCAGATGGATAGACACCCAAGGGAGGTAACTAGACTTAACAGACAAGTATGTTAGCGTAGTGATAAGAAGTGCTCCATTCTAACTATAAAAACGAGCCCTAGGTAATTGCACCACCTAACCCCTCCACGAAGATGCTCCCTTCCCAAACGTGTTTCCAGGCAGATAGACACCTAGAGGAGGTAACTATTTGTGGATTTTAGAAAATAAAGGGATCAAAGTTACTTGATGAAAGCTAAACGAGTAAACCTCAACTAAAATTGTTAGTGGAAGCTTTACAAAGTGTGCCAAAACGGAGGGCTTGGAGGAGGGGACACTGCTTATATAGCCACCTATAAATATGGGGGCCAAGAAGAGGAAATAGGCGAGCCCGCTAGGCATTGTTGCTTGCTTGGCAAGCCAGAAGCAATACCCAACGAGCTTACAAAAAAGCCCAGTTCTCTCCAGTCATTGTGAATTTGATGTTATCAACACTCCCATGGAGTGTTAATAACATGAGTTATTACCACTTCACACTTCACGTGAAGACGTGAATGAAATCCTTGGTTGAAGAGTACCAAGAAGGTTGCAACCCACAAAAAATGTGAAGAGGTGGCATATCTACCAAGACTGAATCTCCATCCATTCTTCCATGGGTATCTAACTGTATTAGAGTGGAGTTTTGGAAGGAGAATACATCACTAATGAGCAAAGAGAGATATGATTTAGTTGTGATAGAGAAGTAATATGTTTTCTATAAATGTATATTTACGAAGTTGTTTGAATTTTTAATATTTTTGCACAAAGTTTATGTGCTCGGTCTGACACTTTTAGATATCCCGTACAAAAACATGTGGGCTTATGAACAATATCTTTGAATCAACAATATTGATCAACAGTGTGTTACTCAAGATTCTTTATCTTTTAGGTAGCGATCATCAGCATATACAAGAAATACAAACCCTATCGATGACGAGCTTGGCTATGTAGAAACTATAGTTGGTATTTATGAATTGAACTTTTGTGTTTGCAAGCAGATAACAAGAATTTATACAAAAATGTTAGTTTTTCTAAGGAATTTTTATAATCTGTCAATCAATTCTTCAAAAGCATTATGAACAGCACAAGAACCATATAATTTATCGACACATTGTGAACATGCTTTCTTATACACTTCCCTAGATTCTCTCAATCCATGGAGGCAAGTTGTACCTGTCAATCCTTGAGGATGTCGGATATTTGGCACCACCAATGATGCTTGGATCTCAAAAGAGTGAAGCGAAGATATTCTTGCCAAGAATGATACGACTTTTACACAATCCCATTTCCTTATAGCATTAACGCATGATGAATACTCTCACAAAGAAGAGAATGAAATTGACGCAATGGGTGATAAAACAAAAGGTCTTACCTTACAATTGGACTTTGATCCTTTGGGAGAGCCTCAACCATTGATTGGTTTGTGAGACTCTTTGAGTTTCTCTCAATGCAGACTTGACAAAACTGAAGATCTTTAAGAAGTAATGAAGGACAACAAAGAGATCAAATTGATCATTGATTTCTTCCCAAGTTTGATTGAACTCTAAAGACTAGATTATTGCAAAGGATAATGAGCACTTTGATCCCTACAAAAGAACAACCACTTGGATCCATCTATAAGAACGGACTTTACTAATTTGAATTATCTCATTGATCTATTTAAACATTACTAACACTGGGTGGGTTGGGCGGGGAGTCTTGTGGTGATAGCCTTGTATGGCTACTTGGCGTTCGGCTCCCCATAGACTTGATTTTGTCTTTTAAAATAGGTCTTCTCAAGATCTTCATCAAGTACCAAAGAGCCAAATTGAATTATATATCTTGGATCCATCTGCAAGAACGCACTCTCCTTATTTAAACTAATTCATTGATTAATTTGAATGTTACTAACACTAGGTTGGATTGGCGGAGAGTCTTATGGTGATAGTCTTGCTACTTGGGATTCGACTCCCCATAGACTCGATTTTGTCTTTTAGAATAGGTCATCCAAGCTATTCATCAAGTACCGAGGAGCTGGTTTGAATTATGTTTCAATCTTTTCAAGTACTAAATATCTGCAATTTTTATAATGTTTCCAAAGAGTCTATGATTTTAAGTGTCACATGGTTCTATGTGTTGGGTTTGAGCCCATTACCCATGGGAAATGGCTTTTGTAGCATGCAGACATACCTCTAGTTCTAGTAAAGTGTGCATGGGAAAGGAATGGCTAAACTTAGCCCAGGTCTTTATATATGTAAGGTTTTACAAATCAATAGAAGACATAGCGTTTCTATCTTTCCTTGAAGCCTACAATCTTCTCTCTCTCTCTCTCTCTCTCTCTCTCTCTCTCTCTCTCTCTCTCTCTCTCTCTCTCTCTCTCTCTCTCTCTCTCTCTCTCTCTCTCTCTCTTCCCTCTATGTGCTACACGCTCCTTGTTGACAGATACGCTCCGAGCGAATGCTAGCATAGTGAAAACAAGACCAACAACTCTATGTCAGCCAAGGACGAAGCTCAACCCATAGGCGCATGGAAACAAGGAGATGGAAGTCAATCACCTACTCGACCTTCTAAGACAATCTCTACTCAAGGAAACCAAATCTAGACATTGTTAGCATGCAAACAACAAGAAAAACAAGTGCCTCTATAGTCTTGCATGAATCACACCGTCGGAAGGAAGAACTATTACACCGTCGAAAACACCTGTGATAAACACATGTAGAGATTTATGAAAAACCCTTCAAGCATGAAGCACACTCAAAATTAGGAGAAATCAAGGAGATCACGACAAAGCTCCTCTTGTGAGTATCTATAGGCAATAAACACATGAAAGATGAAAGAGTTATGGCCACTCGAAACCGGGGGTGTACTCTTTCTTGCTAAAGAATGAGCTCTCTCGAAGTGGCGTAGGTGTTGCATGTATTAAAAATGGGGGTCTTTCTTATCTTTTATTCCCAAAAATGTTCTCTCTCTTCTTAGCCCACAAGGCTCTCTTTGTAGGCCTCTTTTAATTGGTTTTGCAATAACATGGCCCCAATGGCATCATCTCCCACTGATGGGTTAACATAAAATTCATTTTCCCAGTCGGGAGCTTGCACAATGGGTAATTACTCAAAACTTCTTTGACTCTATCAAAAACATCTTTACAGTCACTTGTCCACTCCAAGGGATCATTCTTAATTGCTTGCTATAATGGATACAATAATTGTGATGCCAAAGGTATGAAATGAGACAGATATTTAACCTTCTATATGAAAGTGGACAATTGTCTGGTATCTTTTAAAGATGACAGCAACAATAAAGCCTCCACTTTATCTAGATCTGCTTCAATCCCATTCTCTGAAATCACATGTCCAAGAAGCTTCACTCTTGGCTGTGCCAAATGACACTTCTTAGGGTTCAACTGACCCCCGCATTCATAATACCTTGCAAAACTCATCTCAAGCTTTTGAACATGCTTTGTCCTTGAACTTATACACAAAAATCATCTATGAATCCTTTAACAAACTTCCCAAGGAACGGGGTAAGGACCCAATCTACTTCTCTTTCAAAAGCTCCAGGCCCATTTGTTAACTCAAAAGGAAGGCAGCAAAAGCAGAAACTACCCCATGGAGATATAAAAGTAGTCTTTTTTCGGTCTTCAAGAGCAAGGATAAGCTGAAAATATCTTGAATAACCATCACTAACATTGTATCTTTCAAAGCCAACCACTGCATCTAAAAGTTGATCAATGAAAGGTAAAGGGTAAGGATCTTTCTTGGTCACTGTATGTAATGGCTTATAATCAACACAAACTCTCCAACGCCCATCTTTCTTTGGAGTGACCACTAAAGGACTCACCCATTCAGCATTACCAATTGGCACAATGAATCCTGCAAAAACGTTTATCCACTTCTTCCTTTAAAGCATTCATTTGCTCTTTACGCATCCTTCTTAATTTTGCCTTATTGGCTTTGCCCCTTCAATTAGTTAAATCTTCATAGGATCTCCACAACAAAACCCCTTATTTCCTTGTGTGAAGTGATGAAAAGATTTGGAAACCTGTCCAACATTGTTAAGTACTCTCTTCTTTCTCCTTGTGTCAAATCCGTACTAAAAATATTTTGAATCAACTCCTTCTTCATTGGCAATTCTTGTTTAGGATGCATCAAATCCTCAAGTTTCTCTAAACGGATTGAAGCATTTATAGTCCCTGACACTTGCAACATTTCACCCACTTCTCTCTTCTCCTCATCCAACAACAAGAATGAAAATTCACCCTCATCACTAGAACTGGAAGCAGTGCTACTTTCTGAATCTTCATAACTGTCTTCACTAGTAACTTCGGATTCATCATTTTTACTCACATATTCTAGTGCCAAAGGTTGCTTGGTAGTCATATCAAACACCCTCTTTTCACCCTTCCTGCCATGCACACAGATTGTGCCCTTGCCCCAATCTTTCATAGCACAAACAACTCTCAACCAAGGTCATCCCAAAATGAGAGGAAAAGCTCTCAAGCCAGCTGGCATAACATGAAAGTTTACTATAAACTTCACGTTAAAGACTTCAACTTCCAAATTCTTAATCAACCCCAAAAACTTCAGTTTTGGCATGGTTTGCTAATCAAATCCTAAACGCAAAGCTCCCGGATGTAATGAGACCCACTCTCAACATGACTGTGTGATCACATAAACTTGAGCACCTCCATCAATGTAGGCCTCTCCCATGCCCACACCTTTGTGCCAAGCATTCATCACAGGACAAATGTCGGGTAACTCTCCCAGAGCCAACACTCTGACTTGTCCATGCTTCGGCTCTTTCTCTGGATTCACTAATGACTTTTACTGCCTCTTAAGTTTGGGCCCCATATTCATCAACTGTCAAAAAATACAATCTACTTTCCTCCCAATCAGGTATTCCTTTAAACTGTAAGCTGTTTGGCCTTCTCCCAAAGGTAAATCTGCTACTTCAAACTGTCTACAGGGTCTTCTCTTCCTCTTGGCTTTCGCATCTTCACCCTCTTTCTCTTTCCCTTTCTTTTTGTTGGGACCTGGAGCGGCAAAGCCTTCCCTCTCTCTTTTGCCTATGGGCATCATATCTGCTTCTTTCTTTTCCACCCGTACAATACCCACATGACCACCAGAGATTAAAGCCTAATTTTCCTATATCAGCATCTTGATCTCCTTGTATATCCAATGCATAATCGTTAGCCCTGTTAGGAATCTGCTGGGGAACTGGAAACATATCACCTCCCATCCTTGTTGTTTTTGAACAATAAGTGCTAATATAGTTCACCACAATTATAACAGGTAGGGATGAACCTCCTTTGCGGCTCAAAGACACCTTGTGCATGACCCGCATTAGCATTGGGCTGACCTTCACACACATGGGCCATCCCTCTACCACGACCACGACCACCTCCACCTCCACCTCCACCTCCACCTCCACCTCCACCTCCAAGAACACTGACTTGCAATTCCTGCATCATGGTCATCATGTCTTGCATATTTTGCTATAAATGTTCAGTATTAGCAACCCTTTGAGTAGGTTGGGCTCCAGCCTCTGCCTGATTTTGCTCATCTTGGCCACCATTACTTTGCACATGGATTGCTTTCCCATACTCATTAAGTATTTGAGCCTTCCATTCTTTCTTCCCGGCGATCGTGACTGCTTCCTTGAAGGTAGCGGGCCTTTTCAACTCAACTTTGAACTTCAGACTTTCCTTTAAGTTCACCACAAAACGATCCTTCTTTAACATGGATGGAGGGATTTCATTTCCCAAAGCTCGGGCCCATTTATCCCATAAACGAGTGAACTGCATGACAAAATCATCAACACTTTGATTAACCTTTTGAGTGTATCCCAAAATTTCATGCCAAACTTCATCAGGTACTTCCATGGATCTGTACTGTGCCAAAAAACTTTCTTCACACGATTGTAGTCCAAAACTACCCGTGGAGTCTGTGCATGCACCAACTCTTCATAATTTTGTAACCAAACTTTTGCCTCATTCTATAAACTGTATTACAGCAATTGCAAAAATATAGCTTGATCTAGTATATTTCACAGTAAGCAATTGACTTCCAATTTCTCAATAAAATTTCATGCATTCTCATTAGGCAATCCATGAAATTATGGAAACTTGTTCGCCATGTTTGATTTCCATAAAAACACTTAAATGTGATGTCAAAAGTTCAAGGGATGTTGATGAATCGCTCCAGTACCTAATCTGCCTCACACTGGGTAACCCGGCCCCTAGTGCTTGGCTTCACAAAACCTCATGACCCTCCAAAGTCTGCAATCCAATTACATGAACGCCTCAAGTACTGTCCACAATTTGCACATACATAGGCGGTTGTCCATAAGGACCCATCCCCTTTACATTCTCTGCCTGTAGAATAGACATAATCACAAGAATTGGAGCATATGAGCACTTGCTCCTCTGTGGGGGCACCAAAACAATGTTAACGTGCAAATGATAAGAAAAGTGAGTGGCTCTATACCCTTGCACGAATTACACCATCGGAAGGAAGAACTATTACATCGTCGAAAACACTTGTGATAAACACTTGTAGAGATTTAAGGAAAACCCTTCAAGCATGAAACACACTTGAAATTAGGAGAAACCAAGGACATCATGATGAAGCTTGTCTTGTGGAGATGTCCTTAGAGTATCCATAGGCAAAAAACACATGAAAGATGAAAGAGTTATGGCCACTCGAAGCCGGGGGTGTACTCTTTCTTGCTAAAAAATGAGCTCTCTGGAAGTTGTGCAAGTCTTCCAGCTATTAAAATGGGGGTCTTTCTTATCTTTTATTTTCAAAAATTTCTCTCTCTTCTCAACCGACAAGGCTCTCTTTGTAGGCCTCTTTTAATTGGTTCATTTTTTCCTTTTTTGGGTAGAAAATGAGGTGTCGGTGACCTTTTGACCAAGGGAATGGAGTGGGGGCAAGTGTCTAGGGACCAAAAAGTTGAAGCAAGGTGCTTGTCCAGCTGAGTGGGAACCCAAAAAATGCACCCCTTCTCCCCCATGAAGCCCACGAGCCCCTCCATAGCCACGCCTTGAGAGCTCCTCTCACCTTGATACACCTATAATGGGCTCCCAATGTGCCCTATATACCCTCCACTGTCTCCTTTTCCCTTTCCATGTGGGATAATTCCATGCCACATGGCAACTTCCTCCCGAATCCTCCCAACTCCCTCATGCCCAATTAATTTCTAGCTTCTCCCCCAAGCAGGAGAACTTCTCGGAGGACAACCATCCCCAAAGCATAACTTGTTGCTCCAGTCATCGAATGACACACCGTAACACACGGCTTGGAGCCCATCATCTCGGCTACTTCTAGAAATCTTAACTCTCAGCATTTCCAATTCCAATCACCAAGCTGGCCCAGTTTCCTTTGTTGCATGCACCTGTAATCACTTTCTAAGTTGAGACCACCCACTTCGGATGCTCATAACTTATGATGTACAAGTCCGATTCATGGGCTATAAACCACGGCTGAAAGTAGTTATTAAAAACCATGTCTTGGGGACTCACACAACCCAAAACATCATCATCCAAGCCTAGAAAAACCACACCTTTGTACATGAATTTTTACATGGTTGCTTCCAAGACTTGCAGGACTATGTACACATATATACATGAAGCTAGTGGGCAAGCTTTTTGGCATGCTCTAATGACTTTATGCTCATCCAAAAAATGCATGACAATGTCCTATGCAATTGTGAATACAACTCAACCTACAATGCTCATGCTATATAAAACTAGACCAAACGCACTCGAAAGGTCACAAAACATATAGGAAATACTCTCCTCATCAAGAGGTCATTACCCTATGGACTCTGACTTGATATCCTACCTAGAACCACCTTGTGCGACAATCACATGTATAAAAACAGGCAACAAAATGCAGGTCACCACTTTTTGGTTTGTATGATCCTAATATGTAGCTCTACTCGCCGTGAACAGGTATATAAAAATCACCAACGGACACATGGTTTGCAAGAAAACTCCCAGAAGCTTGTAGGAGCTCGGTTTGCGAGGACCTCAAAATCATGCAATCTTGGTGTTGGATTGAAGCCCTAGATGTTCCTAACACATTGGTGGTGTTGCTTTCACAATGGAAGCTCCGTAGAGTGCATAGGGAAGAGAAGAAACCACACTCTCACTTTGTCTCTCTCTCAGACTCAACGCTCTCGTGCAGCTCCACTCCCATGCTAAGAAAGATGCCAGAAAAATACATATCGAGCTTATTTAAAGCTTACTTGATTAATGGTCAGTGACCGGGGCTTGTTAACAGGCCACTTTTAATGATTAATGTATGTTAGATGCGGCTTAAAAGGGCCAACATATGCCTTAATGATGCCAAAAATGATTATGCTTGAAGTGAGCACAGATGGAAGTTTATGATCTAGAACTATAGTGCTTGAAGTGCTCTACCAGCCTATCTTTACGGCTCGTTGATTGGAGCTACGGGGAAGAAGTTATGGCATATTGAAGTTTGAGTCGATTGCAGATCCGTACCGGATTAAGCAACTGTGCAGCTGAGGTGACAGAGATGAAATGAATGCATGGGCCTGAAGTGCTCACTTTGTGGAGCACGTCCGTCTTTTCAGATAAGTGATCGGAGTCCCGGTTGCCAAGATATTAGCCGTTACAGATTCGCTGGAGGTCGGCTCCATACCAGTCCGGTCGGCTCGGTCGGGGTGCCATCTTGGAATTTTGGCCTCCTCATCAGGGTTTGTATGCGTTCTATGCAGTTTGAGAAGTCTACGGCTTGGCAGGCAGAGTCCGGTGTCAGTTTGTTGGCAATGCTGAGCTGGGTTATTTTGGCATTATTTGAGATGTCGGTATGGACAATAAAAATTCACGATGATATTGTTAGTCAAGGACTGCTGAAGGAAGTTGTACTGCTTGGCATTGCTTGGTCGGCATGTATGTTTAATGGGATGCCCTTTAAGGGACGCCCGAAGTCATGATCAATGGTCGCCCAGTCGATATGTATGCTAAATGGGGTGCCCTTTAAGGGCTGCCCACCCAGGTCAAATGAGAGCTATGGCCGCCCAACATAGCCCATGACCGGCCGCCCACTTGGTAAATTAAAAGGGGGCCACCCTATGTTTTTAAAGGGGTGTGAACAAAATAAAAATATGCATGGCGATGGGGCAGGCAGCGGGCAGAGAGCTGCGCAGGAGAAGAGAGACTCGCGGTCGCCAGCACGATGCTTGGATGAGCTCGACAAAGAGACAAGTTTTGCTGAGGCCGGTGGCGTGATGCTATTTGGCACTAATCCCGCCTCATTTGGCGCTGTCCGCAAACCACCATGCCACGTCACCTCCTTTGGTTCACGCCTTAGAAATGACGGCGCCATCGTTGCTAAAGGCTTAAAAAAGTGGAGCTATTTTAAGAAAAAAAGTTAGTTTAGGGCATTAAGGAAGAGAACGACAAGGGCAATAAGGCAAGAACGTAGGCAAAGGTGAGGAGAGCTGGAAAGAAGGCAAGGATTCGGGGCTCTCGTCCGAGCTCGAGCTCTCGTTCCGACTATTATTTGGTAAGAAAAGCAAGCAAGGAAGGAGAGGGAACGGGTATGCAAGAACGGGAGGAGCAAAGCGTGGAGAAGAGGGGAAGGCGAACAAGGAAAAGCTCTCTCTCTCGGCTCGTTATCTGCCTATCAAAGCATGATGGGAAGATAACCTCTCTTTACTATAATTGGGAATTACAAGGGCATCAAGCAAGGAATTTTACCAAATATGTACATCCTAATTAGCTTCAAATGGCTCTAATGGCGGGCATAAGTGGAAAATTTACAATCGTGGTCTAATTTGAGAGGATTAAACTCTCCTAACACCATCAGTGCCATTAACGGTAAACATATGTAATCAAATTCCACTTCGGCTAATCATTAGCAGCTTAGAACATTCTGGTTGTCAATTTTTAAGCATTTAAGGTGTTTTCAGAGTTCTTTGCTTTGTGTCTTGCATCTAGTCTCTCACACCTCCCACAGCCAGAGGCCCGGCGCCTGCCCGGCTCTCGTTTCAAACACATATCCCCCGACATCTTTGGTGAACCCAACGCGAAACGAGCCGGGGTGGGAGATGCAGATGGAGATTCTAGAGGAGGTAAAGAGATTATTTGAAGAATTCATCACACATGTTTCTGATGGTGAGTCAGGAGTTCCAAATTTTTTCAAGATGATGCAAGTGATACAAGGATCACTGCTTGAAGTAGAAGCCATGATGACGAAGGAGCAGGTGAAAGAAGCTTTGAATGTAGCATTGGATGCAATATACGATGAGAGATCAAGATTTGATGGTGAATATGATCCAAAAGGTTACCTAGAGTGTTACGAGCAGCAAATGAAGCTTCAAAAAGTGCCAGAGGTTCAGATGATTGCAAAATTTGAACAGCTTGTGTGTGATCATATTAAGGTTCAAATTCAAGTTCTTGCAAGAACTCATGCAGACAATTGGGATGCTTTTGCAGAAGCAATTATACAGGGGTTCTTATTGAGTGAAGACCTAGAGCTTCAACAAATTGAAAGAACACAAGATGAGGAGCCATCTGTTTTAATGCAAAAAGCATGTCATGCAGGTGGTCAGAGTTCTATCCGAGCTAAGCTAGAAGCTGTTATTGATGCATGTCTTCTGGAAGACAAATCATTGTTGCATCCAGATGATGATTTTATAGTGGATATAGTTTATGCTCGATTGAGATTAACTTCTTTATTTCAAAGAAAATGTGACTTTGTGGATGTAGTCATATCCTCTCAAAGTGACATAAATGAGAAAACAAGTTTCTCAGAGCCAGTGCATGCTATGCATGAAAGCATAGCCGCTAACAGTGATGATCAAGAAACATGTTTTTCAGAGTCAATATGTGATGTAGATGCCCATTTGGAGTGCACTTTGGGTGTAGACCATGAAGAGAATGCTTATGCAACATTACATGCAAAAGCAGCTGTTTTGGCTAATGCTATGCAAGAGGGTTGTATGTCTATGGCTACATTTCAGGACACTGGTGATGATGCAGATGTATTTGATGCTGATCCATATGTATTTGATGTAAACCCAGGCAAAGATTATGATTATGGAGATGCATATTTAGAGGGGGTGCAAGATGATGATCAATCTATGACTGCTACATGTGACAGGGTTTGCTATGATGATGCTATGGAAAAAGAAATTGATGCTATCTTTGTAATGCATGCTGAGACTTGTGCTATTGAAGTGGAAAGATATTTGAATGGGAGTGTGAAGCTGCCAGAACAATTTGTGCCTATGTATGAAACAAGCGATGAGGTTTCCTATGATAAGACTCTGAAACTAGGCGGTTCTTCCAAGGAGGAAGATATGGAGCTTATGGATCTGCTTGATGATGCGCTAGAGGAATTTCGAGTTCCTTGTGACAAGAGTAGTGAAGAACATTCTGCAACATATGATGGAGAGCTTATGTTTCTTTTGGATGAGGCTCTAGAGGAGTTTGTGCCTACTAGAGAAGGCAGCCATGCAGCATTTGTGTTATCAAATGAAGTGATGGCATATAATGACTCACAAATGCAGATTGATATTTTGGAAACCATAGTGATTGAATTCATTTTGCCTCTGGGTTCTGCTATGATGGGAATTTGGGACTTTTTGTTCCTATGCTATGAGAAAGTTTGTGGAGATGCAATATACTTGAAATATGATCTTCTACTACCTTATGACCCAGGAGGTTATCATGCCAGCTATGATTGCTGTCAGTAACTTTATATGCCTTATGACCCAGGAGGTTATCATGCTAGCTATGATTGCTGTCAGTTACTTTATATGCCTTTTGATCCCGGAGGATACTGAGATGTAGGTTGGTTTTTTGTTAGGATTTTTGCTATTAGGTTATGCTATGCGAACATGTTTTGGGGTTAAGAGGCACATTTGGCACATGCTGGAGGAGGGTGCATTTAAAAAAAAAGGAATGATTGCAGTGGGACAAATGATTGGTTTCCCGTTTGATCTCGGGGGCTACTAAAGTGCAATTTGGTGATTTGAAGAGTACCAGCTACCTGATGTAGCAGGTTGCATGGTACAAAGTTTTGTTTTCTAGATTTATGCTGAGTCAGGAGTGTTTTGGTTATGCATTCAATAAGATTACATGGCTGGCTTCCAGATGACTTCTTTGGACAATTGCTGAAGTATCTTTACATCTTTTGAGTTGATTCTGCTACCAGAACTTGAGGTAAAGGACCTGACGTACATTCCGTGTGCAGACAGAGTAAGGCATACTTGAGCTTGATAGGGTTCCTTAAAGAGAGCTTAATGGTCAAGCCGTGTGCATCATCAACTGGAGCACTTGAGTCTGCGGGGTTCACTAAACAAGTTATCCATGATTGAATGCTTTGAAGATACAACAAATACAGTTCAGAGATTTTTGATGGACAACTACCTAATGATTAAGCTAGAACATTGATGATAGGGTATAAGCCTTATTTCATTTTTCATACAATTACGTGAGTCTGATGATGGTAAGGAGCTTAAGGTACCTGTAGCAGATGCAGATTGAAGTGCTATTGGCACAGACCGGAGGCTGTGCAGGGTAAGAGGGGATGGATGTCGTGCAGCTCCGCTCCCATGCTAAGAAAGATGCTAGAAAAATACATATCAAGCTTACTTAATGCTTACTTGATTAATGGTCAGTGACCAGGGCTTGTTAACATGCCACTTTTAATGATTAATGTATGCCAGATGCGGCTTAAAAGGGCCAACATATGCCTTAATGATGCCAAAAACGATTATGCTTGAAGTGAGCACAGATGGGAGTTTATGATCTAGAACTGTAGTGCTTGAAGTGCTCTACATGTTTGTCTTTACGGCTCGTCGATTGGAGCTATGGTGAAGAAGTTATGGCATATTGAAGTTTGAGTCGATTGCATATCTGTACCGGATTGGGTAACTGTGCATCTGAGGTGACAAAGATGAAATGAATGCACGAGCCTGAAGTGATCACTTTGTGGAGCGCGTCCGTCTTTTCAGATCAGTGATCGGAGTCCCGGTCACCAAGATATTAGCCGTTAAAGATTCACTGGGGGTCGGCTCCGTACCAGTCCGGTCGGCTCGGTCTGGGTGCCATCTGGGAATTTTGGCCTCCTCATCAGGATTTGTATGCATTCTATGCAATTTGACTAGTCTACAGCTTGGCAGGCAGAGTCCGGTGTCAGTTTGTCGGCAATGCTGAGCTGGGTTATTTTGGCATTATTCGAGATGTCGGTATGGACAATAAAAATTCACGATGATATTGTTAGTCAAGGACTACTGAAGGAAGTTGTACTGCTTGGCATTGCTTGGTCGGCATGTATGTTTAATGGGATGCCCTTTAAGGGCCACCCGAAGTCGTGATCAATGGTCACCCAGTCGATATGTATGCTAAATGGGGTGCCCTTTAAGGGCCGCCCACCCAAGTCAAATGAGAGTTATGGCCTCCCAACATAGCCCATGACCGGCCGCCCACTTGGTAAATTAAAAGGGGGCCACACTATGTTTTTAAAGGGGTGTGAACAAAAGAAAAATACGCATGGCGATGGCAGGCAGCGGGCAGAGAGCTTCGCAGGAGAAGAGGGACTCGCGCTCGCCAGCACCATGCTCGGATGAGCTCGACGAAGAGACAAGTTTTGCTCAGGCCCAGCGGCGTGATGCTATTTGGCACTAATCCCGCCTCATTTGGTGCTATCCGCAAACCGCCATGCCACATCACCTCCTTTGGTTCACGCCTTAGCAAGGAGGGCGCCGTCATTGCTAAAGGCTTAAAAAAGTGGAGCTATTTTAAGAAAAAAAAGTTTAGGGCATTAAGGAAGAGAATGACGAGGGCAATAAGGCAAGAACATAGGCAAAGGCGAGGAGAGCTGGAAAGAAGGCAAGGATTCGGGGCTCTCGTCCGAGCTCAAGCTCTCGTTCCAACTATTCTTCGATAAGCAAAGCAAGCAAAGAAGGAGAGGGAACGGGTATGCAAGAATGGGAGGAGCAAAGCATGGAGAAGAGGGGAAGGCGAACAAGGAAAAGCTCTCGCTCTCGGCTCATCATCGGCCTAAGCATGATGGGAAGATAACCTCTCTTTACCAGAATTGGGAATTACAAGGGCATCAAGCAAGGAATTTTACGAGATATGTACATCCTAATCAGCTTCAAATGGCTCTAATGGCGGGCATAAGTGGAAAATTTACAGTCGTGGTCTAATTTCAGAGGATTAAACTCTCCTAGTACCATCAGTGCCGTTAATGGTAAACATATGTAATCAAATTCCACTTCGGCTAATCAGTAGCAGCTTAGAACATTCCGGTTGTCAATTTTTAAGCATTCAAGGTGTTTTCAGAGTTTTTTGCTTTGTGTCTTGCATCTAGTCTCTCACACCTCGCAGCAAGAGGCCCGCCGACGCCTTCCCGGCTCACGTTTCAAACACATATCCCCCGACAACGCAGAGTAAAATGTTAGATTATATTAGTTCAAAAGTCTCTCTTAGGGTTACAAAAATTAGCTTATATACAATTCCTCCTTAGAGGCTCGTTCCCACAAAGAATATTGGCTGCTTAAATCATTACAAAATGTCATGTCGTTCTAAAAATTAAGCGATACAATTTTTTTTTGGGAAAGGCTTCTTTTGTGTTCAGCCACTCAACACTGCCCCTACTGCATCCATGTCGTCCTTGACACGATGGTTCTTGTCTTGTAGGCCGTCTGGTTGATTTTTCTCTAGTGGAAACTGGGTGGCGTGATCATCTTTAAGTATGACTCATACCTAATATTGTCGATGCTGATTGTTGGGCCAAAAAATTTGTTATCATATGTAAAAAACCCAGTGTATAAAGCTTCTTCAAAATCTTGCATATGATAGCTTGGCAAAAGCATCACTCGCTGGTAGAAGTGATGCATCACTTGTGGTGATGGTTGAGTGGATAGATCATAAGAGATCCACAGAATCCAGTATATATACTGGACTCCGTGGCTTTATAAGGTGCGAACACTTCGATGCAAGCTAATAAGGTCTTGCAAATTTTTTTGAGCATCACACATGTCAGGTCAAGAGAGCCAGTGAAAATCTTAATGGTACCCGTTAAGGTTTTCACCATGTAAGTTCCACTTATTCTCTCTGTTACCTTGGGGCATGGAAGTTGGGGGTAATTTAGCCATGTAGGATGTTTCTGTAATAACCTGGCATGTTCTGACCATCATCTCATTCTAGATATTGGGAAAAAAGAGAGTTTATCTATCATATTCTTTGGTGCTTCAACCAGACATACAAGGTATGTTGGGAACTTCGTTAACCATCCTTTTCTCCACCTCGATTGTGAGTCGAATATCTTTTTGGAAACCAATTTATCTCTGATATCGTTGTTGGAAAGTGGCATCGTCCCCTATGTCTATGTCCTTTTCTTTATTGCTAATACTTCAAAGTGCAGGAGAGGATATGATAGGGATGGTAGCATCCATTCCTCCTTGATCACATTTGTGTCGATTTTCAGGGTTCCTACGTAATGGAGCATCCTCTTTTCCCACTCGATGGCTGCCCTGGAACTGTCTTCAATTGTCTTTTCTATTAATTGTTTTAATCTTTCCTCTTATTTAGTTGTGAGTGTAGGATCTACTCCTTGACGTCATGGGGGAACATCCAACAACATTTGTTATTCGACTCCTTATGGAAGTTTGAATGGCTCTTGCTGGAAATTGACTCCAGTGTCATTCGGACCCGGATAAATTGGTCGATGCCTTGTCCGCTCCACTTATTGCCCAAGGCTTTCAAATTGCCTCTGCACTTTGTTCTCTCTTTGTGTTGCTTCTTCAACATTGTTCAACAAAAGTTCTTGCATAATTTCTAGCTGCTTAGTTAGTTCCTCATTCTCCTTTTGTAGCACCTACTGTTGTTAGTTTATTCTTTCCTCTGCTGCTAGGAAGCCTTTAGCCATATGCACTCTCTGTCTTTGTTTGAGCCTCAACTCCCTTTGAAGTGCTGCTATTCGATCTTCCAAGGCTTGTGTAGCCTGGCTTTCCATTCCTTTGCTGGCTCTGGCCGCTCTTGAGTCCCTCACAGCCTCTGTATGGTAAGATCTTGGAGTGCTAATTTATCTTTGGGCTCCACTATCTCATCACAAGCTGACTCTAGATCCTCTTCAGTTTGATCCTTGTTCTTTTGTAGAGTTTCTATCTCCTTAGAGATCTCAGCTATCTATAGAGTGAGGTTGTCTCTCTCTACCTCTACTTCTTGTAGCGCTTTTCATCGACTTTCTTGTTCCTTCTCAACAGCTTCAGCTTTGTGCATATATCCTTGTAGCTTGTTTTGCCGGGTGTCATGCTCTCTGGTTAGATCTGCTTCTCTTGTGTGGAGCATGCTATTTTCTTTTGCTAGAGTGAGGGTTTGGGTTTGAACTCAGTCAAGGAGTTGGTGTGTTGGTCGCACATCATCTTTGTTTTCCGCCACTATGCTCCTTGTTGTGGACTCTTGTAGAGGTCCGACCAAAGGGATTTGGTGGCCCATGCTTAGCAAGACACTTGCTAGCGGAGGTTTCCATGGACTTTTAAGTGCTCTCCCTTGAGGGACTACTAGAGCCGGTCTCGAGTCAGGGACTCCTGACGGTGAGAGATCTGATTGAGGTATTCTAGTAAGGGCAACTTGTGCTTGAAATCTCTCATCCATCATGTCTTCTTTCTTTGTTGCTGATGGGATTGTTGTGCCATATGTTGCTTGGGAAGCTTTTACGGGGGTGTAGCCCACTTCAAGGAGATCCTGGTAGATTTGTTGTCTTCCCTCTTCCGTCAATGGCACACATTCAGATGTCTTTTCAGGTTGAGATGTAGAGAGGTGGGGACTCTGTGTAGTTTCCATGGTTGCAGGAGGAGACAGTGGTGGTTCTTCTGTCTTTTGTTCTGTTTTAGTCTCCTCCTTCTTCTCCTCTTTCTCTTTCTCTTTCTTATCCTCTTTCACTTAAGGAAATTCTTTTAGTTTCTTCTTGATGTTTTGTGTTTCTTCAGCAGACAGTGAAGAGTTCTAGACTTTTTTGTTCAATTACCTCTTTGGATTCTTCTTAAGCCCGGATATAATGATCGAATTGGTCCTCAAGTGGCATTGAGGAGCTGCCTCCGATCTTGGTTGGATTTGGCACCTAGTATTCTTCAAAATCGCATTTTAGTGCTCGCTCAGCCATGAATTGCTCGATTAATCTTTCAATGCGAGCCGCTTTTTGATTGTTAGTCTCCTTTGGATTTTCTTCCTTGGTCGTATTTGCTTTACCTTTCTTCTTTGGCGGCTCTTGTTCAGTGTCTTCTGGGACCGTCTTGAGCTTTCACCTTAGTCGAGTTGTAATTGCAGGGGCTGTAGCCGCAATGAGCTCTTCTTCTACATCTTCTTTCAATCTTAACCATTCATTTCTAGATGGTGGTTCTGGCCACCTTCCACATGCACCAATGGCTTCGTATGCAATTTTTGTTAGAATTTCTCCACCTCCAATGTACTTCGGGTTGTCGGTCCCCATTCTGACCAGTTGTTCATGTAGATACTAAGCGTAGTTCACTTCTTTGGGTACACTACTCTTCAATGCCTAGGTGATGGTGGTGGCTACAACGTGTGATAGAGTGGTGTACTTTTGAGGCTGTTTACTGCTCACTTGAAAGTATTGATTGTAGAGTCTGCAGATCTTAGTTGCTCTTGGATCAGCTAAGTCCTCAAAGATCTGATTAATCTTCTTTTGAGAATAAACCTTGAGTTCATCTCTTCTCTCTTAGACTGAGCTGACTTCATTTTGTGCCCCCAAATCATTGGAAATGATTTGAGGGGTAATGATCACCTCTATCTTTTGTCCATGAAGAGATGTAATCACTACTTTGCCGTCTTTCTCGATGGAACTGTCTATTTCATAGACTCTTTGAGCATCCACTCCTGCTGGAGGAGCTGTAAAAAGTTGTAGAGATCAGCTCTTTCCAGGTGATTGAGGATGTCCTCCTTGCTGGCGTATTCATTAAGTTCTATGGGGATCATGGGCACATCAACTGTATTGCCTTGAGGATCTCTGAAAGTGACCTGATATAATATGATCCCTTTTGCTTCCAGTGTGGCATCATCCATCCATGCCTTAGTGGGATTTAGGGTTTCTGGTGGGACGGTGAATGGGCTCTATTGCAGCTATGATGTCCTTAACTGCAGGCCACTTCTTCTTTGCTGGATATTTGCTGGTATCCATTGATCTTGAGTGCACTCCATGTTCAAAGTTAGTGTCCTTCACAAAATCTGACTTTTACTTAGCTTTCAAAGTTGAACCACAAGCTAACTAATTAGGACATACACTTGCTTTTCACAAGAACAGAATTGCAATCTAGTGCTCATTTCATGATGTGAGACATCATACGCGTATGATGTCTATGTGCTGAGATTGAGGTACAACTTGTCCTGTGCATAGCCATGTTGCAAGAACGAATCACACCACCCATAAAGTGCATGCAACACAACCTAGATCAACATAATGTCAATCAAGGACACAGATAACACGATAGGCACACAGAGGAATCTCTTTAGCTTGTCAGGCTGAGACCATCCTACACATACAACACTCTGGAAGGCCAACTAAACCACAATCTAGAATCTCACTGCTCTCAACTACACCACCTACCCACATACACACAATGGAAGGAAACCCATCAAATCATGCCAAAATCATACGTAACTTAAGGAACACCATCCCCTCACTAGGATACACCTGTACCAGAACCTCTACACTCAAAATCCTAGCTCTAAACCCATTTATAAAAAAATGTGTATAAAGATAGAGCAAAATTTTGAAATGCCCAAAACTAAAATCTATGAGTACCTATGCGTAGCTTATGTTGCCATGATTCTAATGACTACTTGCACACAGAAAACATACATTTTTTGATACAACCACAAATAGCTCGTAGGTGCGTCGATGTCTGTGCTTCATCGCGTGTGGAATGCTTGGCATTGTCGTGTAGCTCTTGCCAAGCCCAGCACGATGGTGTAGTTGGATCTCCAATGTGATGAATGAGTGAGGAGCTACATCAGGATAAAGCTCTCTCTCTCTCTCTCTCTCTCTCTCTCTCTCTC
This sequence comes from Adiantum capillus-veneris, assembly GCF_014529385.1. Taxonomy (NCBI): domain Eukaryota; kingdom Viridiplantae; phylum Streptophyta; class Polypodiopsida; order Polypodiales; family Pteridaceae; genus Adiantum; species Adiantum capillus-veneris. The sequence continues at coordinate 141,604,225 of NC_140954.1, forward strand.
TCTTTCTCACACACTGTCAATGGCAACTTAAAATTATGATTATGATAAAGTGTATTTACAAAAGTGACCTAGGTACCTTATATATACTAAAGCTACCTTAGGTTAACCAAAAATATAGTTTGAGGGGTCAAATGGCTTGGTATTTTGCCAGCACATCTGTCGCACGTGTCAAAGCAAGGGACTTGCCGTACACTGTGTGAGAGCCACAAATGGCTGCAAGCACACAACCAAACTAATCTAGCAAGCTCAAGAGAGCAAGGGTGTGTCATTCATTGCCCTACACTCGCCTTCGTGGAGGATTCCTTGCTGCAAAGAAGAGGGAGCTACAGTTGTGCCGCGCTCAATCGCCTCGCCGCCGCCATGTCGTTGCAATGCTCAATCACACACTCTCTCTCTCTCTCTCTAACGCACACACACACACACACAGACACACACACACACACACACACACACACACACACACACACACACACACACACACACACACACACACACACACACACACACACACAAGAAGATGAAGAAGAAGATGGAGATGGAGCAAGAGCACTCTTCAATTGCACAAATGAGAGAATGAGTGATTTTTAGGTTTAGGTGACTCTTATATGAGCTCACCCATTCACACTTGGGCACCCATGCTTAGCCAACTAACCCTTGAATGTTCCAGTTAGAGTGCGCCTTCATTGGCAATCACTCTTAGCCTTTTCCTATTGGATCGACAAGCCCGGCCCATGACTACTAGAATTGGACGCCGGTGGTTAACATGCCCCCCTTCCTGATGTAGATTCCGCCCTCAAAATATAACAGTGCAGCATCGGGATCCACGATAGGAGTACCCGGAGAAGAAGAAAAACAACATTGTGAAAGCTCAAAGGCAGCATGTACATGCGTGTGATAAGTGAGATGCATACATGATATTCTAGGAAATGCAAAAAAAATCATGAATTGTAACATTGCCAACTAAAACAAGCGTAGTACCTGAATGAAATGAAATTGAGTTAAGGTCTATTAGGTTGACTCTAAGAGAAGTACACAAGAGCTAGGGCTAAAGTAAGTACTATATTGACCAACATTATTTAAAAAATGTCGACTAAAAAGTATTTAACCCTAGGAATGCTCGTCGGGGTCTAAAGACTAGTGATCTTGTCACTTATACCACTTAAGTGTGATCAACATAAAAGACAAGAAAGTTTGTGCTGTTTGCTTTTTCTCTTTTCTTTTTCTTTTTTTTTGTTGTTGTCATAGTTGCTACAAGTCATTGGGGGACTCGAGGTCTCAAATACTAGCAGCTGGGAGACTCAAGATCTTAAATACCAGCTTGAGCATAAACTAGCCGGGAGACTCATGTCAGGCCAATGGTAGAACCGGGCAGCAGGCCAAGGGCTAGGAACTGGATGGCTCAGTACGGCTAGGAGCCGAGGGTCAGGCATGAGTTAAGGGGACCTACTTGCAAGGGCCAAGGGCTATAAGTAGGGAGGTTGGGAGGAGAACCATATGCCAGTCTACCCTTTGGTCTTTTAATGCACAAGTAGACAAGGTCTATTTTTTGTGCATGATCGACACGGTCGACTTTCTTTTTCTATGACATCTGTTTGTTAGCATAAATACCCTTTAGCTATGAGCTCTCAGGAGCTCCATAAGTTCTTAAGGAAACCACGGCTTCTAGTTCGGCATCTTGCATTGAGATTTTCCCGTCTGGCTTATGCTATGAGCATAAACACTTGGAGGAATTGTCAGTTTGTTTGCGTGTTATTTCATTACATGCAAAGAGGGTGTATATGATATACGCGACAACTCTCTCTCACGCAGCAGCTATGGCTATGAGCCATCTTCCAACGAGTTTAATTTGTCCTTTAGATTCTCTGACAACTGGTTACAGCGGGATGATAAGGTTAGACAATTTTAAGTTTTGTTTGTTTTCCATGTTTTCACATTTTGGAAAATATTGTATGTTGCAAAGCAAAGTGCTTTTACCGTTTCCTGTGAAGCAAGGCTTCTAATGTGTACACCGATACAACCCATTGATGTTGGAATTAGGGTTGCAGAGAAACACACACAGCTTGGAGAAGACGAACGAAGCTCAAGGCACACGATAGAGAGTGTGTTACTTAGTGTGCAATGGAAAGATAGTTAGCCATAGAGTGATGGGCGTATATACAATGCACGGGGGAAAAAACCTCCTAAAGAGGGAAAAAATGCCCCGGCGGTCCTAGTGTGTTCACACACATCACTACCACATGTATATGGTAACAAATCCCCCCTGGAGTGATGCGGTGAACGAGAGCTGGCACATGAGTAAAGGGAAGTGCCATGCCCTGAGGACAGGATCAGTCCACAAAGGGGAGTAAGCCCAAAGCTTTGCGGAAAGCTTCAAGCTTCTCACGAGACAATGCCTTTGTGAAAAGATCTGCAAGGTTGTCCTGTGTTGGCACATAAGCCAAGCTGATCTCTCCTGCTGAGAGCCTCTCCCTGAAATAGTGGTAATGCACCTCAATGTGCTTTGTGTGAGCATGAAAAACTGGGTTCCTCGCAACTGCCAATGCGCTCTGACTGTCAGTGTAGATAGTGTTGGCAGTGTCCTGTCCAACACCCAAGTCAGCCATAAGGCGTTTGAGCCATACACACTCAACCGTAGCTGTGAAGACTGCCCTGTACTCAGCCTCACAACTCGAAGTGGCCACAGTAGGTTGATTCTTGCTCAACCATGATATACATGAACTGCCAAGCATGAAACAAAAACCACTTGTGGACACTCGCGTGTCAAAACAACCAGCCCAATCTGAGTCCGAAAAAACATGTAAGTCTGGCGGCAATGATCCCCCCTTGGGATAAAACAAGCCAAGATGTAAAGTTCCACTAAGGTAGCGGAAAATCCTCTTGACAGCCTGCCAATGCTTAGACCCTGGGCTATGCATAAATCTGCTGACCTGCGAGACTGCAAACTGAATATCTGGCCTCGTGTTGCATACATAAATGAGGCAGCCAACAGCAGTTTGGTAAAGAGTGACATCAGCAGGATCGCCAGCATCATGTAGACTCAACTTCAAACCTGTTTCCATGGGAGTGGCAATAGGTTTGCAATCCTCAAGTCCAAACTTACATAGCAATGTCTCTATGTAACTTTTCTGACACAAGGCAATACCACCATCACACTGCTTAAACTGTATACCCAAGTAATGATGCAACAGCCCCAAATCTTTCATCTTGAAAGTAGAATTCAAATCAGCCTTAAATTCAGCAATATGTCTCTCATTTGGTCCAGTGATCAGCAAATCATCAACATAAAGAACCACAATGAGAAATACATCATCCTCACGCTTTACATACAATGTGCTTTCTGTTGGACTGTTACGAAAGCCTCGTTTAACCAAATGAGTGTCAGCTTTCTCATACCAAGCACGAGGAGATTGCTTCAACCCATACAAAGCCTTCTTACATTTGCACACTTTGTCCTCTTGTCCTTTTATGACAAAACCGCGAGGCTGCGTTACATAAACTTCCTCAAATATGTCACCATTCAAAAAAGCAGTAACAATGTCTGATTGATGTACATCCCAACCAAAATGAGCTGCCAATGCACATAGAAAACGTACAGTAGTCATACGACAAGTGGGAGCAAAAGTCTCTTCATAATCTATGCCTTTTTGTTGTGCATAACCCTTTGCAACAAGTCGAGCCTTATGGCAATCGATCTCACCATCCGGCTTGCGTTTCAACTTGTAAACCCACTTTGTACCAGTGGCCTTTTTGCCAGGAGGCAAATCACATAAAGTCCATGTGTCATTCTCTATAAGTGCATCATATTCTGATTTCATGGCAGCAATCCAATTTTCTGAATTCTGTGCTTCATCAAAAGACAGAGGCTCCTCAACATCATGTAAACTAGACACAGCCAAAGCATAACAATCTGATGCATAAGATGCATGGCGAGAGCCTGAACGAGTACGACTAGATAAAGGTGCATCCAATTTACTGTCACGCAAAGTGTGCACCAGCCATTTTGGCATACCTCTAGCCTGCTCATTTTCAGCCCTTTCCTCATCAAGTACATCATGTACATCTGCATCAGTAATAGGCTATTCTAAAACATTTTCAGAAACCCCCATAGGCTGTACATTTGCCTCATTGGAACTTACATTCGTATTTCCACCACTGAAAAGAGGCAACAAAGTGTCATAAATGTCCTGTGAGCTTACATTACTGTCTCTAGTACATGACAGCAAGGGCTGAACAGAATCTTCCACAAACACTACATCCCGTGAAACCAGAATACGTTTTGTTTGCGGATGATACAACCTGTAACCTTTGCTCTCAGCACTATAACCAACAAAAATACATTTGACAGCCTTATCATCCAATTTTCTGCGCTGCACTTGTGGCACCAAAGCATATGCCAAACAGCCAAAAACACGCATGTGCTCAATAGAAGGTTTTCTATCATGCCATGCTTCATATGGAGTAATAGACTGCAAAGCTTTCGTAGGACACCTGTTAAGTACATAAGTGGCACACATGATGGCCTCAAGCCAAAAAGAATGCGGCAAAGCTTGACTTTTGACCATACATTGTGCCATTTCCGTTAGTGACCTATTTTTCCTCTCAGCAACACCATTTTGCTGAGGTGTATAAGGCACTGTACATTGGTGTTTTATCCCACGACTAGCCAGAAATGCATTAAATTCATGAGACATATACTCCCCCCCTCGATCGGAACGGAGGGTGCCCATAGTACATTTTGAGACATTTTCAGCCATAGCCAAAATTTTTTTGAAGCACATAAAAACTTCGGACTTCGCTTTAAGCGGAAATACCCATGCATGCCTGGAGTAATCATCAATGAAAGTCATGAAGTACAGGTAATTGCCCAAGGACGGAGTTTGCATGGGCCCACAAACATCACTATGCACAAGCTGCAACCTGCATGTGGCCCTAACTGAACCATCCTTTGGAAACTTAGAACGCTGCATTTTACCCAGAATACAACCTTCACAAACATGTTTGACAGGTGCTTCAAGAGGCGGCAAAGAAGCAACCATATCAGATTTCTGCAAACGCAGCAAACTGGCAAAATTCAGATGACCAAAACGTGCATGCCAAAGTTTTGCATCTGAAATAGCCCTTGAATCTGCAACAGCATTTGCAAAATTTTGTCCACACTTGTCATACAAAGTGAGCTTATACAGCCCACGGCACAAAAGCCCAGATGCAACAATTTCATCACCAAAACTGAGATCATGAACTGTACATCTGTCATCCATAAATTTGACTACAAGTCCAAGTCTAGCAAGTGCGGATACAGACAAGAGATTCTTCTTGATCCCAGGTACATAAAGTGCATCAACAAGTGTGAAGGAACTGCCATTAGCAGCAGTGAGCACAATCTTTCCAACTCCCTGAACTGGATAAGAGGCGTTGTTGGCACAAGTGACTGAATTCCCATGAGGGACAAACTCGAGAGAGGTAAACAATTCACGATGTGAGGTAATATGCTTTGTAGCACCACTGTCGAAATACCACACATGTGAATCTGCAGCAACTGACAAGCATGCATCATGGACAGCAGGATTGTAAGTGCACTCTGCGCTAAAATCCCATTCTGCATCAACATCAGCATCACAATCTCCTTTCACAGAAGACTCAACAATGGCTGCATTTGTAGTGGAACCAGCATTTGCAGTGGAACCACCCTCTTTCTTCTTAGCCTCTTTGGCCTTCAACTTAGGACACGACTTGATCAAGTGATCATTGGCTTTACAATAATGGCAACGCATCTTCTTTTTGCCCTTATCACCAGAATTGCCAGACGAAGTGCTGCCACCAGAAGCATTAGGAACAGAATTTTTGCCACTCGCAGCAGAACCATAAGAAGTGGCTGCATTACTGTTACCACCCTTTCTTTGAGAAGCAATAAAAGCCTGTTCAACTGCACGCTGCCTAGTCCTGTTTTTTCTAGAAAGTGACTCTTGCAACAGCAATGTGCATAATGCATCAAACTTGACAACTTCAGGATTTCCTTGGGTCATCAGTCTCCAAGTACTAGCAAAAGTCTGGTAGGAATCTCGTAAGGCATCAAGAACAGTCTGCACAAGGGAACTGTCTGAAATGACTTCACCTGCAGAAATGAGTTGCTCATTGATATCCTTGACACTAGCAAGGAAAGTGTCCATATCATCTTCCTCATGCATAATCTTCGACTCTAGCTCTTTACGCAGCAAAGCAATTTTAGCCTCATTGCGGCTTGCATAAAGACCTGCTAGAATATCCCAATCCTGTTTTGCAGATTTTGTTGAACGGATGTGAGGAATAATGGTGCGCTTCACAGACAACGCAATCAATGCATGAGCCTGCGCATCCTTAACATCCCAACGAGCTTGTTCTGCCGTAGGCAAAACAACTCTAACAGCTGCAATCCTTGCAGCAAGACCTGCAACATCCTCAACATCGCCTACATCTTCAGAACCAGGACGTACATCAATGCCCTGCACAATGTTCCAGACACCTTTTGACACAAGAACATGTTGCATCATATAAGCCCACATAGGGTAGTTGTCCCCATCCAACCTGTCCTCAGCAGCAAACATCTTGAACACATCTGTGTTGTTGTTGTCAGCCATGGTAAATGTTGCACCTGATGTGAAAACTGCCCGAAAATAGGAAAAATGGAGCGGGAACAACTTGTGCTATATAGCACAAACCGTAGAAGACTATAAGGCACCTGTTATGCAGAAAACGGCACTGACAGAAAATCTGCACAAAATGACGAAATAGCCTGTGCAGTACTGCCCGTAGTGGAAACGGAGGCCGAAATGAGCCCAAATCAATATTCTGAGCAGACCAAGCTCTTCGAGCTTACCCAAAATATTTGTCGACCTGCGAACGCTCGCCAAAGCTCACTGAAATCGGAGAAAGTGAGCAGGCGTGTGCTGGAGCAGCTGGCGACTAAGCCTGGGAGGACGTGACCTGCTCTAATACCAATTGTTGGAATTAGGGTTGCAGAGAAACACACACAGCTTGGAGAAGACGAACGAAGCTCAAGGCACACGATAGAGAGTGTGTTACTTAGTGTGCAATGGAAAGATAGTTAGCCCTAGAGTGATGGGCGTATATACAATGCACGGGGGAAAAAACCTCCTAAAGAGGGAAAAAATGCCCCGGCGGTCCTAGTGTGTTCACACACATCACTACCACATGTATATGGTAACAATTGACTTCAAATCAAGGGCATTGGTATACACGTTTGTGGAACTGATAAAATACAAATATCTACTCCCATTTTATGTGGGGCAACATCAAGTTAGGATGTCTCCCTAGTAGTACACGCTAATGTGCAAGGCACTTTTGTTTTGGCTCTCACGTTTGAGGCCATCACGCTCGGCATGCAAGGCATGCTAGCTAGGTGGATTCATCTCTACCATCTCATGAATTACACTTTCGCTATTACAATAGCAACTCTGTTAAGGACAAGATAAGTGATGGATTGTTTATCATGATTTTTTGGTTGCTGTCAACACACAACAACACTAAAAGGAACCTAAATCTAGGACTTATTTCACAGGCAAAGTGTCCTATTTAAGTCATCCTCATATCGTCACGACCCCTACAAGATTGATGGTCAAGATGTGACTCGTGTTCTTTGTTACCTCTCTCGATGACAACGTCATCCAAGCAGAGAGTTGCATACTTATAAGACACAAGCGAGGCATAAGATGCGTAAGAGCACACAGATTGTGTACACACTCCGGCAACTGAAGGAACATTCCTCAGCCCACCAGCATGCTCTCTTTCTTCTTTCGCTCGCATAATAATGAAAACTTTCTAAGAAGCTTTTGATACATGTTTTGCTTCGATTGAACACTAATTTGTTATTGGCATAAGGGCTATGAGCCCCAAAGGCTAAGAGTCATTGTCAGACCTAGGGTAGGACCCAAATGTTGGCAGTTCCTGGGTGATTGTTCTCTAGCTTGAACAGATCTACCCAGTGGAGTCCCCATCGATGTTAATGACCAAGCAGGAGTCTTGCCATTACACATGTTTTAGATGTTCTATTAGCACTACATGTTTTTTAGTGCCAAAATTGAGTTGAGTTTTTGATACTCTTAAACTCGCATCAGCTGATCTATACCATGGAGTCTAGAGGCAGCAAACAGTTGAGATAGCATGGTTGTTCATAAGAGCTAGGTCTCTCACTTGTGCGGATCTCTTGCTCTCTCTCTAGCACTACGAGTGTCTATGGAAGCACAGTTTTGGGGTAAGACCCAACGAGTGATTACTAAATCACCCCATAGGCATTGAGGATCACAGTATGATCTATTCCAGTTATACTTTCACAGAAAGAAGTCCGCAATCTACCATGGGGTAGTGGACAAATTGAACTTTTCAAGTTGATCCCAATTATTTTGTACACGGTAGACCATGTTGGTCACCGTTCCCTGCTAGTTGAGCAGTTTCTTTCAAGGGTCTTGCCAAGGGTTTTGACTACATACACTCTAACTAACGGGTTTGGATTGCAAAGGCAACACCCAGGGTTACAAGTTTCAATTTCTTTATCTTTGTCAAGAGGATGTTTAAGCTAGAAGTCTTTCATCTAGCTTGCTCTTTTGCCACGCGACAAGGTCATGTACGAGCATAGCCTTTTTGAGAAAGTGTTGTCACTTTCTCTCTTCATTGTTCATCTGGATACCATGATAGCTGTGAATCTTGTTGAAACAGTTATAGAACTACATGGTAGGGTTCTGTCTGGCACATGTTGTCACATGGGATACAACATGGTCTAGAAACTCACGGAGTTCGGTTTTAGCCAATGTGGAGCAAGTCTATGCGGGTCCCTCTCACTCACGTCGGAGTGTTTACAGTTACCTCCACACACAAGTACATCTCATACTTGATGGATGTTAGTTTTCTTGACATTCTCATTTGAGACATATTCCACATTTGGCGAATATGAGTCTCTGGGATTGACAATGGTGCCTAATTCCTAATGATGTGTCGCGATGATGTCCCTAGGTGCTGGTTGCATCCGTTTGTTAGACCATTTGGAGCACACAGTATCAGGAACAATTTCAGTGGCAAAAAATTGTCAGGTACTAAGTACAGACTTGTTGAGATTACAAGCGCTATGAAACATCCAAGTAACGGATGGTTGTTTTTACGTATAGCCAAGTATGCTATGTTAATGAGAATGCCTCACGGTTGGTACCTAGGTGTGACTGCATTTTCACATTCTATTATGGCCCAACTTATGTTGCACGGCTTTCACGTCGGTACCGTGGAAAGTCTTGTCATGAAATTGCGGTTCAAATTTGTTGGTGTTAAATGCATGCACACTAGGTGTTATGGGCCCTAGTGTTTAACACAAATTTGTTCGGAGCGGCATGCAACTTCATGGAATTTATTTTTTCTACAAGTGTTTGCACTTCAAGTGCAACCTCTCTAGTGGATTTGGTATGAGCTCACACCCGACCATATACAATAATGGTTTAGTAGAGGTGTCTGGGGATTGGATGATCTAAACTCTATGAGTTTACTTCCCTCAAATTCACATCAAGTATCCGACTGGAACCTCACTTGGTTAGTTGTTGGTGTCAGTCACGGAAGACTGTCTTTAATTGATTGGGGAAAGCACCTCACTCTTATTCTTTGCTATTCATCCCGCGCTGGATGGACAATTTATAAGCATTCTATTTAGTACTAAAGGATATGCTAAGCGCATATGTTAGTAAATCACTCTAAAGGATATGTTAAGTGCATACGTTAGCACAAAGCGACACAATTGGATTGGTTACCTTTCTGGTTTAGAGTTTGCTTCATACGAGGAAAGGCATGTTACGACTATTTTGGGTCTCTACATGTTATTCTCCGGTTCTCAACCTTCATCATCAGTTTTGATGAGGTTGGCTACTGGCAAGACACAACGACAAGTCAAGGTTATGGTTGCCATTGGTGAGTATGTCATCATATTACTTTCATGGAAAGTTGAGCAGAGGTTTTAGTGCACGTTTCAATATCTTCAAAAAGTCTAAAATTTGGGTTTGTATTTAGACACCTCTTAGTTGTGATAACTCGTTTAGCATTCTCAAGTGAGTTCTACATGGAGTCTTCACGCTATGTTAGTTATGAGTCGGTTAACCAAGATGGTTAAACAGGGATGAGGGACAACAATTGGAAAATCAAGATGTTATTCTTGATTTCATTGAATCTCCTACTAAACCGGGTTCCGCTCTAACGAACCGTTTGTTCCATGAGGGATGCCACGCTGGAAAACATTAGTGTTCTTATGAAGATACCATCACTTGTGTTTTTGAGGACAAAAATGCTTCTCCAAGGGGGGAGTAATGTCAGGCCAATGGTAGGACTGGGCAGCAGACCAAGGCCAGGGGCTGAATGGCTCAGTACGGCTAGGAGCCAAGGGCTAGGTATGAGTTAAGGGGATCTACTTGCAAGGGCCAAGGTCTATAAGTAGGGAGGTTGGGAGGAGAACCACATGCCAGTCTACCCTTTGGTCTTTCAACTCAAGGTCTCAAATACCAACTTAACACATGGACTTCCACAACACGTCACACTTAGGTGGAATAAGCTAGAGAGAACTATATCCTCATAGCCTAAAACATTACTAAAGTTACTACAGTTAATAGACTATTTAGGAATTAAAGTCAGCAATTAAGTGGCTTACTTTAGCCTAAGGTCCTAATACGTACTTAAAGTCAACTAATAGACCAAACTCAAAGAGAAGAATAAGGTACTAGAAGTTTGAAAAAGTTATAGCATCTAAATTGGCAATGTCACAACTTCATAAATTTTATGCATTGTTAGAAACTTAAATGACAAGATGCAAACATGTAGCTGTGGAAAGCATAGATAAAAGGAAGTAGTACACCTGATATAATGAAGAACATCTGTTGTAACATGTAAACATGCATTGTCATTGTCCTTCGAAGGCATCCTTATGTAGTCACAAATTGCACAATAGTCACCACCAAACATCTACCTTCCAGAGGCACATCAGTGGAAAAAAAAACTTTGCTAGCTAATCACTAAGCTCTAAAACAGAAACACTCCTATCATACTAATCCTACGTACCCTCCATCACTCGAGTGATGAGGATCAAAGTAAGTGGAGGTTGGAGAGCTCGGTCGGTAGTTCTAAGGCTAAACCACCATCCTCATCATCAAGGTAGGTGTAATCCTCTTCGGTAAGGCCGTGTTTTGACTAGTATTGTGCACACTCGTTTGCTAATTGCTCTTGCTCTTTACTTTAAAAAAAAAAAGGGTGGTTAGTTACTATATCTATATATATATATATATATATACAATCCCTAAAATCGGAAAGCTCAAGGGTCAGGGAAAGAAGGGTAAGAGGGAAATAATTCAATTGGCTGACGTGAATGAAGACTCTCCCCTTCCTTGGGTAGAACATACTTTAAAAGGATGTCATCACCTTTTGGAACCAACTATTCCAATTGGTAATAGGTGAGGATATTAGCCAATAGTTCTCTATTACCTGGGGGTGCCTCATCGAGTTGCAAGGGTGGAAAGGTACTCTCCCATGAACGAACTTGAAGTAGTGCACATGTAATAATTGAACAATGGGAGGTGTCGAATCTTTTGTAGCTTCATGGAGGCTGCATACGGTGGGTGGAGATTGTGTAGAAGTTTTTACCTCTATGGATATAGTACATGAGGATCTAGAAGCTTTATGGAACTCCCCCTTTCTTGAGCTAAGCTAAATAGATTGGTTTTGCCTTGGAACCCAAACTAGCTTTGGAAAATGTGTGTAGCATTCTGTGATCTTTTCCTTCCCACGGTCTTCCATCGGCTTTGGAATCAAAAGTTTTGACTCACATGGTTTTGTAGTGGATAGGGAAGGACACGATTTACGTTTAGGTACCCAAATTTGATCATTTTCATCATAGTAGCCTTGGGCTTCTAATAATTGTTTGGGAATCCAACATGATTTGGTTTTTACCTTCTTAAACTGAGTGGACGCCTTCCTTCGAGGTTTCCTTTGTGAATTAACTTGAACCATAGGGGTCTGATAACAATGCCTTGGGGACCCATTGATATGTACCCTTGGTCAAATCACGTGGTGCCTTTGATGTAGCACTGTCTGTCATAGCCATGGAAGTTGAGGCTTTAGAGGGTTTTGCTACTTGCAAGGATGTTGTGACTTTTTGGATTGGCAATATTTTGTTGTTTTTTGTGTTATAAAGAGGTGAGATTTCAGGTGTTATTCCTTGAGCTATAGGGTCATGAGTTGATTTTTGCGTCGTGATACTTCCGGTCTCCCAATCCATATTACATTTGACTGCAGACATCCATTTGCACGCCAGGTTTATATTACCCTCCATAATACCTACATGCATGGCCAAAAAGCTTTGAACCACGGTTCCATTGTCATAAATAACAGGAGTGTGTAGGATTCCAAAAAACAGTGGTCTTCTTCTTATTGACACCGTATCCTTGACTTGGATGGTGCTTGTGGATAGGGGTGGTTTTCCTAGCTGACACCAAACTCCATAGGATAACAAATTATGTTGAGCTCACGTATCCAATAATGCTTTATATAGTGCTCTCCCATAGAGGCGATTTAGTTCAATTGGATATCGTAGAGGTGGCTCTGATTCCAATGAATCATCATCAGTGTCTTAAAAAAAAGTTTCCGTGATTCTAGATTAGCCTCTCATTGGCATTTAAGATGTTGTTGTCTTTCTCGAGCCTCAACTCTTGCTTGTATCTTTTTAAGCTCTACTTGTTCTTTGGCTGCTTTCTTTTGATGGATGGCTTGTAACTCTTTATTATGTTGTCTCCTTATGGTACAACTCAACTTTGGCTTCTCTATAGCCTCTAGTTGTGCGAGGTCAATGGGTTGTGGACTACACCACATAATGCTTTGAAGATAATCACCCCAGTTGTCTACCAACTTCCGATGAGCATCACATGTCCCTGTATAATTAAGCCATTCTACCGTAGATTTCTTTTCATTTATTCTAGCACGCACATTTGCTTGATATCGTCGCCTCTTATATCTCTTACTCTTCTTGTCTAGTTTTTGATTATGGCCGATCTCTAGTGAAGAGTCACTAGATGGAGTCGCTACTTGTGTCTTCTGCTCCCTTGGATAGATTGTCATCTAGGGTACCAGTGGGCCCTGAATGGTTTATCGACACATTTGCACTAAGATTTAACTCAGATTATTCATCCTCATAGTCAATTTCAATTGATGATTTCTGAGCCCAAAACATGTGGGCTATAGTTTTGTGAGATGCTACTGGTTCCAATGCCGGTCAAACCTTCGTCTTGTCGGTCATCAGAAGCTATATATATGCATTGCTTCTAGCATATTTAAGGGTACGAGTGGTGGAATTTAATCCCCCTCAGGTGCTGCCCAGTTCGTCCCCCTGTTTTCTCAAGTTTCTGTGGTTGCTGCTAAGTGGACCCATGTTATAGATTTGATACTTTATTATTTATTGTAGCTCATAGGTGGAAAAGGCTTGACCGAGCTAAGCTATTGCAAAAAGGATATCATATTTTATGTACATTTTATTACTCAAGTGCTCCTTATGAGCTTTGGCCATTTATGACCGGCCGGCCAGTTTGTAACCAATTTGACCATTCAAGAAATATATAAAACAAATACGTGCAAGAGGGAAATGGTCACTCTTGCACGGGGGGAGATTGTACCTAGTGCTTGTGTGTTTCTTCTCTCCCCTCCTCCTTTCTCTCTCGTAGTGCCGGCGTAGCACTCCGCTCTAAGAGGTGTGCCTACACGCGCTCGGTGGCTCTCTCTCATCCTCTCTATCTTGCCAAGTGTATGTGCGATTGTCAGGTATGCAGATTTGTGTATTTCATTGTTTGTAGCATATTATTTGTATATTTTGCAGGCCCAGTCCACGCTCCCTCTGTAGTAGTGGTATCAGAGCCATGGGTACGCTCTTGGCTCTACAAGTACGTATAGATACACAAAGAACTTCAAAATCAATCTACCAAAGCTAAGTGTGTTTTATCACTATGTTGATAACTTTTGTTCCTTTTACTTTTGATTTCCGTCTTTACTCACATGCAAGGTGTTTATGCCTGATTAATTTATGGCTAGATATAGCTAAGTGAACTATATAGCAGAGAAATTAATCACTTATGATGTTGAAAGATAATTGTATTTGAGTTGATGCATCAATGAGCATTCGATTGCGTTTATGGTTGAAAAGTAATACATGTTAATAGAGAAGAAAGGATAGGATTAGGAGTCTATGTAGGAGTACTGGAAGTTTAGCTAGGTAGTAATTGAGACTTGAGTAGAGATTCAAACAAGACGGATATGAAAATAATTTCGGTAGAAATTGAAGATGGTCGAGATGATTCTTAGGTTTGAGTAATTTTGCTTGGAGGGACACTCGATCACCATTATCGCCGCTAGTCTTACAAGTTCCAAGAGACCTCAAATGAATATCTCGAGCATTTCAACCCAAGAGCTAGGTCCACCTCGTGGGAAAGCTCCCTAACTATACTAAGAACCATTATCGAATTACATAATAAATTCTTGTATAGCCATTGGGCAGAAATAGTACGAGTCCGACAGTGCAGACAACAAGGACGGATGGTATCAAAAGGGAGGGATGACAACCACCGTAGGGGCGCCTTGGGCCTTCTGCAACTTCTGGTTTTTTTGGGCTCCAATAAAGCTAGCAGATTTCAGCTGCCATGCAAATCGAATCGAATTCCCTAGCGGGCATGCGCATGCGCATGCAACCAAAACCCCCCACCTTCTCTCACTGAATCGCGAGTGGCAACCCACCTACACTGTCATCATGCATCGTAGTAGCCATCCATCTGTAGCCTACTGGAAGGCGCACACACACACACACAATATACTTGTTCATCTCTCTCTGTCTCTCTCTCTCTCTCATCTGCAAGTGACGGCGCCCACATTTTGTTTGTTTTTTTTCATTCTTTACCATGCAGCTAGTCCTCCCCATCGACACAAAGCGGCCGCTGGAAATCAACAAACATACCAACGACTCTTACTCTCTCTATTCTGTTGATGGCTGCCAGGCACTGGGCTGCGCACCACCCAGCCACCATGCAAACTCGAACTCTCTCTCACTCTCTCTCCCTACCACCCATGACTCCTGCGACAACTGAACCTTCTCTCTCTCACACTCTCTTCCGGCCTGTCTAGCAGCCACCCTTTTTGCTTGGCCAACCACCAAACTGACACACACACACACACACACACACACACACACACACACCCAGTCTTGTCTCTCTCTATCTATAGCTGGAGCAACACGGGGAAGGCCAAAACTTAATGGCAATATCAAAGCGTGTTGCTCGTATTGTAGCCGAAACACTTCCTTCCCTTCAGCATAGCTACTACCAAACGCAATATGAGCAGTGATCGATGATATCCGTTGTCAGAAGATGGAACTCTTCCTGAGCATTGATTTCCTTGCATGGAGAATTTTCAGACTGTAATTTCCATTTCTCCCACATGACACCTGCCAAGTTCTCAATTGTCAAAACCATTCCCTTCAATTTCTCCGAAACAAAAGCCGCGGGTTCTTATTTTTCTGTTTTTGTACCCACTTCTGATCTCCTTCTAAAGTGATAATCCCCTTTGCAAGTAGGTCCTGCAACTGAATTGGAATGTTCGGCTTTGCATTCAGGATCATCAACAGTCAGCCTAGATTTCTAACCCAGCCAACAGATAAATGGTTTACCATACTGCCGAGACCATAAGGAATAATGAGGGAGGACTCGAGAAACAATATCATGGATATTGATGTGCGGCAAGGGAGAGGCTAGAGCAGCCCCGCAGTGAGGGCAAAAAACTTGCCAAGGTTACTGAAGAGGGAGCATTAAGGGGCTCTCAAGTATTTCTGAATGTACAAAGGCCCCAATACAAACAAATGCAGAGCCTTGAGTAGAACCGCCAAAGAAAGCAAGAGCAACAGAGCGGCTATCGCCCACAAGGCCATGGTAGAGCACTCTGCAACTGCATGGGAAGCACAAGAAGCTGGCTACTCCCAAGGCCATGATAGAAGAGAATTATGCAGCTGCAAGCAAATCACAATAAGCTACCCCATCTACTTTATTGAGACGTTGTTGTTAGTACTCCTCACTTCACTTCCGTACGCTTTAGGAGCCCTCGATGAGTGATGCGTTTCTAGGCTTTCAATTTAATATTTCACTTGTTTCTAGGCTTTCAATTTAATATTTCACTTTACTTCATTTTATTTTATTTTTTTGGTACCCAGATAGTGTATTAGAACCATAAGGATTGTATCAGTTTGGTCCGATAGGCCTTTAGCATTTCATTTCGCTCTCGCTCATTCCCCTCCCCATACCGCTACTTACAGCGACGAACAATGATGACATCCTTCAGCGAGCAGTGCAATACTTTCTCCGACAATGTCGGGTAGTGACGGTGATGATGTTGGTTTTCTTCGATAATTTTAGATTTTTAGTTTTAGTTCTTTTCTTTACTTTATTGAGACGTTGTTGTTCGTACCCCTCACTTCACTTCCGTACGCTTTAGGAGCCCTCGATGAGTGATGCATTTCTAGGTTTTCAATATTTCACTTTACTTCATTTTATTTTATTTTTTTGTACCCAGACAGTGTATTAGAACCATAAGGATTGTATCAGTTTGGTCCAATAGGCATTTGGAAGACGAGTAATATAGCATTTCATTTCGCTCTCGCTCATTCCCCTCCCCATACCGCTACTTACAGCGGCGAACAATGATGACATCCTTCAGCGAGCAGTGCAATACTTTCTCCGACAATGTCGGACAGTGACGGTGATGATGTTGGTTTTCTCTGATAATTTTAGATTTTTAGTTTTAGTTCTTTTCTTTACTTTATTGAGACGTTGTTGTTCGTACTCCTCACTTCACTTCCGTACGCTTTAGGAGCCCTCGATGAGTGATGCGTTTCTAGGCTTTCAATTTAATATTTCACTTTACTTCATTTTATTTTATTTTTTTGTACCCAGACAGTGTATTAGAACCATAAGGATTGTATCAGTTTGGTCCAATAGGCCTTTGGAAGACGAGTAATATAGCATTTCATTTCTCTCTCGCTCATTCCCCTCCCCATACCGCTACTTACAGCGGCGAACAATGATGACATCCTTCAGCGAGCAGTGCAATACATCCTTCAGCGAGCAGTGCAATGATGATATCCTTCAGCGAGCAGTGCAATACTTTCTCCGACAATGTCGGGCAGTGACGGTGATGATGTTGGTTTTCTCCGATAATTTTAAATTTTTAGTTTTAGTTCTTTTCTTTACTTAATTTTAGATCCGCAACGATTGTATTACTTCAGTCTCATGGACCTTTTAAGACGATTAATATAATCTTTCATTTCATTTCATTTTCTCTCTCTTTTTCCGCCCTTACCAAATTTTGGGCTCTAACTTGATCTAGACTCCTCACGAGAAGATGTGGCAGTATATAACGCACCGTCTCCCAAATCCAACCGCAAGAAAAGACTTAAGCTGCAATTGTCACTTGTCACTCATGAAACTCATGGGTGTTCTTTTATTATTATTATTATTTTTGACCAATAAAATTTTATAGGCATAAAGGTCTTGGACGAGAGTTCAATATATATATATATATATAAAATAAAATAAATATTTTGGCAACTATCTCAGATATAATTTATCTAGCAATTTTGATAGGATCTTATTTGATCCTTTTAAGTTGTCATTTTACTTAAGCATAGTCATGATTTATTATGGCATGATTTTTAAAGTTATTTTATAAACAAAAATAAAAACTATAACCTACAATCTTGTTAGCATTGTATTTGCAATTGGTTAAAGTTTTCTTTTTACGTGGTCCATAGCTCCACATTTCTTTACTCTTTAAATTTTTTGGAACATTATGTGATCATCAAGACTACACACGCTTGAAGAGAACCGATTAGCTAAGTCCTATCCTCACTCTTGTTTATTTTTCAAGACCAAAGCATCTATATTGATTACATGCTTGATCAACACTGTTCATACTTGCCATACTTTTTTTTTACGTGCATTATCTTCTGAGTTACTAAATCAACACTTTCTAACGTTGTGACGATAAATAATTTAAATGAAATTTCCATTGAGATCATCTCACATTGAGCTATGCAGCTGCTCACATGACCTGATACACCTTGAGTTAATAAACAATAATTTGTAAGTATTGTGTTACTTAACCTTACTCCAATGTGGTATCAAACAGGTATTCAAGTTTTTAATTTTTAATTTTCTCCTTTATGTCTTGTCTAGTCCATTGGTCACAAGCACACAGATTCACCGATTTAGGCAGTGTGTAGATACTCACATTGGTGCAGATTTGCCAATTTAGGCAGCACATTGATAAATTGCAGATTCATGATTTTTAAGTAATATCCAATGCAGATTCGCCGATTTAGGCAGCACGTCTTATTGGTGTAGATTCGCCGATTTAGGCAACACCGATCACGAAATCATGCTACAATGGCTGGCCACCACTGTAACTGGTATGATTTTGTTACCCGGGTACATAATGAAAGTTATTTGGATTTGGACTTATATTGTGGAATTGGAATTGGATTGAAATTTGGTATCTGATGATTATTTTATCACGGCAGTGTTTATGTGATGAGACTTGACATTATGAGATTGATGATGAGTGTGACCAATGATATCCTGATTCATCAGGGTATGACATATACTGCTTATTCTAGTGGTATGGGACACTAGAATCGGACAGGCATAAGTAATGTTGTTTTTTCATTAATTTTACTATATGCCATTTTTGACACAGATTTCTAATCATTTTTTCTACAAGTATCGTTTGCAGATTTCTGATCTTTGCAACCGAGGACAATTGCTTTTCAACGAAGAGGTATGTTATAGAATTGATACTTTATTATTTATTGCAGCTAACAGGTGGAAAAGGCTTGACCGAGCTAGGCTATTGCAAAAAGGATATCATATTTTATGTACATTTTATTACTCAAGTACTCCTTATGAGCTTTGGCCATTTATGACCGGCCGGCCAGTTTGTAACCAATTTGATCATTCAAGAAATATATAAAACAAATACGTGCAAGAGGAAAATGGTCACTCTTGCACGGGGGAAGATTGTACCCAATGCTTGTGTGTTTCTTCTCTCCCCTTCTCCTTTCTCTCTCGCGGTGCTGGCGTAGCACTCCACTCTAGGAGGTGCGCCTACACGTGCTCGGTGGCTTCTCTCATCCTCTCTATCTTGCCAAGTGTATGTGCCATTGCCAGGTATGCAGATTCGTGTATTTCATTGTTTGTAGCATATTATTTGTATATTTTGCAGGCCCGGTCCACGCTCCCTCTGTAGCAACCCAATCCACATTGTCAGACTCACTTATCCCAGGTAGAACATCCATATAAGGAGAATCTTCCCCAACATTTGTGTCCACTTTACATGTGTAACAATACTGCAATGGGGCCGAGTGAACTGTGGTGTCAGATCTACGATCAATTATAAATCTGTATCCTAGAGGATGTGCTCGACCAGTTACAAGATCTACTCGAATGACAGAATCTTGGAACTGCAAGTAGACATGGTTTTTAGACTAGTCATGCACCATTTTTGCTTCCCTCATGAAAGGACGTCCTAAGAGATCTCAGATGCCATAGTGTGCTTGGAGAAATCCATAACAATAAAGATATTTCTTATTTTATGTCGAAAGACCTTGATCTTGAAATCTTATAGCATCCCAATAGGTTTAACAATAGACCCATTGGCCATCTTTACTACTATGGTTGTGGTCCCAAGGTGAGGTCTTTCCATAGTTTACCAGCAATTTTTAGTCACAATGCTAACCCCAGCGCCACCATCAAGGATTCCCTTCAGAGTTAATCCCTTGGTAATGATTGGTATGGTTGCATTGGAATTATCGCCCTCAAAGCATTGTCCCAACTTGTTTACAAGTATTTCTACAACAATGTTCTCATCTAGGTTGGATTATGGATCTAAGTGTTCCTCCTCTATTGGCATCTCCCTAGCTCCATCCATCTGTACAAATTGTGGTAGTCTGACCTTCACTTCTCCATTGAGGAAAGCTCAAAGAGCTAAGAATAGCTCAGGGTATCCATATAGTTTGGACATGATGGTGGTTCTAACTTTTGAAGCCATGAAATCCATCAGTTTGGTAATATTTAATGACACCTTTTAGGCTTCAGTCCGTTGACGTGGGGAAGATGGGATCTCCATTTCTTCAATAGGGTCAGGTAGTCCCTCTGTAAACATTCTTTCCAACAAGAAGTGAGTATGCCCACTTTCCCATGACTTTAAGTCACTTTCTTCTTGGATGACACTAGGTATGGCTAGGGGTCTATGGACTTGGTGAGGTTGTTGTTGCGTAAGAAACAATGTGTCTGTAATCTGGATCTACCTAGGTGCTAATTCTAGATCCCTTTGGGTATCTTCTACCAAACTCAAATGATCTATGCCACATAGATTACACATGAGTATCGGCATTGTAGACGTGCTCGCTTGATTGGTTTGCATTAGTGTAGCATACTTTTTCAGCCTAATAGGACCACTCGACCACACGATGTGGACCTTCACACTCATAGGATTGAAGAGGCGGTTCTCTTGGCAGTGTAATCAATATTTTGGCCTCTTGCAGCAAGAGCAGCTACTTGATAGACATGTTTGACTTGTCCCCAATAGTCCTCCATGTAGTATCGTAGAATTTCTTTAAGTGCATCAATCCCATAGGCAATATTAGGGTCTATATCTTCCTCACAGCCTTCCAAACAAGCAATATATAACTCACAACCCACTTGATTCACAGTAGTGATTCTTGGATGTGGTGGTTGCAGTCCTAGCACTAGAGGTGGTAAGGGTGTTGTTTGACAACATTTTGGGCCCTAGGGACCATGTGTTGTGATGTTTGTTCAAGAGGTGGGGCCGACATCAATGCAGGCACTCGAGGTGTGTCCGTCCATGCTAAGGTTGGTCTATTGGCCATTGCACGCTTAAATACTATGCAATCCTTAGCTTGATGACCATATCTCCCACAGGCATTGCAATTCCCATTGAATTTTACTCTAAAAGTAGGGCATGCACTGCTACTATGCGGACCATAGCATACTGAGCACCATTGCTGCTCCCTTCTTGGATACATATGATTGTTTTGCGGAGCACGATTGTCTCTAAGACTCTCTTGAATGGCCTTGGTGAGATCTGCTAAAGTCATCTTAGATATGTTTGGCTCCTTAGCAATAGGATTTAGGGTCCTTGGTTGATGCCCAGATGCTTGCGAGCTAGTAGATTTAGGCTCAGCAGACACTCTTTCTCCTTGAATCATTAAATTATCCTCCAATTGAAGCACTCATTTGGATTACAATGAGAATTCAAATGCTTCAAGCGACTAATAAAGTCTCTCATCGACTCTCCTTCCTCTCGTTCGGCTTTCTAGAGCTGAGAGGCTACACCCGAAAGCAATCCCTCTCGTATGTATTCTTTTAAGAACAGTCTCCTAAGAGTAGGGTAAATCGTTTTTTCTTCCACCCTTAAGCTTCTATACCAATCCCCAGTCAAGTCCCACTTAAGGTTAAGCTTAAAGCATTACTTTCATGTAGGTCATTGTGTTCTCCTAGAGAATCGCATATTTGTTCAAACACTTCGATATGCTTTCTCACATCCCCGTTGTCACTAAATTTTTGTGTGAGGTTGGCTGTTTGTACTGTCTTAATTCTAGGCTCTCTATCAGGCGTGTTATGCATTTTCTTAGCAATAGATCTATCAATAGTTTGAGCAAATGCTGCCAACTCTCCTAAATAAGCAGGTATAGTGGCCGCAGGTGCAGGCGCTCTTAGAACTATATGTAGGATGGGAGTTGTGTACCACGTGGTGGTCCAAAGTTCATAGGTGTGGCCCGAGGCATAGCCGCTGCCGGATACAACATGTTATTACTAAATGGTATGGCCCCACTTGAATAAGAGCTCGGATAATGCCATTGTGGAGTGTGAGCCCTTGGCATAATTGGGGGTGTGGGACCTACGTGGGCATGAGGTGCAACAGGTACATAGGCTTGATGCACACCTGTAGGTATTGTTGGGGGCACTGTGTTACTAGGTAGCGGTGCAGTGCTAATAAACGAGGTCCAAGGTGTACTTTTTGTACTCATCACCGGAGTAGGTATCGTAGCCGTAGTGTCTCCTAGAGACAGATGAGCTAGATTTGGAAAAGTAAAACTACTACTTGTGGGTTCAGATTGTACCAAAACTCCAAGTGACACAATATATGAAGGGTCCATTGGATTCACTGATGGAGTTTCCATCTGTGATAGTGTCGGTTGTCGGCCTTGACCATATCCAAGAATCTCATAAGTCCCACTGAAGGAATGTTAATCCCTCGGTTTTGCCTCTTTGATTGGATGATGCTATGGATGACATTGTAGACCATCTAAGCACTTGATTTCTTGATTGCTATGCTTATTGTCCCAGGGGTCTTCCCCTTCATGGCTCGACTTTGTTCTAAGAAACTCTCCATTTCCCTCTCCCTAGCAGCTTGCATATAGCTCTCAACTTCTTGCACCTCCACAAGACTCCTACCATCGGGTATAGAACTTTGGGGGGTGATTGCTTTGCAGGGTCTTCCATGAAAGCAGGGGACAGGATATCGATGTGAACACTCTTGGGGAGTATAGGCTCCTCTTGAGATACCAAAGGCGAATCTACCTCTCCCTCACCTTTGTTAACTTCACTAGCCGCAAGTCTAGAGCGAGTAGCTCTACTAAAGGTTTCTATAAAGTGACTAAACACACTAGATCCAGGTTGTGGGGCCCAGACACGTATGTTTTTGTTTACTTGCTTGAGGTTTGGTGTAGGATGCCCTTCCATAATATCGTAGTTAGATGAAGAGTCACTAGCCGCTATGTTTGGGTCTTGGGTTGTACTACCTTGGGTCCCCGTCGAGGGCCCAGAACCTAAGGTAGGTGGGTAATAAGAACCCATGTAAGTCAAAGTGCTCGCTAGTTGCTTGGCGATAATTTTTTTTTTGGGATAAGGTCGCCGCGGTGTAGCGCGCGCACACACACACACACACACACACAAACACCTAACCTACCTACTTGCAACTAATAGAGCTACTGTTACACACTAACACAGTACTACAATAACTAATTTACTAACAAATCTACTTACTGCACCTTATAGATCTAATATTATAGATCTAATACCTTAATTATAACACCTTATCAACAAAAAACAGTACATTGCAACACCTTATTAACAAAAATAGTACACTACAACAAGAACAAAGTTTACAAATCCTTCTCAACAGCCACACACCTTCTTGCTCTACCTTTCCTACATCTCAAATTGCACCACAAAGTAGCATAGAGTGCTATTCTAGCTTAGTGAAGGGCATCTCCCCAGCAACGGTGGCAAAAATGTGCTCATCTACGCATGTGTCAAAGGAAGGGACTTGCTGTACATTGTGTCTGAGCCACAAATGGCTGCAAGCACACAACCAAACTAATCTAGCAAGCTCAAGAGAGCAAAGGTGTGTCACTCACCGCCCTATTCTTGCCTTCATGGAGGATTCCTCGCCTCAAAGAAGAGGCAGCTACGACCGTGCCTCAACCGCCTCGCCGCTGCCGTGATGTCGCAATGCTCAATCACTCTCTCTCTCTCTCTCTCTCTCTCTCTCTCTCTCTCTCTCTCTCTCTCTCTCTCTCTCTCTCTCTCTCTCTCTCTCACGTTGTTGGGCGCATTTCTGACACCCCGTTTTTTGTAAATTTGTACATACGGACATGACACCCGATGTCAAAAGGGCGTGTGGTCTTTCTTTTTGTGGGTTTTTTAGCTTGCTTTAGCAAGCACATGTACATGCACTGCAAGTCGCTAGTCTAGTGACAGCTGTCGGGCTATTGTAAGTGCCCGTGAGTGAGTTTTTTGAAGTGAGCCTTGTATATAACTTAAACTCATGTACAAACTAAAAAAAGTTCAGCCAAAGATCAGAAATTTTCAGGTTTTAGTTCGTTGTGTCTCCTTGGTGCTCTTGGATGCAGTTTTTTGCCCCGACTAGCCTTCTCTACGTGTAGTCGTGCTTGGACAACTCTCTGTTCGCGTCAATTTTGCTCATGGGGACGTATGGAATAAATTTTGGTCATCTTCAGATTTCTCGCCAGCCATTTTTCAAGCTTTTTCTCAAGGTTTAAAGTGCCCCAATTGGAGTTGTGCTCATCAGGTTACGACTAGTTCTCTGTAGGGTTATGGCTATGGCAACCTAGTGGCAAATTGTGGATAGGCAGGTTGGGAGGGCATGTATCTATGAATTGTGGAATTGATGTTGAAGTTATGGGTTTGTGATGCTTGATTTTGAAAGGAGAGGCTCTTGTCTTCATCTGCATTGGTCGGCGCGTGCTGTAAATCCGTGCTTTGACAAGGTTTTGCTCCTATGTGACATAGTCTCTTGGGTGGGCGACAGCTAGTAAATTCCCAAGGGTCTACTCCTATTGGGCTTGTGGTGTTTCAAAGGGATTTTTCAAAGCTTTTGGTGTCTTTTAGTCCTCTTTCAACGCTCTTGGGTGACATCGCTATAGAGGTGTTTCAGTTTGTTTGTTTCCCAGCAGTGTTTTGGTGCCCACCACCGAGGAATCCCTTCAAGTTACCTTCAATTTACAGGTTTTGAAGACATGGCGTTTAATTTTCCAGAGTTTAGTGGGAAATCAAATGAAAGTTCCAAAGCTTTCATTAAGAGAATGGAGTTTTCTTGCCTTCTTGCTGACAAGCAAGACCCAGCGTTGGTGCTACGAATCTTCTACTTCTGTTTGAAGGGAGATGCTAGGGAATGGTTGGAAGGCTACGAAAAGGATCTACAATCAGCCCAACCTCCTCAAGTTATGACTTATGAAATGGTAAGACCTGCTTTTCTTACACACTTTCAACAGGTGGAAGACCCACAAAAGGTATGGCAGTCTATTCAAGGCTTAGTACAAGATGAAGGCCAAACCATAGAAGACTTTGTCAAAGCATTCAATGCGTTATGGGCAAAGTGGTGTACATCTTTGGGGGCTGAAATTCCTCCAGCCATGTTGAAGAGGGACAGGTTTCTTGCAAGCTTGAGGAGTAACCTACGCTTGAAGGTAGAGCTTAAGCAGCCAAGGACCTTTGAGGAGGCAGTTGAAATCGCAAAGAATAAAGAGTGGAAAGCAGAGCGTCTTCATCAACTTGGAATCAATGTCGAGCCAAAGCTTGAAGTGAAAGCGGTAGAGCAACCAAGGGTCCTCATCAGGGAGCAAAGTTATGATCAACAAGCTTCTCATGATGTGAATGTCTTTCGCAAGGAGATGAAAGAGGTTGTAGGTCTTATGAAGAATCTTAGTGTGCATATGATGGGAGGTGGAAGAGGTCAGAGTTATGGATATGGAAGCAATGAGGGTTATATAGGTGGTAGAGGAAGAGGCATGGCTGGAAGAGGGGATATGTTTCAATGCTACAATTGTGGTGAATGGGGTCATAAAAGCCCTCAATGTGAAAAGCCAAAGAGAATGGGTGGTGACATGTTTCTTCTTCCTCCACAAATTCCTTCTCGAGCTCAAGATTATGGTATTGAGATTAAAGGGGAAGCAGGACCAAGTGGATTGCCAGCAGAAGAGAAGGGCAAAACAAAAGTTGTAAGCATAATTCGTTTGGAGAAGAAAGAGGATGATTTGGGAGCTATGGTCATGCCTGTAGGTAAGAGGGTTACAAGAGATCATGACATGAGTGATGCAAGTCCGAGCCATAAAAGAGGGAAACAGGTTGAAACAGGTACAGGTAAAGAGAAGAAGAAGAGAAAGCCCAAGAAACATTACAATGCATCCGAATTTCCTTTGGGAGAAGAGCAACCAAATTATAGTCTAAGGGCTGATTTGGTGGGTAGAAAGGCTGATGTTACCTTTGGGCAACTCATGGAGATGTGTCCCAAGTTAAAGAGGCAATGGAAGCACGTAGTCAACCCCATGAAGAAGGAGCCTGCAAGGGGGTCAGTGAGAGTCTTGTCTTTGAATGAGTTACCTGACATATGTCCTACTATGGATGCATGGCATAAGAGGAAGTGCATTGGAGAGGCTTATATTGATGGAGGTGCAATGGTATGTGTTATTACTCAAGCTTGTGTATCAAAGTTGGGACTCAACATGGTGAAGAATTCAGGTTTTCGCATAAAGCTTGCCAACCAATCAAGGGTGAGGTGCTTGGGAGTTGTAAAGGACTTAGAGGTGGATGTATTTGATGTTAAGGTTCTGGTCAATTGCCATGTTATGCCCGCGGGTATTGGTGCTTTCCCTCTCATCCTTGGAAGACCATGGTTACAGGCAACCAAAGCTATACAGGATTGGGGACATGGTACCATCACTCTCTACAATAGAAGGGGTGATAAGAAGAGGTTTGACATGGCTAGCAAGAAATCTTTGGATGCTGATTTTGATGAGAAAAGTGATGAAGAAGAGTCCTCAAGTGAAGAAGAAGACAATGGGGATGATGGCAGTGAAGTGGAAGATAGTAGCGATAGTGATCTAGATGTTTCCTCCTTGTTTCTTGAAGAAGAGCATGATGAGAAACAAAGATTTCTTGGCCTTATGGAGAATGAGGATATCTCTGGTCCTTATGAGCAAATTGAAGAGCTGATGCAACCCAAAGTTCAACCTAATGTCAAACAGGAGCTGATACAAGGTATGTTGTCTCCCGACTTGACTAGTCATGAGAAGGGTGAGTACCTACATATGATACAACAATTTCCCCATTTATTCATCACTTATTATGAGGAAATTAGAGGCTTTAAGGGAGAGGAAATCCACATTACAATCAAGGAAGGAGCTCAGCCCATACGCCAAAAGCTAAGGAGAATGGGACAGGTACAACTTAATGCTTTAAAGGAAGAGGTAGACAAGCTTCTTGAAGCAGGTTTCATATGTCCTGTGAGCACTGCAGAATGGGCGAGTCCTGTTGTTGTCACACCCAAGAAGGATGGAAAGTGGAGGATATGTGTTGATTTTAAGCCTCTAAACGCAGCCATGAAGAGGGATCCATACCCTCTTCCTTTCATAGATGTCATACTTGATTCTATTGCAGGGCATGAGAGGTATAGTGTATGTGATGGATTCTCTGGATATTTTCAGCTCACCTTGGCTTTGGAAGATCGAAAGAAGACCACATTTATCACGCCATGGGGATTCTTTTGTTATTGTGTGCTTCCTTTTGGTCTTATGAATGGCTGTGCGTGGTATCAAAAGCGCGTCAACAAGGTGTTCTCTCCCTTTCTTGGCAAGTTTGTGAAGGATCTTATTGATGACTTTTGTGTTTATAGCTCTAGAAAGGATCATTGTGCAAATCTTGGGATGGCATTGAAGCAATATGATGAAAGTGGAGGTCAACTCAACCCAAAGAAATGTCATCTTGCTCAACCAAGAGTAAAGTTTTTGGGGCATATGATCTCAGAGAATGGGATTGAAGCGGATCCTGACAAAGTGAAGGCTTTGGTGCTCCTCCCATCACCTAAAGATACAAAGCAACTTTCTACTTTTATTCAAAAGGTGAAGTATATGGCAAGGTTCATTCCTTTGTCCTCTCAACTTCTTTATCCTCTACAACAAGTAGCAAGGTTGGATCCTCTACAATGGACAAATGAATGTGAAGAGGTTTTTCAAGGTATCAAAGAGGTTCTTGGTTCTCTTCCTGCTATGCAAGCTCCTAATTGGGATAAGGAGTTTTATGTGAATCCATCAATAGGTGAGGATGCTATTGGAGCTATGCTTCTTCAACGAGGTAACAATTCTCACTACATGAAGCCTATCTATTGTGCTAGCATGGTGAAGCTAGAGGTGGAAAGAGGCTATACTGAGGTGGAGCTCATTATGGTGAGTGTGATTTATGCATGTAGAAGGTTTAGGCACTACCTTCTCCCTAAACCATTCACATTCCTCACTAGCTGCACTCTTCTACCTCAATTGGTGAATAGCCCTACTTTGTCAAAGAGGCTCATGAAGTGGATTGTGGAGCTACAGGAATTCCAATTCTCTTTTCTTGTTGAGGAGAGTACAAGGGCTACATTGGCTGATTTGCTTACCTATAAGGAAAGCCCTCTTCTTCTTAAGGAGGATGCAGTGAAGAAGCAACACATGGAAGCTCCTGACATAGACAATGCCTATCTATTGTTTTTTGATGGCTCTTACAGGAAAGCGCATGGTGAAGCTTCAGGAGGTGTGGTAGTTTATGATCCTCAAGGTGCTTTGGTAACTAAAAGGAGTTTGAAGCTTACAGCACAAAGCAACAATGAAGCTGAGTATGCTACTTTGGAGAAAGGTCTCAACCTTTGCCTTGAGCTTGGCATCCGTTGTGTGAGGGTAAGAGGTGATGCTCTCTTGGTGGTGAAGCAAGTACTTGGGGTGTGGCAAAGTAAGAATCCAAGGCTGAAAAATAAGTGTTTTCAAGTGAAGAATCTGCTTAAGCATTTTGAAGCTTGGAGTTTAAGGCATGTGGACAGGTCTCAAAATGAAGAAGCACATGGTGCAGCGTAAGCTTCAATTGGGCAATTGTATGTGATAAGGGCTGATTCTCCTCTTTATTTGGGAAGGGAAGCTTTAGAGAAGGAGGAAGGGATTCTACAAACAGGTATGCTTCCATCACAGTTGGAAAAGCCAAAAAAGTACGCCTTCCTAACTCGTGCCAAAAGGTATGTGCTACTTGGTGATGCCTTGTATATGAAGGGGGCTCATCTTGTGATGAGAAAAGTGCCTTGGAAAGAGGAAATTTACAAAATTTTAGAGGAGAATCATGAGGGTTCTTGTGGTGGTCACTTTGCTTCAAAGATCACTTTTCATAAAGTCTTGCAGGAGGGTTATGTGTGGCCAAGTGTTCAACGTGATGTTCATCATTGGTGCAAGTCTTGTAAAGAGTGTCAAAGCATGGCATCACTTTGCATAAAGTCTTGCAGGAGGGTTATGTGTGGCCAAGTGTTCAACGTGATGTTCATCATTGGTGCAAGTCTTGTAAAGAGTGTCAAAGCATGGCAAATAGGGTTCTCAAATCAGAAATTAGAGGCACCATTGTGGCTTATGATGTGTTTGAGAAGTGGGGTATTGATGCAATAGGTCCTCTACCTATGACAGCTAGAGGCAAATGTTACATACTTACTGCTGTTGACTATCTATCCAGGTGGGCCGAAGCCAAAGCTGTTAAGCACATCACGAGTAACGATGTTTCCTTATTCATATATGAAGATATTTTCTGCAAATTTGGCATACCATTGGAGTTGCTTTCTGACAAGGGTCCAGGTTTCAGGGGAGAGTTGGTGGATTATCTATGTGAAAATCTTCATGTGCATCGCAGGTTTACTACTCCATATTATCCCCAATGCAATGGCATGAATGAAAGGTTTAATGGAGAGCTCATAAGGATGCTTACAAAGATGACAAGAAACAATGTGAAGACTTGGGATTTAGAGCTACCTTGTGCTCTATGGGCTTATAGGATTGCCATCAAATTAGGTACTGGTTTTTCTCCCTTCCATCTAGTTTTTGGCAAAGAGGCTTTACTTCCTATTGAGGTGGAGATACCAGCCTTGAAGATGATGCTAAAGCTTGAAGAAGATCCCAATGATGCATTCAAGGAAAGACTTTTATATTTGCAATGTGTACAATTGGATAGGGTGTTAGCTTTTGAGCATTATGAGCAGGTCTTGAAGAAGAATCAAGCAAAGGCAAATAAGAAGGTAAAGAACAAGGACATCAAGAAGGGTGACATGGTGCTTCCTTACAATAGTAATATTGATAGCACTTTTCAAAAGAAATTTCAAATCAAGTGGCAAGGTCCTTTCTTGGTCTTAAACAGGTTTCCAAATGGTACATATCAGTTGGCTGACTTGGATGGTACCCCTCATAAAGCACGTGTGAATGGCTACATGTTGAAGAAGTATATTGCAAGGTTGATGACTATGATTGAAGATGAGCCTTCTTTTGAAGAATTTACTGATCGTGTGGCTAATGATGAAGATGAAGTGAAGACTCCCTCATGTGGTTTACAGGATCTCGTTTGTGCTGCTGATCATGAATGATCTAGCAGGCTGGGGTGTTGCAAACTATGTTGGGCGCATTTTTGACACCCCGTTTTTTGTAAATTTGTACATACGGACATGACACCCGATGTCAAAAGGGCATGTGGTCTTTCTTTTTGTGGGTTTTTTAGCTTGCTTTAGCAAGCACATGTACATGCACTGCAAGTCGCTAGTCTAGTGACAGCTGTCGGGCTACTGTAAGTGCCCGTGAGTGAGTTTTTTTGAAGTGAGCCTTGTATATAACTTAAACTCATGTACAAACTAAAAAACGTTCAGCCAAAGATCAGAAATTTGCAGGTTTTAGTTCGTTGTGTCTCCTTGGTGCTCTTGGATGCAGTTTTTTGCCCCGACTAGCCTTCTCTACGTGTAGTCGTGCTTGGACAACTCTCTGTTCGCGTCAATTTTGCTCATGGGGATGTATGGAATCAATTTTGGTTATCTTCAGATTTCTTGCCAGCCATTTTTCAAGCTTTTTCTCAAGCTTTAAAGTGCCCCAATTGGAGTTGTGCTCATCAGGTTACGACTAGTTCTCTGCAGGGTTATGGCTATGGCAACCTAGTGGCAAATTGTGGATAGGCAGGTTGGGAGGGCATGTATCTATGAATTGTGGAATTGATGTTGAAGTTATGGGTTTGTGATGCTTGATTGTGAAAGGAGAGGCTCTTGTCTTCATCTGCATTGGTCGGCGCGTGCTGTGAATCCGTGCTTTGACAGGGTTTTGCTCCTATGTGACATAGGCTCTTGGGTGGGCGATGGCTAGTAAATTCCCAAGGGTCTACTCCTATTGGGCTTGTGGTGTTTCAAAGGGATTTTTCAAAGCTTTTGGTGTCTTGTAGTCGTCTTTCAACGCTCTTGGGTGACATCGCTATAGAGGTGTTTCAGTTGTTTGTTTCCCAACAACGCATACACACACAAGGAGATGAAGAGGAAGATGGAGATGGAGCAAGAGCACTCTTCAATTGCACAAATGAGAGAATGAGTGATTTTTAGGTTTAGGTGACTTTTTTATGATCTTGCACATTCACACTTGGGTGCCCATGCTTAGACAACTAACCCTTGAATGTTCCAATTAGAGTGTGCCTCTCATCGGCGATGACTCTTACCCTTTTCCTATTGGACAGACAAGCCCGGCCCATGACTACTAGAAGTGGACGCCGGTGGTTAACATATTTACAATCTAGAAGTGCCATTGCACCCCGGCTTTTGCAACTAGACTACCTACTTATTACAAATGATATTTATAACCATAATCCGCAGCATTTCATAACTCTCAAAGAATAAGGCTTTGTTGAGTTATGTCGTGTTGTTGACCCAACGGTCAACACTCCCCCCTCCAAATTCATGTCGTCCCTGACATGACCTGGTGGTCAATGTTGGTGCGGTCTTTGTTGTTTTCTCATGTAAAGAAAGTATAGGTTGTAGCCTTTGCACAAGCTCGTCCTGTTCATCCTATCTGATGTAGATAGTTTTCACATGATTCAGGAAAATCATAATTGATGATGAACTTTTGTCCTTCACATCCATGATCGGAGCTGCAACATCTATTATTGTGATTATAGGTCTATTGCCAAACCTAAATTCAAAAAGAACCCAATCTCGTTCAGCTTGACTCTTATTATCATGGATAGAGAAAGATCCATCCATCACTTACTCTAGAGAGTCTATCAATTCTAAGTAGGTGTGATTCTCAGAAATAACTTCTACAATCTGTAGAATTGAGTGATTGACTTTTAGATCTTGTGATCCAATGACAACTTTTGTAAGGATTCTATAAAAATTGTCTAGCTAAACCTTCAACTTCTTTAGGCCAAGTTGCACTCCAATGCAAAGTCTGTCTGTTACTTTCAGATCTTGTGAGCCAATGACAACTTTGTAAGGATTCTATAGAAATTGTCTAGCTAAACCTTCAATTCCTTTAGGCCAAGTTGCACTCCAATGCAAAGTCTATCTGTGAGGCCAAATTTGGAAGATAATTTTTTTTAACTTGAGGTTCAAAACCCATGTCTAGCATTTGATCCGCCTCATCAAGGACAAGATATGTAACCCTTCAAAGCTTGGTTTGTCTACCACTTGTGTTTGCTCTTCTTCATTGGTGATTCCTTTGTTCCTGCATCAAGGTGATCAAAGTCGCATGTGCTACTGTTAGCTTTTGTGTGTTGTGTAGATCATTATACTACTTCTACTTGATACATGACTTAACTAAAGCTTGGCAAACCCCAATTAATTCCCCAAGCTAGTAACTTGCTTTGAAAGGGATTTATCTAACATCATTTGTGATACACGACCATCGATGAGGTATCATTGCCCATTTGCCCATCGATGGTGGTCACTTTGCCCTAGACATAACAAGTAGGAAAATCTTGCAGGCAGGCTTCATATGGCCTAGCTTCAACCGTGATGTACACCACTGGTGCAAAACGTGTAAGTTGTGTCAAAAGGCCGGAACTAGGTCACTTATGCCTGAACCACAGACACCTATTCTCTCATATGACCCATTTGAAAAATGGGGTATCGATGCCATTGGGCCATTACCTAGGGCCAACTCAGGAAAATTCTACATTATCATGGGGGTCGACTACATGACTAGATGGGCAGAGGCTACAGCCACCACTAGAATCACAACGGTAGAGGTAGCTAAATTTATCTACGAGCACATATGCTGTAGGTTTGGCACACCTTTAGAGATCATCTCTGATAGAGGGCCATGTTTCAGAGCAGACTTGGTAGGAGAATTAATGCAGAAACTGGGCATTACAAGGAGGCACTCTTCACCATATTACCCTCAATGTAATGGCCTAGTTGAAAAGGTAAATGGAATGGTTTCTAAAATTATTACCAAGCAGGTAAACAATCATCATGGAGATTGGGATAAGTATCTACTACCAGCTTTATGGGCCTACAGAACTTCATTTCGTACATCCTTGGGATTCACACCGTATCATCTAGTATTTGGTAAGGAAGCAATATTGCCCATTGAAGTGCAACTACAAAGTCTCAGAGTAATGGCAAGCCAGCTTCAACAGCCTAACATGCATTTGAGAGATCACATCATCAACTTGGAAAGACTGCAGCTGGACGGAGAAGAAGCAATAAATTATTATGCAGCACAAGCAGAGCATAGACGGCTTAGCTTTAACGAGCATCTCCGGCAAAAAATAATTGAAGAAAGGAATGTTGGTGCTCCGCTACGACAATCGCTTCGACACGCGCAAGGATAAGAAACTCCTACTCCGATGGGAAGGTCCTTTCATCGTCAAAAAAAAGTATGCCAATGGAAGCTACCAGCTTATGGAGGCTGATGGAAAACTTCATAAAACCATGGTAAATGGTTGGCGACTTAAACCTTATTTTCTTCGATTTGACCAGGCTCCACCAATTGACATTCCAGATGAGGACACACCATCAGCCGCCACCTTTGACGGTAATGATCAAACAGATGAGCTAGAGACATGAATGCCTCTAGCCAAAAGGGGAGGGCTAATGATGGGGGCTTTTCACAAGCCAAGCTCCCATACCCCTCTTCTCTCATCCCCACCCCATGAAAACCCCCTCTTAGGGAGGGAGTGATAAAAGGCATTGGAAAAAGTAAGAAAAAAATAAAGTATGATTATGTAAATATATAAGAAAGGTAAAATAGGCCACCTCATGCCTGTGGGGTAGCCCATCCCCACCTTGCCTCCTTTTTCTTCACTGTTGCCCCGTCGTGTGTCCCTTTTCCTCTCCTCCACTCGAAAGGTCAACCCCCTCTCTCTTCCCCTTGTCCTTTCTCCTTTCTCTCTCCCCTCAAGCTACCCCACCTCTCACCAATAATGCATTATAACTCACCAATAATGCACCCTAACTCACATGCAACTTACCCTATCTTCCAAAATAGTATACCCCACCCCCCCTTTCTCTCTCCTATCATATCCCATGACCCAAATACCCCCCTCTCTCTCTAAAGGGCGCCATGTCTCTTGTCTTGTAGCTAAATAACCTCCCCCACACTCACACACACTCAGTTTCATTGAAAAAGGTGTCCACAGACCCATCCCCACCCGGTGGTTACCTGATTTTTCTTGTGTTCACACACATCTGCACACAGATTCACCTCTGAACACACTCCCCTCTCTCCCCTCTTGTAATTACTTTAGTCTCCATGTCACCTCTCACTTTTTTTCATCAACCCATCTCTTTCTCTTAGTCTCTCTCTCATGAGACTTCTGTTCTGGCACATATACACACAGCCAGACAAGTGGGGCCCACAGTCACATGGCCTATGTAGATAATGATTTCTTCATTTCTAAATTCTATAATTTCTCCCCCCTCCTCCCCTATATAAAGAGGGGTCACCATCACACTAAACACACACAACATCACCAAAGAACACACTATGCACTGTGTGTGCCTAGTGCACACACACACACCCACACCATCACCATCACCGCAATCACCATGCTTGTCTTGAGCATGACCTCTACACCCTTGGCTATGGAAGATGAAGGGCAACTAAATGAAGGATGATGGCCATAACCCTCGTGCGAGTCTTCGCCATCAACTCCCACCTATCCGCCATGTGCTCTACCACTCTCTCCCTTCTCATTCCCCTACCCTATGCTCCCCATTTCATCGCCTTATTCTCTAAATAAAGCTTGAGGTTTTGTGAGTATGTTTTCCTGCAATGTTTTTCCCATGTGAGGTGTGCGGAATCGCCACCCAGTCTTGTGTTTGGAGTGAGTTTGTGTATGTGTGAAGGGTGTGTGGATTCGCCATCCTTCTGTGGTGCCTAAGTACTAAGCCGCAATACCCCCTCCCTCACTCTCTCTCTCTCTCTCTCTCTCTCTCTCTCTCTCTCTCTCTCTCTCTCTCTCTCACTTGATCTCATTTCCCTTCCTCTTCATCATTACTCCCAAGCATCCATCTCTCTTGGATGAAAACTTTGTTATGGTGGTGTGTTGTTTGCGTCCTAGCCGCTGAAGCTAGGTGGTGCCCCCTGTTTGCTTTACCATGACAGGCTTGAGGCGCGCCATTCGGTCCCCGGTGTTTTAGAGGCCGTCGGGGTTCGGGGTTCGCTTTGCTCCCGTCATTTGGTACCCCCACTGAGGATCTTTTCATGAAACCCTTTAGTTTACAAGACTGAAACCCCTAAACTATTGTGAATGGATGAATGGCTAGCAAGATTTGATAATTGGACGACAGAAGAAGAAGAGCTCCAAGCACAACTAGACGAACTCCACATCTCCATCGAAGCTCGAGTGCCAGGTGTAACGTTAATCGATTTGCAGTGGGAGAGTCAACCAACACGCCAAACCCAGTGGATATACATAGGCCAAGTACCAAGAAGAAGAAGGAGAAGGTCGAAACCATGTCCGCAACCTACAACCAACCAACAACAACAAAATGGAAGGAGCTCTGCACAATAGAGAATCAACACTATTCTACTTTGAGAATCGGGTAACTCAAGTCACCGAAGTAATTATCACAGTCAGTTTTCAAGTCGCACCTGATGCTGCAGCACAGATAACGGAATCATTGGCTCACACTCTCACTAGAGAAACTAGGGATCTACTGAGTTTGTTTCAGGAAAGAACTCCACCCTCTCCCACAAGCTCGGACAGTGACTAAGCACCTCTAAGCTTCACATGAATCAGTGCAACCTACCGCAAGACAGATCACAGATACCAACACGTGTACGCTGAATCAAGGTAATACTGGACTTGAAGGCTCACTACCAGCACGTCATTGACACCATGCTAGGTGGGGAGCGGTTTTTTAAGGTTCTGGCATCAGATCAGCCATTTGTCTTACCTTTGGTACAAGGCAATGTACTGTTTGAACTTTTAATCTATGTCCTAGTATAAGAGGGTATACACGCCTCCTTATAAAGAAGAAAAAAAACTTTTGCAAGTTAAGAAGTGTGTCTTTCTAGCTCTCTCTCAGTAATCATGGCAAGTGTAGCATTTCCAACATTTAAAGGAAAGAAGGGGGAGGATTTGGTAACAGACTTCCTAGATGACTTTGAAGTAGCATGTGTAGTGAGCAACAAAGATACGGATGAATCCCGGGTTAGAATCTTTAAGCATCTCATGAAGCTAGAAGCTAGATCATGGTACAATGCACTTCCACAAGCAACCAAGGATGACTGGGAACCCTTAAAAACCGCTTTTAAGAGGCGCTTTGGGGGAGGTACCACTTCAGAAAAGTTGTGGGACAAGTTGAGAGACTTGAAGCAGGAGGGTCTTTTAGAATATGCCACCTATGAGTCCAAATTTTTGGATTTGTGGGAACGGTGGGTTGAGTCACTGGCAAGGGGGGAAGCTGCACCCGATTTCCTAAAAAAACATCGGTTCACGTATGGCTTATGGCCACTTCTCAAGGAGAAGGTGAAAGGTAGATTCTCGGCTACGTACGAGTTCGCCGTTGAGATTGCTCGCCTTAAGGACAAGAAGCTGCGAATGAAAGCCAAAGAAACCGAGTCAACAAAAACAGCAACATCATGTTGTCGTGCTGTGACACGTACATAGTGGGAACGCATGCTACAAGATCTATCTTGTAATTTTTTAGATACATAATTATATTTCCTATAGTGTACATATGCATATTTAAGTATAATAGTAAGCCTTCTATCTCATCCTATTATTTTTCTCAAGGGTAACATATCCTTACTTTACCATCAGAAAATACTATGGGAAAAGCATCAATAGCTCCGCCTCTTTAACTTGGGGCAAAAAGCATTGATTCTTTATTTCTACTATTTCATTATCATCTCACACCCTAGCTAGATCCTATATCTAGGGTAAACTCCAATATATATATATTCTATGTATTTTTTATACTTTTCTTATATTTCTTTTTAAATAGCTACTAGGAGAGAATCAAATCCTAGTGGGACACTAGGTGGCATGATTTCAAAGATACACTTATTTTAATGCATTATTGCAAGCATGATTACAAAACTTTGTCGAGGAGCAATGTCATGCTTTCATATGGCATGAGGTGTCCTTTGGAATTAAATGAAAGTCTAGGCTAAGGAGACCACATGAAAACTTTTGCTGCCATAAATGGACCCTATTTTGATGAATTTTTTACACAAGGTTCCTATCCGAATTGGAAAACCATTTTTTTAATGCAAATCGTAGCTAATGAGCTGAAGTTTTTGCCCATATTTTTACTTTTTTATTTGGAGCCACGGTTGAGGAGATATGATCAAAATACTGGACCCCAGTCTGTCCACATCATGCAGGGACAGCTCATTTCCAACTTTTCCAATTCCTGTTCACACTGGCTCCTCTCTTCTTGTGTAAACC
Organism: Adiantum capillus-veneris; assembly: GCF_014529385.1. Lineage (NCBI taxonomy): Eukaryota > Viridiplantae > Streptophyta > Polypodiopsida > Polypodiales > Pteridaceae > Adiantum > Adiantum capillus-veneris. The sequence goes on from NC_140954.1 coordinate 141,641,565, forward strand.
CTTGTGGGTTTCCTTCACCTATAAAAAGGGACCTCTTTTCCTTGGAAGAAACTCAAGCATTCAAGCCATTGATGAGAGGAATTCTCGAGGGAGTGAGTAGTAATGCCTAATTGTACTTAGCCATTAACATAAGCCCAAGCCTACACTTTCTCCTAGAGGGAGACTAGCCATTCTTGCAACAAGCTAACCTTGGACGATCAACTCTAATCAAAGAAGGTCTTGCACTTGGTGTATCAATCAAAGTGGAATATCCACTCTTCTTCTCTCTCCATCAATAATGGTGCCGAAGGGTTTGTCAAGTAAGATGTGTTCTACATTGATGTTTTCTTGATTTCTTGTTGTTTTCTTTTTCATCTCTAATCCAACATATATATATGTATCTAATCTCATCTCCTTAAGCAAACCTATCTCTCTCATTCTTAGTAATTCATCCTCTCTGGAAATTCTAGGTTCTCTTTTCTATAGGTACATCTCTCCCCGCAGTATCCGTATTGCCTACGGGCAAGAATAGGGCTTGGGAGGGAAAATTTTCATCTTTTCTCTTCTCTCATATCTACATTTCTCACATACTATCCTAGATGAATAACCCACATGATGATAATTTCTATTGCTTTCACTCTGTACGATCTATTAGAATTAACGTATGGATTAGCCGTAAAATACACTTTCAACAACGTATAGTGTTTCTCTTTGGCCCAGAAAGGCTCAATGAAATACTTCTATCACCGGATCCCATCATACTACCTCTCATAGACTATAACTTTTCTTTTGACGTAAGCGTAGTTATCTTGCTATGAACCAAGTGGATTTGTACACACAATTAATCCCAATCACTAGACAAAATATATATATTATGGTAAGCACAAAACTACAATTCCAAAGAACAATTCGTAGCCTATTTGGCCAGCCAAGATTGAATGCCATTAACTCATCTGTTAACCCTTTCATATTACCCATGATACGATATGACCATAGCCTTGATGTTTTCATCTTTGTGTTATTTTGACATTTTCTTTTGTGTTCTTTCTTTGTGCGTATGAGTGCAAGAGAGAATGGGTGGGCTTCTTTGATTGTACTTCTTTCCAAACCCTAGTCTTCATGGCATCTATGGTTTAACTCCTTTATATAGTTTTTGTTGAGTTCTCTCACAAACTCTCACAGCCATAAGCCCGGTGCTTTCCTGGCAAGAGCGCAAATTTCTCGACATATTTTTGGTGAACCCGACGTGAAACTGCCAGGGTGAGAGTTTGTGGGTAACCATGGGTGATCATGTTGAGCAACAGGGTATGCATTTTGACCCAACAACAATGCAAATGTTTCAAGCATTTGCAATGTTCATGCAACAACAACATGCCATTGAAAGAAGGGAGATTTCAGCAACGAAGGCCATACAAGTGGTCGTCAACAGAATGGATCAATTCAATGGCAAAGATGTAACCAAGTACTTACGCGAGTATGTGAAGTAGATGGAGCTGCATCGCGTGTCAGAAGGTGAGATGATTCAAAGCTTTGAGCTAGTTGTTGCTCCAAAAATTAGGGAGCATATTAGGGCAATTAAAGACGGACATGGGAGAAATTGGGAAGAACTCAAAGTAGCTTTAAAGGAGGAATATTTCATGGAGGACTCTGAGAGAGTGACCAAAAGGACATTCTTAGAATGGGTAGTCAAGCCAAAGCAAGGACTATCAATAACAGAACTACTTAGGGAATTTGAGCGGCGCTATGCACAACTCACAAGGACAGAAAGGGCCACACTAGATGCAGAGAAGACATATCTTTTCTTACAAGCTGCAGGTAAAGAGTTTCAAGAAAATTTGGAGCTTCTTCTTGAAGATAAAGATGCTGAGCAAGGACTAAAGACCGACTGGAATGAGGTTGAAGGTGCTGTCTCACTGCTGGCCAAACGACAAAGAAGAAGGGACAAGATGGTACTAAACACTACAAGTCCTTCCACCTCAACTCCTGACAAAATGGTAAAGCTTACTTTTATCGCTCCTAAGTTTGATGAGTCCATGCTAGATGAGATTGTGAAGGGAATGCGTGACTTGAAGGTGAAGCTTGCAAAGCTTGAAGAAAAAGGCCAACCATCAGGGCCACTTCCTAGGCAAAGACAACAGTCCAAAGAAGGGTTTGTTAATAGATGTATTTGGTGTGATAGTACAGACCATGTAAGAAGGGATTGTGATGATTTTAGTGATGCTTTGTCAAAAGATGTTGTCTTTTTTAAGGATGGTAAAATCCACTTAAGAGAGACAGGTCTACCCTTGAGAACTAACTTTGGGAAGGGGGGAATGCAAACCTTAGTTGAAGATATGGCAACTAAGCATGCCACCTCTTCAGTTGAGGCAGCTACTTATGGAGTAAAAATTGAGCATTTTTGTGATGAAGAGGTGAGTGACCATCATGGTCAAATTTGGCCAAATGTCATGCAATTAGCTAAAAAGGGAAAGCTTACAAATGAGATTCTACATGAAGCAGGTGATTGCATACGTCTAGAAACAGGATGGAATGATCCAGTGGACTCATTGTCAGTGCATGCCTACATTACAAAATGCCAACAAAATGAGGCAATTGTAGAAGAGAAGCGCAGACATGAGAATGCTGATGAAGGACCATCAAAAAGAGCTTCTAGAACTGGGGGAAGAAGTGACTCAATTCCTTCTCAAACACCCTCAACAAAAGGAGCATCTCCACCTGAAGTACTCATGGAGGAGTCTACAACAAGAAAGAAGAAAGAGCCAACGAAAGGTAAGACAAAAGGCCCAACTTATAAACTACAATCTGATATTGAGGTTGCTATAGATTTAAAGAAAGTCTTGGAGGAAAGGATCTTGAATAGAAAGATTGAGTTCACTCTGGGAGAAGTTCTTGGCATTGCAAAGCGTGAATTCCACGAGGAGATCATTGACATCATCAAGAGGAAGAGGCAAACCCTTGCTGAAGTTTCTCGTCCACAGGTTGAAGGGAAAACCTCGAAGACACAAGGATGCAACTGCAAAATAAGGAGAATGATGGAGCTATGGTAGGATGCTACCAATCTAGTGGGAGAATGAAGCAAGTGCATTTCTCAAATGATGATGAAGAAGTTGAAGATATTCCTAGGAGTTACTATTCACGAAGTCATTGGGCAAGGGCTACTACAGAAACTTTGGTCAAGGTAGGTGATCTTGAAGAGCCATTTGTTGCCTTGATTGACCATGGTTCAGAAATAAACATAATGTCAAAGAGTCTCTACAACAAGTGCAAATGGCCGATGGACACAAATCATGGCTGGATGGTAAAAGTGGCAAACAATTCATCCGGTGAATTGTATGCAGCATGTCCAAGTGTGAAGGTAACAATAGGTGATGTAAAGATTGACCAAAACTTCTTTGTACAGGATACATCTTCATATCATCTCATCCTTGGACAACCCTACATTGTGGGAGTTCGAATGGAAACAAAGGTAATGGACGATGGTTCAGCATATGCTAGAATACGTAGCAAAGATGGTAAACGAGCTGTCCAATTTCTCACAGTCTGTGTAAACCATGAAAGAAATCATGACAACCTCAGAGAACATCCTCTACCAAAAGTAAGCAAAGAGTTTCATGATCATAGAGAAATGATGGGTTTTGGCCAAGTACCATTGTAAAGCGGGATTGCAGTGGTACAGAAAGAAAAAGGGTCTCGCTTGATCCAAAAATAGGTGAAACTTTCTCCGTGAGCTCCTTGGTAACAAGGAATGGATCAGTATGTTTTACAAAACTTGAAGATTTGAAGAGATATGAGAGGCAATATGTGCATAATGTACAAATAGGCATGAAAAAGAGTGGGTTGCTAAAGCCTACTGAAAATGTTTTGGGTTTGTGTGAACAAGTTTCTTTTGTAGATACTATGGGTGAGCTTGATGCTATAATGAGGTCTAGTTTGCATCTTGAAAATGAAGTTGTGGAAGTTTGCTCTATGGAAATGTATCAAGTAATAGAAGCCTTTAAAGAAAGCCAAACAATTGGCCCAGAAGTCCATGTTGAAACTAAATACAAGAGTGTAGCAAAGAAGGTGAAACCAGTAGCTTCACCCTTACCACCCAACAACAGGGAAAAGATTGAACAGGCTTCTTTACAACCAAGTTTGTGGAATCCTAAAAAGATCAGGCATACCTTCACAAAGGAGTCTTTTCAAGAGTTGCAGATTGGTTGCGAGGAGTTTCTAACACAGGAGGAGACAAAGTGCTTCAAAGAAATGCTTTCAAAGCATGGTAAGGCTTTTGCATTTGAGCCACATGAGATAGGATGTGTTGATCCTTATATTGTAGCTCCTATGGTAATTTTCACAATACCTCATGTACCTTGGAATCTGCGGCCTATTCCGGTTCCAAAGGCTCATTTGCCAAAGTTAGTAGAGCTACTGAATGGGAAAATCAAAATGGGAATCTTGGAGCCTTCTTGTGCTCCATACTCAAACAGGTGGTTCACAGTTCCAAAGAAGAATGGTTCTCTACGCTTCATCCAAGATATGCAACCAGTGAACAAGGTGACAATTAGAAATGTAGGGACAGGTCCAATTGTGGATGAATTTGCAGAGGCGTTTGCAGGGAGGGCAATCTACTCAATGGGGGATCTCTACTCAGGGTATGATCAATTTCAGCTTGCAATCGAAAGCAGAGACTTGACAACCATGAGGACACCTTTGGGTTTGGTAAGGATGTGTACCTTGCCACAGGGAGCAACCAACTCAGCTGCACATATGATGAATGGGATGAATAAGGTCTTACGTGACTTTATTCCTCAAATCACAATGCCTTTCATTGATGATTTGCCTATCAAAGGATGTGAAGAAAGTGACAAAGATGAAGCTTTGGATCTCAAGGGATGTCACAGGTTTGTGGTAAATCACATAAATGATTGTGATAAAATTTTGTCTAGTTTGGAAGAAGTGAATCTTACATTGTCAGGGACAAAGTCTATGTTTGGTGTCAAAGAAGTGCTCATTGTGGGGCACATGTGCGGGCCATATGGTAGAAAACCTTGTCCATCAAAGGTAGATGCCATCCAAAGAATGAAAGAAACATGCACTAGCATCACTGAGGTTAGAAGGTTTCTGGGAGCATGTGTCTTCTATGTTATTTGGATTCCACATTATGCACATGTAGTTGATCCTCTTTATCAGCTGCTTAGAAAGAATCAAAAGTTTAAATGGACAGAAGCACATGCAAAATCCATGAAAAAGCTAAAGGAGTTACTCCAGTTAGCAACGACTTTGAGAAAGGTAGACTATGAGTGTCAAAGGCCAGTGATTGTGACAGTAGATACCATTCCTACAGGGATTGGATGGGCAATAGGGCAAGATGACAAAGAAGGACACAGGTATGTGGTAAGATTTGGAGCAAAGGTACTGAGTGCTCGCCAAAGAAACTATCCACAGATAAAGAGAGAGTTATGGGGTATGGTTACAGCCTTGAAAAGTGGGAAAGAGTACCTAATTGGTGCATGTGTGGATGTAGAAACAGATTGTCTACCACTTCTTGGGATGATTACAAGCTGCTCAACACCAGACATTGCTATGTTGCGGTGGATTGCCTGCATTAAGTCCTTAAATCCCGAGTTTAAGCACATTGCAGGTAAAGACAATACAGTGGCAGATATGCTATCAAGGGCAAGGTATGAAGATGAGTCACAAATGATTGATGAGGGAGATGATGTAGGCACAAAATTCTATTCTATCTCTCATGTCAAAGGTAACAATGTCTGCATGACTAATTCACTTGAATTGTTCTTGAAAGATCTTTATGAAGGTGATTGGCTTTTTATTGAAAGGTACTTGAGTACTCTAACAAAACAGGATGATTGGTCTGAACAAGAATTCAAGAGGATACGCAGGAAAGCATATGGGTACTTTTTAAGGGATGGTTACTTGTGGAAGCATCCTAAACAAAAGGGTGCTACACCACAACGGGTTATATGTAAAAAAGAGACTCAAGTAAAGCTCATGCAAGAGTTTCACGAGAGTCTATGGGCTGGGCACAGGGGTGTGTGGGCAACCTTCTCCAAGTTGAAAGAAAAATACTGGTGGAAGGGTATGTATAAAGATGTATCTCAGTTTGTAGAGTCATGTGTAACTTGTCAAATGTATTCAAATGTTCGACATCGTGATGGATTGCACCCTACATATCCACTAGCCATGCACTATAAATGGGTTGTGGATCTAGTCACGATGCCTTTAGGACTCTGGCAGATGAGATACTTGGTTCTTGCACGAGAGGACCTAACTAACCAGGTTGAAGGAAGAGCATTAAGATCTAAGACCACAGAAGCTGTGTGCAAATTCCTTCTTGATGAGGTGATTTGCCGTTATGGTTGTGTGGGAAAAATCACTGCAGATGGGGGTGAACTGGATGCCGAAGAAGCAAGGGAGTTCTTTTCTAGATTAGGGATCAAGCTTTCTCTTACTACAGCTTACAGTCCTGAAGGCAATGGAAAGAGTGAAAGAGAGCATCCTCCTATCATCAAAGCTTTGGCCAAGGCTTGCGAAGGAAGAGTTGGTGAGTGGCCAAAATTGTTACCATATGCTTTATGGGCTGATCGTACAACACATAGCTCAGTAACTGGCTACATGCCTGCGGAGCTAATGCATGGTCAAAAGCCAGTGATGCCGATTGAGGATACAATTCCCACATGGAATGTACTACCTTGGCAAGAGGGGCTTAGTAGGGAAGATCTCCTTGCACTGCGTATAAGGCAGCTAGAGAGAAGACCTGGAGACATTGAAGCTGCAAAAGAACGACTCAAAAATGCAAGGTTGAAAAACAAGGACTATTTTGATAAGCGACATCGACTCAGGAGCAAAGCAATTGACAAAGGTGACTGGGTTTTAGTGTATGATAGTAGCCTTGATAACCAGCACACAGTCATGCGTAAGTTCTCAAAAAGATGGTTTGGACCGTATGTTGTAAAGCATGTGCATGAAAATGCTACTTACAGCTTGTCTGAACTAGATGGTACAGAAGTAAAGATTCCCATTGCAGGAAAAAGGATTAAAATGTTTAAGAGAAGAGGAGACAATGATCTAGAAGATATGGATGAGGAAGAAGAGAAAAACACAGGTGAAGATCAAAGTGAACATGAAGCTCTAGAATCATCCAGTGAAGAAGAAGACAAGGAAGATGTACAAGGGGTCTAATCTTACAAAGAGACAATGTGGCACATACCGGAGGATGTGCAGGTTTAGAGGGGGTGGATGTTGTGCTGTGACACGTACATAGTGGGAACACATGCTACAAGATCTATCTTGTAATTTTTTAGATACATAATTATATTTCCTATAGTGTACATATGCATATTTAAGTATAATAGTAAGCCTTCTATCTCATCCTATTATTTTTCTCAAGGGTAACATATCCTTACTTTACCATCAGAAAATACTATGGGAAAAGCATCAATAGCTCCGCCTCTTTAACTTGGGGCAAAAAGCATTGATTCTTTATTTCTACTATTTCATTATCATCTCACACCCTAGCTAGATCCTATATCTAGGGTAAACTCCAATATATATATATTCTATGTATTTTTTATACTTTTCTTATATTTCTTTTTAAATAGCTACTAGGAGAGAATCAAATCCTAGTGGGACACTAGGTGGCATGATTTCAAAGATACACTTATTTTAATGCATTATTGCAAGCATGATTACAAAACTTTGTCAAGGAGCAATGTCAAGCTTTCATATGGCATGAGGTGTCCTTTGGAATTAAATGAAAGTCTAGGCTAAGGAGACCACATGAAGACTTTTGCTGCCATAAATGGACCCTATTTTGATGAATTTTTTACACAAGGTTCCAATCCGAATTGGAAAACCATTTTTTAATGCAAATCGTAGCTAATGAGCTGAAGTTTTTGCCCATATTTTTACTTTTTTATTTGGAGCCACGGTTGAGGAGATATGATCAAAATACTGGACCCCAGTCTGTCCACATCATGCAGGGACAGCTCATTTCCAACTTTTCCAATTCCTGTTCACACTGGCTCCTCTCTTCTTGTGTAAACCCTTGTGGGTTTCCTTCACCTATAAAAAGGGACCTCTTTTCCTTGGAAGAAAATCAAGCATTCAAGCCATTGATGAGAGGAATTCTCGAGGGAGTGAGTAGTAATGCCTAATTGTACTTAGCCATTAACATAAGCCCAAGCCTACACTTTCTCCTAGAGGGAGACTAGCCATTCTTGCAACAAGCTAACCTTGGACGATCAACTCTAATCAAAGAAGGTCTTGCACTTGGTGTATCAATCAAAGTGGAATTATCCACTCTTCTTCTCTCTCCATCAATAATGGTGCCGAAGGGTTTGTCAAGTAAGATGTGTTCTACATTGATGTTTTCTTGATTTCTTGTTGTTTTCTTTTTCATCTCTAATCCAACATATATATATGTATCTAATCTCATCTCCTTAAGCAAACCTATCTCTCTCATTCTTAGTAATTCATCCTCTCTGGAAATTCTAGGTTCTCTTTTCTATAGGTACATCTCTCCCCGCAGTATCCTTATTGCCTACGGGCAAGAATAGGGCTTGGGAGGGAAACTTCTCATCTTTTCTCTTCTCTCATATCTACATTTCACACATACTATCCTAGATGAATAACCCACATGATGATAATTTCTATCGCTTTCACTCTGTACAATCTATTAGAATTAACGTATGGATTAGCTGTAAAATACACTTTCAACAACGTATAGTGTTTCTCTTTGGCCCAGAAAGGCTCAATGAAATACTTCTATCACCGGATCCCATCATACTACCTCTCATAGACTATAACTTTTCTTTTGACGTAAGCGTAGTTATCTTGCTATGAACCAAGAGGATTTGTACACACAATTAATCCCAATCACTAGACAAAATATATATATTATGGTAAGCACAAAACTACAATTCCAAAGAACAATTCGTAGCCTATTTGGCCAGCCAAGATTGAATGCCATTAACTCATCTGTTAACCCTTTCATATTACCCATGATACGATATGACCATAGCCTTGATGTTTTCATCTTTGTGTTATTTTGACATTTTCTTTTGTGTTGTTTCTTTGTGCGTGTGAGTGCAAGAGAGAATGGGTGGGCTTCTATCTTATAGATCCCTTGTCCTTTCAATACGTGTGCATCTCTAGGTCTTCTTGAGGTCCTGCCACAAATTCTGCAATAGGAGGAAGAAAGACATCTCTTCCCATACTGGTTTGGCTAACCCTTTGGCTCAATTCATTGGCCTCATTAGCTTCTCGTATCTGCTTTCGAAGCTCATTCAAACCATCATCCCCTCTATACATTTCAGGTATTGTAGGTTGAAATTCTTCAAATTCCTGATCTGTAATTTTCATCACTATCCCAGGTCTTTTGATCAATTTTTCTAGTTCCAATTCAATTTTTGGACTAACAACTGTCCTTTCAGATTCATGTGTTGGAGAGTATTTTGGTATTGTTACTGGAAGTTCTACCCACTCCTCTGGTTTTCTTTTCGTGGCTCTAGCAAGGCTTGGGTTGTTTGGATCATCTTTTGACAAAATTCCAATGGCTTGGGTTGTTTGGATCATCTTTTGACACATTTCCAGTCTTTGTTTTCCTAGCTCTGCATAGGGGTATGTCATCCATCTTTGTTCTTGTTTGATTGATTTTAAGCCTTGATTCATAGGCCTTCAAGAGAGCGTCTAAAGATTTGTTTACTTTCTCAACTAATCTAGATTCTCCCAATCCCGCACTTTTTGGTTCCCTTTTCTTCTCAGGCTTTATGACTTTTGGAGTTTCTGTTCTCTGAACAGTTTGACTCTCAAGTCTTTCCAATCTATCTTTGGTTTGTTTTAATTCTTCTGCTAGGGCCATCTGTTCTCTTTCTTTCCTAGCTTCCACCCGTGCTTTCCTAAACTTCCATGTGTTTTGCTGGCTTTTCCGTTCAATGCTAGGTGATTTCAGTCTTGATTCTTTGATTATGGCTTTCCCTTTCTCTTTTCGAGATTGTGCTTGTGTGATAACCTTTATAGGTATTACCGTTTTGTTTTCCGAACCACTGCTTGAAGGAATTGCCTCCAAGATGTTCAAAGTTGTTTTAACCGCTTTGTTTGGATTTTTTGGGCAATCGGTGATCAATGATTGATGCTGCAGTCTGGACAATACAAATTGTCTCGAACAATTTCCATATGAGGACAGTCTTTCATGCGGTGGTCGCCCCCACACTTATATTATGGTCCCAATAATTGTCGTGGTGCTCCTGGAACTCCCCTCTGTTGGTAAGCAGGCCTCGGTCCACCTAAGACTCCATTGGATATGAACAACAATGTTCTCTCATCCAAACTATATCTACTTTCTTCTGTAGCATGTGACATGTTGGTGATCCAACATGGCTGATCATGCTTCATGGTTCTGGTGCTCTCAGCTCTTCTGGTGGGTAATATGCAATACAAGCCATAGGTCCACTTGGCTCTTCATAATATACACGCACATGCACTAAGGCTTGTTCCTCCGGTTCTTCTACAGTGGGTGTATACCTCACACCTATCGGTCTTGCTCCTAGGAGTGGTGGTTATTGCCGCAAAATTGGATGTGGTCTTTCAACCCCTACTGGTCCTGGCAAATTCCTTGTCGTATATCTAGGCATTGGTGGTACTTGTTGGGGAGGTTCTACCTGTGCCTAGGGAGCATACTATCATCCTTGCACATAACCCTTATTGTAGTAGCACTCTTTAGTCGCATGATTGGTCCTTTTTTTTTTTGACGGCGTATCGCTTTGGCTGCTTAGCCTGCGGCTTAGAAAACGGGATAATCCTCTTCAGCACCTCCTCTATGAGTTGCTCTTGATTTGTCACTGGCTCACTTCTTTGTGCTGATTTTGTGGATTTAGTTCCACTTTGTTGAGATGATGAATCATCACCTCTGTCTTTTTTATCTCCATCCTTGTAGATCGCACAATTGTCTACAAGAAATAAAGCCTCCTTCGTTAACTAATTCAGAGTGGGGCTTTTCTTCATATGCAAATCCTTTTGAAGGTCTCCATTTCTCAGTCCCTGGATAAATACCCATGAGTCTGGATTGAGTAGGTAATTCTTCCACTGGGAAAAAATTTACGTATCGTTTCAATCGTAAGGTCGCTTTTCTTACAAATTCTCCCTCTTTTTTCTTGAACTTATGGATTAGTGAGACCGTATTGTGGGCTATCCCTCTTTGAGAGAATTACTCCACAAATTCATCAAATACTTCTTGGATGGTCTCAAAATCCCTTCTTTCAATAGAATCAAACCAAGGGGCGGCGTCTTCCTCTAAGGTGAGTCCAAATCCGGCAAATTGTGTATCAAAGTCCCTTACCTCTTCTGCTTAAATCACTCGCAAGAATGTTGCCACGTGGTCTCTAGGGTCTCTTTCCCCTGAATAATTCTTGTCAACCCATTTTTGGACTTGAGAAGGTCTAACACGTGTGTGGTCGACCAGCCTCACTGTAGAATCTCCTCATCCCTCTCCTCTTACAAGTTCTTGTTCATGTCTCAATTAGACATCAAATTCTTCTTCCAACCCGTATCCTCTATAGGTTCTATCAACAGGTGGTTCCGTTGCAAATCTTCTTTCTATTTTGATTCTCTCCATATAGGGGAATCCTGCTGTGATTGGCATCATCGTCTGTCCCTTGACCTTGTTGGGATAAGAGTAAGAATAAGTGGGCATTGGTGATACTATGGGGGTCACATATGATCCTATCGTGATAGGGACTTCTCCTCTATAGAATTCCCGTTCCCTCGTTATGTCTGACAGGATTTCAAAGTTTTTAGATTTGGGTTTAGATATAAAGGAAAAATTGGCATTTCAACCACTCTAGCTTGACTACATGTAAACCTGGCCGTATCCTCTACTTCTTTAAAGGGATTTGTAGACTTGCTAGGGGTAGGGTTTGGGCCCTGAGTTGCAACTGGATCTATTGGAATTACTCCAGTTCCTATCAATCGCACTACTTTCACTTTCTTTATAGGCGCATATTCTCATCCATACTTGTCAACATATATTATGAGACTCCCTTCACCCAATTTAAACGAAAACAAGTATAAAGTCTTTTCCGTGCTTAACTCAAAGGCATAGGGTGCTAGACACCGGAAATATGTTTTGGCCCTACCATTTGTGTACTCATAGATTCCTACCACTCCTTGGTTTGTCATTACTTTAGTCACCTTCTTGTCAAACACCAAGATGGCGTCAAGAAGATCTATTCGAGGGGGCAATTCTGTCATCTCAAAAACCATCTTCCCTTTTGCAACATTGTCCTCGTATTTGTTATAGTTCTCCGGGTCCTTAACAATGAGGTAATATATTCCCTCATCATCACAAAATCTATCCCAATCATCATAACACTAGAAGGGCTTCCACTCCATCGGGTGGTTTTTCCTGTATACATATGCTTTTACGTCCCCTTGCATCGACATATACCAGAGCTCCATGGGCATTTGGTCCTTCTAAGTAAAGGGTTGTATACCTTGTTGTCCGAGTGGGGTTCCTAGAGGTCCTACCTCCTCCCATTTGGTTCTGCTTTGGTTAACATTTATGTTTTGGTCAGCCTTGAGGTAAATAGACTGCTCTGAAGAGGTGTCAGTACCACTATTGTCCTCTATAATTGGTGCTAGTGGATCTATTCTTTCTTGGGTCACACTCTCCTCAGTAGACACTAAGCTGGCCCGGTCTCCTAGTGATCTCTAATCTCTTTGGATATTTCTACCTGATTTTAAATACATCAATTCCATTAACACACAACTATCAATCCAAACCTTTTACCTCTACGGTTTGCTCGGTTGTTCCTTATTTAGGCTAATCTTCACAACTCTCCAATTTGTTGAGTGTGTACTTTAGATTGGTCTCGACTTGTTGGACCTTGTTGATGGCTATCTATACAAAACTTTAGACTCTACAAATCTTTGTCAAACACTGATTCTCACTTCAGTACTATTCACTGTTGATTAGTATGACCTTGCGGGTAATTTTTGTCCTTTTTTTTTGTGAGGATTGGCTCCCTATATATGTTCTTGACACTAATTTTACTTGACAAAGGGGATGCTAGAGTTAGTTGGAAAACTCTAGTAGGCTCAATCCAACCACATAAGTCCTAAATCTGATCCTTAGAGATTATACGTGTATGATGTCTACTGTGCAGATTCAACTTAAATTCTAATATTAGGCTCTCCTTGATGTATTAAGCCTTAATCCAACCTCCTTCCTGTGGTCTTACGACCAAGAATCTGGTTAAATCCTCTTGAAATTGTCAGAAGATTTTCAACTCCTCAAGAGGTTTTCTAAACCACCATATGACTCAAATTATGTGAAACTGGGTCCGTAAGCTTGCCTTGAGGTGCTAGACCCCTAGGTTAACCCTAAAGTCAGCTTTGTTCTCTAAATATGCCCTTGAGACATCATACGCGTATGATGTCTATTTGGCCAAAATGGGAAGATTTTCACTCCAGAGGTTCTCTATCATGCAAGAAACTCTCAAAAGCTTTCCAAACTCAGTTTCAACACTTTTTGTGCTAGATATGAAGAATGCAGTTGTACACTTGCCTCAAACCATCTTTTGGCACTTTTTAGCTCCAATAGTGCTTCCCCCTTGATGAAATTGGTTCTGTGTGCTCATTATCTGCTATAGATCACAAGGGTATACTCATATGCACAATTTGACTCAATTCTAACAAAAAAGACATTATACGCGTAAGATGTCCTTTTGCCCTGAATGGAGTTCTGTCTCTACCACAACTGCCCCTTGATATGTGCGACATTCTTATGTGCTCACACCCAGTTTTGGATATCAGAGTTGTACCATTTCACTACTTTTTAGACAACAACTTCCCAACAAGAGTATTATGCACTCAATTCTTAACTTATTTGCCCAAATGAGATGAAACTTGGTGAATGTGCTATACACAATATGTAGAATGTGAGTATGAAATCAAAGGTTCGATTTGACTGCCATATCACCCCTTGAGATATCATACGTGTATGATGTCTACTGATGGGTTTTTGTACAGATTTTACTCACAGGCTTCCACAAGTTCTTAGCAATGATTTTCAACACTTTCACCAATTTCTATGCAAACAAATGTGCTCAGAATCACTAGTTCCCTAGTTTTCCGCTTTTTGTTTTTTGGCTTTTATCTTTTGGGTATGAAGAGTTGGTCAAAGCCTTGGTCTCAGGTTGCACTTAGGGTAAAATAGCCCTCTACAACACTCTGGTGTAGTTTGTTTTTCCAAATTTGATCTCATGTCATGTCCTAAGACATCATACATGTATGATGTCTGCTATTGAAAAATTGCAATTTTCTCACCCAGATCTCTTGAATATGTATTCTTTTATGCCCAACAACACCCAACCATGTTCAATCAACCACTAATGCTTGTTTATTGAAATTCTCTTCCTAAATTCACTTCTTAAGATTGCAAATGCAACAAGAAAACAAGCAAAGCTACTCTATGATAGTCAGCTCTAGATCTCAATCACAAGTTCTACTTACCTTACTCCTCACATCTTATGGGGTTTTGTATTCATGAGTAGAAAAACATTTTACTGTCACACATGGACTAGTTTACGCTTTTACCACCTCACAAATCACTCACTCCCTAACTACACTAACTACAACAAAACTATCAAATGCCGATGACTTGGGCAAGTGGTATGCCCACTCACACCTCTCTACAATCTCAAAAGTCCTATCGTTGGATTCTACCTAAAGTAAAGCAACAAATTTTTGGTGAACCAGGGAGACTTTTACCTGATAGAATTGGTCTAAGGTCACCTATCTAGGACTCTTGTCCCTGGCAACAGCGCCAATGTTGGCAGATATGCTACGAGCGGATGCTAGCATAGCGAGAACAAGACCAACAACTCTATGTCAGCCAAGGACAAAGCTCAACCCGTAGGCACATGGAAACAAGGAGATGGATGTCAATCACCTACTCGACCTTCTAAGACAATCTCTACTCAAGGAAACCAAATCTAGACGTCCCATGCACTTGTGAATACAACTCAACCTACAATGATCATGCCATCCGAAACTAGACCAAACACAATAAAAAAGTCACAAAACTCATAGGAAATACTCTCCTCATCAAGGGGTCATTACCCTATGGACTCTGACTTGATATCCTACCTAGAACCACCCCGCACGACAATCGCGTATGAAGACAGGCAACAAAATGTAGGTCACCACTTTTTGTTTTGTATGATCCTAATATGTAGCTCTATTTCACCATGAACCCAGAAGTATAAAGAAATCACCAATCGGACACACAGTTTGCAAGAAAACTCACCAAGAAGCTTGTAGTAGGTTGCTTCACGACGACACCAAAATCATGCAAGCTTGGTGTGGATTGAATCCCTAGCTGTTGTTAACGCATTGGTGGGGTTTCTTTTGCAATGGAAGCTCCATAGAGTGCATAGGGAAGGGAATAAATGACTCTCTCTCTCTCTCTCTCTCTCTCTCTCTCTCTCTCTCTCTCTCTCTCTCTGACACAGCGCACAGTAAAACGTGAAATTAAATTGATTCAAAAGTCTCTCTTAGGGTTACAAAAATTGGCTTGTATACAATTCCTCCTTAGAGGCTCGTTCCCACAAAGAATATTGGCCGCTTAAACCATTACAAAATGCCATATCGTTTCTAAAAATTAAGTGCTACAAAAAAAGTTGGGAAAGGCTTCTTCTGTGTTGAGCCATCAACACTCCTTTTCCATGGCCTACTCACGGTGGCACCTACCATAGATTCCAAGTCTTACAATTGGTATTAGAGCAGAAGTTGTAGGTGTGGCAAGCATAGCCTTGTTTAGCCAAGCTATCACGCATGACTGATCGCTACACAGGTGGCATTGCATAATTATGACCTTCAAAAAATTGTGTTCATCCTAGATTGCAACCTTGATTCCCTTTCTACAGCTCGCTATCAATCAAACAACCCAAGTGCAACTTATAAATTCACTACTTATGAGTTTTTCAATTGAAGCTTTGCATTAGCAGGCATACCCAACGTTTATTTTGAGCATGTCTGCCCTATTCTTCTCTTGGCTACCCCTATGGTGGAAGAGATGCTTCTCACCTTCAAAGCCATTAGTGTGTGCTGCATGGTACATCTGGATCCAATGCATAAGCAAAGTAGCTGTGCTTTATTGATAGGGAGAGCCTCTTGAGGATACCAGATAGTAGGAGACACTCACAGAGGGATATCACTAATTTTTTTAGACTACATGCACGACGTTTAGATGAGCAGGCATCACAATACACTTTAGAGTCCACATGTACCAGAGGTACACTAGCTGACAGGACCACTGAGCTGGGAAAATCTAGATGCCCATGATTGCGAGGGTTAGACATCAATGGAAGCTGCACCTGTGGATCTGGGGAGCGATGGGTTGCCTCACTGGGGGAAGGTGAAGGAGCACCTAATTTCCTGAAGACCATTTCATTGTTGGCCTATGGTTGCTGCTTAAAGAGAAGGTAAAGCCGGGGAGATTCTTTGTAACGTATGAGTTGGCAGTGGAAGTAGCCTGCCTTAAAGACAAGAAGCTACGCATGCAAGCAAGAGTCAACGAGTCAGACGAATCGAGCTCAGTTCGACTAACCCCATTGACTGCAACAGCCGCTCATAGAACCCAACCACAAGAGGCATTAGAAGAGCAACAAGACCTGTTGAGTTCCATCACTACTCAGCTTGAAAGTCTATTCGTGCATCTGGTGCAGCAAGGGCATGCACCTGTCAGAAATCCAAAGCAAGGGAGAGGACAGCGAAGAAAAAACCAAGAATACCACTGCTACAATTGTGGAGAAGATGGCCATGGCATGTATTACTGCCGTCATCCTAGAAGGTAGAACTTCAATAGAGGAGGAAGACAGAAATAGATCTCTCCACCAAGGGCAAGACCACCACCACCCAGGCAACCAGGGCCCATTCCACCGCTCCAAATCCTTTGACCACCCATAGTTCTTTCTCCATCTAGGGTGGAGAGCATCTGAGTCTTCTGTCTACATATCCTTATAAAGTCTTTCTTTACTTGCAGTAGCTCCACCTTGTAGAGCATCTATTACTTGTTCAAGTTCTTTAGCCTTGGCACTACAACTAAGTGTTGTTGTTCTCATCTTTTTTGTCATCAGCTGCATTTGCTTTGCATACTCATTTACCTGCATGATGACTTCAATGGTGGTTTCCCAGTCTTCAGGTTCTACCTGGGGCTGCTTAGAAGTTTCAATGGTTTCGGTTTGTGGCTCTTTTGTTGGTGTAGTGGATTCTGGTTGTGGTCTTGTAGGTTGTTCAACTGATTCTTGTTGAGTCTTCAAAGATGGTTCTGCTTGAGTGGTTGTAGGAGAAGGTCTCGCTTCAGTTTTTTTGGCTTCCTTGGGTTGTTCAAAACTTGCCTCTTCCTGTTGCTCATGCTCTTTTTCCTTTGCTTCCTCGCCTTCATTGGATTTAGCTGTTGGTGAAGGTTTTGTACTTGGCATGGGCTGATCTTCTTGTTCTGCAGTTGGTGAAGAGGGTCTTGGAGACATCTCTCCTTGTTCACGATGTGACTCACTTTGTTGTGCAACTTTTTCTTGCCTCTATTGCTTAGCCGCTTCTTCTTTTGCTTTCCTTTGAGCTTCTAGAGCTTCCTAAATCTTCAATCCTTTAGCTTCAGCATACATCCGCTCCAGTACGTTTTTTGGATCCTCTGGAACCTTCTTTGCAGGGTTCTTGGTCCTTGGACCCTTGACCTCCCTCGGGTTCCATTTCTCAGGGTTTTTACCTGTAGCTTGGTGGCTTCTTTCGTATGATTGTTTCTCTCTTTTAAATCTTGCCCTTTTGTGCTAAGGTTCCTCTTGATGAGCTACCACTGATTTCTTCTTCATTACTTCCCTCCTTGCCCTTGTTTCTTCATTATCAGAGCTTTCACTTCTGTGGACTTCATGCGAGATTTTTGCAGATTCCTCATCTGATTTATAGACTCTCTTTGTTGGTCTAGTGGTTCGTGGAGAAGGCTGAGATAAGATGATCCACATGTTCTGATTTGGGGCTTGCGGCAAGTTGTCTTCCATTCTAATAGCATGGTATGAAATTCTTGTTAGCACTTATAGAGCACCCAGATATGTTGTCTTTCCATCTTTCTTTGTGTCCTTCATTGTTGTAAGCATGTACTATACGTGATCTATAGCTTTCCGTGTTGTCGACTTCAACACTTGAGTGAAAGTAACCGCAACTGCATGATTTGGAGTTGTGTACCGTGGCTGTCTCTTTGAAAGAAAGTGGAAATGTTGGTGGTAAAGGCAAGCTGGATCCTCCACTTGTCTTAGGATGAGATCAGAGAAGGTGGTAGCAGCAGTATCCTTGATAAAAGTACCTACTGGTTTCCTATCCCTCGCCCACATAGTCATACCTTCGGTTGGCAGCTTAAGTGCCTCAGCCACTATGTCTTTGGTGATCACTACTTCAACTTTTTGCCCCTGCTGATCCGTGATTTGAGCCGATCCATCTTCTTTGATTGTAGATAACTGTGCGCTCCTTGCCGCACTGTCGAAGCAAGGGACTTGCCAATACACCGTGTGCGAGCCACAAACGGCTCCAAGCACACAACAAGCCTAAACTAGCAAGCTCAAGAAAACAAAGGGTGTGTCACTCACCGCTCTACGCTCGCCTTCGTGGTGGATTCCTCGCCGCGATGAAGAAGAAGCTGCAGTCGTGCCGCGCTCAACCGCTTCGCCGCCGCCGTGCCTTCGTAATGCTCGATCGCACACACACTCTCCCTCTCTCTCTCTCACACACACACACACACACACACAAGGAGGTGAAGGAGAAGAAGAAGAAAAGATGGAGCAAGAGCACTCTTCAATTGCACAAATGAGAGAATGAGTAAAAATTAGGTTTAGTTGGCTTTTATAGGAGCTCACCCCATTCACACTTGGGCGCCCATGCTTAGCCAACTAATCCCTTGAATGTCCAAGTTAAAGTGCGCCTCTCATCGGCGATCACTCTACCTTTCCCTATTGGTCCGACAAGCCCGGTACCTGACTCTAAATAATACAACGTTTATAGATCATAGGGTGTCCGTGTGCCGTGAGGGTTAACATGCCCCCCTTCCTGATGTAGATTCCGTCCTCGGAAGCTATTGAGTTGAAGCTGGTTCGTCGAGGTGGAAGAGCATTTGAGATGAATGTCCTTAGCCTTCTTCAGTCACTCCAAAATCAAACAACATTGGCACAGTAATTGCATTCTCTTAAAAAGCATATGCAGTTTTAGGTAGACAAATTGATTGGTCAAAGAATTTCAAACAATTTGATAGCAATGAACATTAAATTGCAATGTAATCAAATGCATAAACAGATGTAAAGGTAGAAAATTAAACAAGTCTGGGGTCGCTAATTTGACGGTCGAAAGGCACTAGAGATCAAATATTAATACCATGGGTAAGCTTCTTAATTTTCTGTGGTCAATTAAGTTGTTTAATCGCGAGAGCCAAGTATTCATGTTCGAGGGCTGACTAGAGGCTATATCTAGGAAACTTTATAGTTAAGCTACCATAAAAGGAATTTCTCATGAAATCATCGCCTGACTGATTACTTTTTCTTTGACCCCCCAAGGTCTTTTCACAGTGATTCAATTATGATGTGTGTGCTTATTTTGTATGCCTTGGGTTTTTTTCTTCTCAAGGAAAAGCGCCCACACTGGGAACCTCTAGGGCTCTAGTACCATAGGCGATACATGTGAGTGAAGTACCAAATCAAGCTGAGATTTCTCTTCCAGCTTAAAATTTTACATTGTGGCACTTTGATTTTTGCTTGTTCATTTTCAGCATTTAAATTTTGTAACTTTGGGGGGTCATATAACACTGTTACATTCCCCAGGCTCATCACATTAGTAAACTCCCTTTATAATACTTAAGCTAAAGGTCAATAGGGTCAAGCCCACTAGAAAGCCCTAGTACATTTCATACAATGCTGCCTAAATCGGATTAAGAACCTAAGTAACCATTGCTTATTAGGAAGGCATTTCCCATGGTATTAAGAGAAGATTTCTAATACCTAGCTTGGTCAAACTAGCTTAGTCGGACTGCTTGATTGTTACACCTAAACAAGTGATTATGACAAAACATTACATTGAATTAAATGTTTGATACTAAGCCAATGCGCTGAATATTATGCTACCAATCACAATCAAAGCAGACAAACATAGATGCAAAAAGATAAAGGCAATGCTAATGGACAAGAAACACCTGTTTGTGTTGATGGTCGTGCTTGATTTGAAGGTTCCATGAAGGTCCAAATCCTATCAATAGCAACACGCTCCTGTACACACTAGGAAACAAAAGGAATACCTCCAGGAGGCACATTAGTGGGAAAAGAGAACTTTGCTAATCACTCAACTCTAAAACAGAAACACTCCTATCGTACTAATCTTACGTACCCTCCATCATTCAAGTGATGAGGATCAAAGGTGTTTTATGGCATAGGTTTCTGTTTCACTGTACCAGATGTGACATGTGTAGGCCTGAGTCAATGTTTTGACTTTTATTGTGCATACTCGTTTGCTAATTGCTCTTGCTCTTTTTTTTTTTTTGTGAGTATAAAGCTTTATATGTACATTCCCTAAGATTGGAATTGAGAGGTCAGGGAAAAAGGTTGAGAGGGAAGCAAGTGAATGATGACTGTCAGCAAACACTCCCCCCTTCCTTGGGTAGATCATACCGTTTGAAATGAGCTTGTCACCCTTTGAAACCAATTGTTCCAGCTGGTAATAGGTGAGGATTTTTGCCATTAGTTTTTTATTACCCTAGGTGCCTCGCCAAGTTGCAAGGGTGGTAAGGTACTCTCCCAGGATCGAACTTGAAGTGGTTCATTAGGTGATTCTTGAACACTGGGAGGTGTGGATTCTTTTGTAGCTTCATGGAGGTCCACTACTATAGATGGAGGCTGTGTAGAAGCTTTTACCTCTATGGATGTATTACATGAGGAGCTAGAATCTTCATGGGACTCCCCCCTTCCTGAGCTAGGTGGAACAAATCGTTCTTTCTTTGGTACCCAAACTAGCTCGGGAGCGGGTGTGTAGCATTCTGTGATCTTTCCCTTTCCACGATCATTGATTCGTTTTGGAGCTACGGGATTGGGCTCACTTGGGTCAGGTGATAGGTAAGAGCACAATCTACGTTTTGGCACCCAGATTTGATCATTTCCTTGATAGTAGCCTTGGGCTTCCAATAGTCGTTTAGGGATCCATCGCAACATTTTCTTACTTTTCTTGGAGCGAGTGGCACGTTTCTTACAAGGCTTCTGTTTTTTAGCACTAGCTATGGTCACTAAGGAATCTTTAGGGACCCACTTGTATGTTTTCTTCGTTACATTAGGATGAGTCTTGTCGAAAGCGATATGCATTGCTTGTAGCATATTTAAGGGTATAGGCATTTCATCCCCCTCAGGTGTTACCCAGGTCGTCCCCCTATTTCCCCAAGTGTCTATGGTTGATGCTAGGTGGACCCAATCCACATTGTCTGATTCCGTCATACCCGGTAACACATCCATGTAAGGAGAATCTTGGCCAATGTCTGTATCCTTCTTACAAGTGTAACAATATTGTAGTGGGGCCGAGTGAACTGTGGTGTCAGAGCGATGATCAATAATGGTTTTACTCCCTAAGGGGTGTACCGTACTAGTCACCAAATCCACTCTAAGGACAGAGTCTTGGAATTGCAAATAGACATGATTTTTAGACCAATCGTGAACCATTTGTGCTTCCCTCATGAATGGTCGTCCTAAAATCATTTCATATGACATAAGGTGTTTAGAGAAATCCATTACAATGAACGTATGTCGTACCTTGTGTCCTAGAACTTTGATCTTAAGATCCTTGAGCATCCCCATAGGTTTGGCTATGGTACCATTTTCCATCTTTACCACAATGTTAGTAACACTGAGGCGGGGTTTTCCCATGGATTCCCAACAATCTTTTGTAACGATGCTAACTCCCGCACCACCATCAAGAATTCCCTTTACAGTTAATCCCTTGGTAGTGATGGGTAGGGTCGCATTAGACTCGTCGCCTTCAAAATACTGCCCTAATTCGTTAATGGGTACCTCAATCACAGACTCGTGTCCATCTAAGTCAAGTGATTGCACATGATTTTCCTCATCAATCATAATCGAGTCAGGCCTATTTGGTTGCGCAAACTGCGGTAATCCCGTTCGTAGCTCTCCGTTAAGGAATGCTCGAAGTGCAAGGAATAACTCAGGATCTCCATACAGCTTTGCTATGATCGTGGTTCGGACCTCAGAAGACATGAAGTCCACTAGTTTGGCAACATTCATTGGCGTTTTGCAGGGTGTAGGTCCTTGACTAGGAACTGGTGAGGATGGAATCTCATATTCCTCAATGGGATCAGGTATTCCTTCGTTAAACATCCTTTCCAACAAGAAAGGTGTATGCTCACTTTCTGATGTCCCGTCCTCACTCCCTTCTTGGATGATACTAGATATGGCTAACGGTCTATGGTTCATGTGGGGTGGATGAACTTGCTTGGGAAACACTGTGTCATGAATTTTGACCTGCATGGGTTCTGGTTCTAGTTTCCTTTGAGTCTCCTCCACTAAACCTCTTAGATGTTTCACCTGCTCAATCTCGTCTACAGGGTTTGGGTACGTCCCAATCTTCTTTTTACGATTCTTCCCTTTTTGCCCCTGCGGTTTATCTTGGGGGTCTTGGATTGGATTTGGAAACACTTGTGGTGTTTTCAGAGGCTCTTTATGGTTTTCTCTCATTTGGTTTTCATTTGGTCCCATATTACGGTTTTCTTTGTCGGTCTTTCCCTTTGTGGTATTGGTTCTAGTCTCCATCGTCTCGACTGAATTTGAATCATCCTCGAGGTCATTCATATACACGGGGTCATCTCCTGTTCCTATGTTTGTTTTGGAACTTGGCTTTGAATTTTCCGTTTTCTGCGACTTCTTCCTTCGTGTCTTCTTTTTCTTTGCTTGGATAACTGACGCGGTATCTCTCTCTTCGAGGATATGGCCTGGCCCTTGAAGCATGGACCGTGTAATCGCATAAGCGGGTGCGACGGGTGGTATTGGTGATGTCACACTAGCAATTTCGACCAAATTCAGGGGTGTGATTTTAGGCGCATTTGGGTTATAGGGGCATTGGGCAATCAAGTGATCTATGCCACAACGATTACATGTGAGTATTGGCATTGCAGACGTGCTCCCTTGATTCATTTGCATCTGTGCAACATTCTTTTGCAGCCTAATAGGGCACTCCGCTGCTCGATGTGGTCCACCACACTCGTAGCATTGAAGAGGTGGCCTCCTAGCCTGGGTGTTGATATTTTGACCTCTGGATGCGAGAGCAGCAGCTTGATAAACCGGCTTGACTTGTCCCCAACAATCTTCCATGTAGTATATAGGACACTCTTCCAATGTATCAAGTCCATAGGCAATACTAGTGTCTATTTCCTCCTCACAACCAACTGCATAAGCATTAGATGGCTCGCAACCCACTTGGTTCATAGGGGCGACTCTTGGATGCGGGGGCTGCGGTCCTAGCACAGGAGGTGGTAGCGGTGTAGCTTGTACAACATTTTGAGGTCTAGGGACCATGTGTTGCGGTAGTTGCTCAACAGGTGGAGTAGGCATCAATACAGGAGCTCGAGGCGCATCCGTCCAGGCTACAGGTGGTCTATTTGCCATCATATGTTTGATCATTAAACAATCCTTAGCTTGGTGACCATACCTACCACATGCGTTGCAAGTTCCATTAAATTTTACTCTAAACGTAGGGCACTCACTAGTGCTATGTGGACCTAAGCAAATGGAACACCATTGTTGCTCCCTTCTTGGATACATGTGACTATTTTGAGGGGGTCGATTATCCTTAAGAGACTCTTGGATTGCCTTGGTGAGGTCTGTCAAGAATGTCTCAAATACCTTTGGCTCATTGGCAATGGGCTTTGCAGTCATGGGTTCATACTCAATGGCTTGTGAGCTAGTGGATCTCGTGTCAGTAGACACCCTCATGCCTGCTATCATCAAGTTGTCCTCTAATTGGATTGCATTGGCAGTGACATCTTCCCAGGTTGTGATACCTCTAATCACTAGTCCATTATAGATTCCTTCATTCCTCAACCCTCGAATGAATCGATCAAGCAGTTGGTTATTGTTGAAGCGCTCATTTACAGGGCAACGAGAGTTTAAGTGCTTTAGACGACTAATGAAGTCCCTTACTGACTCTCCTTCCTTACGTTCGGCCTTCTGTAGCTGAGATGCTACACCCCAAAGCACACCTTCTCGTATGTACTCCTTTAGAAACAACCTTCGAAAGGTAGGGTAGATTGTTTTCTCGTCCACCCTTAGGGTTCTATACCAATCTCCAACCTTCCCACTTAATGTCAAGCTTAAGGCATTGCACTTATGTAGTTCGTTGCGTTCCCCTAAGGAATCACATACTTGTTCAAACACTTCAATGTGTTTCCTAGCATCTTCATCCCCATTGAATTTTTGCGTGAGTTTGGCAATTTGTACTGCCTTACTTCTAGGCTCTCTATCAGATGCATGACGCATATTTTCCGCGATAGATCGACCTATGGTTTGAGCAAACGCTACCAAGTCACCTATGTGAGGAGGCAGGGCCGGTGGAGGTACTCTTGGAATCATATGTGGGAGAGGGACGGGTACCGGTCTTGGCATATGTGTGGATGATGCAGGATATGGAACATAACCGGGCATAGGTCCACTCGGATAAGAGCTAGGGAGCGGCACTCGAGGAGCATAAGCAAGTGGTACAATTGGAGGTGTGGGGGCCATGTGTGCATAAGGGGCTAGAGGCACATATGGTCGAGGCCCCATATTAGGTACTACGACACTAGGTAGTGGCACTGCGCTAACCGTAGATGTCATCGGTACATTCTCTGTTAGGCTTATCCCTGGAGTGAGCACTGTGTTTTCCTTAATAGAGGGTTGAGCCAAGTTAGGGAAGCTAAAGTTTTCACTCGGAGGCTCAGATTGCATAGAGACCCCAGGTGAAATGACGTAAGATGGGTCCATGGGGCTCATTAGAGGAGTCTCCATTTGTGATAGAGTAGGCAGTTGAGCCTTGCTCGTATCCAGAAATCTCATGGGGCCAGTTGAGAGTATATTTACCCCTCGGTTTTGCCTTTCTGATTGAATAATGCCATGGATAACATTACAGATCATTTTCTGTTGATCTTCGATGCTCGTGGCACTAGAGGTGGATTGTACAATCTCTATCCATCCTACATGGTAGGCGTGGCCAGAGTGTAGATCCGTCAACACCTCAGTGTGGAGGTCGTATGTCCAATGATGATTAATGAACAATCCTTCTAGAGTCGACGTGTTAACGGTTTCTTGTGAGGTAGAAGCAATGTTGCTCCCCGTGGTTTTACTTGTCACCAACGGTACTCTAGAGGGAACTTCTGAAGGAGGCAGCTCAACAGGGCCTTCTTGGTAAGAAGTTGGCAGGATATCCACATGGACACTCTTTGGGGGTGTGGGGTCCACGTGCGATGTGAAAGGAGATTCCACTTCCCCACCCCCTTCGCGTGCTTCATCTGCATCAGGTTCCGAGCGAGTAGCTCTACCTAATCTTTCCATGAAACGGCTAAACATACTAGTACTAGGCTGTGGAGCTTCGGGAGGTGCATGGCCTTCTCTCTCAGTGTTTTGGGTAGGGTATGCTTCCATGATTTCTGAGTCGGAGGAGGAATCACTAGCGGCTATTTTAGGGTCTTGGGTGGTGCTACCTTGTGTCCCCGCTGAGGGTCTAGATCCTATCGTGGATGGGTAATGGGTGTCCGTATGAACAGAGGCACCCTCAATATGCTCATGTTCTAGCACCCGCCCAGAGCGTAAGTGCATGTGCTTCTGATACCCTAAGGTGTCAAAAAGCTGCTCTAGGAGGCCTTGTGACTAGTTTTTAGCGTGTTTTTTGTTTGTTTTTTTTTGCTAGATTTTTTAGAGCGTGTCGTGGAATGGGCCGTGTGATAGCTCGAAACGAGCGTATCGGTCAGAGGGTCGTGCCGTGCTTTACAGCCCTCCGTTTGGTCACTCTATGCCCTGGGAATCCCTAAAACTGTCAATTTCCAGTAGGGAACTAGGCCCAAACTAGAAAGTCTAAGGGTGCAAGTGGGAAGAGAAAGGAGGAGAGTGGAGGACTTGTCCCACATGCTCTCATTCTCTCTTGAGGGAGTAGGGTATATATATAAGAGTGAGTCTAGTATACATCATAAGACTGAGGACTGAGGCCTGGGCCTGGGCTTGGGCTTGGGCTTGGGCTTGGGAAAATGATCCCGATCTATCTTTTATACAAACCAACCCGCCCGTTTTAAGAGTCACGTTTTTTATTTTCGAAAAATTTCGCCGCCCGCTCACTTGCGTTTTTAATTTCCGATTTTTTTTTTGGGAGAAAAAATAAAAACCTTTTTAAATTTTATTATTATTATTATTTTTTTTTAGTGCAGAAAATACAGAAATTGAAAACGCAGATATGCAGAAATTGCAGAAAATTGAAAAACGCAGATATGCAGAAAATTGAAAAACGCAGAAATGCAGAAAATCTCCACGCACCCCTTCCCTGCCTTTCCTATGATAGAAATTGCACCACAAGGAAGCGTAAAGTGCTAACCGAGCTTAGTGTAGGGCATATCCCCGGCAGCGGCGCCAAAAATGTGCGCTCCTTGCCGCACTGTCGAAGCAAGGGACTTGCCAATACACCGTGTGCGAGCCACAAACGGCTCCAAGCACACAACAAGCCTAAACTAGCAAGCTCAAGAAAACAAAGGGTGTGTCACTCACCACTCTACGCTCGCCTTCGTGGTGGATTCCTCGCCGCGATGAAGAAGAAGCTGCAGTCGTGCCGCGCTCAACCGCTTCGCCGCCGCCGTGCCTTCGTAATGCTCGATCGCACACACACTCTCCCTCTCTCTCTCTCTCTCACACACACACACAAGGAGGTGAAGGAGAAGAAGAAGAAAAGATGGAGCAAGAGCACTCTTCAATTGCACAAATGAGAGAATGAGTAAAAATTAGGTTTAGTTGGCTTTTATAGGAGCTCACCCCATTCACACTTGGGCGCCCATGCTTAGCCAACTAATCCCTTGAATGTCCAAGTTAAAGTGCGCCTCTCATCGGCGATCACTCTACCTTTCCCTATTGGTCCGACAAGCCCGGTACCTGACTCTAAATAATACAACGTTTATAGATCATAGGGTGTCCGTGTGCCGTGAGGGTTAACAATAACAATTCATAGGCTTTTTGGAAATCCACTCTGCATGGCTCCTCGTCATGGAAATCTCGAAGACACAGTCTTCTGTTGGCCTCTTTAGTGTCAAGCTTTGCAGCTACATCATAAACCTCCATGGGTAGCATTTGTAACTCTACATGGTGTCCTTCTTCACTCTTGAATGTGCCAGTGAAGACCGTTGTGTTGTTTTCTTCGGGCTGCTCTTTAGACAGGAAGGTTGCCTTTGCCGTCTTCATTGAGCTCGAATCTAACTGGTACGGTGGCAATTCTTGCAACTTATCTATTTGAGACATCCTTTTCTTTGCCTTCCTAGCCGCATTGCACCTATTAGACGAATACAGTGTCAAAGTTAAAAAATTTCGTGGATAACGCTCTGAAATTCCCTGAGTTTGAATGGCTGGCAAATGATGTCCATTTTGCTTCAAATCAATATTGGAGCATGCATAGATGCATAAAAACATGTAGAGATCAAAATCATGCAATCGAGGCAAAATTTGCAAATAATCGTGATTATTTACAACTCGGGATTTTTTCCAACTCTTTGCATTTTTGACATCACATGCTTGAAACATATGGCATTTAGGTACTCTGAGTGAAGTGTGGGCTCAGTTGAGTGCACTGGGTAGAAATGGTGCCAGATTTAGGCTTCAGACTCTGAAACAGTAGATATAAAGGGATTTTGAGTTTTTGAGATCCAAACTTGATCAAACTTGATTTGTAGGCTTGGAACATCATGTACTCTGGTCCCATAAGGTCAAAGTTAAAATTTGAACCAATTCTGGTAAAAAAGTAAATAATCACGATAATTAAATTTTTCATCAACTTATAAATTGTTTATTGCAAGTTGGTTCTAGGCATGATGTAGAGTCTGTGTGTGAGTTATGGGGTGATTTGGATTAAAAAATGTGACAACTAAGCCAAAAATTGGATTGAAAAGCCTTTAGTGCGTTTTTTGACAAAATTAGAGTTTTTCTTGATCATTTTGGCTCATACTTGACATGTGGCATATAATAGATGTGTACAAGTGACTGGTGAAGTGAAAAGATGAATATCAAGCCAAAATTGCACAAAAGTAAATAATCATGATTATTTACATCAGTCACTTTTTTTTGCATGAAATGACAATTTGATGACCTAAACATCTTTAATATATCTAAAACAAGTCCTAAAATGAATTTGGTAAAGTTTGGTCGTGTCGGCATCACTTCGTGCTCTTATCGAATTTGAAATCACCGATTTTTGTGACTACTTGGCATGTAGAGTTGGTTAGCCACTTTTGAAGCGGACTTGTTCGCTACATAGTCCTGATGCTGCTCATTTAGTTTAGGCCCATTTGGAGTCAGTTTGACTTCATATGTCAAATTTGACACTTTGTAGCCTTCAAGCTATTTTCTGCTGTTTGAGAGCTTGCCTTGACTGTTTTCACGAAACCATCTAGGTACATTGTGTATATACCTCGTCTATAAGCTACCCGTGGAGTCAGAATCCAATTCTGGCATATGACAAAAACCTAGATTATTTACTTGGGACCCCCTCAACCCCTGCCAAATGGTCATCTAATGGTATGGAAGCATTCTACTATATAGGGGCATGCTATAGCTCAAATCTCGTCCAATTCGGTTGAGCTGACAAACCGCTATGGTAAATTTTGTGTCGTAGGAGTTCGTGCACAGCTGGGATTCTAGGGTTTTTTTCCTGAGCCTAGACCTGCTACTCGGTTGTATAGAAATGTTCTTTGATGAGCTTAGAACTTACCCCTCATGTCTCGTGTGAGACATCGTTGTAAATGGGCGATTGTGGACTCCGAAAATCGCGCGCGAAGAAGGCAAAAAGCTCTCTCCTCCAAGAGCGACTAATGGAAATGAGGTGATTTTGGGCTACCTTGGATATCTATACTCGGACTTCCCAAACTATTTTCCCTAGATTCCCCTGTTAGTCCTACTAGGCCGTGCTCAAAAATTTCTTCAATCGGATTCCGTTAGCTCATTCTGTAAGAATTTGCAAAAGCAGGCCTTGGCGGCATAATTTAAGCTTCCCGCTTCCATTTGTCGTTTTGATTGAAAATTTTTGTGTCTGTTTGTCGTGTTCTTCTGATCATCAGCATATCTTCAGTTTCTCCATCTGAGCGCATTTGCTATTTATTATTAATGTTTGACCTATTTATTGAAAAAATCAAAGAAAATAATAAAATACACTAAAAAAGAAAGGTGAAAAATCAACAATTAAGAAAATCTATTGAGAAACACTGCTACATTGCTTTTTAGTAAATTTCTGCATTTTTAAGCTCCAATATCAAGAAAAATGATGAAAATAAGCAAAAAAAAAGGCTATTTTTGATGTATTTCTGATAGTATATATATACACTATTTACACTGAACAGAGAGATGTTATCAGTTGAAATTCCCCTGTTGATGATTTTTAAAGGTCATTATTAGGTAAGTTTGCAAAATTCACACATTAACATTCAACTTTTTTCTCCCTCTTCAAACAGGAGTACTCCGGGACGACTGTGTGCATGGGTTGAACAATCGTGTCTATGCATAGCCGTGAATGGCTCTACCATGCTTTGAAGAACAATGCAATTCAAACCAGTATATTGTGCAAAAGTTGGGTCTTGAGTAATTAACTCAAGGGTTTTCGTGGTCGAGGTTCTGTTGATGTTTCTTAAAGAGCAAATTCTATAGTTTGTGTGCTCTTTGATCATACCATTTGGATGCTTTGGCACATTGATTCTAGTGCATTTGTGATATGATTGTTTAGTTGTATTTTGATGCGAAGGTCCATTCCATCTAACCATTCATCATCCGTTGACACCGCATCCTTCTACAATTCCCATAGTCGTTCATCTAGTTCCAAAGTGTTGATGGGAATAGGTGTTTATTTTTGAAAGCAGCTTTCCTTTTGAATAATCGAAGCCGAGCTTCCTCTTGGGCTTCATCAATGACCTGCTATTATTTCATCTTTCTCTGCTTTGCCGCATGCGTCTTTTCTAGCAGAGTCATTGGTTAGTGGCAAGTGGTACTTTTTTAAGAGGCATCCACTAATCCAATTAGCCATTGGTTCACCATTTAGAGTGGACAACTTAACTGCTCCACTTGGGGATACATCTTCAATGATAAATGGTCCGTTTCCATTTTTCTTGAACTTGAGAATGTGCTGCTTAAGGGAATACACTGAAATTAGGTCCCCCCTTTTTGAAGCTTTTTGTGACTAGATGTGAATCAAAAAATTGTTTTTGTTTTCGTTTTTTTGTGCATAGATGTGAGCTACAGCTGTTAGCCTTTGCTCATCGATATTTTCTAAATCTTTGAGCCTCTCTGATAGTTCATGTCTGGTCCACTCTAGATCCTTAGCTACCCTTGGTGTAGGCAATAGAAATTCTATCGGCAGTATGGAATCAAGACCATAAACAAGTTTGAAGGGTGTACCATTTAAACCTCTCTTGAATGGAACTCTATAAGCTCATAGAGTGGAATGTAGATTCTTTTGCCAATCAATTCATCTTGAACTAACCATCTTAGTCAATACCGAGCTAAGAAATATATTCGTGTGCTCATCTTGTCCATTTGCTTGTGGATGATAGGGAGCATATTTGTTATGGATGACCATAAATTCATTCAGCAGATACTCAATTACCTCATTGAGAAAATGAGTTCCCCTATCACTAAAAATTTCTATCAGAAGTCCATATCTTGTGAATACCTTCTCATACAAGAATGCGGTTGTGGTTCTAGCATCATTCTTTTTGGTTGCCTTAGCCTCTACCCACTTGGTCAAATAGTCTGTAGCTACAATGATATATTGAGCTTGAGTTCTGTAAGCAAGTGGTTGTATTGGCTAGACAAAATCTGTGCCCCATTTTGCAAAATCTCTAGGCCCCATCATCGGTCTTAAAGACATGCTATCTACCTTGGTTGACATTTTTGCTCGCTAGCATGCATCACACCTTTGAACATATTCTTTAGCATCTATAAAAAGTGTAGGCCACCATATGCCTGCCATTAAAATTGCTCTATCATTGGTTTCACTCTAAAAGTGACCTCCAGCTAATCGAGCATGTGCTTGTTCTAGAATGGGTATATATTCGTCTTCATATGCACAAAGATGCAAATGTTGATCCTTTCCTCTTTGATACAATTGGTTTTCAATAAAAGCATAGTCTCTTGCTCTGTTTCAATTGCTGTTTGGCGGCATTTACTCATATCCTCCAAAAATGTTCTGCTTGATAAGTAAGTAGCTATATAGTTACTCCATTTAAGAACAAATGAAACTTTTAATAATGTCACATGAGGTATGTGTGTTTTTTTTGGCATTGAAAACAATTTTTTTACAAATGAGTGAACATCACTTCTCATGGTTGGCCAAAATACTCCAAGTCTCAAGATCCATTGCATAGTTTGGTCTTCAACAAAGTGAAGTCCTACTATGATAATGTGCGCTTGACTTAGGTATTGGGTTTTCTCCTCAAAATAAATGCACAAAAGCAATATTCCATCCCGATTTCTTTTGTATAACCTTCCAGCGAGTAATTGATACATAACCAATTGCCCAATTAATTTGGTTGTAATAGAAAGTGGTATTTGAGAATCCACTTGAGCTATGGTCATCAATGAAACCATATCTTCTGACCAACGGGATATCATTTCCACGGACAACAGATATGCATCTGGTAGATCATCGTCTACCCCTTTTGGTGGTTCTCCTGAAATAATTCTCGATAAATGATCTGCTCTTTGGTGTGTGGTGCCCTTTTTTACAACTACAGTGAAATCAAATTCCAAAAGAATGAATGTCTATACTTTTTTACGGCATAGATAATTCCTAATCCTTCTCTTTTGGTGTTTGTGTAGTTTTTTCTCTGCCACATTCAACTGTCTACCTAGCATAGGATATAGGAAAATCAAAATTTTCCTCTCCTGGTTGAGCTAATTTACATCCAATGGCAAATTGGAAGCATCAACATGTATATGGAATATCTTATTCCAATTTGGTGCTTTCAATATTGGGGCGGAAGTGAGAGCTTACTTAAGCTTCATGAAGGATTTTTCACATTCATCTGTCCATACAAAGAGTGTAATCAGGCTATACATGGGTTTTGCAATTATAGCATACATGTACATGAATCATCTCTAATATCCACAATGTCCCATGAAAGCTTTGACTGTTGTCGGTCTCAGCAATTCAACACATGAATTTTATCCATACCCATGTCGCTATGCCATTTTTAGACACTATGTGTCCAAGAATTTTTCCTACATCTTTTGAATACCTTTTTGAGGTGTTCAAAATGATCAGCTCAGATTGATGAATGTACACATAGATTATCCATATATACTTCCAAGAAATTCCAAAGATATTCTTTAAAAGCCTGGCTCATCAATCTTTGAAAGGTGGCAGGAGCATTAGTTAACCCAAAAGGCATAACCCTATAGGCAAAAATACCCCATTCAGTTGCAAAGGTAGTTTTATGCTGATCTTTGGGATCAACCAAAAGTTGATTGTACCCTGAAAAGCCATCTAAAAAGCTGTAAGCTTATTTTCCTGCAACTCGTTCTAAAACATGCTCGGTGATTGGAAGAGAGTAGTTGTCTCTAATGGTGACTGCATTCACTTTTTTGAGATTGACACACACTCTTAATTTTCCATTTTTCTTGGGTACCACCACAATTGGGGACACCCAATCTGTGTGTTCAGTTTCATAAAAGAATTCAGCTTCCTTGAGCTTTTCTATCTCTTCTTTGATCTTTCTGGCAAATGTTTCATTATAAGTATATGGACGTTGTCTATTAGGTTTAGCATCTTCTCTCATAGGTATGGTATGTTAATAAATTTCTGGGTCAACACCCTTGAGATCTTTATAAGACCAAGCAAAGATATCTCGGTACTCTTTTAGTAAGCTTAGAAAAATCTCTTCTTCTTCTCTAGTCAAGTCGTTTGCAATGTAAGCGGGTCTAGGCTCTTCTCCTGGTTTGACTAGATCTATCTTCTTTGCATTTTCAGATCCTTCATAGGACTCACCCTATTTTCTTAGTTCCCTTACAGGTTGTTCGACTATGATCTTTTGGTCTTGGAAAGTATATTTCTTGGAATGGAACACTCATTACATCTTTACTTTCTTCTTCTGTCATTTCTATTTCAGTGGTATACATCTCCTTTAGAGCTTTCTTCAACTCTTGATATTTCTTCTTTCATTGAACTCGGGTCATGGATGAATCATCATCCTCGTGTTTAGGTTTCTATTAAGTTTTCTTTCTCGTTTTCCTTTATATTTTTGATGTTCCTTGTTTGTTTTCTTAAAGATATCTACCCGTGATTTTGTCTTTGACACAATCATGTGCATCTATCTGCATCAGAAACTGTGTTATGCTAGAAACTGATGTCATAGGTCTAGATTTCAAGTTTTTAGTGTCTCTTTTTCTTCTATACCATTTCCGCTTCCTAGGTTTTTGGTTTGGAAAGTCAAAAAACTTCTCCTCTCCTCCTTTTATGAGTAATTTGGCTCTCATATGTTCTTTTTCTGACCCCGAATTATGAGATGAAGCTGAATGTTCCTCAAACTCGTTTGTGGCATCATAATAGAGGTCTAAAAAGACTTGTTGAGGTTTCAGTAAGTCCTTGGGTTCCTGAACTTCATCTTCAATGTGAATGGTCGAAATCATTTGTATGGGAATTATGTCATAGCCATCCTCATTACAAAATTGAGTGGGCATAGAGTTATTCACACACATATCCATTGTTGCCAAAAGTTGATTCCACTCAAATGGATCAAACAAATTAATGCTCTGGAAAGGGTTCTGGTATATATGCTTCATTTGTACAATCCCTTTTTAAAATACATTCTTCTTGTTTTAAAATTCCTTTTTCTGAGGCTCCACACATCCAAATAGGTATGTCTTTGTTTAACCAAGATGGAAGCTTTGATTTAGTTGAAGAGACTGAGTCAAATTCTTGTATAGGCGTTTTCATGATATCTCTATAAGTGTGATCTTTAGATTAACCCTTGTGATTGATCCCACTTGCTTCAAGTACAAGTAATTGTTTTCCCAATCCTGGATGAGTTGTACTTGTTGCATGAACGATCTTCCCAAGACGATTTCATAGTTAAGTTTCTTTCCAAAGTCCACTATTGCAAAAGTGTGTTGATAATCAATTTCGTAGGAACTAACTATCACTTTTTCAAGCAGTCCTAAAGGTCTTTCGATGTGTCCATCAACCAATTGTAATTTCATTCGAGTTTGTCTAATGGCCACTTTTCCCATTATTCCCATACTGCTTTTATGGCTATGGCTATGCCTGCCCCACTATCTAGTATTGCCATGGTTTCTACATCATTATATCTCATCAAAAGGATTTTGTTTCCTTCTTCCCCTTCATAGTATTCTCTGACTTTGTTCATTGGGATGGATCTAATTTTTTTGTTATCCAATTCGTGTTTCAATTCCCCAAAGTTTTTGCAATTACCCCTATTATCCCCACCTTCTCTAGTGTTTTTTGTAAATCATTCCATAGATATGGCCTGATTTTTAACAGTTCTCCTAAAGTAAGAGTGCATTGAATGGGTGTAGACATGATTGAATGGATGTTGTCAGGGTTTGTTCCGCTCTTTTTATCTGAGTTGTTCTACACACTATGGATTTGTCTTCGTTGTCTCCTAAGTAAAAGGGTAGTGTTTTTAGAGTCATTGGTTTAGACATACCTAATGCTGCAGAGCCGCAATCCCCATACAAGGATTGTATATCATTGTCTATATCAGGAGGTAGATTGTCTAACCAAACTTCCTCTATAGGAGCTGTGCGCGTCTGTCGCACATGTCAATGCAAGGAACTTACCGATACACTATGTACGAGCCACAAATGGCTCCAAGCACACAACAAGCCTAAACTAGTAAGCTCAAAGATGGCGATGGTGTGTCACTCACCGCTCTACACTTGCTGTCGTGGAGGATTCCTCGCCGGGAAAAGAAGAAGGAGACGCCGCTACGCCACGCTCAACCGCCTCACCGCCGTCATGCCGCCACAATGCTCGATCGCTCTCTCTCTCTCTCTCTCTCTCTCTCTCTCTCTCTCTCTCTCTCTCGCTCTCTCTCTCTCTCTCTCTCATGCATACACACACACACACAAGGAGATGAAGAAGAAGAAGATGGAGATGGAGCAAGAGCACTCTTCAATTGCACAAATGAGATAATGAGTGAATTTTAGGTTTAGTTGAATTTTATATGAGCTCGCCCCATTCATACTTGGGCACCCATGCTTAGCCAACTAATCCCTTGAATGTTCCAGCTAGAGTGAGCCTCTCATCGGCGATCACTCTTACCCTTTTTCTATTGGACCGACAAGCCCGGTACCTGAATCTACCAAATAAATAATACAGCATCCGTCTTAGGTGATAGGAATGTGTGTGAGGGTTAACGTGTCCCCCTTCCTGATTTAGATTCCATCCTTGGAAGCTATTGAGTTGAAGCTCGTTTGTCGAGGTGGAAGAGCAATTGAGATGAATGTCCTTAGCCTTCTTCAGTCACTGCAAAATCAAACAACATTGGCACAGTAATTGCATTCTCATATACAAAAGAGCATATGCAGTGGTAGCCAGACAAATTGATTGGTAGTAGCAGAATTCTAAACCATTTGTCAGCAATAAACATTAAATTGCAATTTAATCAAACACATAAACAATTAGGAAGGTAAAGAACTAAACAAGTTCAGGGTCGCTAATTCAACAGTCGGAAGGCACTAAAGATCGACTATTAATACCATGGGTAAGCTTTTTATTTTCTTGGTCAATTAAGTTGTTTAATCGTGAGAGCCAAGTATTTCATGTTCGAGGGCTGACTAGAGGCTATACCTAGAAGACCTTGTAATTTAGCTACGATAGAAGGAATTTCTCATGAAATCATCGCCCGATTGATTACCTTTTCTTTGACCCCCCAAAGTCTTTTCACAGTGATTCAATTTTGATGTGTGCTTATTTTGTATGCCTTGGGTTTTTTGCTTTTCAAGAAAAAGTGCCCACACTGGGAACCTCTAGGGCTCTAGTACCATAGGCGATACATGTGAGTGAAGTACCCAATCAAGCTGAGATTTCTCTTCCAGCTTAAGATTTTACATTGTGGCACTTTATTTTTATTTATTTTTGTTCCTTTTTAGCATTTTAATTTTGTAACGTTGGGGGGTCATATAACATTCTTACACCTCCCCAGTCTCATCACACTAGTGAACTCCCTTTATAATACTTAAGCTAAAGGTCAATAGGGACTAAGCCCACTAAAAATCCCTAGTACATTTCACACAATGCTGCCTAAATCGGATTAAGAACCTAAGTAACCATTGATAATTAGGATCTCTAACACCTAGCTTGGTCAAACTAGCTTAGTCAGACTCGTTGATTTTAAACTTAGACAAGTGATTATGACAAAAAATTATATTGAATTTAATGTTTTATACTAAGAAAATGTGTTGAATATTATGCTACCAATCAGAATTAAAGCAGACAAACATGGATGCAAAAAGATAAGGGGCAATGCTAATGGACAAGAAACACCTGTATGTGTTGATGGTCGCGCTTGATTTGAAGTGTGAACGAGAGAAAGATTCCATGAAGGTCCAAATCCTAATCACAGCAACACGATCCTATACACATAAGAAAACACAAAGAATACCTCTAGGAGGCACATTAGTGGGAAGAAAGAAATTTTCTAATCACTAAACTCTAAAACAAAAATACTCATATCGTACTAACCTTAGCTACCCTCCATCACTCAAGTGATGAGGATCAAAGGTGTTTGATGACATAGGTTTTTGTTTCAATGTACCGGATGTGAATGTGTAGGTCTGGGTCAATGTTTTGACTTTTGTTGTGCATACTCATTTGCTAATTGCTCTTGCTCTTTATTATTTTTGTTTTTTGTGAGTATAAGGCTTTATATATACATTCCCTAAGATTGGGAGATTGAGAGGTCAGGGAGGAAGGTTTAAAGGAAAGCAAGTGAATGATGGATGTCAGCAAACACTCCCCCCTTCCTTGGGTAGATCATACCATTTGAAATGTGCTCGTCACCCTTTCAAACCAATTGTTTCAGTTTGTAATAGGTGAGGATTTTTGCTAGTAGTTTTCTATTACCTTAGGTGCCTCATTGAGTTGCAAGGGTGGTAAGGTAGTCTCCCAGGATCGAACCTGAAGTGGTTCATCAGGTGATTCTTGAACACTAGGAGGTGTGGATTCCTTTGTAGATTTATGGAGGTCCACTATTGTAGGTGGAGGTTGTGGAGAAGATTTTACCTCTATGGATGCATTATATGAGGAGCTAGAAGCTTCATGGGACTCCCCCCTTCCTATGCTAGGTGGAACAAATCTTTCTTTCTTCGGTACCCAAACTAGCTTTGGAGCGGGTGTGTAGCATTCTGTGATTTTTTTTCTTTCCGCGATTGTCAATTCGTTTTGGAGCTACAGGATTGGGCTCACATGGGTCAGGTGACAAGTAAGAGCACAATTTACATTTTGGCACCCAGATTTGATAATTTCCTTGATAGTAGCCTTGGTCTTCCAATAGTCGTTTAGGAATCAACGCAACCTTTCTTTACATTTCTTGGAGTGAGTGGGACGTTTCTTACAAGGCTTCTGTTTTTTAGCACTAGCTATGGTCGCTAAAGAAGATTTAGGGACCCACTTGTATGTTTTCTTCGTTATATTAGGATGAGTCTTGTCAGAAGCTATATGCATTGCTTGTAGCATATTTAAGCGTACGGGCATTTCATCCCCCTCAGGTGTTACCCAGGTCGTCCCCCTGTTTCTCCAAGTGTCTATGGTTACTGCTAGGTGGACTCAATCCACATTGTTCAACTCAGTCATTCCAAGTAGTATGTCCATATAAGGAGAATCTTCCCCAACATCAATGTCAGCTTTACACGTGTAACAATACTGCAATGGGACCGAGTGAACTGTTGTGTCAGATCTATGATCAATTATAAACCTGTTTCCTAGAGGATGTGCTCGACCAGTCACAAGATCCACTCAGATGACAGAATCTTGGAACTGCAAGTAGATATGGTTTTTAGACCAGTCATGCACCATTTTTGCTTCCCTCATGAAAGGACGTCCTAAGATCATCTCCGATGCCATAGTGTGATTGGAGAAATCCATAACAATGAAGGTAAATCTTATTTTATGTCCAAAAACCTTGATATTGAGATCTTCTAGCATCCCAATAGGTTTAACAATAGACCCATTGGCCATCTTCACTACTATGGTTGTGGTCGCAAGGTGAGTTTTCCCATAGTTTCCCAGGAATTTTTAGTCACAATGCTAACCCCAGCGTCACCATCAAGGATTCCCTTCACAGTTAATCCCTTAGTAGTGATTGGTATGGTCGCATTGGATTCATCACCCTCAAAGTACTGTCCCAACTTGTTAACAGGTATTTCTATAACAAGGTTCTCATCTAGGTTGGGTTGTGGATTTAAGTGTTCCTCCTCTATTGGCATCTCCCCAGCTCCATCCCTCTGGGAAAATTCTGGTAACCCAAACTTCAGTTCTCCATTGAGGAAGGCTCGAAGAGCTGAGACTAGCTCAGGGTCTTTATATAGTTTGGACATGATGGTGGTTCTAACTTCTGAAGACATGAAATCCATCAATTTGGCAATGTTTAACGACACCTTTTGGACTTCAGTCCCTTGACATGGGGAAGATGGGATCTCCATTTCTTCGATAGGATCAAGTAGTCCCTTCGTAAACATTCTTTCCATCAAGAAGTGAGTACGCCCACTTTCCCATGACTTTAAGTCACTTTCTTCTTGGATGACACTAGGTATGGCTAAGGGTCTATGGACTTGGTAAGGTTGTTGTTGCATAGGGAACACGTTGTCTGTAATCTGGATCTGGCTAGGTGTTGGTTCTAGATCCCTTTGGGTATCTTCTACCAAACTCCTTAATTGCTTGACTCACTTGACCTCCTCTATAGGGTTTGGATAAGTTCCTATCTTCTTCTTGGATCCTGGCCATTGTGGCTCATGAAGATCTTCCTTGTTGGTTTCTATCCTAGTGGTCGTTTTGGTCTCCATGGTTTCAGTTGAATCACAATCCTCTTCAGCGTCGTTCATATATGCGGGTTCGTCACCAGTCCCTTTGTTGGTCTTTGAACTGGGGTCTGACTTCGCTGCTTTTTGTGATCTCTTCCTTCGTGTTTTCTTCTTTTTTTGAGACCGGGCAATTGATGCCGCGTCTTTTTCCTCAAGAATATAGTTTTGTTTTTGGAGCATCGATCGTGTGAGTACGTTTATTGGTACCACATGTGTACTTTGTGCTGGTTCCTCGGTAACTTCAATCAAGTTTAATGGCGTGATCTTCGGTGCATTTGGATTATTTGGACATTGGGCAATCAAATGATCTATGCCACATCGATTACACACGAGTATCGGAATTGTAGACGTGCTCGCTTGATTGGTTTGAATTAGTGTGGCGTTCTTTTGTAGCCTAATAGGAAACTCGGCCACATGATGTGGACCTCCACACTCATAGCATTGAAGAGGTGGTCTCTTAGCAGTGTAATTGATATTTTGGCCTCTTGCCGCAAGAGCAGCTACTTGATAGACAGGTGTGACTTGTCCCCAATAGTCCTCCATGTAGTATTGTGGACTTTCTTCAAGCACATCCATCCCATAGGAAATATTAGGATCTATATCTTCCTCACAGCCTTCCAAACAAGCAATAGATGACTCACAACCCACTTGATTCACAGAAGTGATTCTCGAATGTGGTGGTTGCGATCCTAGCACTAGAGGTGGTAAGGGTGTTGTTTGGATAACATTTTGGGCCCTAGGGACCATGTGTTGTGTTGTTTGTTCAAGAGGTGGCGCCGGCATCAATGCAGGCACTCGAGGTGTGTCTATCCATGCTAAGGTTGGTCTATTGGCCATCGCGCGCTTAAATACAATGCAATCCTTAGCTTGATGACCATACCTTCCACAGGCATTGCAATTCCCATTGAATTTTACTCTAAAAGTAGGGCATTCACTGGTACTATGCGGTCCATAGCATACTGAGCACCATTGTTGCTCCCTTCTTGGATACATATGATTGTTTTGCGGAGCACAATTGTCTCTAAGACTCTCTTGAATAGCCTTGGTGAGATCTGCTAAAGTCATCTAAGATATCTTTGGCTCCTTAGCAATAGGCTTTAGGGTCATTGGCTGATGCCCTGATGCTTGCGAGCTAATAGATTTAGGCTCAACAGACACTCTTTCTCCTTTAATCATTAAATTATCCTCCAATTGGATCGCATTGGTGGTAACTGCTTCCCAAGTGGTGATACCTCTAATGACTAGGCCATTGTAGATATCCTCATGTTGTAATCCCCTAATGAATCTATCAAGCAATTGATTATTATTGAAGCGCTCATTTGGATTACAACGAGAATTCAAATGCTTCAGTCGACTAATAAAGTCTCTCACCGACTCTCCTTCCTCTCGTTGGGCTTTCTGGAGCTGAGAGGCTACACCCCAAAGCACTCCCTCTTGTATTTCTTTTTTCAAGAACAGTCTCCTAAGAGTAGGGTAAATCGTTTTTTCTTCCACCCTTAGGGTTCTATACCAATCCCCTGCCTTCCCACTTAAGGTTAGTCTTAAAGCATTACTCTTATGCAGGTCATTGTGTTCTCCTAGAGAATCGCATATTTGTTCAAACACTTCGATATGCTTTCTCACATCCTCGTCTCCACTAAAGTTTTGTGTGAGCTTGGCTATTTGTATTGCCTTACTTCTAAGCTCTCTATCAGGCGTGTTATGCATATTCTCAGCAATAGATCGACCAATAGCTTGAGCAAATGTTGCCAAGTCACCTAGTGAGCAGGCACCGTGGGTGAAGGCGCTCCAGAGACTACATGTGGAGTAGGTATTGGCATTGGGCTTGGCGCATAGGAATCCCTTGGGTTCCACGTTGGGTACGATGTTGTGCCATGTGGTGGCCCAAAATTCATATGTGTGGCCCTATGCATAGCAGATGTCGTATGTGACATGCTAATGCTAGCCGGTATAGTCACATGAAAATAAGAACTTGGGTGTTGTGGTTGTGGAGCATAGGTTGTTGAAACAATGGGAGGGGTAGGAACTACATGAGTGCGATGACCCGTAGGTGCATACGATTGGTACACACTTGTAGGTACTGTTGTAGGCATTGAGTTACCATGTAGCGGTGCTTTACTAACAAATGAGGTCCATGGCGTGTTTCTTGGCATACCCATCATTGGGGTAGGGATGGTAGCCGTGGTGTCATCAAGGGAAAGATGAGCTAGACTTGCAAAGGTAAAGCTATCACTTGTGGGCTCAGATTGCACCGAGACCCCTGGCGAAACAACATATGGGGGATCCATCGGACTTACCGAAGGAGTCTCCATTTGCGATAAGGTCGGTTGTTTATACTTTACTGTATCCAAGAATCTCATGAGACCCGTTGAAGGCATGTTGATCCCCTTGTTCTGTCTCTCTAACTCAATGACCCTATGGATGACCTCACAAACTCTTTGTTGTTGATCCTCCACACTAGTAGCACCCATTGTGG
This sequence comes from Adiantum capillus-veneris, assembly GCF_014529385.1. Classification (NCBI taxonomy): domain Eukaryota; kingdom Viridiplantae; phylum Streptophyta; class Polypodiopsida; order Polypodiales; family Pteridaceae; genus Adiantum; species Adiantum capillus-veneris. The sequence continues at coordinate 141,683,349 of NC_140954.1, forward strand.
ATTGTAGGACATCTAACCAACCCACGTGATAGGTGTGACCTGTGTATAGGTTGGTTAGAGTTTTCGTTTATAGTTCGTACTCCCAGTTCTCATTTAAGAACACTCCATCTAGGATTGAGGTGCTAGGTGTGTCCTTTGAGCTAGATGCAATGTTGCTTTCTAGGGGTTGGCCCTTAGCAGTTGCTAGGTCAGGATCACTCCATTGCTCTCTTAGCAAGGATATTGACATAGGGGCTTTCGCTTTTAACTCTCTTCATTGCTCCACCGTGTGTAAGCTCTCGACTTCCTTTTCCCTAGCCTGAGTGATTTATCGCTCAACCTCTTTCACTTCGGCAAGGCTACTACCCCATCGGGTAATAGGACCTCGGAGGAGAATAGCTCTGAAGAGTCAGGAGGTGCAGTGAATGAAGTATTCACGTGCACATTCTCTAAGGGCATAGGCTCTACGTTGGTCATGAATGGAGAATTTACTTCCCCACCCCCCTCATTCAGATCATTAGCTCCATGTTCGGAGCGAGTGGCTCTACTAAAGGTTTCCTTCAAGCGGCTAAGCACTCTCGGCCCGGACCGCGGGCCCATGGCATGCATGTTCTTGGCTTGAGCTATGGGGAATAGGCATTGGGAAACCCTCCATGACGTCGTAGTCAGAGGAAGAGTCACTATCTGCTATATTCGGGTCTTGGTTTCTACTACCTTGGGTCCCCGTCGAGGGCCCGGAACCTAAGGTAGGTGGATAATGACAACTCGCGTAAGTCAAATTCTCTCTAGTTGCTCTGTCTCTAGCACACGACCAGAGCGTAGATGCATGTGCCTTTGACAACCTACAAGCATCAGCGAATAACCTCGAAGGTTAACCACTTACTTTTTTAAGCGTTCGTTTTCACTCGTTTTCTTTTTTTATATTTTTTAATGTTTTTTAATGATTGATTTTTTGATAAAAGTGTGTGATAGCTCATAATGAGTGTATCACTTAGAGGGTCGTATTGTGCTTTACAGCACAACGTTCGGTCACCTGATGCTCCGTTGGTCCTCAAAAAAGCCGATTTATCTACGTGTGAAGCTAAAATACGAGGGTGACTGAGGCCTGAGCTTGAGCGTGAGCTTGGGCTTGGGTCTGGTCTTGGGTCTGGGAGATATTCCCGATCCCAGTCCTACCTTTATTTTTTTAATTTTTTATTTGGGGGATAAGGTCGCCGCGGCCTACGCGCGAGCACACACACACACTCTACTTACAACTAATACACCTACTGTGACACACTAACACACTTCATTAGCTCTCACAGATCTACTTCCTACTTACTGTACTTCACATTACACAGAACTAACAACCTTAATACTAATACGTTAGCACAGAGAAAACACAGTAACCTTTCAAAACTTCATTAACAAAGAAATACACAGTAGCAACACAAAATCCTTCTTCTCAACACACACACCTTCCTTCCCTACCCTTCCTACAATTAAAATTGCACCACGAAAGAAGCACAGAGTGCCATTCAAGCTTAGTGTATGGCATTCCTCTACAGCAGCGCCAAAAATGTGCGCGTCTGTCGCACATGTCAATGCAAGTAACTTGCCGATACACTGTGTGCGAGCCACAAATGGCTCCAAGCACACAACAAGCCTAAACTAGTAAGCTCAAAGATGGCAATGGTGTGTCACTCATCGCTCTACGCTTGCTGTCATGGAGGATTTCTTGCCGGGCGAAGAAGAAGGAGACGCTGCTACGCCGCGCTCAACCGCCTCACCGCCGTCGTGCCGCCGCAATGCTCGATCACTCACTCTCTCTCTCTCTCTCTCTCTCTCTCTCTCTCTCTCTCTCTCTCTCTCTCTCTCTCTCTCTCTCTCTCTCACGCATACACACACACAAGGAGATGAAGAAGAAGAAGATGGAGATGGAGCAAGAGCACTCTTCAATTGCACAAATGAGAGAATGAGTGAATTTTAAGTTTAGTTGACTTTTATATGAGCTCGCCCCATTCACACTTGGGTCCCCATGCTTAGCCAACTAATCCCTTGAATGTTCCAGTTAGAGTGCACCTCTCATCGGCGATCACTCTTACCCTTTTCCTATTGGATCGACAAGCCCGATACCTGACTCTACCAAATAAATAATACGGCATCCGTTTTAGGTGATAGGAATGTGCATGAGGGTTAACAAGAGCCGACTTTAAAGTTGTGCTCCCATCATTAATCTCTCTCACTTTTTTTTGTAAATGTCCTGGCTAGTCTTCTTCCACGAATGGAATTCCATCTAGTGTATCTTCATTGTCAGGTACTATCTTTACTGGTTTCGACCACAAGCTCCTCAGGTTTTGCTATACTGTCAAGCTTGAATTTTTGTTTTTCCAACATTTCTTGAGTAATTCTTACCAAATTTTGATAAGCTTCAAGCTTAGCTGCTTCCATGTCTGGAGAAGGATAGTTTTTCCATGTCTGGAGAAGGATAGTTTTTCCATTTGTTTTCCATATTTTGGCATGCTTTAAGTCCCGCTTGGTAAGCTTCCGAGGTTGCATTGATTGGCTCAAAAATTTTGTCTATCATAATTGATCTTCCAGATTTCATTGTGGTTTCTTTGATTTCACTTCCAAATTCTTTCACTTTTTCTTGGAATAGTTTCTTGGCTTTTTCCTCGATTTCAATCCTTTGTTTCTGTTTTCTCATCTCATACCTTTGACTTCTTTTCTTGGTCTTTTGAGATGAATTTTTAGTGTTCTCTGATTCATCAGAGGAGTTGTGTTTCTTTTTCTTAGCCTGGGCTCTAGTGATCACCTTGATTGGAACAATAGGTTCACTCTCTGATGAGCTACTAGGTATCACTTGGCCTACATTCACTACAGTTGTTTCCTTGTGTAAAGGATTTTGTGGACAGTCTTCAGAAAAGTGTCCACCCTTTTTGCAGCATTGTATACAAAAAGCTTCAACTGGCTTAATGTTCTTGTCAGGTTTTGGGCATTCATTTTTCCAATGATCATCTGTACCAAATTATGGCAGTTTCCAGTCCTTGTCTTAATCATGGGTTTTACCATAGGAGGTTTAATACCTTGATTAGCTACATAGTACATCGGTGTAAGCTCTGGCGTAGCATAAGTCACAAGTTCTTCCATTGGAGGTGGATGTGAATTATACCACTCCCCTTCTACCATTACTGTAGATGGACTAGGCTCCATACAAGGTGTAACATGCACTAGTGCTTGTTCATCTATGACTCCTTCTGAATGCATGTACTTTACATGCACTGCATTATGTCCAAGATATGGAGGTTATTGACCCAACATTGGTTGTGGTCTTTCCATACCCATCGGTGGTCTTTGTACTGGGGTCATATTAGGTTGATATCTGTACATGGGTTGTCCTTGGGGCCTCATGGGCATATATTGAACATTTCCATCGTACTTTGGTCGGTACTATCACTCATTGTTCTCATGGTTGGTCCATTTACCCTCAATAGCACACCATTTTTGTGGCCTAATCGGTTGTCCCTGTTGAGGTATCCCTTGCCCTGGTCCTCTCGTAGGTGCTTTTTGCATGTTATTCATCATTTCATTCATCCTTTTGAGCATATCTTCCATGGCTATTAGTGGTGCTGCAGCAGCTGTTCCCACTTGTGTTGGTTTTGAGGATGTTGTTTTCTCACTCTGAGTATCCTTAAGGATATCTTCTTCATTGAAAATATCACAATTGTCTCCCAAGTCAATAGCATCTGATACACACTCTTCTAGGGTCATATGTTTCTTGCTATACAGTATAGCATGAAGTTCTTTGTTCGGCAATCCTTCTAGAAACAATGACTCTAATCTTTCTTCTGCAGGTATTTCTAGTTATGGGCATCTTGCAATGTAGTTTCATCTTAGTTGCACAATCCCTAACAGACTCACCTTGTTTCTTTTTGAAGCTATAGATTTGAGCTATCATATCATGTTTGATCCCCGTTTTGAAACATGCAGCTACAAATCCCTGAGCTAATGTATTTAAGTCCATGATTGACCTTGGTGGAATGTCTTGGAACCATGTCAATGCTTTTCCTTCTAATGTCATTCCAAATCCCTCAAATTGAGTGTGGAAATCAAATATGCTTTCTGCTCTTACCACTTGCTTAAAGCTAGCTAAGTGGTCATATGGATCCCTAGATCCACTGTATTTTTTGACCCATTTTTGAAAATCAGCTGGTCTGACACGTCTATTTGGTTCGGCTCTAGCTCTTCTGGCAATTGGTCTTGTCTCGAGTCCTTCAAACCAATCTGTTGGAAATAGTGACTCATGTAGCCCTGGATTGTCTTTAATGTCACCCGATTTTCTTCGTGGATGAGGTAGGTTCGGGTGTTTTAGCCTTGCTCCCAAAATATCTCTCATGGAGTTCCTCTCTTGGAATACTTTCTAGTCCTTGGCCCAATATCCAATCTCTTATAGAGTATCCTTAGTATTTGGTTTGTTTTACCTCCTCAGGACTCATTATAACAAAGTTATTATTATAACAATCCCTAAATAGGTAAGTTGGTAGATCTGTTGAACCCTTGTCTTTGATTTTGAAGATATAGATAATCTTCATGGGTGTTAACTGTCTTGATTTGGCATGAGAAGTCCATAAAAGATCCTTGACGTTCCTATCCTCCAACAATAGACTCCAATCCTAGGATTATCTGTACTAAGCCGTTTCAAAGGTTTCAGATCAACTTGATCGTATCCCTCGAATTCTAAAGTTGGTGGACCTTTTTTTGCTACCATATCTAGAATTATGATACTCACTTCTAATTTCCATTTGTCTATCACATCAGGGTTTTCAACTTTTAAATACGGAGTTTTATTTTTATCCATATACATTTTTCCTTGTTTGTTTGCCCTGATTTTTTCTTCAAACTCTATGTCATGGTTATCAATGCGGATGTCATACTCTTCATTAGGATTCAAGTAAACCTGAGAAATGGCCATTAGTCTTATAAAAGGTGAGGATGTGCTTATATCACATTGTCGTTCTGGTTCTTGAATGAGTAAAATAGGAAGACATTTCAAATGTTGAGTCAGAATAGGTGTTTGAGACTTCTTCAAAGATAGTGTCCAAGTGATCACCTTGATTCACACTCTCTTTGGTGGATACTCTACTAGCGGTCTCTCCAAATATGCCTTGATTTGCTAGTATACGATCAGATCTAAGGGTCATAAAGACTGGTTAATCACTGGATAGAGTACTTACCGTTAGATTGACTTGTTATCTGTTTTCCCCACTTGACTTGAATGCAACTCCTATCAAGCTTTCAGTTCCTTGCCCGCATCCTGATTCTTGTATCAGTTTTAATCAAGTTAGCTATTCTTTCACAAAGACTGTACAATTTTTTCTAACTATTGTGATTGGTCTATGTATATCACTTCAATTTGAGCTAAGTGAGTCAGCAATTGAGACTTCCAAATTTGATCCTTGCAAAGAGCTAAAGAACTAATCTGCAACATGAAAATTGAGTGAACAAGTACCAATTTGGACCCGATGGAACCCAAACTTGACTAGTGGCCTTGTATTATGTTGTTCCAACACTATACAAGCTCAAAAGTTAAAAATCTTGTCTCTCGGTCTGAGTAGTAAATAATCACGATTATTTCTTTTCTCCATTTTTACACATTTTAGGCTTGTTTTGCTAGGTAATCACCTTGTTGTGGTCTTTGGACAAGTTTGGTTGAGTTTGTACAAGATTTGTCCAAGTTATCAATTGTTTAGTGTCCACACTCTGATTCCAAGAATCTGGCTTAAGTCTCAATTTTGTGATCCAAATTTCACCTGTCTTGATATCACAGATCATTCGTTTCTGCTCCTTTAAACTTGTGGCCACAAACGTAGATTGTATCACCTCTAATCACCCCACAAGGTATGTGCAGCCTGTGTATAGGCCGGTCAACATCCCAGTTTGTAGGTCTTACTCCCAATTTTTTGTGAGAAATATCCCCATAAGCTTGGCGTGTTGGAAGTTCCCCTTGAAGTCGAAGCATTATGGCTCCCTATTGCTTGACCCTTCGTGACTGCTATCTTGGGAGCACTCAATTGCTCAGCTAGCATGGTTGTTGTCATATGGGTCTTCACTTTCATGGCTTGGCTTTGTTCTAGCATTTGTAGGTTCTCAATTTCCCTCTCCCTTGTTGCTTGCATATATCGTTCGATGTCTTGCACTTTGGCAAGACTCCTACCATTGGATAGTAGAACCTCAGGGGGTGATGGCTCAGTAAGGTCTTTAATAAACGGAGTAGGTAGGATGTCAACATGGGTACCCTTGGGCTTCGAATGCTACACCTATTTCATGGGACGAAGACATGCATGTCTTGACTTGAAATTTTAGGGTTTTGTGTAGGATATCCATCCATGATGTCGTAGTCAGAGGAAGAGTCACTAGATGCGATATGAGGGTCTTGAGTTGCACTACCTTTGGTTCCAGCCGAAGGCCCGGAACCTAACATGGGTGGATAATGGGGTTTTGTGCAATTGAGGCACTCTCTAATGGATCGGACTCTATCACTCACCCAGAGCGCAAATATATGTGAGGCAAATATCCCAAAAGTATTGAGTGACTAGTACTCTAAGAGGTCTTGCCACTAGAGATTTTGGTCGTTTTACTTGGTTGTTTTTGTTTTGTATTTTTTTTTAAAAATGTGTGTGAGACGGAATAAGTTTTGTGATAGCTCAAAAGGAGCGTATCGCTTAGAGGAATTTGGCATAACTTACATCACACAATTCGGCTACCAACAACTCTCGTGACCCCCAAAATAGTAGAATTCTAGTTGGGCGTGTAGGCAAAAAGGGGGAAAGTCCAAGGAAGCTAGTGGAAGGAAAGGGTGAAGCCTAAATCCCATGTGCTTTCTTTTGACCTTTAGACTTGGGGTATATATATAATATGAGGTACTATATTCCTTCACTTGAGAGGAATCTATGGAGGTCTCCTCATCCTATAGATATATACCAAAGACCGAGGGCGGGCTCGGACTGGGGGAATGATCCCGATCCCGACATTCTTTTAATGAACATTTTTTGTGTAAAAATGATTTGGGTGTTTTTCTTTTTTCCTTTTTTATTTTTTTGTTTTGTTCTTTGGTTCAAAGATTGCAAAAACTGTGGAATTTCATATTCAACAGATTTGCACAAATGCAACAGAAATTCAAATTTCCAGAGATACAAAACCTAGGCACATAAATCTAGAGCGAAAATAGTTGACAAAAAATTAAACAAGATAGTGCAAAACACATATTTGCAAAAACAACCATTCTCTGTAAACAAAAGAAAATATTAACCTCAGCAATGCAATATGCACGCTAAAGGTGGAGCTTGGCGTAGAGCATTTCCCCGACAATGGTACCAAAAATGTCTACTTCTAGGGACTTGCTACACGTCGCGTGCGAGCCGCAGGGCTACAAGCACACAGCCTGAAAGATGCAAACAAGCTCTATGTCTATAGGGCGGTGTGTCACTCAGCTCCTACAGTGCTGCCACTGAGGGACTCCGTGTGGCCTCGTCCTTCTCCGTGTCGTCATTCTCTCTCTCTCTCTCTCTCTCTCTCTCTCTCTCTCTCTCTCTCTCTCTCTCTCTCTCTCACACACACACACACACACACACACACACACACACATAGATAGGCAAGAAGATAGGGCGTTGTGTCACTCACCTCCTACAGTGCTGCCACTGAGGGACTCCGTGTGGGCTCATCCTTATCCGTGCCACCGTGCTCTCTCTCTCTCTCTCTCTCTCTCTCTCTCTCTCTCTCTCTCTCTCACACACACACACACACACACACACACACACACACACACACACACACACACACACACACACACACACACATAGGCAAGAAGAGGTGAAGCAAGAGAAGGCTTGCGCATTAAGAATTCCTTGAAAACAATAGTTTACAACCTTAACTAGGGCTTTCCGTCCTTTCACATACAAGCACCCATATTTTGTTAGTCATTGATAAATGGGTATGGTGTGTGATCATCAGCCTTTTACTATAAACATCTTGGATCGACAAGCCCGGCCCATGACTAAACATATGCACAAAAGAATAATGGCAGCATCATGGGTTAACAATTCCTCTCTAGAGAAAAGGCAAAGATTGAAGCATTTGGTCTAGATGAGACCGTGAGGAAGAAATGTTTAGATATAGCCACAAGAACAGAGAAGGAGCGACTCAAAGACAAAGGCTACGAGTACCTATGCATAAATCCCCACAATGGAGAGGATTTTTCCAAAGTGTTGATTGGCATAAAATGAGAGGATACAAGCATGTCTAAAATTACAACAGACAAGTTGTATTGCCTTACAAGTTCTAAAATCTCTCTGCTGAGAGGTATTTTGGATGCATTTATACGTCTATATTTGTTCTTGTTTAATGCTTTCTTAAAGTTTAAGTTGATATGCATTGTAGGAAGAAGATAATGTTGCAACTCATGAGTGTGACAAATTCCAAAGATCCCCTATGTCCTCAATTTCAAGATTATAAGGCATTTTGGACCTCATGAAGAAAGAGAGATATTGGGCTCATTTGCACTCTAAGGCCTCTCTTTTAATCCAAAAGATACAAGTTGAAAGGTCACAATAACCAAATTCATTTAATGAATTCTTCAAGATAAGCTTAAAGAATCCTGTTGTGCAGGTATACATAAAGCAAACGATAAGTTAATATTTATGAATATGTTTACATGTAGCGTAATTGTGAGGTAATTGTATGCAGGCTTTTGTGCATCTTATGGATGGGGTGAAGTCTTTGGATATTGCAAAGAAGATGTCTGAGCTTGTGTTTTCAAAAAAACAATAGGTGTATAGGTTTTTGACTCTAAGATTATTTCTCTATTGATGATGATTATTGTATTGTGATATGCATGCATGAGAAGTACTTCATTCATTTATTCATTGCATTGCCTTAAATTTCACATGGAAGCCCAATATAGGGTGGATTTATTGGTTACTTTTTGAAAAATGTTCTCTAAAACAAAGGAGACTCTGCTGAAAATTTTGTGGCTTTTTGTTAATTTTCTCTCTCAATACTTCTAGTTTCCTTTTTTCTTTGAAAATTGTTGCAGGTTGATCTTGCTATGTGTTGAAGAGGGAAGATTGGGTGAAATTTCAGAATTCACAAGAGAGTCGATGATGATAGTACTATGTATTCTCGTTCGTAGCTTGAGAAAAATTTGACACCATGGGAATCAAGATTATGTCCTTCGTGGCTCGATTATTTGATTGGTATAATCCCAAAGCAAGAGAAGAATCTTTATGAGAGTAAGTTCTTAAAATCATGTGAAAGATTAATTCATGAATGTATAAAAGAACTTTGAAGCCATGCATACGATGATAGAAACAATGATGCATGTAGGATTCAAGCAAGAGACCCATAGTAGTAGAAACCTGGACACACTTACTATGCCCTCTTCTATGGAGCATCAAGCAAGCAAATGGAGTGCGGAGATTGAGGCTAGTAAGGATGCCACAAAAGCTGCCAAGGTACATAGACCAATGTGTGGACTACTCAAACAACCACTGGAGCTACTTCTACCCCTTTTGTTAGCATTCAGGACAAGAAAGGTAAAGGGCATATGGAACCTCCTAGCACCTCAAGTGATCCAAAGCATATGAATGTGGTTGAGGTCTCTGTAGGACCCACTACCTCCTTTGTTGCAGAGTCCTGTCTAGGCTGAGTGAGTTGGGAGAGATGACCTATGAATCTTTTGGTGAGTTGTCTTAAATGAATTTGAATTTAAAGCGTCTTGCATGTAAAGATTGTTAGAAAGTTACCACTATAAATAATGGTTGCAGAATTCCAGTAGACCTTCTTTCATTGATGCTCTACTTCAATGATGTGACCCAAATTGATAGATTTGCTTCAATTAAATAAATGCAACGATCACGAAGCATTAAATTTAGTGTGTTTTTCAATATTTGAATATGGAATTTTTTTAAAATACAAGTTTTTTGCCACTCAAAAGACACATCTTTATAGCAAAGTTGGAGTGCCATGTTGAGAGGTAGCTAGATTGATATTTGCAAATTTTCATACCGGCTTATTGGTGGACGCTCTTGGTCCTATCCCTTGAGGTAAGTAAAATTTTGTGATTTTAAAGGGTGATGAGAAAGTAACTTGTCCTATTGACATTTTAGTTTTTTTAGAGGGCATGACTATTCCCAAGTGGAATACATTCTCGTCGGGTTTGGTAAGGGATTTCATAGATCTTGCTTGTGAGTATTTGGCCGACGAGGGCTTCTTCGTTACCATGTGCTTAGTTGAGCACATAGGGGAGTTCCTTGCAGATGCATCAAGAGTGGGGCTTGTGCTTCATCATACTTGGATGCTTATGTGTGACTCCAAGGCATATTGACATCATGTCACTATAGAGGCGGTAAGGACACTAATGTTTTAGTGAATCTTTTTAGCATTTATTCTATGGAACGCTTCTCAATTTGGTAATATCATATTTGCAATTTGCCTATCCAAATAAGTGCTTGATCTTACAATGTGTCTTTGGCATCGTGTCGATCAAGCTGTGTCGAGCTATGACAGAGAGTGTGGGGAGAAGATTTCAGAGAGGTTGTTTTTAGCATACCGTAGCTATGTATTAGATGATTGTGTTTTTCCCACAAATGTTGATGGTGAAATTTTCAGAGGTGGTGCGGAGAGAAGTTTTTTTTTTCTGGTAAGTCACTAATATTGTATGCTGTTAATTTGAATGGTCCTTGTATTAAGTTTGACACATTTGCAAGAGTCATGGTGTTTATTTCTATGTTGGTGACCATGGCCAGGTGGTTGCTAGCAGAGGTCACATAGTGTTGCCACTATGTTCAGGATGTGTTTGCAGGGTGTGGTGGTTTAGGGAAGGCAAGCGCATAGGACCTAAGACATTGCATGTGTTTAGAGCTAGACGATGTACTCTATGATCGGTGTCTTTCTCCCATAGTGTGTGGACCTGTGACAAGCTAAGAGGGAGGGGTTTGTTTTTTGAGAAGATCCATACATTTTATTTTGTACTATGATCTATGGATTATGTACTTCTTTGTCACAATTTTTTGGGTGGTAACAATGTGTGACTACATGGTTGCTGTCACTATGTTTGGCACATCTCTATGTTGGTTTGAAAGAGATTTGAGACCACATTGTGAGGCTACATGCCATACTTTCTATAATGGAAATGCCGTATAAACTTTGAGAATAGCAGAATTAAGAGAATTAAAGTGAGCATTTTTGTGAGACTACTTGGAGAACATAGAGGGTGAACTTAATTAGAGGTAGCAACATAATCATAATACTTAATTAACTTGGCATGAATAATACTTTTGCAAGAGAGATTATTAGAGAACATGGCAACAGAGTTGAGGACGAGATTTACTTGGAGCCGGTCCCCCCTCCAAAATCTTTTGTATTATAGATTCTCCCACAAGAGAGACTTGGTACAATACAATCTTTGTGTTCCTTGTGACCATGGTGATGCTATGAAGATAGAAAGCTTCATGCATCACAACCATAACATAAATGCTGTAAAATCATTAACTATCCCCGGTCTCAGTCCCAAGGCCTCAAACATCTTCGAAGGTAGAGAGAGCTAGCGGGGAATGAGGGTAGGGAAGAGGAAGAAGAATCATTCATAGGAGGAAGAAATAGTTCCTCACTTATCATCACTCTTATTGCTTAGCATAGCATGATAGCATAGTAATGAAGATGAAGAAGATGGCAAGCTTAAGCATTGAAGCATGGCTCTTGGTTGGATTCACATTCAATAGGTGTAGGCTCTCAACTCGTCAACAAGCTTGGAGAAGGAGATGAAAATATTGCACTTTGCACCTTATACAATGAGAGAGAGAGTTTGTGTGGGAGAGTATATCCCCCTCTCACGCTTGGTCCACCCCTCTCTCTCTCTCTCTCTCTCTCTCTCTCTCTCTCCCTCCCTCTCTCTCTCTCTCTCTCTCTCTCTCTCTCTTTTGTATTATTTAATTATATCATTTGGACATGTGTCCTCTTTTTTCTCTTTTAGAGAAACAAATTATTTATTTATTTTTATGCATCTAAATTCTCATTGGACCCCTTTAAAGCCTATCCAATAGGATTCAAGCACGTCATGAGGGCCAAATGGGGAGGATCTTTACATGTGTCTTTTATGCTTCTTAAGATATCATGTTTGAATTGAACACTTCAAGCACCCGTAGTCATTTAAGCATGAAAATTGTTTATGCCTCTTGAGATATCATGTTTGAATTGAACACTTCAAGAATCTTAATCATTTACGCATGAGAAGCACCTCAAACTTGAGCAAGGTTCTCGCAAACACCTTAAGCACCTTAGTTAGCAAGTACGACAAGCACCTCATGCTTGGGTAGGATTCCCACCTCAAGGTCACCCTAGCTTGCCTAAGGTCATTGGCTAAGGTCAAAGGACTTTTTAACACTAGCTTTTGGAGGTATTTAATGAAGCTAACCCTAAGGTCTTTAAGCTCCATTAGGTAGCATTGTACTTTAAAAGACCATCTCTCATTTGGACCCCTTTAACCTTGGCCTCGTGCTGAGTCAAATCCAAAATCACACGTCTATATTCTAACCCTTGTTCCCATTTATTCTCCCACATCAAATGATCAGTTTAATATGAGAAAATCATTTGGGTTGGTTAGATATTAGATTTTATGACACTTTCAATGCCTTTTTAAAGATCACACTTTTGGTAGCTAACAAATTTTATTTGAAGGGTTTTTTGTTAGTCTTGTTATTTGGGTTGGTTAGATATTAGATTTTATGACACTTTCAATGCCTTTTTAAAGAGCACACTTTTGGTAGCTAACAAATTTTATTTGAAGGGTTTTTTGTTAGTCTTTTTATTTTTTTGAACGTCCTTAATCTCTTGTAGAGGCCTTTGTGATAAAGGTTGAGAGGTACTTTTTGAAATTTTCAAGCCAACACAACGGAAACTTGGCAAATTTTTTTGGTTTCCTGTACTTGGAAATTTGGTATTGGATTCATATTGTTTACTTCTAGCCTATAATTTGTGTGCAAGTTTTTTCTTCGACAAGCTCATTTAGGCCATGTTGCATTGCAAAAGAACGAAAAAATAGTATTAATTTATTGCATGGGGATTTTGCTGTCTTTTTATTTTTTGAATGTCCTTAATCTCTTGTAGAGGCCTTTGTGATAAAGGTGAAGAGGTACTTTTTGGAATTTTAAAGCTAAAACAAAGGAAACTCTGTCAAATTTTTTTGGTTATTTGTACTTGGAAATTTGGTTTTGGATTCATAATGGTTACTTTTAGCGTATAGTCTATGCGCAAGTTTTGTCTTGGACAAACTTATTTAGGCCATGCTGCATTGCAAAAGAATGAAAAAGTAGTACTAATTGCAAAAGCACGAAACAAGAAGCTCGTTAAAAAAAAAAAACATCCCCACATGTAGTGACCCTAGATTAGCACTTGGCTAGCCTTCGACTGCTAGATTATGCACCATAGCTAGTGCTCATGTATATACATGTACATGACACCAAATTTGACCTAGATTTGGTGATCATGGATCTTGAGGCCCTGTTGGATAGGTTATTATGGATTTATGGTGAGTTAGATGGATTGCCTATATACACACATGTAGACACCCAACAGAGATATATCCAACTTCAACCCATAGACCATCGAACACCTAGTTTCTAGGTGCTTAGAGCCCGAGCACACCTGACCTTGTCAAATCATATTCTTGATGGTTTTGGTACATTATATAGACCTATGTTGGAGGATATTATGGCGAGTTCCATGCTATTCCTTTGTGAGGATCACAAGACACCCTTGAGCTACCATGGAATGTATTTTTGTACTTATTTGACAGTGTGAGTGTGCGTGTGCGTGCGCGTGTGCGTGTGCATGGATGCATGCATGCACGGTGCGGTGAGGTGAGGTGTGTGTGAAGAGGGGGAGAAGCATGCGTCAAGAAGTGTAAGTAAGGAGCTCCTTATTCATATGTATATAATGAATAAGGAAGTGTACACATGGTGGACGGGCGGTCGAACATCAAACGTTCGGCCCCGGGCAAAGGCTTAGCGTCTTTACCCCAACAAACTCCCACTTAAAGTGATGCACCGAAAAGTGAGTGCTACTAGCTAAACTAGTAGTATGTACACGAAACTAGGTGAGAGGCTCTCTCAACCTATGCTGACTGGCTCCCTCTATCGATCTACATGCAGTCGTATTGTCTCTAGTGATAGCTAAGTGTGCGTACCCATGGTAGCTCAAGGGTGTCTATACATGATCTATAATCTCATGTATAGAGTTGTCGGTGAGATTTACATGAGCTATAATCTCACCGGCAACTCTATACGGTCTGCAAAACTCCATGAAGCATCATGCTAGTGTCAGTCACCGTACGACTGATTATCCATACTGCAAATGCTCGCATTGCAGTTACTAGGTCGGGCCTTGACACAAGTAGGTCGTACATGAGACACCCAAACACTAACAAAATCTGCACAAACATGGGTGTCCTAGTCTCTCCTACGCTATGTGCATATACTGCATCATCAAGACTACTCATCATGTATGAATGTGTCACTACTGACATTGGGATGGCTACGTCCCTGTCACCCATAGGATGAACTGTGTGCCCTAGCATCAACTCATCAGTCTCTAGCATGAGCATATCACAAAAACTCCATGTCTGTGTCTCTAGGGAGAAAACCTGCTCTACCTCTGCCTGCATAGACTCTGACAACACTTGTTGTGTCTCACTAGAGCACTGCCACTCTATCTCTATCTCTACAGAGTGCAGTGACACATCCTACCTCAAATACATGCCTAGGGTATACCAAGCCACTACGGGCTCCCTTGGCAATCACTAGTGATCCACAATGCATCTAGAAAGACTACTCTCTAAGTAGTACTTGACACCCACAATCTATTAAAACTATCTCATTGAGATCAAACTCTGTCTCAATTGGGAAACATAACACACATGCCGTCGTAGCATATATGATGCACCACTGGGCAAAGACAAGCAAACATCTCCTGCACCTACAATGTCAAATGCCGAACCATTGGCCAAGTGTACACAACCAAGTCTCCCACTAGAAAATGTGTTGAACCACTCACAACATGGTGTGACGTGGAAAGCAATATCACCATCTAGTAACCATCGTGGAGAAAGTGTGCTATCCATAGACATATCGCCAAGAGGTATACTCGAGGCAAGCATGACATCATCATCACTGGCATAGACTACCATTGTAAGTGCCTCTCGAACATGTGTCAAATCCGTATCTACATCACACATACATCTCCGCTGTTGTCTCATACGTCTGAAACAATGATGCATAATGTGTCATGTGTGACCACAATGCCAACATCATACGTATCGGCAAGAACGAGACCACCGTCTCTCGCATGTTTGCTGCCATACATCTGTCACACAAATGGTAGCAAATGTACTACACAATCATGCAAATCATGACCAATCGCATCAAAATCTATGCTCGCATATGAATAAAACAACTCAACATTCTGCTATCTAGAAGCATAAATTGGGACAAGCAGCTCAACCAAGCGTAAAGCGCATAACCATATATGAAAGTAGTAAGCAGACAAGCTCAAAACGCATCCCACTAGAAATTCCCTGCAAAAAACTTTACAAAATCCCTATAAAGCCTGTGACTGCGTATAATCAAATCTCATTCCTGCGAAAGTGGGTATCAAGAACACCAAACTGTGTCCAAGTTGACAAAACTTGTCAAAGTGAAAGTCACGCTCAACCATTAAACCATCAGAGAGAAAACTATAGATACGCATAAGACATGGTGAGAATATGGAAAAAATCCAATAGATTTTTCCCTACAAATTGAGTAAAAACTCAAAAAATTTCACCAAATCGCAATAACACAGACACTCAGTGTCTCAATAAAACAGATCCACAAATGGTCTACGTACCCTACCAAAAACATGGCAAAATAGCTCACTCATGAAGAGTGGCTCTATGGACGTATGCCTATCCAAAAACACTTGTAAACCTACGAACCTGCTACCTGCAAGCTATACCAAGCTCAAGTTGTATCCACAAATGCATACATAGCATGAAACTGCACAAAATCGTGCAAAACACTCTCTGGAATGCCCCATACAGTCATACATGAGCACTACATGTGCTGCATAATCCCCATTGAAAAGATTGTGCAACCTGTGAGCAAAATCGATGGGAAACATGTACACACTACCTCATTGCCAAACACCTACTTTATAATACAAACTAACGACATTTAGGCGTTGGATCCCTTGCAAAATACATTGTTCTAATCCAAGAATTAAAGCCGCGTACTCCGCTTCATTGTTGGAGTGGGAGTGTAGCAGCTGCCCAATAGAGAATACCTTTTCCTTTTGCTCATTGAAAATGATGACGCCAACTACAGACTGGTCCACTGTTTTTTGGTATGCCCCATAAAAGAAAAGAGAATGAGATCTTTCTAGCTTAGGAATTTCTACCATTGGTGTCACTTCTTTACCTTCTGTGTTGACCTTTAGCTTCTTCTCATAGTGACGATGAGTAAGAATACTTTCTAGACTAGCCCTGGTGGAGTATTCTACCTGCATGGTGTAATCAAACTCTTGTAATCTAACAAGCCACTTAGAGATCCTAGATGAGACATCCATGTGTTGCATCACATACGGAAAGCCCTCTTCCATTGTCAGAATTACCCAGGATTTGTTTCACTTCAGTAAACTGTTTCTCATTTTCTTCACTCCGTAGGAAAACATTTTCATGGGTGATTTGTTGTAGAGGGAGAACCACCTAAGAGAGAAAGTGAATGAACCTACTCAAATACCTTACCTTTTGAAGAAAAGAGACCAATTGCTTAGCTGTGGTGGGTGATAACAGAGATACTAAAGCTTGAATCTTGTTAGGGTCACCCTCAATTCCTTTTGCTGAAATTACATGGCCAAGAAGAGTGACCTTGCTTTCACCAATGTGACACTTATCAACGTTAAGCTGGCCACCCAAGGTTTGCAGCCTAGCCAGGCCATCATAGACCTTGCTCAAATGGAGGGAGAACTGTAGATGCAAAAATCATCTATGAAGACTCGTATTGACTTACCAAGGTATGGCTGGAAGACAAAAGTTACATAGCGTTGGAATGTGGTCGGAGCATTGGTGAGGCCAATAGGCATCACCCTGTAAGCAAAACATCCCCATGGTGTTATGAAAGTTGTCTTTTTTTGGTCTCCTTTTGCAATGCTAATGTGAAAGTAGACTGAGTAGCCATCACATATTGTGTAGCGCTCATGACCTGCAACCTCATTGAGAATTTCATATTGGAATGGGAGGGGAAAATGATCCCTCTTTGTGGCTACGTTGAGAGGTTTGTAATCACAAACACTCCAATTACCATTCTTCTTTGGTGTGACTACCACTGGAGAGACCCACTCTGAGTCTTTGACAAGGTAAATGAAACCTGCCTGTAGCAAATTCCTCACCTCTTTGAGCAATGCTTCTTGTTGAATTACCCCAAGCCTTCTGAGCTTTTGCACCACATGCTTACTTCCTTCCTTGAGCCTTATGAGGTGTTGTACCACTGTGATGCATGTGATCTTGTCATAACCACCAATGAACAATGTGGTGAAGTTACCTAGCATAGAGACATATTCTTTCCTCTCTTCACCAGTTAACTCACTGGAGAGCATCCGATGTAACTTACTTGTATCTACCAAGGGTTGCGTACCTGATGGTCCCTCTTGGTTCTCCGGTGGTGTTTCAGATTGTGTCAATCTTTTTGGGTCTTTGAGGATGACTCCCATCACTTTGATGCTACTGTCGCTCTCTTCATTTGTTGTTGTCTCTTCTCCTGAGGTGGTCAAAGAGTCACTGGTGGACTCATCTTTCGATGCCTCCAAGATCATGTTGCGTTGCTTCCCGATCTTCATGTCAAGAACTCTAGATATCTCATTCTGTTTACAAGAGCATCTGCAGCAATACAGAAGGACCCCACATTCTATCCTATACCAAGGGTAAGAACATGGCAGGCACATGATGCATTGAGGAAGAAGAGACCAACTTGGCTCAACTACCCAAGACTGCCAACTCCAGAGTAGGGACCACCAACGGAGAAAATACATGGTGAAAACCCGCACGAGCGCCATGAACTTCTTCAAAAGTATACCTAATCTCTCATCTTCTATGCTTTATAAAATCTGCCGAATGCTGCTTACATGCATTCAATATTTTCATGAGCCCAAGCAGCAGGAGCTCCCTGGATGTCTTTCCTAGAAGAAAACAAAGGTCTATTCTATGATTTGAGTGGACAGCCCTCAGAAGAAGTCCTCTACGGCTTTTACGCTAGATGCATGTTCATGCCATCATGCAATATGTTGGCATTTGAAGAGGTATTTTATATTGGATTCTTCACATGGCAGACAAAGATTTTTGGGCTAGTGATCAGCAACCTTACATCAAGGCTTGTTGGCTATTCAACCATCGAACTTAAACACAAATTCACCATGCAAGTTTTGTAAGTCCTTGGCAAAGAAAGACAAATCAGATATTAGAAAGCTCTACACGCGCTTAAAGACCGCCTTGCCAGCCGTCAACCCGAAGACTACTTCAGTCCATGACGCTGTGTGAAGGGATGACAAAGTCTAGGAAGGGGGGAATGTTAGCAGCAAGCTAACTCAGATAACATTTTTTGGGAGCTTTTATTGTAAAAACACTTATTCTTTTGACAAATCGGGAATGTTGTAACTCCTATTTTCCAAATGGATAGTGTAATCGATGAGCCGGGACTATAAGCTTCTAGATTGTATCAACTTATCTTTAGTTAGAGCTCTTAGATTATTAGTTTTTGACCAAAGAAACCTTGGCTAAGGTATAAAGGCCAATTTTTGTAAGTTATTTCAAGTTTTGGATAATAGAAACACAACGTGAGCTAACGGCACTCACTTCTCTCCTTCTCGTGCTTCCTACTTCCTTCCCGGTTGTCACATTGTAGTGTCGTCTATTGCGTTGCAACTGCAAGTAAGAGCTCTACGCATTGGCGTAAACATTTCATGGTAATCCATAGCTTTTGGCGTCGCCAACACGCGGCCTAATTTCATCATAAGTAGGAATTTAAGCTAGGAAATCACAAAGTAAGCATAGGCGGGGTATTGAGGCACCATTGCTAAGCATTTAGATGCATCCTTGGTCGAAAACAATTCTGTCAAAAACTTATTGCTGTTAATAATCGTGATTTTTACACTTGACCTAAAGTGAGATCTGAGACCATAAGCATGTGTTCTTAGGTCCTAAATACATGTCCTAAAAGTTTCATAACATTTGGATGTCGTTTGATGCTGTAACGGTCATGTTTTGTTTGCCGATCAGTGACTAGCTTTTGATGACTTTGGTCATTTGAGTGTAGCTTGTGTTAGATGCGGGTTGTTTGTTGTTTTTCAAGAGATTGACAACCTCTTGTAGCCTCTATGCACTAGTCGAGTCAGCTTCATCCCATGGATTGACAATTATGTTCGTGGTTCTCGCTATGTCTGCAATAAGATAGGAGTGAGGTTAGAAACCCATCCCACAAGACTCTAATATTGTCTATGGGATGGATGCACTTGAAGCGTGTCCACAATACCACATGGAGGACTACTAGGGACAAGTCAAACCTGTTTATCAAGTAGCTGCTCTTGCAGCAAGAGGCCAAAATAACAATCTCATTGCCAAGAGACCACCTCTTCAATGCTATGAGTGTGGAGGTTCACATTTTCTTGCTCTTTTCCTTGGGCAACATATTTCCCCATGGGACAATCCTTTTTGCCATGCCACGCTCTAAACATGTAAAAGAGTTTTTCTTTTTTAGCCTTCTCAAACTCTTCAGTGGAGAGAGGACCCCTAAACCCCTTGGGTTTCTTAGAGGCCTCGGATGCAACTACTATAAACTTTCTTTTATTGTGTCCATGTGTGGGTGTATTTGCATGTGTAGTCGTAGGCACGTGATTATTATATAGTGGTCTCTCCTTGGGATTGTTGTGAATATGAGCTTGCACTATTACCTACTCAAAGTGTCTTAGGATCCCAAGTCTTGACATACTCCTTAAGCTCTAGTGTCAGATTGATGATAAGCCCACGCACCTACTGAAAGGTGGATTCCCCTCCAGGTTGAGGATGACATCATGGTAGTGCTAGATATATTCCAACAATTTTTTATCATGTCACATGGAACACTAACCCCAAGCAGACCAATTTTTGTCCGCTTCATTTGTGGTCAGAAGTTCCTTTCTAAATATAGCCTCAAAGGATGCCCAAGTCTGTGGTATGATTCCCTTGTCCTTGAGAGACATCCACCATTTTTAGGCTTGCCTTCTAATGTCAGACTTGTTTGCAATGCCTTGAATGCATCCAGAAAGCATCGCAGATCATGAATCCCATCCCATTTACTAAGGAATATATTCACCACATCTTTATTGCGTTCTCTTTCCTCTCCCTTAAAAGTCAGTGACTTTGTATTTTTCAATGAATCGTCCACCTCTTTTTAGATGAGAGAGTGCAGAGAATCCGGATCGAGACCCTGTCCCTAATTGGAGCCTTGCTCCTGCATATGTGTGCCAGCAGAACCCTTGGTATGCTGTTGCATATATTGCACTACTAATTTTAATAATTTAGTAACATTTTCATTCAAACGTGCAAAATTATTCTCTATCATAGACATACATGTTTGCAGTGCATGAAACTCTCGTATATCAAGCACATCATAGCTATTATCCAATCCTTGTATCGTGCAGCTACCCTCCGTGAGCGTATCCAACAACAGGGGCACATCAAGTGGATTTGGCATATAGTTCTCAAAAGAAAATGCATGATTCATGTTAACGTCCAAATCCATGGTAGTGTGTGTTGTGCTAGCAAGAGAATAGAAGATACCTTATCTTCAACATGGTCGGATGAGAACAATTTGAAACTACGCCAATTGGCCATACCAAGTAGAAACCACCAGTAGATGATATTGAGGTCAAATAGCAGGCCATAACCTTTGTCAAATCTCCTTGATGCTATACAAACTTAATACCCTTGTTGGGGAGACTATGGCGTGTCCTCTTCACTTTCCAAGCCAAAATTTGCACCTCTTTAGTGCTTGCAATCGACACGTATTACTAGCCAATTAAACACATCGGCATAAATCACTCCAACTTGTTGATTATGTTGAAAATGGATAATTATGGCTTCTTGGTATGTGTAGCAATTGATTTGAAATTGATGTAATTTCTTAGAAATTTCTACACCCTCTATTCGTGGCCTTGGTTGCTTGCACTTCTGGTGTCGGGCTTTGCTTGACCACAACAACAAGAATAAGAAGATGATGGGAGGGGGGACGACCGTGGGCACCCTCCCTAGTGCTAATGGCTTTCAAGGGCCCTGAAGGTGTGCGGCCCAGTGTGCAATGGGAGCCACTTGAACCCCAACCATGGTAACCCTCTGCGCATTGTGTGTGTGTGTGTGTGTGTGTGTGTGTATGTGTGTGTGTGTGTGTGTGTGTGTGTGTGTGTGTGAGAGAGAGAGAGAGAGAGAGATCTTCGTTTCTCCTCCCACTACGCCCCTGTTAACAGGATTTCCTCCCCTCGACCCTGCGCTCCCAACGAGCCTACCTACGGCCAATTTGGCGGAGGTCTAGTGCCGCTCCCTCCTCACCTAAGCGGCCCCACATGCACGGTCTTCCTTGTCGTCTTCTCCCCCAATTTGCATGAGCATGCAAACAAAGTGTAGTACAACCATGCCCTCTTCCCAAAAACTAAACCTTGCTCTTGATACCATTGTAAGAACCCCATAGTTCATCAATTCCAATCCTCACATTCCATGCATATCCATTGCAATTCCAAAAGCATATGAAAGGTTTGAACTTGTTGGAGACAACTACTTGACCTTAGTGGGGGAGGTGCAAAATGAGGAAGCCTCTTGCTTCCTAATGGTTTTCCCCTTCCTCTATTAGCTCTATGAGGTTCCAACTTGGCTCTATTTGGAGTTCTACCATCATTGGTCAGATCCTTATTAGGGACTATGGCCCTTCTGATGAAGGTATCAATCTCAGACAAGTTGTTAGCTATAGCATGTAACTGTCCAAACAAAGCAAGATGTTCATAGCATCTTTGAGCTTTTCCCTATGTGTGTGTGTGTGTGTGTGTGTGTTGCGATTCAGCCAGACCTGAGCCAAGGTGGTGTGTGCGCATGAACTCTGCGAAGGTGTGGATGTGTATGTGCGTGAACGAGCATAGAGAGGGGCAAATAGAGATATACAAAAGGAAAGGTCTTGCACTCAAAATAAGGAAAAATCATCTTAACAGGTACATTGTCAAGTAGGTGTGTGAATCGTTCACACTAGAAAACATTTTATGTAAGTGTGTGTGTGTGACTGCGCGTGGGAGGGGTTTTTTTTTTTTTTCTTGGGGGGGGGTGCTTATTGCAGGTCGTTTTTCTTCTCTTATCTATCAAAGAAGTTGGGGGAGCGAACGACTCCCCGCAGATTCTTCAATATATGTTTTTCAAATTGCACGCATCGCTTAAGCGACACCAAGTAGTTTGCAAACGTCACTATAGACGTCACAACAAAAATACCACTTAAGCAACACCATTTGTGACGCCCTTCACAAAAATCTCAGTGAAAATTTTATGCATTTATCTAAGAAATTAAGGGCCATTGCTTAAGCAATGATCGATGTCGCTTATGCGATGCTTGCATTTTTTTTAAGCGTCACTGGCAAGAACAAACGGCCCCTTGTAGTGATGATCAATTGCAGGCGCCTATTGAGTTCCATTTCCTTTTACTTAATGACGGAAGAACTCAGATACATCTTTCCCATTAAATTGATCCATTTTTTCCACAACTTAGAGTCCACAATTGAGTGCAAACCATTTGTGGTAGACACTTCTCTCCTTTCTCTAATGTGTTGTTGTTGCATAGATAGTGCAAATGCCTCAAACATTTTCATTGTACTTGCATTGAAGCACATCCCTTGTTGCTCTTCATAGCTTATAAGATCTATTTTGAACCCTCATCCTACCCTATTTCGCATTGGGTTCATCAAAAGTATGTGAGAAATTTCATGGTACGGCTAGAGGCGTTTGGTTGTGAGAGTCTATTGAAAAAGTGACAACATACACCACTTATTCAAAGGAGAAACAAAACAAAGTTGACCTTGAATCCAGCCATGAAAAGCTCTCCTCAAACACAAGCCCAAAAATAGCTGAAAAGTAATGTGTGTTTGATGATTTCGTGTTTACATGCTTGCGGCAGCTGAGTCGCTTAATCACCAAATAAATTAGTCATCCATTTTGGAATGATGTCGTAGGGTAGAAAGGGGTCCTTTACTTGCTAGCAAACCATGGATTAATGACTAGGCTTTACTTTCTCTACCTCATAGTTGATGACGACTATGATTTCAAGAGAGAGGTAATGTCACAAAATCTAATATTTAGCTATTTCAAATGATTTTCTCATACTAAACTGATCATTTAATATGGGAAGATAAAAGGGAGCAAGAGTTATAATATTAATATGTGTTGTTAGATCTATTATCGACAATAGGGGATCAAGAGGAGAGATAAAGTTTATCTCAAAAAGGGTCCAGCACTTAATGGACCTTTAAAAGACCTTGGGTTAAGATTCATTAAAGCCTCCAAAGGTTAGTTTTAAAAGCCTTTAGGCCTAGGACCAAAGGGGTGAATATTGAACCTTTGTAAATTTGGACTATGGTCACCAATTGGATGCAAGTGGCCAAGTGGACACTCCCACTTGCATGGGACGAGCCCTCATTATAGGTGATGAGAGAGAATACACACGCACACACACAAACACACACACACACTACAAGAGCTCCCCTTTTTCACATAAGACATATAGGACACATGTCAAGCTCCTAGACAGGTTACCCCCAATGAAGAATGAATCCTATTGGATGGCCTATGGCAAGGACCAATGAGAATTAATCCTGAGTAAATTAAGCTTTAACATTTTAGAAAAGCTTATTAAAAGAACCAATGATAAATGAGACCCCCCTAATTCCTATTGGACAGTCTACCAAGTGGTCCAATGAGAATTAAGCAACCCATAAGCTAGCTTAATTCCTATTGGCCAGTTGATTTAGAGGTCCAATAAGAACTTATCTTCATTTAAATAATTTTCTAATCACTCTCTAAAGGGGAAAGAAGGACACTTGTCACAAGGCTACACACCTTGCTTGTTATCTCTCATTGGCTAAGCCTTGGCATGGACCAATAGGATGCAAGCATGAGTATTTGCAAGAGGGGGGGGGGGGGGGGGGGTCGACCAAGGCAAGAGGAGGCTGTCATTTTATTTCATAATGAACCGCACACACTCACACATCTCATGTGTTGAGCAAGTACTCCATCTACTTCTTTAAGCTTGAGAAGTAGAGAGCCTACACCAACACCTCTTGGCTATGGAATACAAATCTAAGCAAGAGTCAAGCTTCAATAGCATGCTCATCTTCTCTACCATCTTCATTACTATGATAAGTTAAGCTCTAAGAGTAATCTATGGTAAGGAGAATACTTATTTCTTGTATGCTACATCTTCTTCTTCTTCACTTCCCTCACTCCCTGCCAGCTCTCTCCACCTTTGAAGGTGTTTGAGGTCTTGGGATTGAAGCCAGGGACAAGTTTATGCTATTGCAAGTGAGTTTAATTGTTGTTTTGGGAATAATATTGGTGCATGAATTTTTCCATCTTCATGGAATCAACAAGGTCTCAAGGAACACAAAGAATGTATTGTACCAAGTCCCTCTTTATGGGAGAACATATAATACAAAAGCCTTTTGAAGGGGGGACCGGCTCCAAGTAAATCCGATCCTCAACTGTTGTCAATTTCTCTAATTCTCTCTCTTTTATAAGTATTGTTCATGCCAAGCTAATTAGGTGTCATTCTTATATTGCTATCTTTAATCAAGTACTTCCTCTCTATCTTCATTAGGAATTCTCTTAATGAAATGCTCACTAGTGTCATTTTAACTCCGCTACAATCAATGTTATTAGCCTAATCCCATTACATGATATCAGAGCTATTGGTTCCTCTTTTCTTGTTTAAGAGAAGAGGTCCTAAAAGCTTGTTTTTATGAGAGGTTTTTAAGTTACCAAAGAATAAGTTAGCATGCACCTACAATAATAAAGAGAGTAGAATGAATATTGATGACTTTGATTTTGCACATGAAGGTGCTACTAATGATGCCCCTATGCTTGTGAATTATCTTGTCACTAGGCTACAACAAGCCATGGGCAATCCCACTCTACAAGGTGAGTTGTCCAACAACTTCGCACCCATGGGATTCTCCAAACTACCCAAGAAGAGAGAGTACTTAGGAAGCCTCTCGATGAGACTTCCAAAAGAAGACTTTCTCCGGTGAGAGAGGAGATGAGGAACCCAACAAAAGAGAAAGAAGTGAGTCTTTAAACCCTTTGGAAGATGTGGCTTTACGACGACGGCGATCATGTAGATCTCCAACTCCTTCTAAGAGAAAAAGATCAACGCATAGTCCCTCTCCTTGGAATCCCAAGAAGGAAGAGAGCAATCATGCCCCTCGGATAACATGGACTACAAAAGAGAAAAATGATTTTGACAAGCTCAAAGAGAAGCTTATCTCTTAATTTTTGTTTACACTACCAGATCTCTTAAAGCTATTTGAGGTCCAAGGTGATGCTTGTGGAAATTACCTTGGAGCAGTTTTGCTTCAAGAAGGGCATGCCATAGCATACAAGAGTCGAAGACTTAACTGTGATGAGTGAGTATTGAGCATATATGAAAAGGAGCTACTAGCTATTTTACATACCCTAGACTCATGGAAGCACTACTTTTTGGGGACTCCCTTCGTCCTACGCATGTATCACCAAAGCCTCAAGTATTTTATGACGCAAACCAAGATCTCCGACAAACGAATGAGGTGGAAAAATTTTCTTTCGTAATTTAATTTTCATATTGCCTGCATTGCTGGCAAACACAACAAGTGGCTGATGCACTATCAGAATGGCCAAGAGAAAATGTGATATCCATAGCAACTCACAATGATCTATCTTTCATGATAGATGAGTATGCTGCTGACCCCGATTTCAAGGATGTGATTTTAGCCCTTGCTTTAGGGAAGAAAGAGGAACCATTTACCTTGCAGGATGGTTATCTTCTCTATGGCAATAGGCTATGTGTTACTAACTCACTTCTTGA
Source organism: Adiantum capillus-veneris (assembly GCF_014529385.1). Taxonomy (NCBI): domain Eukaryota; kingdom Viridiplantae; phylum Streptophyta; class Polypodiopsida; order Polypodiales; family Pteridaceae; genus Adiantum; species Adiantum capillus-veneris. Next base: position 141,709,505 of record NC_140954.1, read on the forward strand.
GAAAGTAATGTATGAATCCTATCTCCTCCTTATGCATGGCATAGAGGGATTCAACCTACTCTTTGGGGAGTAGAGACCTACTTCTATTGGTCCACTATGAAAGTAGACATACAAGAGTATGTTTCAAAATGTGTGGTATGCCAAAAGACAAAGTATGATCAGAGGGAAGCAACCTGGATTGCTTCAATCATTTCCAATTTCTAATTCACCATGGGAGAGAATATCCATGGATTTTATCTTTGGATTGCCCAAGTCTATCCATGGCAATACAAGAATATGGACAATAGTCGACAGGTTTAGTAAACAAACACATTTTATACCTGTCAAAAAGACTCTTAAGGCACACCAAATGGAAACCCTCTTCACATCTCAGGTTTTCAAATACCATGGCTTGCCAACATCTATAGTGTTGGATAGAGATCCTAGAATGACCAGTAATTTTTGGAAGGGTCTCTTTGAGAACATAGGCACAAGGTTAAATTTCTCTTCGGCCTGTCACCCACAAACGGATGGCCAAAGTGAGATAGCTAACCTTACGATTCTAGATCTACTAAAAACCTATGTCCTGGAATTAGATCAATGCTCACAATGGGAAAAGTACTTACCCCTTGTAGAGTATGCATATAATAACACCGTACATACTTCTACAAGGAAGGCACCTGTTGAGGTCATAAGATCTAAAAGTCACTTGCTACTTGAGGTACATGGGAAGATCTTCGCTGCTAATTAGTATAGCCAAGATCTACAAGAATGTTTTTGAAAGATTAAAGAGGCTATATCCATCTCACGACAAAGGCAAAAGGTTGCTGCTAATAATCACAGAAGAGCCTTAGCTTTCAAGAAACTTGCTAAAATTTCACAAGGCTCGTTTAAGACAAACTACGAACAAGAATCCTACGGGCCACCAAAAGTATTATGCTAAGTTAGCAAAAAGATACTATGGTCCTTTTCAAATTCTTAAGCCAATCAATGAGATGGCTTATCAATTAAAGTTTCCCAATCATTGGCTCATACACAATGCTTTTGATGTGAGCCTACTCAAGCCTTACAAAGGAGAGCCACCAATAGAACCAATAAATGAAGACCCTTTAGAGATCGAGGATCAACAAGAGGTGCTTCAACCCGAATCCATCCTTCGACATGAAGACAAGGTACTAAGACGATATCTTATTAAGTTCAAAAGTTATCCTTTTGAAGATGTTAGATGGATGCAAGGAACACAGCTTAAGGATAATATGAACCTTGTCATTGGTTACATTGCTACATTAGAGTAAGCAAATGTAAATGCATTTTAAATGAACAATGTTTTTGTCTGATAAGAATCTCTTTTTTTCCCCTTTTATTGTGCACAAATTTAACAAGTATACATGCTTAGGATCAAGTTTGTGATGACGACGTCTCCCAAACACCAAGTAGAATTTTTCACTCTACTTTGGAAGTATGATATGGACTAAAGAGCATACATGCTTGTGGCAGCTGAGTCTCTTAATCACCAAATGGATTAGTCATCCATTATGAAATGATGTCATAGGGTAGAAAGGGATCCTTTACCTGCTAACAAACCATGGCCTTATGACTAGGATTTACTTTCTATACCTCATAGTTGATGACGACTATGATTTCAAGAGAGAGGTAATGTCACAAAATCTAATATTTAACTATTCCAAATGATTTTCTCGTACTAAAATGATCATTTAATATGCGAAGATAAGGGAGCAAGAGTTAGAATATTAAAATGTGTTGTTAGATCTATTGTCAACAAGGGACCGAGAGGAGAGATAAATTTTATCTCAAAAAGGGTCCAAATGGAGAGATGTCTACCAAAGAGAAATGTGCACTTAATGGACCATTAAAAGACCTTGGATTAAGATTCATTAAAGCCTCCAAAGGTTAGTGTTAAAAGCCTTTAGGGCTAGGACCAAAGGGATGAGTATTGCCTACTATGGTAGGTATTTTAAACCTTTGTAAATTTGGACTATGGTCACCAAGTGGATGCAAGTGGCCAAGTGGACACTCCCACTTGCATGGGGCTAGGCCTCATTGTAGGTGATGAGAGAGAATACACACACACACACACACACACACACACTACAAGAGCTCCCCTTTTTCACATACGACATATTGTTAGGCTCCTAGATAGGTTACCCCCAATGAAGCATGAATCCTATTGGATGGCGCTTATGGCAAGCACCAATGAGAATTAAGCTTGAGTAAATTGAACTTTAACATTTTAGAAAATCTTATTAAAAGAACCAATGAGAAATGAGACTCCCCTAATTCCTATTGGACAGTCTACCAAGGGGTCCACTGAGAATTAAGCAGCCCATAAGCTAGCTTAATTCCTATTGGCCAGTTGATTTAGACGTCCAATAAGAATTTATCTTCATTTAAATAATTATCTAATCACTCTCTAAAGGGAAAAGAACGACACTTGTCACAAGGCTACACACCTTGCTTGTTATCTCTCATTGGCTAAGCCTTGGCATGGACCAATAGGATGCAAGCATGAGTATTTGTAAGAAAGGGGGGGGGGGGGGGGGGGGGGGGGGGGGGGGGGGGGGGGGGGGGGGGTGTGCAACCATATAGGAAAAACTCCCTATCTACGGACCCTATAACAATGGTCCCAATCCCTATCTATAAATGCTAAAGTGGTTATATACCCCCCTTTCTACAGTGTTTGTATATTCAACTTAACCCCCTCTATAATATATATACGGATTGTAGATATTGTCATCTGTTAAAAAAATTCTAGAGTTTCATTTGTACATTGCCACTAGTTTCAAAATCTCATCATAAGTATGTCTCCTATTGAGGAGGATTGCTACAAGGGTTGTAAGGCTTAAAAAATGGAAATAAAACTAAAACCTCCATATGGATAAATTCTCTAGATATCAACTACAATAATGGCATGGTCTCCAATAAAAGCATCACCAAATCTTGAGAAAAGTGTCGTAGATCTTCAAAGCCCTCCAAAGCTTGTTTTAACCTGCAAGAAAGCATCGATTCAAACTAAGCTTCTTTCTAGTATTTTTTTTCTGAAAAAAATTGAAGTAAAAGTATTTTAGATCATTGGTTTCTTTTATGTTTATCAGTATACATTTAAATACATGTTAGACTAAATTACTGATGTAGAACATGATACCTTTCACGTAGTCATTGAAGATCTTACAATCATCAGCATCAAGTTGATATTTCCTTGTCTCCAAATCATATGATAAATTAGCAATGGAAATCACTGATTCCAAGGGGACACATTGATTGTCGATAAGGTCATAAGTGTAGCTCCTTGTTCCCTTTGCTTTTTGATACCATGCTAAATGTATCTCCACATTAGGAGGACGATCAAGAAGATTAATTGGACCTCTTACCTCTTTCATAGCATAGCCCATCTTTCTTCTCATTGCCATAATCCTGCCCAAGTACCAGGTACCTTTTGTCACACCATGACTCATACTCGCAAGTTTTCCTTTCCTTCGACACTAAGAATTCTCCTTTGAAGAGGTGCTTTCAAACAAAACAGCACGGTCTGATCCTACTACAAGGCATCTGCCTGTCTGAAACTTTTGTTTCATATAAATTGAGAAGCAAATCCCACTTTTCACCCTGGTAAGTCTATCCTTGGACAATGTAGGGTTTCCATTCAACTGACTGACAAGAGTACTCTTGCATATTTTCTTTCCATCAATTTCCACAAAAGGGGATATATCACTTGCAATGTTTTTTTCTTCATTGATTATAGAGTCCATAACATGACGCAATTCAGACTCAGCCACACAAACTTCATCTTTGACACATACACTCATTTCAAATCTTTCCTCGATGACCTCGAGGGAAATATCATCTACGTTATCTGCTTCTAAGAGCTCAAGTAGGACACCTGTATCGAATAGATATGAAAGATATCTTTCTTCCCACCCTTCATGCAACCAAGATTCATGTCATATACCTAACAAGACACAAATAACCTTCGCTTCTTGTAAACCCTCTTTTAAAGCATGTACTATATGCGCATCTGTAGCCATAGAGGTAAAATCTCCAAGATCAGCCATGGCAACACCATGTGCATGGTTCATACTAGACCATATTCTTTCTTGTTTAGAGTGGGCAGCTGGAAAAACAAGTGTCTCTCTTGATTTCATCTCAGAAATTCTATTTAGTGCTCTTGCACTACTTAATAAGTCATATCCATCATAACATCTTTCATTCCTGACCATGCCACCAACTTTGCTAAAGAAATTCTCACAAGCATCAAAACCAGTTGAAGAGAATGGAACTTTTAGCTTAGGATGCTTCTCTCTAAATACTTTAACCAAGAGAACCACAAAGTGACATGATAATTGGATATCCGAAAAGGTCTCTCTGCTCATGAAGTTTTGTTTCAGACTATATGCATCGTGGTTCATGATCCATGTCCGCCAAATCCTGGAGACATATATAGAGACATTAAAGATTACATTGGAAGAAGCTTTTTACATAGTTCACTTAGAATGTAAAAAGTGTGTTTTCATACCATTTAGTGCAAAATGATTGTCTTGCATACCTGAGAAAGAATGAAACTTTTCCAGTGGCTTTGACTCTCTCATACAAAGTGAGAGTTGTAGATAAGAATATATCAATATATGTTGCCACTATTGAAAGATACATCTCTGTTGCCAAAGTTCTTTCTTGATGGATACCTCCTTCATCCCTCATAGCTTTCAAACATGCTTGCACTTTTCTTCTTGCAAGTCTTTGTGCGGACCTCCAATTTTGTCGATCCTTTCTCTCAACGTCTCCTTCTTGCAATCTGTGCTCATCAACCTTGAAACGTTGGTAAACAAAAGCCACATGGTTCAAGGTAGCAAGATCCCTACCAAGAACAAGTCTTTTGGATGCATTGTCCAATGGATTAATTAACTTCTTTCCATTGTGAATAAAGTCAGAGTCATGCAGATCCAAGATGTTACCATCAACATCCATATCCATGTTAGTCGTTAATGGCCAACCTTTCCAAGGGATTGAGAACCTCTTACTTGCAAGGGAAGTGTAGTCCTCAATCATGATCTTCCTCCATCGAGCATCCCCATCGGAGGCATGACCAATTAAAGGGCCAACTACATTCTTCAAATATACATTCCAATATGATAATACTCCATCCCATTGTTCTCTTATGAAAAAGGAGTCAAACCTATTGCAGGTGAGTTGAACTAAAAGAACAAGCTTTGGTAGACAATCAATGAGAGGATTTGCAATCAAAACTCTAGCATAATGTGAAATCTCATTCTGTTGGAAAGAATCAACAATTTTGTTGTATCCATCCTCCCCCTCCCCAACTCGCACAAGAAAATTTGGTGTGCATATGTGTCCCTGTTTTTTCCCACAAAATCCAACAAGCTCATCATTTTTTGCTATCCATCTAACCATTCTTTTATTTACAGTTTCATCTTCAGCAACAATGACAGGCATAGATCCCAAGGAGAGATTGTTTCTTACCATGTGATTCCTATATACTTCTGCCACATGCTCAAAGACATTCTCGCTCAGACCTGTCCTATACCATATGGCCTTTCTTGTGGATCTCATTGTGGTGGACATGTGTGGACCACCTAGATTCAATGAGAGAAAATTGTGCAATCTTGTTCCACCCCATATTTTTATAGCTTCAAACAAATCCTTTGTTGACTCCGAGTACCGCTTGCCTTGGGGATCTCTACCAATGTTCTGAGAGACATCCATAAGGAACCTCCATAATGCCTTTTTTCCCTCAAACAAGCCGAGATCATGTGCATTAATGATGTCAGTGCAAAACTTTTTGACATCTCCACGACCCAAAGCTTCAGACACACTCTCTTGGAGGCTTCTTACCCTAACGCTTAAAGCTGCGACTTTTGTCCGTGTAAACCAGATGTCTTTCTTTAGTTTGCAAACAAAGAAACTCTTGGTTCGAGCAATGTTTAGTATCTATGAGTTAGTCATGTAATCCAACCTTCGACCTCCCCCAGTGTCTCTAGCGCCTCTGGAGCTTTGTGCTTGAGACTGTCAATAAACTCGTACGAGAAAATCTCGTTCTTTAGGAATTGAAGCACACTCACTACATTGAAGAGTGTCATATGGCACACCAAGGACATTCACTCTTTTGCACTTCTTGTGACGAAACGTACCAAGAATTTCTATCATTGTTGTACCAATCAACATTGATGCTTTCATGGACGGTTCACAATACCAATTAGTGCCCCCTTTGCTATCATCCAAGAATGGGTATAAATCAACTTTTTTGCCCCTTATTGTATATGATTTTTGCCAAAATCCCCAACAAAGAGACAGTAATATAGTGTTTTCTGTGCAAACAAGCCACAAAACAAATAAAATATGATGTGAAATACTAACTTATTGATTTATTAAAATATGGTGCTACCTTGGTTATCCATGGTTGAGGGAGTGCATGCCTCTTTATCCAAATCTGCATGCACATATTTTCTCATGTTAGAGATGTAGTAACAATTGCATATTGGCATTAAAAATGCTTAACTAGTTACCTAAGATTGGTTTGAAAAATCCAATAAGATTTTTTTGCTTCTCATCTAATACAATACTCTTTCTTGGACGACCAATCTTCTTAGGCACCACTTGCACATTGGGATAACCTGCTTGAACATGGTTCTTTGACTTCACGTGCTCAAGCATGCAATTTTGGAGAGACCCTGTCTTCGGAAACAAAGGAAGCCATTTTTCCATCTATGTTGCATGCTATGAAGGCTTTAGACAAAGTCTTGTAGTCACCAATAGTTTCAGGGACCAAATTGAACACCACATTCTTTTCAACCCCAAAAGATTGAACCTCTAGCATTGCTTGTTGCACCTTGTCCTTGTTACAAGCAATGATTTCTTCCTCTGAGATTTTGCTAGCTTGCCTTTTTTTATCAGACAATCCCATAGCTCGCATATGGCTTGCTGTCTTGATGTGGGAGTTCAAAAAGTTGTATATAGTATCTGGGCCCCCTTGTCCATAGGAACTCTCACACTCTGCACACCAAATTTGAAACAAGGGCTTCCCTTCCTTGTCTATTGACATCAACTCAAACCTGTCATATCGACCTTTTAATTGCAACCTCTCTCTAGCATTTTGGATATCTCTCTTCCACTTTCTCACTTCAGATGAAGTAGCATTTGAGCTCTTCAAAAGGACCTTTGTGGCTTGCCTAGATATCTCCAAGTCATCACTACACACAGTAACATTAGGAGTTTCAACCTCCTTCTCTAATCCCAAGGTACTCATTGTGGTCACTTCGTTGCTGGCATAACTTGGATCTAGTCGTGGACGCTTTGAGGGCATCACACTTTCAATTACATACTCGATTGTGGCTTCATCGTCATTAACCAACCACATCTCCTCTTGCTTCATTGATATCGGAAGCATTCTAGAACCACCTAAGAAATGAAACTCATCAATGGTAACTCCCCCATCTTGAATCTCGTGCCTTAAGTCTTTGGTATGTTCCACCCTCTTTCAAAAGGACAAATCCCAAAACTAAATTTTCTCCTTCTACATTGTGCAACATAACTACAACCTCCTTGCTTGCCATGTTGTAAACCCGCTCTAATAAAAGATGACAACCACACAAGAAAAAATGTAAGGAAGTGGCAAAACAACACTAAAGAGAAATACTTAACCATCTCTCTCTCTCTCTCTCTCTCTCTCTCTCTCTCTCTCTCTCTCTCTCTCTCTCACACACACACACACACACACACACACACACACACACACACACAATAGAGTTTGAATGTGGTGGTATTAAAACTATTATTGACAAGCCAAAAAAGAGTAATCATTGCAATCAAAAGACATTCTAGAATAATAGATTGACGATACAAATTTTTAAACAATCCATAGTTTATTACAAGGAATGAGGCTTTTTATGACTTCTAGCCTTTCAAGGACAATTGTCGAAGATGTGTTAGCTCTATCAAAATATGTAACTTTATAGTAGTCAATTAAATGCAAGCTGAACTTCAAGAACAACAATCTCATATTCTCCTTCCACCACTCATTGTCATCAACAAAGATAAGAAATACACGGGTTGGTGGTCTCTCCCTTCCAAATAAGAAAAAAAAAATTATAGGCCACACCATCATTCCCTCCATATTAAGGCCTACATTTTCAATTAGTTGGTCGACTACTGTCTCCCCTGCCACATTAGCTACACATGCATACATACAAAAATCTCATAAGAGTGTGGGAACATATTTCCTACAAGTGTGAATACAAATGACAAACCAATTAGTTTAGCACTCCATATGACATATATATATCCATAAGATTGACATTGTAATAACACTAGGTTGGGACCCTAACAGTTAAGTCTATGTTGAGTGACATCCTATGGCTGTAGACATGTGAATCAGCTTTTGTGCTTCAGGGTTACTCAATAACACATGCATTCAAAAACTGGGGGTTAAGTATTGTTTAGTGTAATCCCCCCTACAATTTTTGAGATTAACCTCAAATTTAAAATTTGAAGGTGAAAATCTACACGATTTAGAGATGTCCTGTAATTTAGTATAAAACCCCTCAAATTTAATCAATTTGCCTACACTATTTTTCATATGTAGGTTTACCAAGCTTTTGAAAAAATGTTTTCTTGAGCAGTGCTTATACGTGGCGTGCAAAGTCATGGCTCGCCAATGGTCAAGAAAAATGTGTCACAGCTCAATATCACACCGTTTTCAATTCTAAAATGCCGATTGGGAGTCCCCGAGTGAAGGCCCTCTAAAGGCTTGGTTAAAAATTTCCTCTTGGCAAATTCAAGAAACTGTACTTCCAACTCATCGTCGCGTCTCTGAATTCGGCTCCACTCCTAGCCTCGCACTCGCCACCTGCCCATGCCTCTGCATTTCTCAGCTATCACATCCTCGACGCCCATTCTGCTTTCACTCGCATCTTCCAGGATTCGCCTTCATGACCCTTTTTCCAAATGTGTTCAACATACTGGCTATGATCTTTCTCGTATACTGGCTCCACCTTTCTCTTACTCTCAACAAATCCCCCTTTCTCTTACTCTCACAAAATGGAAATTGAAGAATTGAACCATCTACCTCATGGAATCACGATGACACTTCCATGCTGGAGTAAGCCATGTAGACAAACGCCTACGCCGTCTGTAGAAGTGCCCTTTACAATTCTATAAAGAGAAAACCAACCCCCCCCCCCTCTCTCTCTCTCCCTCCCTTCTATAGACGCCTACGCCGTCTGTAGAAGTGCCCTTTACAGTTCTATAAAGAGAAAACCAACCGCCCCCCCTCTCTCTCTCCCTCCCTCTCTCTCTGTGTCTCATGGGCCTAGGAAAATCTGCACCAACATGGGAAAATCTGCGCCAACACTCATTGATGGATTCTTGACAAGCCTTGTTGCCTTGTGCATGCATGGCGAAGCAACGTATGCCGCTTTTTCTGCTAACGCTTCCCCGTCAGCATCATCGAAGATTCGTTTTAAATTTTCTTTGTTGAAATTTGTAGCACATACTACTACTACTGCTGCTACTACTGGCTCTACAAAAATAAAAACCCATTCAATATATGAGATTCCTTGATTATTCCCCTCCCCTACTTTCCTTTGCAAATTCCAGTGCGAGCGCCCCCCCTCCCCCCCCCCCCCCCCCCCCCCCCCCCCCCCCCCCCCCGCCCTCCCAAACCAAAAGCTCTGCCACTTGCACATTCTTTCTCACTGCTCCTCTCCTCCCTGAGCAGCGGGGTTAATCTCTCCTTGTAGCTTCAACTCGAAGCAATTGCCACATCACCCGCACACACCAACATCAGTAATTTGTAGCCACACCCTCGTCTCGCCTCTGCCTTGCGTAGAGAGAGAGAGAGAGAGAGAGAGAGAGAGAGAGAGAGAGAGAGAGAGAGAGAGAGAGAGAGAGAGAGAGAGAGAGAGAGAGAGAGAGAGAGAGAGAGAGAGAAACTTGCTGCATGTAGATAGACAAACGACTAGAGGGGAAAGACCCTTGCCTCACAAAAGAGAGCTGAGAGAGAGAGATAAAAAGGGCAATAGAGTCCGGGTTTCGAAAAGTGCAGATGAGGGGCCATGTGGAAATAGAAGTGCTCCTTCCCTTTTTCATTTCAAACTAATGCTAACATTTTTTTATTTTTTCCAGCCCCCTACTATCTCAGTGAGATAAGCGCAACAAATGCCAGCGAGGCCTGTCTCAGCAGCCTACTAATCAGCGAGCTTTGTCCAACGCCTGCTGAGATAAGCGCAGCAAATAGAAGCAAAGGCATGCATTGCAATTAGAGCGAGAAGAAGCAAGTAGGATGGGAGCATGCAAAGTAGCAACCAATTTGCATCCAGGGCGGGTGCATCAGGAGGGAGTCGCATTCCAGGCACTTGCAGCTATGCCTATGGTGAGAAGCCGGAACGGGGAGGGTCATTGTTTCTTGAAACAGGGGAGTCAAGTGCTACAGAGAAAGGGGAGGGTCTTTGTTTTCTATGCAAGACACAGAAAGGGAAATGTGATGCACTATGACATTAGGGGCTCTTGAGAAAAGATGTTGAGCTTTGCAGTGAGTAGACATGTATGCAAAACATGATGTACTTCTAAAAACACAAGGGCTGCTTTGATCGCAAGCCATATGTGGCAGGGTATGATAGCAAGAAAGGGGCTCTTTTCGATGAATGCGCAATGAAGATTTCCTACTATGCCATGCAACAGGTGCATAGCAAAGAAACCCTTGGGCTATTTTCGGTGAATATGCAGCGAAAGGTTTCTCCTCGGATGCCGACATGTCTTGGACTGCAAGCTGCACTTCTATGATTATATGCTCAGCAAGGGGTGGTGATCGTAAGAAAAGCTTTGAGCTATCTTCAAAGGATGCAATAGGCGGCCGTCTTTTGAAAGCTAGCACAAATACACTTAACCCCAATTTTTACGAACCTTGGAGCCCCAACATAACCTTCACGTAACCAATAACTTCTGAGGCAAGGCCAAAGTCTAGCCGACATTTTTGCAATTAAAGCTAGCACAAATACACTTAACCCCAATTTTTACGAACCTTGGAGCCCCAACATAACCTTCACGTAACCAATAACTTCTGTTAGATAGCAAAACAGTGAAACAAGTGCGACCTAGGTCTTAATGGACCTTCTAAAGAGAATACTAAAACTATTCAAGGAGGGATTATGGGAATTGAAATGGAAGGTGAGGCAGCAGAGATTGTGGGCAACATTGAAGAAAAGAATGGATGGTTGAAGAGGCGATCGACCTGATGCTCGGAAAAAGTGTGCCTCAACTTAACCTTGAGCCAATTGAAGAATTAAAATAGTCGACTGGAAGGGAGGAGAAGAAGGAGAAAATGGCTTGGAAAATTTGAGAAAATAGAGTAGAATTCCAAAAAAATATTGATGATTAAATTCCTCTTTGAATCTACCCTAAACTTTAAAGGGAATTTTGCATATTTGTGAAATTGATTTTTCTTTAACACTACTTCCGACACCTGTGTGTGTGTGTGGGGGGGGGGGGAAGTGACTAGCCTAGCAACAGCAGCAGCAGGCCCTTGCTTCAAATGTACCTTACTTGACTTGCCACTTTGGAAGTTGGAAGCGCTTGGAAATTAGCACTGGGCATTAATGGTGTCAGAAAAAAATGACTCCAAGTTTCCTTTTCTAAGCTCTATATTCTCAATCCCTCGGATTCCCTCCACTATCACAGTGCCCACTGGCCACCTTCAGGCTTCCATACTATCCCAGTGCCCACTGGCCACCTTCAAGCTTCCATCTCCTATGGTGCGCATGCCCAAGTAGTGCACACACACACACACACACATACACACACACACACACACACACACACACACACACACACACACACACACACACACACACACACACACACACACACACACACACACACACAACTCTCTTTGGAATGCACGTGTACTTTGTGCCATTACCACTGCCACTATCTGCACCTGTTCCTTTGCCCCTCCCCAATACCGCTGCCACTGTCTGCACCTATTCCTTTGCCCCTCCCCAATATTGCAGCATCATCTAAGAAGATATCGGGCAGATTTTGGGGGCCTCATGGAGTTGCTGCTTACCAAATCCATCATCCCTTGTAGGTATCATTGGCAGCTTCAGAGTTTTTTGGTAAGTTTACAGGCTAAAGCAACAATGCACACACACACACACACACACACACACACACACACACACACACACACACACACACACACAGAGAGAGAGAGAGAGAGAGAGAGAGAGAGAGAGAGAGAGAGGTTAAACAGATGTGTGCAAGTGCCTGAGTGCAGCCTTCCCCAGCTTGTCCCTCGAAAACGGAGCTTCAATCAGGGAACATGAGCTCAAATCTTCATGTTTGACATTGGTGAACATGAAGCCGGATACTCAGAGCTATGTGCACAGATTTGCTAGAAAGCCTTGGCTTTCATTGGAAAAAATGTCGGCTAGACTTTGGCCTTGCCTTGTAGAGAACCGAAAAAATTTAACAAGTTTTAGTGTAATTATCAACAAATACTTCAAAAATTGGCCGAAAAACTAGAAGAATTTTGAGTGTGCTCTTATTTTTTCAGTTTACTAAAAATGTTTTTGGCAAGCCCAATGTTGGGCTCTTTTAATGTGGTCAACCACTGAAGAGCGCTTTTAGTAACGTGAGGAATAGTCTGCACCTTCAATAGTCGGGTGATTGCCCAAGCAAGCCACAAGCGACATCTAAGTGCACAACTTTTTACACAATGAAGGTGATCGAGCAAACCCCGAGCAGAGAGTTGGATCGCCTACCTCCACGACCTAGCCTTATAAAATATGCCTATGAACAAATGCATATAAAATAACTGGAGGATGCCACAAACTTCCCTCACTTGAGCTACGACTCGACATTGAATTATTGGGTTGAGATGGGGTTTTTAATCCAAGTGAGTAGCATGCATCGGACATGCGTTTGTTGATGAAAATAGAGCAGTAGCTTATAACCATATGCATATTGTACATGTGTGCTCTCGCAACCACATCTTTTGACAGTTTAGAGCTTTCCAAAGTGCCTCCGTCATTGTTCCCTCAAATGTTGTTCGGTCCCTCAAAGTCGTTGCAGAAGCTTTTTGTACGTGTTTGAATGTGGGGGAGAGATGTAGAAGCTCTATAGATTGTGCATGGCAAAATCTACTTATGCATCCTCTAGTTATATGTAGGTTGCCTACTTCTTTGGCATTATGTTGTTTATGCACTATCTTTTATTTAGAGCACCCACATGGGACCTTCTCTAATGTCCATTTTCCTTTTTGCACTTTGTCCACAATGTCCAAACTATGTCAAAGGTTTCTCTTAAAACCTAGAGAGGCTAGGTGGAGCTGAAACGCTCGTCCTTTTCTGTTGTACACTTCTCATGCTATTATACTTTTGAGAGGTTCTTGATAAATCTTTGCTGATTTCTTGCTCCCCTTCCATTACCCCCGCCCCCTCTCTACCTACGGTAGAAACCAAGAAATAAGAGGGGGTACCTCTATTGTATACGCTTATGGCCCCCCTATTTAAAACCCCTCTTCCTTACACTCACGTGATACCATACGGAACTACATAGTGAATCCCTCGGGGGTCGACCAAGGCAAGAGGAGGCTGTCATTTTATTCCATACTGAAAACCACCTACTCACACACCTCATGTGTTGAATGAAAACTCGATCTCCTTATCCAAGCTTGAGAAGTAGAGAGCCAACACCAACACCTCTTGGCAATAGAATGCAAATCTAAGCAAGAGTCAAGCTTCAATGGCATGCTCTGTTGGGTATGCAAGCCCGATAGTGGTGTCTTAACCTTTGGGCACAACCCCTTATAGCATGCAGACATAGCTCAAGTTATTTTGAAGTTTGCATGGCCAGTATCACTTTATATATGGTTGTCTATCAATTAATATAGCGCATCTTTTTTGGCTCTCTTGCTGTGTCGAACTCCTATCTCTCTCTCGCTCTTGTTTCTCTGCACGCCCTGCACCTTGCCATGTTTCCTTCTCGGTGGCATCCACCATAGGCTGAACCAACATGCTCATCTTCTCTACCATCTTCATTACTATGCTAAGCTAAGCTCTAAGAGTAATCTATGGTAAGGAGAATACTTCTTTCTAGTATGCTACATCTTCTTCCTCTTTACTTCCCTCACTCCCTGCCAGCTCTCTCCACATTTAAAGGTGTTTGAGGTCTTGGGATTGAGACCGGGGACAAGTTTATGTTGTTGCAAGTGAGTTTAATTGTTGTTTTGGGCATAATATTGTTGCATGAAGCTTTCCATCTTCATGGCATCAACAACAAGGTCTCAAGGAACAAAAAGAATGTATTGTTCCAAGTCACTCTTTATGGGAGAACATATAATACAAAAGCTTTTTGGAGGGGGACCAGCTCCAAGTAAATCCGGTCCTCAACTGTTGTCAATTTCTCTAATTCTATCTCTTTTACAAATATTGTTCATGCCAAGCTAACTAGGTGTCATTCTTATATTGTTATCTTTAATCAAGTACTTCCTCTCTATCTTCAATAGGAATTCTCATAATGAAATGCTCACTACTGTCATTTTATTTTCGCTACAATCAATGTTATTAGCCTACCTCGTTACAAAATTTCCTTGAGCTCAATTTTCATGATGACCCTCATTTTTCCACTTGTCACAATCTCTAAACAAATCATTGACAATTGCTACATGAGCTCCTATTTTTGGATGGTGTTCGCTTGCATTAAATTTTCTAGGTGCAACGAGTATGCCATTGTGATATTCTTGACATATAGGCCATGAATTCTTTATAAAGTAGTACCTACTTGATTACAATCGTAGCAATCGTTTTTACACATATGACACTATTGTTCATTGTAGCATTCATTCCCACATATCAAGAATCATAAAAGATGAGGTGAACATTTTCACTTCATACTATATGTGTTTCACGGCATGACAATGTATCTCTCTATATACTAAATGATGACGAGCTGCCAAAAATGGCTAGGAGCTCACCGTCTGCCCCTCCTCCCCGCTCGGAGGAGAGTCATGTACTCGTTATGATAAATTGGGGAGGATTATTGAAAACTCTCCCATGCAAAGAACCTTGCATGTTTTCTTTTCTCTTTTTTGAAACATAAAAATGGAACAACAAAGGATTAATACTATTGAAGTTGGTAGGATATGAACATTGAGCTTGACAAAACTCTAACTCTTCTTGTGATTTTTGTGGATTACACTTGTGAAATACCACGACCTCTACTCCAAACACACTATCAAGTAAAAAAGTTTTAACATGCTTTGATGAAAAGAAAATGCTCTCTCTAATCACTTCTTTTTTTAATGTCTCTCTCGTGTGGCCCCTTAAGTAATAAATATCTTAGATGGTAGGTGAGCCAAACGTTGTTAAAATGCATGCGGCCTAGCTGGGAAGGTGCGAAACCTATGGCTGTGAGAGTTCGTGATGAGAATCACAAACACTTTGTGAAAAAGTGTTTATGGAAAATCACCAACCCTCTCCCGAAAGATGTTTTAAGGTCTAAAAGCGTTCGTGACAAAAAAAGTCACAAACCCTCTTTCCTATCGTGCTTGGAACCTGCTTGTTTACGTAGTCGAGATTGTAATGAAAGGATCACCAAATCACATTCAATTTCACTTAAAAAGATCGATTAAAAACACTAAAGTTTCAGCCATGAAACCTCAATTTCATACAAGCACAAATCCCAATCAAAACCCAAAGCTCTTTCGTTGAATCATGTAGCCTCACCCCGAATTACATAGTTGTAGCATCAAACTATTGAAAGGAATACACGAACTTCCATCTTCACGGCGATCATTTTCTGATTTTTCAGAGATTTAAGAGCTTCTAAGTTGAAGCCACACACCATTTTGATAAGAGGAAACCCTAATTCACTCCTTCACAAGCTCAGATATAAGATTGCGAAGAGGTGGGACTACACTACACATAGATTGAGCAAACATGAAAGCAATTGCCCAGTAGAGGAAAATTGCATCCCCATGGCATTTTTAGGTGATGTGTCAATTTTTGGGCCATTTTTCCACTTTGGACCAAAACTAGCTCATTTTTAGTTCATTTTTGACCCAAAAAAGACCATTTTTAATGTGAAAAATCCCAAACGGAGTCAGAAAAATCCCTAAATTTATGGGATCACTCTCATTAGCACAAAAAGCATAGATATGCATCAATTTTCATCAATATTCCATTTTGGGTCACTTTCCATATTAATTTACGACACCATTGCGTTAGTTGCTATTTTTGATAATTTTTGCCCGCATTAATCTTTGTAGGCGAGCTGAGTGTGCCACCATGAAACACTAGGAATAGGTACATCATAAAACCAAAATAGACATCTTATCAAATGGGAAATCATGCAAAGAGACCACATCCAGGGCCATGACTCCCCGGATAGGTATGTTCATGATATCAACCGCTTCAACAGATATCACAATGTGTACATGATTGCTTTTATTTACATGCATCAAAAGGTGTCAAAAGTGAGGTGAATTTTTTATTTCACATTATGCACGTGCGACAACACAACATCCACCCCCTCAGCTGAGCCTGCACATCCTTCAGTATGTGCCACAATAGTAGTTGATATGCATTAAAACTCATGTTCTAAGTTGAAGTTCACATACCATTTCAATAAGAGGAAAAACCTTAATTCACTCCTTCACAAGCTCAGATACAAGATTGCAAAGAGGCGGGACTGCACTACATATAAATTGAGCAACCATGAAAGCAATTGCCCAATAGAAGAAAATTGCAGGTTTTTCACTAAAAAGCAGCCTTCTCTCTCTTCCCCACGGGATTTTCAAATGATGTGTCAATTTTTGGGCCATTTTTCCACTTTGGATCAAAACAAGGTCATTTTTAGTTCATTTTGACCCAAAAAGGTCATTTTTAATGTGAAAAATCCCAAACGGAGTCAGAAAAATCCCTACATTTGTGGGATTCACTCGCTTTAGCACAAAAAACATAGGTGTGCATTGGTTTTCATCAATATTCCATTTTGGGTCACTTTCCATGCTGTTTTACGACACCGTCCGTCAGCTGCTATTTTTTGACAGTTTTTGCTCGCATTGATCTTTGTAGACGAGATGAGTGTGCCACCATAAACACTTGGAATATGTACATCATAAAACCAAAATAGACATCTTATCAAGTGGGAAAGCATGCAAAGGCGTCACATCCAAAGCCACGACTCTTCGGATAGGTATCTACTAACATAATATGGCGGAAGGGGGAGCCCTTTCCACATGTCGCAATCTGCGACCTGAAGGCTAAAGTTCAAAACTAAAAAAGGCCCTTTGCACGCGATAAAGAGGGGGAGAGAGGGAGACATGATAGCGACCGCAGTAGCGGCTTCGACATATATCACAATGTGTACATGATTGCTTTTATTTACATGCATCAAAAAGTGTTTAAAGTGAGGTGAATGTTTTTACTTCACATTGTGCACGCGTCACAACACGACAATGTGCTTACTAACAAGAATCTCCCAAGATTCTTGTAGCATCAATTTACAAAAATTGTAAGTCTTTTATTTGGACCACCAGAATACGTCACAAGACACTATGGCTCAATTTCAATTCGATGCGAACACTTCTGACGACTTTTCATTTGGGTCACTCCATACGATGGGTGTAAATTGGAACTTAATATCTTCAATTGATTGGCTGAAGACGGTTTTGAAGGGCAACAGGAAGAAGCTTGTACCCGCAAACATGCCACGCTTGCAACACACCTATACACGGAACAGCGTATATTCCGTCATTGGTCTCCTTGTGCCTCCTCCGCAGCTCCTACTTTTTGGCGCGGGCATGAAGCATTCTTGCATAAGGTAGGAAGGAGAAGAGAGCGCAACACGAATTGCTGAGAAGCGCTGTGTCTTCTTTCGTATTGATGCTCAGATCCCTTAGTTGACCTCATTCTTATTCTGCTGAGCTCAGTCGCCTTGTTTCTGCGTCTGAATTGTGCTTTCATTCACACCAGCCTCTCTGGAGCCTCAGTCCTGCACCATGCGTGCTCACAGAGCTCTCTGTCTGGAGTTTTCTTCTGCTCGGTGCTGTTCTGAGGTTCCCATCCTCTTCTGCAACCGTGCTTTTGCTGGAGTACGAAGTCCTTTGAAGCCATTGGCGTTCTCAAGAGCAGGTGGAGATGGAGGAGCTTTATCTTCGAAGACTCTGTACAGAGAGCCAAGTAGTTCTGCTAGGATCGAGCTGCTAGTTGCAAGATCAAGTGGTGCCAATGGAGATTCTTTGGGTCAAGATGAAGAATTTGAGCAATGCGTTACCCATGATGGAGCTATTGTTGTCTGTGATGATCTTGACGCTCTGTTGCAAGTAAGTCACCTTGTGGAATGTGAGTGAATTTTGTCTCGAGTCTCTGTTTCTTAAATGAAGTTACCCCTGTCATGGGTTAATGGAGCTTGCATTTGCTCATTTGTATGGTGTGCAAATGATGCATGTTGTGTATACATGAATAACGGATGCACATATGGTACGATGCATACAAGAGGACAATGTTGGAAGGATTACACTCTTATGATGTTGACTTTGCCAGATCCAATGACCGCTGGGAGATTGTTTTGTCCTTTTTTCTTAAATGGTGAATTCGATTGCACATTTCAATGTTCTTTGCAATGCTTCTCATTGGTGTTGCAAAACGTGTTTCATGCTTGGAAGTGAGCAGACACAAAGGTTTTTTCAGTCGAGGTGGGTTCCATACTGATAAGGAAACACGTCTCATTGTGTTGGGGATGTTGCAATACAAGGATATGGGGGTAGGGAACCAGAGAAGGATTTCTCTTGTATTGAAAAAGCATCTTGATATTCGGTGCACAATTTGATAGTGTCTTTACAAATATCATGAATCAAGTGGCTCTCGGATGTCTGACAATTATTGCCAAAGGTTTTAACCGTGCTCTGATTTGGGATCCTTGTTTTCTGCTTTGATGCCTCATTGGGGTTCCCTCAGTATAATTTCTGGTGTTAGGTGGCTGTGGCTGTGGCTGTGGCCCTCTAGCGGATGGTCATATTATCTTTGGAAAATGATCACCATGAGTCTGCAAGTTGATCTTATCTAAAAAAAATCTTATTATACAGATGATTTTTTGTCTTATGGATGATTACCAAGATTCTTTAAATTGCACTTTTCTTTAGAGGTGAATCTGGGCCTTCCTTGGATTCATCTAAGTACGTAGGTATCGTACTCTGTTCTCTGGGCCCTTCGATCTTCGAAATGTAGCTTTCATGTATGTTAACCCGTTTTGTGCAAGTGGTACCGATGAAAACTTTTAGTTTTAGCCGTAAAACAAATTGGTCTCAATAGACTGTTTCACTTTGAATGTAAATACCCCCAGGCATGTTCATGATCCGAAATATCTAGGCTCTCAGCACAACAAGAATGGGTCTTGTGAGGATTTTCCAGCTTTGCTGCTTTTCAATATTGACATTTCACATGTTTTGTTTTTTGCTGCAGCTGCTTCAGGTCCTAGGTACATACTGCGTATTTTACTTCTTTGTAATGTTGTGACGGTGGAAAAAAACGTTTATTGCCAACTCTCTTATTTTAATTCTTGTGAAACTAGGGTTTTACTGAGTACATTTGTGTTTTCTCTGTTCAACTACTCGGTACTACTTTTTGAAATCCATGTAGTGAAATGTGTTTTCCTCTTTTCTTCAAGGTCTTGCCAGTGGATGTTAGAGACAACTTGCTTACCCACCCTCGAAGGTCGGAGCTTCTTGAGGTATGCTGCACATAACTTTAAGGAATTGCCATGCACTCATATTTTTCATGCAAGCTGTGTCTATATTGTGCCTGTCGTCACGTGGACTTAGCTACACATCAACTCTTTGTTTTACTGCCAGCCTTTTTGTAGTGGTGTTTTGTTCCCTCTAATAACTTTCTGTGAACATGTTTCAATTTTTATTTGCTGTTCCTTACTGCTGGCTTCATCGGTTAGTTTTACTTCTGCTACCAGTATGAATCATTTACTTTTGAGTGTTTAATTGTCCTACATTGTTTGCTAGTGTGTATGTGTTTATAAGTCTGGCATGCTCGCTCATTGTCAAATCAAGCTAAAAAGGAGGCCTTAAGCCCTAATTTTTTTCTTTGTGCCCAAATTGTAGATGGTTGAAGGAAAAGAATTGCCTTTATTTCATGCTTTGCGCTTCGATGTAGGCTGTACTCAAGGTGCCTCCTATTGTACTGTAGATCTTGTGGTTGCATGAATGAGTAGATGGGTAAGCCTAAACTGGCCAACTACCAGCTAATTTAACAAGCCACGGCAGTTCAACTCTCTGTAGGGTTTTCATCTCAGTAGTGTTCATCTAAACAGGAAAGGAGTCCAGCCCATCGTTGACACCCTCCTTGAATACCTCTAGTTATGAGAATGTGTGCGAGCTCATTGTGATGACAAGTACAAGGCGTAGTAACAAGCAAGCTGCTTTGCTACAACAACTTACCAAATTCCTCACATGCTTTCTTGCTCAAGTATATTTCTGCAGAATATTTCACGACCATGTTAGTAATGTGCACTCTAGAGTACCTCCATTGATGTTTTTGTCCAGTCTTAGCTCAGCATTACCCTGCTGGGCTTGTATATGCTGCTGGGCTTGTATATGTTTATGCGATAGCGAGTCAGGATACTTATTGGTATCATTAATTTTTTGGAATTGAACTTCTTGTTTCTTCTCCAAAGAGTTCATACATTCAAAAGGTTGGGCAGGGAGTAGGTTTGAGTGCTCTAGCCATATGCGTCAGAGGTGTCAAGTGACTTGCAGATGGTTATGTTTGTGCGGCATGTTGATCAGTGTATGCTTGCTTTTTTCACAGTTAAGCCATCCGCACATTAACTGCTAAATCCTGAACGCTCCAGCTGTGCTTGATGTTTATGTTGTGAATAATTGTCGTAAAGAATTGATGACAACTATGTTTGCTTTGTGATAGGTGGTTCTTGATCTTGGCAGGCGGCCTGAAGCCCGCTTTTTGGGTGATGGTGGAGGAGAGTTTCTGCGAAGTGAAGAGGTATTAACTTTTCTGCATGTTTAGGTCTCATCTGTCAATATGCAAAACAACAATGAAAGGTGCTGGATGGTAACAGTCAAAGCTGCTGTGGATGAATTTTAATAGACTTTGTTAAAGTGTTGACCAGATCACCAGAGAAGATCTTGATGCAGCTCAATCAGCTGTAGGGGACTTTGGGGGAGACAATCGTGCCGGCATTGAAGGCACACTCCACAGGATCTCAGCTATTCGCAGTAGAAAGGGAGCTATTGTTGGGCTTACATGTAGGGTTGGCCGGGCTGTGACTGGGCATGTTGATATGGCTCGTAATCTCCTCCATCTTGGTCAAAGCATTTTATTTCTTGGAAGGTGATTTTACTTTCTTGCATTTTGAAAATGGGTTTCTGTCGCTATTTTATTCATGACAAAACAAGGTAGCATTGTCAAGAGTTGTTTAACTTAATTACATTTTTATTGTATTTTACTGTCATGTATTTATTCAAATGAATCCTTCTCTATTTCTGCATCCAGCAATTTCTTCTTTGTTCTTGTTGCTATGTGCGTCTTTATAGCTATTACTGCATCCAGCAATTTCTTCTTTGTTCTTGTTGCTATGTGCATTTTTATAGCTATTACATTGAAAGAACTTGTGGTTATTTTGTGTATTGACATTGTTGTTTTTATCGTGCATCACAGTGCATTTTCTGTTTCATCTTGTTCATTTCATTTCTTAGAAGTTCATGGACATCAATATGATATATATTTTAAACTTATCTCTTTGCAAGTTTTAGGCCAGGAGTGGGGAAAACAACTGTCATACGGGAAATAGCTCGTGTTCTTGCGGATGAGCTTCATAAGAGGGTGGTAAGATGTCTGACCCAGTGCATCCTTCAAGCGATGTCATCATCCCAATGGATCTGGTCATGGCCACATGATTTGCATTAGTTGCTGCTTTACTTTTTTTAAAACATGCAGGTAATAGTTGACACAAGTAATGAGATTGGTGGGGATGGAGATGTGCCACATCCAGCTATTGGTGGGGCTCGAAGAATGCAAGTTCCTGATCCCTCAATGCAGCACAAAGTCATGGTTGAAGCTGTAGAAAACCACATGCCGGAGGTTGTCATTGTTGATGAGATTGGAACTGAGGCAGAAGCTTTGGCATGTAGAACCATTGCTGAGAGAGGTGTCATGCTTGTGGGCACCGCCCATGGTCAAATGCTGGAGAATATAATCAAGAACCCCACTCTATGTGATCTGGTAGGCTCAATTTTTCACAATCTGTCTGGTAACAGAATTGACTTCTCTATTTTAGTCAGGATTCTATGTTCATGACCAAGCTGGCCCTCAGGTCTGTCAGGATTTTAACAGAAGGTTTTGTCTCGTGTTGCCTTTACTTCAGGTGGGTGGGGTGCAGACTGTAACTCTGGGAGATGAGGAGGCCCGTGCAAGAGGCACTCAAAAAAGTGTTCTAGAACGCAAAGCCCCTTCCACTTTTCCTCTTCTCATTGAAATGCGGGAACGAAGTCATTGGGTTGCACACCAGGTAGTGAATGATAAGCTTTCTTATTGTCTATTTTCGATTGAGCATGGCTTTTGCAGTTTGATGTTAATCCTGAGTGCTGCTTTGCCTCGTTGTTACCTATTCAAGACTGATCGAAGCGTTGACACTCTGCTTCATGGTCGCAGGCCCATTGTTGAGGTGAGGTTAATTACATTCGGCTGCATTTATTTTCAATTAGTGCTATCACGGCCAGAGTTGATTTTACTTTTCTTTGTCGTATGTCCATTCAGGTGCGTACCAGAGATGAAGACTTCAGAGTGGTAGTCGAAAGAAAGATGTATGACAGCCAGCTAACAAGTAAATTGGATACAGAACAAGAGTTTGGGACAGCGGTCCTATCCATGATGGGTAGTTTCAAATTGCCTACTGATGACTCTCAGGACAGTTATTCTTGGGTATCCAAATTAGGTATGCCTTTGTGTTTTATTTGCAACCTTCTTCTTATATTTCCTATCGGACTGCTTGATGGGAGGAGTAATTAAGTCCGTCCTACATAAGAGGGGCTGATTGAAGTGGAAAGTTTTAGGCAAGAGGGGAAAGGGCGGGGATCAGGAAAGGGTTTTAAGTAATATGTTTTGTCCCTGGACCACTCTGGTCACTCTGAGTTTAGAAGGGTGGAGAGAGCAAGGTCTGTTAGCTGCCACCAGTCTCACAAGCCAATTACATAATATCAGCAACATTTGTTTCTATCGATATTGATATGCACATAATCGGTTTGAGATTGAAGTTGACTAGTCCATGTTTTTAATCCAAAACTAGGTTCTTCATCCTTCAACTTTTGATTGCTCTAAGCATTTTGCTGACCAGCTTTGATTGTGTACTCGGGGCCATTTATACGATGTTCAGGCACTCTTATGTTTTCGGCTTAAGAGTAGTTGTGTCAATTAATTTTTCTTCCAGTTTGCAAGCAATGAACTAGGTGGATGGTGCCTGCTTGCGCATGCAGATGCCATAGGGGTGCTGAAGATATGCCAACCCAGTGTCCTAATTGTGTTTGATGACATGCAACAGGTTTCATTCACGACAAAGATGCCATAGCTGAGAAATCTGTGAGCTACGCAAGCAAGCGAATCGCATGGGAGGAGTACGATGAGGAGTACGGCCTTGGCAGTTCGGGAGTATCCGGCAAGAGAGGGTCTAAACGTGGACCGCGTGGTATCAGGCCACGCAATGTATAAGAAGAATTAGTCGACATGCCTCAACCTACATGCCTCGAGTAGGTTGCTACTAACCCCCAATTCCTTTTAGCAGAAGCTGATTCATTGTGTACAGTGTGGATGGGATGCTCATGTACATTATCCTTCATCCAGCCATTGCTGCTGCTGATGTTCGCTTAGTTTACAATCGTGACACATGTCGCGATTTTGGAGTAGCTTGTAAAGTATTTGGATGATGGAGGGCATTCTGTGCTGTGTATATTTGTATTATTGACTCTTTTCTCTGGTAATTACTGTTACCTAAGAGCACATTTAATAATTCGAAGATACTGACCTGTGAACATGGACAAAGTGTTTCAAGTTCAATCCATGGATGTGGTGCTGTAGCTTGTCATCGTCTTCACTGAAAAGGGTGAAACGTCTGGATTATAGTCTGGAGTTGCGTTACTGACATCAGAGCTCCGTGCTGTATCTGGTTGAAACACCCAAGCATTTACCGGTTTGAAGCTCCGAAAGTGGGACATTGTTCCTACTTTTCAATTAGGCTGCTGGAGGAAGAAGAATTTTGTTGTTGTTCATTAAAGCATACCCTGGTGGCCTATGCTAGCCAGGTGTAGGATCATCCTCAGGTTGTTTCCACAGGCCGAGAGCTTCAATATTGTGTGAACTAGCCTAGGCGTACGTTCCATTTTCATTTGGGTGACTGAACGTAATCGGATTAACCATTTTCTGACAAGACACACAAGCCTTGCCATCACACACAGAATTATTGTTGTGAAAGTATTATCTCGATGAAAGTTGCTTACTTTCAGTGTGTTGGTTTCTTTGTTCTATACTGCAAATATGACAAACAAAACATTGTAGTTGGACAATTTCTTTCTGAGGTGGTTGTCCAACCGCAAGTCACACAAGTTTGGAAGAACTTGTTCACATGCTTGTGTCAGAGTGGCAGTATGAGCTAACTCATGTGCATTTGCACATGTAATGGAGTCTGATGGGTGGGTATGATTCTTTTTTTCTTGAAATGTGTAGTGATTTTATTGTTAATGTAGTTAAATGAAAGGCTGGTAAAAATCTACCCTTCCTTGTGAATGAAATCTGAGCCTCATTGGAGATAGAAGAGATGGGATGTTAGGAGGGTGAGCTATATCTGTGTCTACACATATACACACTCTTTTTTTTTGTAAATCTGATTTGATTTATTTGCAAATGGGAAACCTTAAAGTGAGGAAAACCCATCAGAAAGATAGGTACAAAAGGAAAGAAAACAGAAGTGTTCCAAAGTGTGAAGGCGGCTACACAGACACACACACGCGCGTGCACAAACATGCTATAAAATAATCTAATTTTGAATTGCAATATAGACTTGATTTCTTTAGACAAAGCAGTTCGAGACACAGCACGTGATTCAATGGATCATGTCCTTTCATAGATCAAGGATCTTTAGTCATTTGAGCCATAGCATTCTACGGACATTTGAAGTTGCTGTATGTGGAGAAGTTTATATGTGGAAATTGTCACTCATACTTATCTCGTTTTTGGCACGTGGGTAGCTGAAGGGTTGAAGAGGAAATCATTTGTGTCAAATGCAGTGTATTTTTGAAAGCACATAAATTCTTTGACAAAACTTCATATGCAAGGTGTCATCACTTTGGACTGCTTCGATTGGAATGTGCCAAGCAGTTTGGGCTGAACGAAAGCAAACCAGAAAGTGCTGACAAAGCCAAGAAGTGTATTTGAGAAAAGGAAACCGACAATAGGGGCTTCCCTAAAATGCAGTCACCTATGGTTGCATTATGAAGGCATGTGGCAATCCAATGTTGGCAAACCAAGTCATCATGAGATTGTTAGTCAAGCGCGACAACAAGCTTTTGATTTGCCAATAACTTTGGAAAGCTGTGATTGTTACTCAGGGGTTGTTAACAAAAGAAAGGTTGTGCTTGTTGCCAACATGTCTACCAAGGAAGCGATCTGTTTGAGTGTTTTGACTACAGGACATGCCCAACAAGTGCAGCACCGGAAAGCTATGGCCTGATTTCAGCGATTGCATGGCAAAGGTTTCCCTGCGGATGTAGTCATCTCTTCAACTAAAATGTTGGGACAGTGCGCCCGGGCTGGCCAAGAAAGCATGCACTGTTTTCAATGGATGTAACAATAGAGCATCTCCACAGACGGATTGATTTGAAACAATTCCACACTAAACAAGAACAAGTGCTGCAGGATCTCAAGGATAGCTACCAAACAGCATAAGGGCTCATCAAAGAAGTTGAAAAATTGAAAGAGCAACTGTTTGCTGAAGAAGCTTTAATGACAGCAATCTCCGAGCACACTGCCCACGAATCTGGCGAGATGCCCCTTTAACCCTTAAGCAAGAATAGGTTGCTTTTTAACCTATTTGCAGGTGCTTTCGATTTCAATTAGTGGCAATCCATCTGTGGCCTCCTGAAGGAAGGATTGCCCCTGCGTATCAGGGCTCGTTCAGACTGCGCATGGGGGGAAGCAACTTTGCTACCCTTTCCGCTTCCGTCCCATTCCCTGTGACCGCAGGGTTTCAACGAATAAGGTTCGATTACACAATTCGCCTAGTGGTCACTCCTCGTGGGGTCGGATGCTCGCGACGCAATCCAGCACGCAGAACCTCCACACTAAAGGCCACCCGATTGGAGGTTGCTCCTCTTCCTTTTGCACCAATTAGCATTTGCCAGCAAGAAGCACCCCGCTGTTCCGCTTCTTCAAAATACCTAGATCGAAGCTTGGGCAACTTTGTTGCACATGCATACAAAGCATTAGCAACACGCTCAACAAGCATGTAACTCGCAGGCGCAACCAATGGTTCATACAAAGCTGCATCCACATGGGCCAAATCTATGCAACAGCTCGTGCATACAAAACTTTGTCCAAACTGGCCAAATCTGTGTCATACTGATGCGCAATGAAATGGGCAGCACTCACGCAAGTTTAAATGAAAAGGAAATGGGCAGAGAAGGTGTAGGGAATGGGCCTTGGGAGACCTATTCTGCTGGTCAGGCGACCGACCGCAGCCGGGAGCTTGCTGCAGAATGGGTCGACCAGGGCCTATTCCCGGCCGTCAAAGTCTTTGGGAGCCTGACTCGTCAACAGCTGGAATTACCAAACTTGCGTCAGCCTGACATCTCAGCGCAAGGAATATTGGGGCACACATTCTATCTGTGAAGGACCTGCTATAGCAGGTGGCTGGTTGCAGAACAGGCAACCAGAGACTTTGACGGTGCAAGGCCATGGAACCTGGCAGAGAAGACACGTTTCTTGCAGCCCGTAACCCTCGCAACCATGTAACAAAATGTTTTAAAAACTTACGGAAAAAAAAGTGGACATGTGGAGCCTTATGATTGGGCATGGCGATTGGGAATCTTCTCCACCCCCATTGTTCTGAGACACGGAACAAGCTCAGCTCCCACACCGCCTGTTCGAGCCCGGAACAGTGGGGGTGGGGGAGATCCCCACCTCCTCTTTTGCGCACTCTGAACAATACCTTAGATTTGACACAACTAGCTGTAGTTGATTTATCGAGGCTACATGCTTTGGTGACTTTTTGCCAATGCAAGTTGCTCTCGTTTGCTCAAATTAAGCCTTCCTTCGTGCAAGCACGGCACCAGCTGAGGTGTTAAACTAATAGAATTTCTTTTAAGTGTTGCCACTAAGGTAAGAGAGCATGTAAGATAATTTCAAGGACAACGTTTTTCTTTTTATAGCCAAATCTCCACTATAAAACTTTTTCAAAGTTTATCGCGGACATTTATTACGTTTTATAGTTGTTACCATATACATGTGGTAGTGATATGTGTGAACACACTTAGGATCGTCGAGGCATTTTTCCCTCACTAGGAGGTTTTTTTCCATGTGCAGCTCTAGTACACGTCTGCTCACTTTCCCCGATTTCAGTGAGCTTAAGCGAGTGTTTGCAAGTCGACAAAAATTTTGAGATAACTCGTAGAGCTAAGTCTACTCAGATTTTTGTTTTGGGCTCGTTTCGGCCTCCGTTTTCACTACAGACAGTACTGCACAAGCTATTTTGTCATTTTGTGCAGAATTTCTATCAACGCTGTTTTTTGCATAAAAGTCCCTTACAGTCTTCTACGGTTTGTGCTATATAGCACGTGTTGTTCCTGCTTTGTTTCTCCTCTTTTCGGGCATTTTTCACATCAGGTGCAACATTTACCATGGCTGACAACAACACAAATGTGTTCAAGATGTTTGTTGCTAAGGATAGATTTGATGGGGACATTACCATATGTGGGTTTACATGATGCAACATGTTCTTGTGTTAAAGGGCGTATGGAATATTGTGAAGGAAATGGATGTACCTCCTGGTTTTGAGGATGTTGACGATGTTGCAGGTCTTGTTGCAAGGATTGCTGCTGTTAGAGTTGTTTTGCCTACGATAGAACAAACTCATTGGGATGTAAAGGATGTGCAGGCTCATGCATTGATTGCATTGTCTGTGAAGTGCATCATTACTCCTCACATTCGTTCAACGAAATTTGTAAAACAGGCTTGGGATATTCTGGCTGACCTTTATGCAAGCCGCAATGAGGCAAAAATTGCATTGCTGCGTAAAGAGTTGGACTTAAAGATTATGCATGAGGAAGATTGTTAGGAAATAAGACGTCGCTAAATAGATATTTGAGTAGATTACTTAATGGAGAGAGATAGATTTCACATACAAGAGGTTATAGAGTAGAGAGAGAGAGAGAGAGAGAGAGAGAGAGAGAGAGAGAGAGAGAGTTTACACACATATACGTGGTTCACCCAATGTGGGCTACGTCCATCGGAAAGCAGCCACTCAATGGCTTTAGTACTTCAAAACAAGAAGTAGTTTACAAAGAGAGTTTACTCTTAATAGAGCTCCCGCTTTGCTTCACTCTCACCACCTTACACTCACCTTGTTGCATCAACTTCACACTCTAAAATGTGTGTAGAAATGGCCTCCTTTTATAGGCCAAGAGGATTGCCCTCTCTCATGAGAGGCAGCCATGTGTAGCCGTCCTTGTGTAGATAAGTCCAAATCGAACCCTCCAATCCGCCCATGTGTGGCCACCCTTGAGAAGAGAAGTTTGCTTTTGAATTCGGCCACCGGCCACCGGTTGGTCGTTTTCCGACCACTTTCCGGTCGTCGTCCTGTCATAATATTCCGATGAAAAGGAATATTCCGACGAAAATTTTGGTTCTACGAGTGATTTTATTTTCTGGCGAGTTATTTTTCTTCATGCACGATGGCTTCTCCTCATAATAGGGGCCTTACAAATGTGCGTTTTTACCACAAAAAATTACAAGGGGTAAATCAGGTTCCATACTTAACAATCTCCCACTTGGAAACTGATCTTCAAACCAAACCTGTGTGATTGCTTTCCATCCTGGCTTCTTATCTTTGAATGCCGATTGAAGATGAGAAAAAGCTCAACTTCTCCTTGTTGACCCCCTTTGTAAACATGTCTGCAGGATTTTCACTTGTATGCATCTTTCCTAGCTTTAGCTGTCCCTCTTCCAGAAGAGTGCGTATGAAGTGATATCTCACCTCAATGTGCTTTGTCCTTAAATGAAAGGCTGAGTTCTTCGCAAGATGGATAGCACTTTGGCTATCACTGTACAAGACACAATTGTCTTGTTTGAATCTAAGCTCTTCTAAGAATCTGTGAAGCCACAGAATTTCTTTGCTTGCCTCGGTCATTGCTACATACTCTGCTTTCGTGGTAGAAAGTGAGACCACTTTCTGCAGCTTTGAAGCCCAACTTACTGCTGTGCCTCCAACCGTGAAGACATAGCCCGTAGTGCTCCTTCGAGTATCTTTGTCACGTGCCATATCTGCATCAGCATACCCTTGAAGAAAAATATCAGTTCCTCCAAAATATAAAGCATTTGTTGTTGTCCCTTTTAGATACCTAAGTATCCTCTTCACAGCTTACCAATGCTCTTTACCTAGGTTGTCCATGAACCTACTCACAACTCCCACTGCATGTGCAATGTATGGCCTTGTCTAGACCATAGCATACATTAGAGAACATACCGCTGCAGCATATGGAACTTTAGACATATAGGCTATCTCCTCTTGTGTCTTTGGATACATATCCTTCGTTAGTTTAAAGTGACAAGCCAAAGGTGTAGAAACTGATTTTTCATTTTACATTGCAAACCTTTCTAGTACCTTCTTGATGTAATCCTCTTGAGATAGCTTTATTGGCTTCTTCGTCCCGTCCCTTGATATTTTCATACCAAGTATCCTCTTTGCATCACCTAAATCTTTCATTGAAAAAGATTTAGACAGCTCCTCTTTCAGGTCTTTGATGTCCTGCATGTTAGCACTTGCAATCAACATGTCATCAACATACAACATTAGGATGAGGAATTTCCCATCTCCCAAATTCTTCATGTAGACGCAGTGATCCAAGTTGCATCTTGTGAATCCATGATCCAACATCCATCGATCAAACTTCAAGTACCATTGTCTTTATGCTTGCTTTAAACCATACAAGCTCTTCTTTAATCTGCAAACCATTTTCTTGTTATCTTTTACTTCATACCCCTTTGGATGAAGCATGTAGATTTCCTCCTCTAAGTCACCGTGAGGGAATGCCGTATTTACATCCATTTGCTCGAGATTTAGATCATGAGCAACCATAAGGCTTAAGAAAAGCCTAATTGAGTTCATCTTTACAATAGGAGAAAATATTTCATTGAAGTCAATACCTTTCTTTTGAGAAAACCCTTTTACCACAAGCCTAGACTTGTACCTTTTTTTCCCACCTTCTTCTTCCTTCAGCTTGTATACCCATTTGTTTTGAAGTGCCCGCTTACCTTTAGGCAACTCAACCAACTCCCATGTTTGGTTGCGATGTAGTGAGTCCATCTCCACTTGCATGCTCTTCGTCCATTCTTCTTTGGATTCGTGTTGCATAGCTTCTTCGTATGATTTCGGCTCTGTAGAATCTGAGATCAAGAGATGGTTGAAGGAAGGAACAAACCTTTCTGGAGGCCTACTTGCTCTTGTAGATCTTTGGGGAATAGGTTGAGGCTCCTCATTTGGTTGACGTTGTTGCACATTGTCACCATTTGCAGTCCTTGAGTCTTCACCGTCCTCAAGCTCCATGTACTCATCACCTATTTCTTTTGTTTGTTTTCTTTCCAAGTAATCTTTGTACATATTTTGCTCGTTAAAAATTACATCCCTACTCCTTAATATTTTACCATCTTCAAGATTCCATAGGCGATACCCAAAGTCACCTTCTCCATAGCCAATGAAGAAACACTACTTTGCTTCTAGCTTTGATCTTCGGCTTATATCTATGCGCATGAAAGCCTCACATCCGAACACTTTGAGAAATGCATAATTCACCGGTTTACCTATCCATGCCTCTTCTGAAACTCCCCCATCCAATGCCGTTGAGGGTGACCGGTTGATTAAGTACACAGACGTACTTACAGCTTCTGCCCAAAGCTCAAGCGATAGGCCCGCATGTAGCCGCATGCTTCGTGCTCGCTCCATGATTGTCCTGTTCATCCTTTCCGAAATCCCATTTTGTTGAGGTGTCCTTGGGGTTGTCCTTTGCCTCCAAATGCCATTGCTAGCACAAAAGCTTTCAAAAGCTTGGCTACAATATTCACCTCCATTGTCGGATCTGAGGCATTTAACCTTGGTACCTGTTTCATTCTCCACAAAGGCTTTCCACCTTTGAAATATGGAAAATACATCAGACTTATTCTTCATGACATAAACCCATGTTTTTCTAGTCGCATCGTCTATGAATGTTACATAGTACAATGAGCCACCAAGTGATGGTGTACTTGCAGGATCCCAAACATTAGAATGAACCAACTCAAGTTTTTTATTTTTTCTTTCATTTCTTCATTTTTGAAACTTTACCCTCTTTTGTTTACCATAAACACAATCTTCACAGAACTCTAAGTCCACTTCTTTCAAACCTGGTAGAAGCTTCTTTGTTTGGAGGATTTGCATTCCTTTGGCACTCATATGCCCAAGCCTATAGTGCCACACCGCACTGTCCACTTCTGTAGTTGCTGCACAAGCTGAAGGTTGCGTGCTAACAGTACACAAGTAAAGTGTACCGACCTTTTCTCCCTTGGCAACCACCAAAGATCCCTTTGAGATCTTCCACCGTTTGTTTCCGAATGCAATGTTGTGACCTTCATTGTCCAACTGTCCTGTAGAGATCAAATTTTTACAAAGAGAAGGAACATGCCTAACATCTTTAAGGTTCCATTCATTTCCATTAGCAGTTTTGACAGAAATTGTACCTTTGCCAACAATCTCACAATCTTCATCATCTCCCAAGTATACATACCCAAAATTACCTTTGGTGTAATCTTGGAAATGTTGCTTGTGTGGTGTCGCATGGAATGAAGCCTCGGAATCTACTATCCAAGAATTAGACACATTGTCTAATGAGAGAATTAGAGCATCTTGCTCTATTTTACCTGCCACATTGGCCTCCGATGTTGGCATGTTGTCTTGAGACTCAGTCTCCTTCTTCTTCTTGGACCAGAAATCCTTCTTGATGTGACCCTTCTTGCCGCAATTCCAACATTCAAGAACTGACTTTGTGCGTGACTTGCTCCATCTTGAGCGATCACGACCCTTTTGGTTTTTGAACCTCTCCTTAGGCCTTCCTCTTGTTTCCACTGATAGTGCAGCACTTGATGATTCTCCTGTGCTTCTCCTTCATATTTCCTCACTTAGGAGAACACCCACAACATCATCAAACTTAAGAGTATTTGTGCCATAAATAGAATTACTTACATCCATCACAAGGCTGTCCCAACTATCCGGTAGAGATGATAGTATAAGGAGAGCTCGCACTTCATCATCGAAATTGGTTTTCACCGATCGAAGTTGACTTATGTTTGTGTTAAAGTCATTTAGGTGTTCTGTAACTGAACCATTCTCTGCCATTTTTATATTGAGCAAGCGCTTCATAAGAAATACCTTATTGGATGCCGATGGTTTCTCGTAGAAGTCATCAAGTGACTTCATCAAGTCCTCCGTGGTCTTCATGTCCGAAACACTGAAGGTCACCATTGACGCCAAGCTTAACCGTATTTTTTCCAGTGCCTTTCGATCAAGGACAATCCATGCTTCATCTACCATTGTTGCGGACTTCTTCGCAAGACCGCCTAGTGGCAAATAGAGGTCCTTTTGGTAGAGATAGTCTTCAATCTGCATCTTCCAATGTTGGTAGTTTTTGCCGTTGAACTTCTCAATCTTGAGCTTCCCTTCCTCCGCCATAACTCCCACTCAATTCAAGGAATCCTTTTCTTGAGATACTTTAGCTACGAGAAAACCTTACTTTGATACCAGTTGTTAGGAAATAAGATGTAGCTAAATAGATATTTGAGTAGATTACTTAATGGAGAGAGATAGATTTCACACACAAGAGATTATAGAGTAGAGAGAGAGAGAGTACACACGATATACGTGGTTCACCCAATGTGGGCTACGTTCACGGAAAAACAGCTACTCAATGGCTTTAGTACTTCAAAATAAGAAGTAGTTTACAAAGGGACTTTACCCTTAATAGAGCTCCTGCCTTGCTTCACTCTCACTACCTCACACTCACCTTGTTGCATCAACTTCACACTCTAAAATGTGTGTAGAAATGGCCTCCTTTTATAGGCCAAAAGGGTCGCCCTCTCTCATGAGAGGTAGCCATGTGAAGCCGTCCTTGTGTAGATAAGTCCAAATCGGACCCTCCAATCCACCCATGTGTGGCCGCCCTTGAGAAGAGAAGTCCGCTTTTGAATTCGGCCACCGGCCACCAGCCATTGACTTCCGACCACCGACCACCGGCCAACCGACCGGTCATTTTTCGACCACTTTCTGACCGCCGTCCGGTCATAATATTCCGGCAAAAAGGAATATTCCGGTGAAAATTTTGGTTTCCAACGAGTGATTTTATTTTTCGGCGATTTATTTTTCTTCACGTACAATGGATTCTCCTCATAATGTGGGCCTTACAAATGTGCGTTTTTACCACAAAAAATTACAAGGGGTAAATCAGACTCCATACTTAACAAAGATGATATGGACACTTTCCTTGCTGGTGTCAAGGATATCAATGAGCAACTTATTTGTGCAGGTAAGTCATTTCAAACAGTTCCCTTGTGCAGACTTTTCTTGATGTCTTGTCAAACTCTTACCAAACTTGTGCTAGAACTTGGAGACTCATGACCCAAGGAAATCCTGAAGTTGTTAAGTTTGATGCATTGTGCACATTGCTGTTGCAAGAGTCACTTTCTAGGAAAAACAAGAGTAGATAGCGTGCAGTTGAACATGCTTTTATTGTTGCTCAAAGAAAGGGTGGTAACAGCAATGCAGCCACTTCTTATGATTCTTCTATGAGTGGAAAATCACATGTTCCTAATTCTTTTGCTGGCAAGCAATTCGTCTGGAAATTCTGGTGATAAGGACAAAAAGAAGATGCGTTGCCATTATTGTAAAGCTAATGATCACTTGATCAAGCAATGTCCTAAGTTGAAGGCTAAAGAGGCTAAGAAGAAAGAGGGTGGTTCCACTGCAAATGCTGGTTCCACTACAAATGCAGCTATTGTTGAGTCTTCTGTGAAATGAGACTGTGATGTTGATGTTGATGCAAAATGGGCTTTTAGTGCAGAGTGTACCTATAATCATGTTGTCCATGATGCATGCATGTCAGTTGCTGCAGATTCACGTGTGGTATTCTGATAGTGGTGCTACAAAGCACATTACCTCACATCGTGATTTGTTCACCTCTCTTGAGTCTGTCCCTCATGGGAATTCAGTTACTTGTGCCAACAATGCCTCTTATCAGATTCGGGGAGTTGGAAAGATTGTGCTTACTGTTGCAAATTGCAGTTCTTTCACACTTGTTGATGCACTTTATGTGCAACATTCTAAGTTTTCAAAGGATGGTTCAGTTAGGGCCACATGCAGATTGTAGCTTGTGCATAGTGATGTTTGTGGGACCATGCAAACTCCGTCCTTGGGCAATTACCTTTACTTCGTGACTTTCATTGATGATTACTCCAGGCATGCATGGGTATTTTCGCTTAAAGCGAAGTCCGAAGTTTTTATGTGCTTCAAACAATTTCTGGCTATGGCTGAAAATGACTTGAAATGTACTATGGGCACCCTCCATTCTGATCAAGGGGGGGAGTATATGTCTCATGAATTTAATGCATTTTTGGCTAGGGATAAAACACCAACGTATAGTGTCTTATACGCCTCAGCAAAATGGTGTTGCTGAGAGAAAAAACACGTCACTTACGAAAATGGCACGATGTATAGTCAAAAGTCAAGCTTTGCCGCATTTGTTTTGGCTTGAGGCCATCATGTGTGCCACTTATGTACTAAAAATGTGTCCTACGAAAGCTTTGCAGTCTATTACTCCATATGAAGCATGGCATGATAGAAAGCCTTCTATTGAGCATATGCGTGTTTTTGACTGTTTGGCATATGCTTTGGTGCCACAAACACAACGCAAAAAATTGGTTGATAAGGTTGTCAAATGTATTTTTGTTGGTTATAGTATTGAAAGCAAATGTTACAGGTTGTATCACCCACAAACAAAGCGTATCTTGGTCTCATGGGATGTTGTCTTTGTGGAAGATTCTGTCCGGCCCTTGCTGTCATGTACTAGAGATAGTAGTGTAAGCTCACAAGACATTTATGACACTTTGTTGCCTCTTTTCAGTGGTGGAAGTTCGAATGTAAATTAGATTGAGGCAAATGTACAGCCTATGTGGGTTTCTGAAAATGTTACAGATCAGCCTATTACTGATGCAAATGTACATGATGTACTTGATGAGGAAAGGGCTGAAAATGAGCAAGCTAGAGGTATGTCAAAATGACTGGTGCATACATTGAGTGACAATAAATTGGATGCACCTTTGTCTAGTCGTACTCGTTCAGGTTCTTGCCATGCATCTTATGCATCAGATTGTTATGCTTTGGCTGTGTCTAACTTACATGATGTTGAGGAACCTCTGTCTTTTGATGAAGCACATAATTCAAAAAATTGGATGGTTGCCATGCAATCAGAATATGATGCACTGATAGAAAATGACAAATGGACTTTATGTGATTTGCCTCCTGACAAAAAGGCCATTGGTACAAAGTGGGTTTACAAGTTGAAACACAAGCCAAATGGTGAGATTGATCGCTATAAGGCTCGACTTGTTGCAAAGAAACACAACAAAAAGGCATAGATTATGAAGAGACTCCCACTTGTCGTATGACTACTGTGCGTTTTCTATGTGTATTAGCAGCTCATTTTGGTTGGGATGTACATCAATCGGACATTGTTACTGCTTTTTTGAATGGAGACATATTTGAGGAAGTTTATGTAACACAACATCGCGGTTTTGTCAAGAAAGGACAAGAGGATAAGGTGTGCAAATGTAACAAAGATTTGTATGGGTTGAAGCAATCTCCTTGTGCTTGGTATGATAAGGCTGACACTCATTTGGTCAAACTAGAGTGCTTCGTTAGCTATGTTCCATCGAATTGAGATTGAACAAAATATTGGAAACTGAGAGAGAGAGAGAGAGAGAGAGAGAGAGAGAGAGAGAAGAGAGAGAGAGAGATTTCATGAAAGAGTGTTAGATTTTTTTACCTGAGAGTGTTTGGGATACCGATCGTCGTGGTTCGGTAGTGTACCTCCATAGAAATTGGTTATTGATCGTAATGCTTCAAAGGGGTACCTCGCCAAAAACCACAAGGAGTGTTAAAGAGTTTTGTTAAGCTCAATGTTCATGATCATACAAGATGTCAATGTTATTGTTTGTTGTTCCATTTTTATGTTTCAAAAAAAAAAGAAAACATGCAAGTCTCCTTGCATGGGGGACTTTGCACAATCTTCCCCAATTTTTATAATACGAGGGAACGTGCCATTCCCACGGCAGCGTGCAATTTTCAATGCGTTCATTAACTGCGTTCTCAGTGTCAAAAATCAAAAAATGATAATGCTTACTCACCGTGCGATTGAATGTCTATCGCCAATGGACTTCCTTGCATCAACGATGTTGGGCATGTGCTGCACTTAACCCGCTACAAGAAACAACACCCCAGGGAGGATACCCTTTAAGAAGTTTTTGTGCTATTGTGAGGACACCACTTTTTGTATACATATCAATTAAACCACCACCAAGCATGAAATTGTACTCCCAACAAACGTTGACTAGCGATCATATCGTGAATTCTAATATCTATGGCTACGTACGTGATTGCATCTGCTGACACGCATGTCTTCCAGATTCTTTTTTAGGCGTAGTTGATTGCATCTGGATAGAGACCCTTCCTACGATCTTGTGGCGGCGTTCTGCACAACAAGCTCCTCGGGCGCTTTTCGTGCGTTCTGAAGAGCACCATATGTGACGTACACATACTTTTAGGCAAATCCAAGCACAACTTCTTTCCTGTATCGCTCATTGGCCTTGCTCTTGTTGCGCACATCCCACAGTGAGTGCATTCAAGGAGTCTATACCGTAGATAGAAAGATGAAAATAGCCTAGAGCTTTCCGCGCTTGCTCCTACGGTGCGTATCCCGCTACCAATGCATTGAAAGAGACGCCATTCCCATCATTTAATGCATTCGACAGGCAACATTTCGGGCAAAATGGTCATGTAGAACATGCCCATGTCATATTGCATCTTTGAAATTAATGTCAAAGCTTCCTCACCTGCCCTTGCTTGACATAACTGGATACAAAAGCACTCCAAGAGACTTATGTTGGTGAGAAACCGTCACTTTTCTGAAGCGCAACACACGTGTCATACTTATCGACAAAGATTGTGCCAAGCACGACATCTTATTTCAACAACCTCTGAACAACAGTAAAAAGTAGTTTTTTTGTGCTCGTATCAGCCTCTTGCATAGAGACACATGCCTTCAATGTGGACACGTAGGTGTTACCATATGGAGAGAGGCCCACATCGACATCTTGTGTACATACATATGCCTTCAAGATGCACGCGTATGTGATGGCATCTGGAAAGAGGTCTTCACTTCAGATCCGCTGGAAACAGTCAAGAGCTTTTTGTCCGTGCTCCTGTTGAGCGTATCTTGCAATCAATCCACTCCAAGAGATGGAATCAGGGATATGAAGCTCCTCAGGCACCTTTTGTGCTTTCTGAAGTGCATCACATTCAGCATACATATTGACCAAGGCATTTCCAAGCACGAGATTTTTTTGCAACAGCCCTTAACTAACAACAGCAGAGCGAATTTTAAAGCCCATATCGGCATCTTGCATACAGCCACATGCCTTCCAAATGCACGCGGTGTGTGATTGCATCTGGAGAGAGGTCCCCGCTTTGCATCCACTGAAAAGAGCCGAGAGTTTTTTGTCCCTGCTCTTGTCGTGCTTATCCCGCAATCAATGTACTCAAAGAGACGCCATTCCGGACATGAGACTCCTTAGGCACGTTTTGTGCTATCTGAAGTGCACCACATTTAGCATACGTATCAACCAAGGCATTGACAAGCACAACAATGTCTTGCAACAGCCCTTGACTAACAATATGAGCATGAATTTCAAGCCCATGTCAACTGTCCACAACTTCCGGCGCGGCCCATGTCGTGCATATCCTACAGTCATAATGTTCCAAGAGACAACATCCCACACCATTTGGCATAAATATCGACCAAGGCATTGCCAAGCATGGCAATTTTTTGCAACAGCCACTATTAAAGAGAATTTTGAAGCCCATATCGACATCTTGCGTACAGCCACATGCCTTCAAGATGCATGCGTGTGTGACTGCATCTGGAGAGAGGCCCCCGCTTTGCATCCGCTGAAAACAACCGAGAGCTTTCTGGCCCTGCTCCTGTTGCGTGTATCCTGCAATCAATGCACTCCAAGAGACGGCATTCGAGAGAGAGACCCTGCCTACAATTGCATCTGTTGTCCTGCATGCGTAGGTGATTGCATCTGGAGAGACCCTGCCTGACATTGAGACAGGAAGCTCCTCAGGCATGTTTTGTGAGGCCCTCTCTTTGCATCCAACAACCTCTGACTAACAATATAAATGTGAATTTTTGTGCCAATACAAGCTTGTGTAGAGCTACATGGCTTCATGCATGCATACATGATTGCATCTGGAGAGAGGCCCTTACTTCGCATCTACTAAAACCATAATAGAGCTTGCTGGCCCTACCCTTGTGGAGCAAATCATTCGATCAACGCATTTCAAGAGTCCACACTGAGGACATGAAGCTCCTCGAACACTTGCGTAGAGCCACATGCCTTGACTGAATTTGAAGAGACATACTTGCTTTGCATTCGCTGAAAACGACCTAGAGCTTTCTTGCCTTGCACTTGTTGCGCACATCCCGCAATCAGTGCATTCCAAGGGGCGACATTCTGGACAGAAAACTGATCTAGCACTTTTTGTGCTCTCTCAAGCACACCACATTTGGCATACATATCGACCAAGATAGTCCCAAGCATGGCATCTTCTTTCAACAGCCATGTTCTTGTTGTGTACATCCCGTAATCAATGCATTTCAGGAGGCAACATTCCGGACATGCCTTCATGCATGCATACATGAGTGCATCTGGAGAGAGGCCCTTACTTCGCATCTGCTAAAAATAGAATAGAGCTTGCTGGCCCTGCCCTTGTGGAGCAAATCATTCGATCAACGCATTCCAAGAGTCCACACTCAGGACATGAAGGTCCTCAAACACTTGCATAGAGCCACATGCTTTGACTGAATTTGGAGAGATATACTTGCTTTGCATACGCTGAAAACGACCTAGAGCTTTCTTGCCTTGCTCTTGTTGTGTACATCCCGCAATCAGTGCATTCCAAGGGGCGAAATTCTGGACAAAAAACTGCTCTAGCACTTTTTGTGCTCTCTCAAGCACACCACATTTGGCATACATATCGACCAAGACAGTCCCAAGCATGGCATTTTCTTTCAACAGCCATGTTCTTGTTGTGTACATCACGTAATCAATGCATTTCAAGAGGCAACATTCCGGACATGCCTTTATGCATGCATACATGAGTGCATCTAGAGAGAGGCCCTCGCTTCGCATCTACTAAAAACAGAATAGAGCTTGCTGGCCCTGCCCTTGTGGAGCAAATCATTTGATCAGCGTATTCCAAGAGTCCACGCTCAGGACATGAAGCTCCTCGAGCACTTGTGTAGAGTCACATGCCTTGATTGAATTCGGAGAGAGATACTTGCTCTGCATCTGCTAAAAACAACCTAGAGCTTTCTGCCCCTCCTCTCATTGCGCACATCCTGCAATCAGTGCATTCGAAGGGGCGACATTCCGGACGAAAGCTCGTCAAGCATTTTTTGTGCTTTCTCAAGCACACCACATTTGACATACATATCGACCAAGACAGTCCCAAGCATGACATCTTCTTTCAACAACCCTGTTCTTGCTTTGCACATCCTGCGATCAATGCATTTCAGGAGGCGACATTCCGTACAAGACGCTCCTCAAACACTTTTTATGCTTTCTCAAGTGCACCACATTTGGCATACATATCAACCAAGGCAGTGCCAAGCACGACATCTTTTTTCCTCTACAAAAAATTTCGTGATCTACTTCCCTACCACCATTGATCTGCAACAATTGCATGCAAACAAAACTGCCATTGATGTTTCCAGCAATACCATCTTCTTGCTCTACAATTGCAGCAACAAATACATAAACAGAACCCGCCTCAGCGTCAGCATGCCTCATTGTGTCATATGTACCAAAGGTGATTTGCATCTAGAGAGAGACCTTCGCTTCGCATCCGTTGAAAACTTCTGACGGCGTAGCTTTAGACAGCGTAGCTTTTTTTCAGCGTTGGGGGATTTTCACGGCGTAGTTTTTTTAAGAGCTTTTCAGCGCTGGAGCCACGTGGCCTAATGACAAGCCAATGATTGAGAATTTCCCACTACGCTAACGAAGTAACGAGGCTTTCGTAACAGTCCAACAGAAAGCACATTGTATGTAAAGCGTGAGGGTGATGTACTTATCCTTTTTCTTTAGGTAGATGATTTGCTGATCACTGGACCAAATGACAGACATATTGATGAATTTAAGGCTGATTTGAATGCTACTTTCAAGATGAAATATGTGGGCTGTTGCATCATTATTCCATTCAGGCCTTATAAAACGAAGCACGCAAAAGCGCTTCTTTGGGCCAAGGATGGGATGAAGCACTAAGTTGCTGGAGGTATCACTTCAAAGTAACGAGAAGAGAACCTGGCCTAGGCCTCCTCTTTCCGGTCTCATGCATGGAACTATTCTCACTTTTTTATAGTTTCCTTTCAAAACTGTAGACGCTTCCTTGCCCTTCCTTTCCTCAAGTAATTCAATCCCAAAAAAATGCCAGGTTTCTAGTATGAGAAGGGAGCAAGAAAGCTGACTAGCCGATTTCTCTGGGTCTCCATATGCCTTTCGCAAAGCTCTTGCCAACATAGCCACAACTCTCTTCTTGAAAGCTGCCCCGAGCCGCTTCCCATAGATTTCAACCGTATAGCGAGCCGTGTTTTTCACTCCTTGTGTCAGAAAATTTACAAAGAGACATTGCTATGTAAGTTTGGATTTGAGGATTGCAAACCTATTGCCACTCCCATGGGAACATGTTTGAAATCGAGTCTTCATGATGCTGGTGATCCTGCAGATGCCACTCTTTACCAAACTGTTGCCTCATTTATGTATGCAACACGAGGCTGGATATTCAGTTTGCAGTCTCACAGGTCAGCAGATTTATGCATAGCCAGGGTCTAAGCATTCGCAGGTGTCAAGAGGATTTTTGCTACTTGACTGGCACTTTATATCTTCACTTGTTTTATCCCAAGGGGGGATCATTGCCGCTAGACTTACATGCTTTTTCGGACTTAGATTGGGCTGGTTGTTTTGACATACGAGTGTCCACAAGTGGTTTTTGTTTCATGCTTGGCAGTTCAAGTATATCATGGTTGAGCAAGAAGCAACCTACTAAGGCCACTTCTAGTTGTGAATACAGTGCAGTCTTCACAACTACAATTGAGTGTGTATGACTCAGACGCCTTATGGCTGATTTGGGTGTTGGACAGGACACTGCCAACACTATCTACACAGACAGCCAGAGCGCATTGGAAGTTGTGAGGAACCCAGGTTTTCATGCTTGCACAAAGCACATTGAGCTGCACTACCACTATGTCAGGGAGAGGCTCTCAGCAGGAGAGATCAACTTGGCTTATTTGCCAACACAAGACAACCTTGCAGATCTTTTCACAAAGGCATTGTCTCGTGAGAAGTTCGAAGCTTTCCGCAAATCTTTGGGCTTACTCCCCTTTGTGAACTGATCATGTTCTCAGGGCATGGCACTTCCCTTTACTCATGTGCCATCTCTCGTTCACCGCATCACTCCAAGGGGGATTTGTTACCATATACATGTGGTAGTGATGTGTGTGAACACACTTAGGACCGCCGAAGCATTTTTTCCCTCACTAGGAGATTTTCCCCCCGTGCATTGTATATATGCCCATTCATTCTAGGGCTATCTATCTTTCCATTGCACACTAAGTAGTACACTCTTTGTTGTGTGCCTTGAGCTTCCTTCGTCTTCTCCAATCTATGTGTGTTTTCGTGCAACCCTAATTCCAACAATAGTGAAAAGAGTCAAAATGGAGTGGCTAAAGACGGGCGAGAGGCGGAAAAGAACTTTTTTTTTGTAAATTAAACATTATTGCATGTATTATCGCTCCTGTTACCACTATTATTATCGTGTATTTTTTTGCTTCTATTACCTTTATTGTTGCCGCACGACGCTTTGGAGCCTTTTTTTTTTTGAAATTTGCATGCTTTTTTCTGACAAAAAAATATGGGTACTTTCTGTTTTACAAAAAAAAAGTTTATAGAGCATGATATTTTTTATAAAAGCATAAAAAAATGACAAGCATATGATCATTAAATTAACCACATACATATGATTAACATAAATTAGCATGCTTAATGCTTTGAAACAAAAATATTCAAATTTGAGTACTTTCTATTTGACAATTTTTTTTAATAGAGAAATCGATATTTTTATTTAAAATGGACAAAAAATGATAGACATTGATTATTAAATTACTCACACACATTTGATTAACATAAATTAGCATGCTTGATAAAGAGAGAGAGAGAGAGAGAGAGAGAGAGAGAGAGAGAGAGAGAGAGAGATGAAAAATGAAATGATACATTAACGTCTTCAAAAGGCCAAAGTGACCTACGAGACAAAAAAGTTTACAAATGGTGAATCTGATACAATATCTATGTAAAAGAGAGAGAGAGAGAGAGAGAGAGAGAGAGAGAGAGAGAGAGAGAGAGAGAGAGAGAGAGAGAGAGATATGAAAATGAAATGAAATGATATATTAGCGTCTTCAAGAGGCCAAAATGACCTATGAGACCAAACCGTTATAAATTGGTGAATCTGATACCATCGTTGTGTACAAAAAATGAAATAAAACTAGAAGTACTACTAGCTGGAACTGTATGGGGTATGAATGATCACTGAATCCATCCTCATCTGCACTATGGATGTTGAGACCATATGGCTCGAATCCTCCACTATAGCTCCATCGATACTGTGAAGCTCCTCCTCAGTCGGGGGCTTTCAATCTTCTTAACTCCAATGCTTGGTCCATGAGAGTACCGCGGGTGTAAGTCTAGGCTGAGCTTTGCAGTGGTGGATGCTCCTCTATTTGTCTAGTGTCTGGTATGAAGAAATCGATAATCTGTCTTTGGGATTGTCTTGTTAAGTATGGACCCTGATTCACCACTTGTAACTTTTAATCTCAAAAACTCAAATTTGTAAGGCTCTTGTTATGAGGAGAAACCATCGTGCGTAATAAAAATCACTGGTTGAAGCCAAAAATTCACGCCCCAAAATATTCTCTTTTTGTCGGATTTATGGCCGGATGGCGGTCGAAAAGTGATCAAGAAATAGTAGGTCGGTTGGTCGGTGGCCGTGTTGAGATGTCGAGCTCTACATCTTGAGCTGGCATCCACTACGGGTCTTGGCCGCTTACGACATTTACTCACTGGCGCGTTAGGTGACCGACACGGAGGATCTCTGCTAGTGATTCTACAGCTGGACTACACTTATAGTGCCAGCCTAGTACGCTTCTAGCGAGTTCACACTTAGTGACCGCATGTACATATGTGCTACTTTTCAGTTTTAGCACTTAGTCATTTTGTACTCTCTTTTCTGTGAGAAGAAGAAGAAGCTTTCCATCTCTGTGTGGTGTGTGCTTGTCTTGTGTAGCTCTCTTGCATCCTCTTTCTTTACATGGTATCAGAGCCTGGTGCAGGCAAGAGAGGCTAAGAGAGCAAGAGCATCACAATCCCTTCGTTCGCAATCCCTTCGTACAAGTTTCTGAACAGGTCTCCAAAGTGCAGTACACAGAGATTTACTGTACAAGTACAGTGGTTGTATGTACGCTTGATTGTGGACACTCGTTGAGTGTAGAAAGCGTTACAGGTACCACGATAGCAGGTTCAGCAGATTTGCAGGTTTTTGCAGATTGCAGCTATTTTGTCTTAGTGCTTCAAGATGTCTGACGGTTTCAGTCAGATTGTCACTGAGAAGCTTGAGAAAAATAACTACCCTGCATGGAAGTTCATAATAAAAAATTTCCTAAAAAGAAAAGGTTATTGGGACTATGTAGAAGGAGACAATGAAAAGGAACCAGAGATTCCCGAGGCAAATGCTATAGCAGAACAAAGAAAAGCTTTGAGGGACTGGCAACAAGGCCAGAGCAAAGTGATGTATTGGCTTTCTATGAGCATCACAGATGGCATGATGGGCTATCTACAGGATGCTGAAACCCC
This sequence comes from Adiantum capillus-veneris, assembly GCF_014529385.1. NCBI lineage: Eukaryota > Viridiplantae > Streptophyta > Polypodiopsida > Polypodiales > Pteridaceae > Adiantum > Adiantum capillus-veneris. The sequence continues at coordinate 141,754,057 of NC_140954.1, forward strand.
CGCCATTGCATGGAAAAACTTAGTTAGAGTGTTCGAGGTGAACACCAAGCTTGGCCAGGAAGCTTCAACTAAAGTCGGAGCTAAATCAGGTTAAGAGGAACAACCTCTCCATCAATGATTATGCCTTGAAGATCAAGAGTATCATTGAGGCTCTTGGATCTATCAAAGTCTCAGTGGAAGACGATGACATTGTCCGTGCATGCTTGGATGGTCTAGGAGATGAGTATGTACATTTCAGGTCTTCCATGAATACAAGAGACGACATCCCCGTGTTCCAAGATTTGATTTCTATGCTTATTCTTGAGGAGAAGAACTTTGACACATCTTCTTCTCATGGCAGAAATAATTCTGAACAGGCCTTCTATTCTAACTCCAACAGAGGTAGAGGTAGAGGTCGTGGTCGAGGCCCAAGTGGTTGCAGGGGCCAATTTTGAGAAGGTCAATCAAATCAAAACAATACAGGTGGTAGGGGAAACCAGTCTCAAGGCAGGGGGAGTTAAAGAGGTCGTGGTGCAGGATCAAGCAGGCAGCAACATACTGCAGATAGCAGAGAATGTTGGACTTGTGGTGAAAGACGTGACTGTCCAAAGGGAAAAGCAAGTGGAAAGAGAGAATAGGACAACTATGCATCTACTAGCAGAGATGCAGATGACAGCAAAAACGAGCGCATGTTTGTTATGCAGCATGTAATGAATACAATGACTGCAGAGAATTCCACCCAAGATGATGTTTGGTATGTGGATTCAGGTGCCTCTAATCACATGACGTCTCGTGGAGAGTGTTTTAGAGATATGCGCAAACCAGATGTGTCAGGCTATGTGCAGACAGGAGATGACACAGCTCACCCCATTGCTCATGTAGGGGACATACCTCTAAATACGAAGAGTGGGAAATCAAAGTACTTAGCAAATGTACTTCATGTCCCAAACATTACAAAGAATCTTGTTTCTATTGGACAAATGGTTGAGCAGGGTTTGCAGGTTCGCTTCAATCCAAATGGCTGTTATGTAGAAGATTTCCAGAATGGCTGTAAGCTGATCATAGAGGGAAAATGTGTGGGCAGAATGTTTACGCTGAATGAAGACATGCCTGAGGTAAAAGCTGCATTATTTGCACAGGGCACAGGTGTTGTGGCTGATGTTGACATTTGGCACAAACGCATTGGCCATGTCAATGAGCAGAGACTGCGCAGCATGCAATCAAAACAGATTGTAAAAGGTTTGCCCAAATTCAAGGTCGATGGTATGCATAAAGTGTGTGCAACATGCCAGTTTGGAAAACAGTCAAAGGGCTCATTTCCACATGAGCGCAATGTATGTAAAAATCCACTTGAGGTGGTGCACACAGATGTTTGGGGTCCAACCAATACTGCAAGTATACATGGTTGCAGGTATTATGTCTCTTTCATTGATGACCATACAAGGAAAGTATGGGTCTACTTCATGCGTAACAAAAGTGAAGTGTTTGGTCACTTTCAGGACTTCAAAGTCATGATTGAGAAGGAGACAGATATGCAAATCAAGACATTGAGGTCTGATGGAGGGGGAGAGTACTTCTCCAATGATTTTTCAGATTTTCTGTGAATGCATGGTATACGCAGGCAGTTTACATGCAGATATACTCCACAGCAGAATGGGGTCGCAAAAAGGAAAAACAGGCACATTGCAGAGGTTTCACGTGCATTGATGAATGAGAAGAACATGCCTCATCATTTTTGGGCTGAAGCTGTAAATACAACTGTGTACATTATGAACAGGACACCTACAGCTGCGGTGCATGATGTAACGCCTGAGGAAAAGTTCACAAGTACAAAGCTTGATTTGGCACACTTGAAAGTGTTTGGCTGCATAGCTTACGTGCATGTACCAGATGAGTTGCGTAGGAAATTGGATCCTAAAGTAGAGAAATGTATTCTTGTGGGATATTCCCTTGAACAAAATGGGTACAGGTGCTACAATCCTACTACACGAGAATTACGAGTGAGCAGAGATGTAGTCTTTGATGAGATGAGCAACTGGTACAGTAATGCACATGGCACTATTGGGGCTGATGTAAAAGATGATGTGGTTGTACAAAATGTGAGGCCACAGTCACAGGTTTTGAGTGGACCACAAGAGTCCTCTTCTCGTGGCTCTGTTGAGAAGCCATGGAATGGTAGACTATATACGCAGGTTACTCCAACCGCAGGTACAGGGAATGTATCACGAAAAGGAAAGGAAAAGGTTGATGAACCTCCCTTTATGGCTGATGCATCATCAGGTTTTTCACATGTAGACATGGATTCAGATGGTTCTGAACAAAGTCTTGATGAGGAATTTGGAATTCCGGCTAACAGGACACCTGGTGTAAGGAAAGTACAAGAAGATGCTAGAGGGCAAAGGAGTGACCCAGGACCGCGCAGATCTAACAGAGTCAGAAATCCAGTTCAGAAATTGACTTATGATGGGTATCTAGCGCATCACCAAGCCTACATGGCTAAGGTGATACAGGATGTGGAGCCCACATGTTTTGAGGATGCAGTTGGAAATGTGCATTGGGATGATGCAATGAATGAAGAGATGGCTGCATTGGAAGCAAACGACACATGGGAGTTGGTGCCATTGCCAAGTGGCAAGAAAGCTATTGGTTGTAAATGGGTGTATAAAACTAAGCATAAGTTTGATGCTAACATTGAGCGTCACAAGGCAAGGCTGGTCGCAAAGGGTTATGCACAGACGTATGGCATAGACTATGAGGAGACCTTTGCTCTAGTGGCAAAGATGATGACTAGCTGTCATAGCAGTGGCTGCATCTAGAGGATGGATTATGCATCAAATGGATATAAAGAATGTCTTCTTGAATGGTGAGTTGCAAGAGGAAGTGTATATGGATCAGCCACCTGGTTATGTCAATCGAGGTTACCCAAATTATGTATGCAGACTTCTCAAAGCTTTGTATGGTTTGAAGCAGGGCTCTAGAGCATGGTATGACAGGATTGCCAAGTATCTTGTCAGTATTGGGTTTAGGAGAGCTCATGCTGATCATTCACCCTATGTATGTGAGAGTGATGTGGGGATTGTGGTCATTACCATATATGTAGATGACCTTATTATTGTGGGTGACAATGCTATGGAGATTGACCATGTGAAGGGTCTTCTCAAAGAGGAGTTTGAAATGAAAGATTTGGGCGAGTTGCGCTACTTTCTTGGCATTGAGGTGATCAGGACTCCAGAGGGTGTATGACTGTCACAGAGATAGTATGCTTTGGAAATGTTGTCAAAGTATGGTATGGCTGATTGTAATCCAATTTCTATTCCCTTGGATGTGAATGCAAAGCTGAGTGCAGAGAAGGGTGATGTTGTTGAGGATGTCAAGATGTACAGGAAGATTGTGGGTAGTCTAATCTACTTGACTATCACGAGGCTTGGAGAGTCAGTTCATGCAGCTTCTGAGGAAGCCACATTTGGATGGAGTACGACGCACACTTCGGTATGTGCAAGGGACTCTTGACTACGCATTGTTCTATGCAGCAGATGTGCCATTAGCATTGTATGGGTATACAGATGCAGATTGGGCAGGAAGCATTGTTGATAGGAGATCTACGAGTGACTTCATGTTCTCTTTTGGGAGTGCTGCTATTACTTGGAGCAGAAAAAAGCAGCCTACGGTTGCTTTATTGAGCACGGAGGCTGAGTACAGAGGTGCAGCAGTTGCGGCGTGCGAGGTAGCTTGGCTATGCACATTACTTGAGGACTTGGGAGTGCAAGTGGACCAGCAGATTGTCATCCATTGTGACAACCTCAGCATCATGCAGTTGGCTAGGAACCCAGTGTTCCATGCTAGGACCAAGCACATAGAGGTCCATTACCACTACGTTTGAGAGCGAGTGTTGGCGGGCGACATCGACTTGGTCTACGTCAGCACAGAGGAGCAGATAGCGGATATCTTTACCAAGGCCCTCGGAGCTGAGAAGCTTAGACGTTTTCGGACTATGCTTGGACTCTGTGACATGCAGATCTCAAGGGGGAGTGTTGAGATGTCGAGCTCTACATCTTGAGCTGGCATCCACTACGGGTCTTGGCCGCTTACGACATTTACTCACTGGCGCGTTAGGTGACCGACACGGAGGATCTCTGCCAGTGATTCTACAGCTGGACTACACTTATAGTGCCAGCCTAGTACGCTTCTAGCGAGTTCACACTTAGTGACCGCATGTACACCATCTAGGTCTAGAGGTAAGTAGGCCGACACCCTGCCAAGCCAAGATGGCGAACAATGTAAGAGTGAAATGCGTGGGCATTGTAAATGCGGTCAAAGTAAAAGCATTCAATACAAAAGTGGAGGTAGACATCTTTGTCATCCTACTGACCATGGATGCTCACATCAAGGGGCAACGAATCTCAAACGTCTACATAGATGGTGGCACGCAAATATGCGTCATGAGTGAAAAGATGATGCACCATCTAGGTCTAGAGGTAAGTAGGCCGGTACCCTGTCGAGCCAAGATGGCGAACAATGTAAGAGTGAAATGCGTGGGCATTGTAAATGCGGTCAAAGTAAAAGCATTCAATACAAAAGTGGAGGTAGACATCTTTGTCATGCCACACAAAGGGGAGGGCTACCCCATCATTCTTGGGAGGCCTTGGCTTATGGCTATGGAAGCTAAACAAGACTCGAGCACCGGGATGATTCAGATGAAGGACGCTAAAGGGAAGTCCATATTCTACGACATGAGGACTGGGAAGCAGCGCAACATGATCTTGGAGGCTTCAGAAGATGAGTCCACGAGCGACTATTCATCTACCTCAGGAGAAGAGACAACCACCACCTACGGAAGTGACAATAACATCGAAGTGATGGGGGTCATTCTTAAAGACCCAGAAAGATTGACACAATCTGAAACACCCCTGACAAACCAAGAGGAATCATCAGGTACGCAGTCCTTGGAGGATGCAAGTAAGTTACAAAAAATGCTCTCAAATAAGTTAACAAATGAAGAAAGGAAGGAGTATGTCTCCATGCTAGGTAACTTCACTACTTTGTTCATTGATGGCTATGATAAGATCACACGAATTACAGTAGTGCAACACCACATAAAATTCAAGGAAGGCAGTACAAAAGGAGTATGTCTCCATGCTAGGTAACTTCACTACTTTGTTCATTGACGGCTATGATAAGATCACACGAATTACAGTAGTGCAACACCACATAAAATTCAAGGAAGGCAGTACAAAAGCTTAGAAGACATGCCCTTTTTTACTCTTTTTACCATTGGGTCCGCATTGAGAATGCCTCCCGCAGTACAAAAGCTCAAAAGACTTGGAGTAATCCAACAAGAGGCACTACTTAAGGAAGTGAGAAGTTTGCTACAAGCAGGTTTCATCTACCCTGTCGAAGACTCAGAGTGGGTAAGTGGAGATTCTATGTGGATTATAAACCTCTCAATGCAGCCACGAAGAGGGATCACTTTCCCCTCCCATTCCAGGATGAAATTCTCAATGAAGTGGCAGGTCATGAACGATACACAGTGTGCGACGGCTACTCAGGATACTTCCAAATTAGCGTTGCAGAGGAATATCAGAAGAAGACAACCTTCATCACACCTTGGGGATGCTTTGCCTACAGAGGGATGCCATTTGGCCTCACTAACGCCCCGGCCACATTTCAGCGCTATGTGACCTTTGTTTTCCAACCCTACTTTGGAACATCAATACGGGTTTTCATAGATGATTTTTGCATCTATAGTTCACAAGCCCTTGATTTAAGCAAAGTCTATGATGGCTTAACGAGGCTGCAAACCTTGGGTGGCCAGCTCAACATGGATAAGTGTCACATTGGTGAAAGCAAAGTCACGCTCCTTGGCCATGTAATTTTAGCAAAAGGGATTGAGGCTGACCCTAGCAAGATCCATGCCGTGGTATCTTTGTCGTCACCCACCACTGCTAAGCAGCTTATTTCTTTCCTTCAGAAGGTAAGATACTTAAGCAGGTTCATTCACTTGCTATCTCAAGTGGTCCTTCCCCTACAACAACTCACCCAGAGGGATGTCTTCTCATGGAGTGAAGAGAATGAGAAGCATTTTACTGAGGTAAAGCAAGTCCTAGCAAAGCTTCCCACTATTTCACCTCCTAAGTGGGACGAACCATTTTATGTGAACCCTAGTGTAGGGAGTGATACACTCGGAGCCGTGCTAATGCAAAAGGACCCCCAAACTTCTTTCATGCTTCCTATTTACTTCTCTAGTCATGTCATGACCCCGTCAGAAAAGGGATTTACCGAAGTAGAACACATGGTTCTGGCACTAATGTTTGCTACCACAAAGTTCCGCTCCTATCTCCTGCCTAGACCCTTTGTAATCTTGACAATGGAAGAGGTTTTCCCATATGTAATGCGACACATGGATGTCTCATCTAGGATCTCAAAGTGGTTAATTAATTTACAAAAGTTTGACTACACCATGCAAGTAGAAAACTTCACTAGGGCTAGTTTAGCGAGAATTCTCACTCATCGCCATTATGAGAAGAAGCTAAAGGTCAACACTAAAGTCCTAGGCTAGAAAGAGATCACTCTCTTCTCTTTGACGGAGCATACAAGAGAACAATGGACCAGTCTGCAAACATGCATAGTCATTTTCAACGAGCAACAAGAAAGAGTATTCTCCATCGGGCAGTTATTACACTCCCACTTCAACAATGAAGCAGAATATGCAGCCCTAATTCTTGGGTTGGAACAATGTATTTCACAAGGAATTGAGTGCACCATTGGTGTAAGACATGCAAGGCTTGTCAAGTGGCCAGTGATCGCACATTAACCTACGAGCCACAAACTCCTATCATCTCATATGGTCCGTTTGAGAAATGGGGAATAGATGCAATCGGTCCTTTACCAAGGGCCCAATCAGGTAAACTATACATCATAGTGAGTGTAGACTACATGACTCGATGGGAAGAAGCAACAGCCACCACCCGCATTACAGTCCAAGAGGTAGCAAAGTTCATTTTTGAGCATATCTGTTGCCGTTTTGGCATTCCTCTTGAGATAATATTGGATAGAGGACTAGGTTTCAGAGGCGATTTGGTGGGATAACTGATGAAGAAGTTAGGCATCACACGCTGACATTCCACACCATACTATCCACAATGCAATGGTCTGGTAGAGAAGGTAAACGGAATGATTGCAAAATCATCACAAAGCAGGTGAACAATCACACAGGGGACTGGGATAAACATCTCATGGCAGCTCTTTGGGCCTACCGAACAACGTTCCGAACATCATTAGGTTTCACCCCTTTCCATCTAGTTCATGGGAAGGTGGCAATTCTACCCATAGAGGTACAGATAGCCAGCTTACGAGTTTTGGCTAGCCACATACAGCGTCCAATCATAAATCTCCAAAACCACATCCTGGATCTGGAGAGGCTCCAACTAGATAGGGAAGAAGCAATCAATCACTATGCAGCGCAGGCAGAACGACGCCGCCTCACTTTCAATCAAGGGCTTAAAGAAAAGGGATTGGAAAAAGGTATGTTAGTGCTGAGATACGACAACAAACCTGACACCAGGAAGGACAAGAAATTTCAACCCAGATGGGAAGGGCCATTCATCATTAAGAAACCCTATGACAACGGCAGCTATAAGCTGATGGAAGCAAATGGGAGAATTCACAAGACTAGGGTCAATGGATGGAGGCTGAAAAGGTATTTTCTTAGGTTTGATCCAGAATTCATGCTAGACATTCCAGAGGAGGAAGAACCCTCTAACTCCACAACTAAAGACGCAGAGGAAGGGCTAGAAGCATGAATGCTTCTAGCCAAAAGGGGAGGGCTAATGATGGCCTATTTTTGGAAATCAAAGAAAAAAAAAAGAAAAAACGTATTTTTCCCTTGCCGAAGCTGTGGCGACACTATCAGGAGGCTTAAGCAATGGCCCGGTGCTATTTATCACAGGCCATGCAGGTGGCCCGACCATTTTTTCTCTCTATCTCCCTCGTTGCATACCAATGGCCGAAAACTGCTCACTCTCTCTCTCTCTCTCTCTCTCTCTCTAATATTTTCTCTCTCTCTTACCCGCACCCCGTTGACCCTCAATAAACCCCCACCCCCCCCCCCCCCCCCCCCCCCCCCCCCTACTGGCCACCCTCGGCCAGGAGCGGCCTTGAGCACTCACCCCGACCCCTTCTCTCGCTTTCTCTCTCGCGCTCCCGCTGTGTCGAACCATAGCCACACACGAACTCTCTCTCTCCCATATTCTTATCCACACACGCCCCCTCCCGTATTCTTATCCACACACGCACCCTCCCTCGCTCTCTATGGAAGGCGATAGCCTGAAGATATCTCTCCCCCACCCGCTTGCCTCACCTTTCCCTCGGCCTCATTCTCCCTCCCTTGGCCCGCTATCCCCACCCTCTCTCCCCCCCCCACACCATTGACTCTTTCCCCCCCCTCCTCTCGTCCTTGAGCCACCAAACAGGAAGGGGTGATATTCCCCCCCCCCCCTCTCTCTCACCTCACACCCCCCCTTACCCCACTTCATGCCAAAGAATCTCCCCCCCCCCCCCCCCCTTCCCTCGCTCTCTTGTCGGAGACCCACCAAAGAAACCCCCCCGCCACCTCATTGTTATCACTCTCTCTCTCGCTCTCAACCGTGCATGGCTCGGGCCTGCAAAGGCGCAGCAGAAAACCGCGCTCTCTCTCTCTCTCTTATCCACACACACACACACACCCACCTCGTCCTCTCCCTTCCTCACACTCTCTCTCCCCCCACTCATCCCCTTCTCTCCCTCGTGCGTTCTACAACACAGCCCCAGCCGACTCTCTCTCTATCTCTCTCCCTCTCTCTCTCTCGTTCTCCAGCCCGAAGGCACCACAGATAAGGGAACTCCCTCTCTCTCTATCTCATTCACACACACACACCACACACAATCTTTGCACACCGAGCCCGCTAACCTCTCTCTCTCTCTCTCTCACTCCCTCTCGGGCATGTACAGGCGTAGCGAAAACTGCTCTCTCTCTCTCTCTCTCTCTCTCTCTCTCTACACACACACCACACACACACACACACACCATCACCCCCCCACCCCTCATCCTCGCGTAGCAGGCTGCCAGCCGTCAACAGAGCCAAAAAAAAAGATTAAAAAATATATATATAATGTATATACTATATACATAATAATAAGCCCTGTTCCCATGTATGCTCGCGCACACACATACACATACAAATACACACACACCCACACTCACACATGCGCACCCACATCTATATATACACACACATCCAGCCACATGCACATACGTACACACACACGCATGTACGCACCACAAATACAAAAAAAACCAAAGGATTTCACGACTACGATGGCAACGAAAAGGAAGGAGGACCCAAATCACGCACCGCCAACAACAAAAAGAGGAAATGCACCGAAGGCATGCCCCGGCCGACCCCGAAAAGAAGTAGGCGCTACACCAACGCACCAGAAACACACCATTCACCGGAAACACGCAACCACGATGCCATTTCCAATAATTTGTAGCTTATGTTCATTATTTCTTCAGTTTTCACCCAAGCTATTGTAAAATTCCCACTTTGTAAATTCCCTCTCTCTAGGTGATGGTTACAAAGGCCCACCTAGAGATTCTGATCTTTTAATAACCTCCCAAAACAAAGCAAGGGTCAACCACACCGGGCCCACCACTTGCTTTTTCTCCCCGATTAGCTTACCTAATCACACCAGGATTATCATAATCCAAGCAGCCAACACCTATAAATTGGCACTGAGAGGTCACTATCGGGGGGGGAGGCAGTTCATGAAAGGTCAGCACTTGGTAGAGTGTAGTGGGAAGAGTTGACACTATTGGCATCACGGGGAGGGGGACTTGTATGTTGGTTTGCCTTGGAAATTGCACTATGCGAAGGGAGCCACTTCCACCTCTCGACTCCAATGGTCGATGCACACACGTATACACGCTCTTGGTAGCAAGCTTCACAATCATTGAGTCATCTTAGAGAACGCACCAAGTAGTTTGCACCATCTTTTCTCCCTACCTCTCTATCACCATGGTGTGCCGCCTTGCTGGAAGGAAGGTCATTTGTAAATACTGCAGAAACAATTGTCCCTCACACCCCCGAGGGCTTTCTTCATTTGCAAATCTGTGTGTGTGTGTGTGTGTGTGTGTGTGTGTGTGAGTTTGCGGTGTTCATATTATCATGGTCTGCGTCCTAGCCGCTCAAAGCTAGGTGGTGTCCCCTGTTCACTTTACCGTGCAGGCTCAAGGTGTGCCATTCGGCCCCCGGCGTTTTAGAGGCCGTCGGGGTTCGGGGTTCGCTTTGCTCCCGTCACTATCATCAATTAAGTTCACCCACTATGCTCACAAAGTAATCTCACAAAAGTGCTTCATCTAATTTCTTAATTTCGCTACTGTGAAAGTTCATAGGCCATTGCCATTACATTGGTATCTTACACTTCAAAATCCCCCAGGATCAAATAAAATAATAAGGAATTTTCCACACACTAGAGCATCATAATATCCACATGGGCATACATCTTCTATATCAATCATCAACATCAAGCATCCCTGGTGCAAATATGCTACCCCTGATTCAAATAGCACGCAATTACTATGCATACTTAACAATATCCATCCATATTAAATATGCTTATGAATATCCTTAGAATCTCTTGGATCAAACACCATTGAGATCACATAGCATTGATGGGCTTTGCAATATACTAGAGCTTCACCTGAAGCATAATGCAACACCCACATCCTGTAAGCTTTTGGCAACTTAAGATCGTCACCAAAAACCATCAAAGAATTCTGACTCCCTTTCACTGGTAGCCAGGACGTCACTGACATAAGCATTGTTGGGGGGTTGTCGTATAGCTCAATCCACTGACATAATGTCAAACCAATGGATCGATAAACCGGCTAGTGCATGAAGGCATGGAATCACTAGAAATGCAAGAAGAGGATCCTAATCAAGAGAGTTAAGAAGAAGAGAAAGCTATGGAGAAGGCTAATCACTCAATGCCTACTCTCTAATCTTCTTTAATCTCAACAATCAAGAGGACAATGGGTGCACACTCTCATCAATCACACACACACATCCATCAAAAGCTCAATGAGCTCACAAATAATGTAAAAGTGAAGATAAGTGAGAGAGGGAAACACTAATTAGAGACTAATCAATGCTTAACTACACACCATAAACACAATTGACAAAGAGAAAGAAGAACGAGAGCACTTAGCTTTCCATTTCCATTGCATGCCATAGAAAGTAGGTGAGCACAAGAGGAAGCTCCAACTCCAAACATCTTCACCTCTATCTTCTCTACAAGCTTTCCATGAAAGCTTAACTCACCTGAGGATGCCTAAAAAATGACCTAACTTTCACTTTTATACCTAGGGCATAAAAAATATGTCCAGCCGCCCATGAGATGCATAGAATTGTGTGCATCTCTATAGCTCCTAGGCATCATGGTAACATCAAATATACAAGCTGGAACTCATGTAGAGCCCGTAAATATGTCAAAACTACATATACAAAATGATGTGTCTGTCAAAAAATGAAGCAACGTATGCTAATACATCATAAGCATATGCTAAAAATAGCATAGCTGAAGGTCATCTGCTACTTTGTGTTTGCGTTGCCAAACACTGCCCCCCTCCTAAGCCTTGTCGTCCCTGACAAAGCCATGCCGTGGTAGATGCTATGTGAAGAATGGACCTGAAAAAGAAAAAGGCAATGAGGTAGCAAGCTGAATCATATGGCAATAAAGCATAAAGGAAAGGCAAATTATGTATGTGGTAATTAATGAATACAAATAATTATGGAATGCTACACTGCCATTAAGAACAATTGAATTGCACTTGCTGAAATTAATTAATCAAAAGTTTTGGGCTTATGGATGAGTCTATCAATTAGTTAACTACAACTAAAGGTTAAAACAATTACTCTAGTACTAGCTAAGTTAGAAAGATTATCTAAACTAGTAAAACGGCGTTGCCTTCGGCGGCGGCATGGCCATCGCCAGCAACGGCAACCCCCCTCCCCCCCGGGACCTCCTCGCCAATGCTCGAAAAAAACTTTTTTCCAAAAACTTGGCAAACCTACACATGTGAAACAACAGAGGTAAATCGAAAAAATTTGAAGGTTTTATTACCTTCAAATACAAAATTTAGAGGTAAATTTCAAAATTTGTAGGTGGGACTACACTAAACCTAGTTTTTTTTGAGCACTACAAGTCCTCTCTCTCTCTCTCTCTCTCTCTCTCTCTCTATCTATCTATCTATCTATCTCTCTCTCCAAGTCGTTTGAGACAGGCTGCACTTGCATCTGCGATTTTGTGCACTGGCCGCTGTGCACCTTAGTCTCTCTCTCTCTCTCTCTCTCTCTCTCTCTCTCTCTCTCTCTCTCATTATCCTTAGCTCTATTTCTCGCTCTCCCTCTTCCTCTCTCTCTCTTTCTCTCTCTCTCTCTCTCTCATACACACACACACACACCCCGGACTCTCTCTTCTTTCTCTCTCCCCCTTTATCACGTGCACCTACACCCCCTGCCTCGCTTTTGTCTCTCGCTGTGTGTCGTTGTTTCACAATGCTGCAGAGGCCCCATACTTTTTTCTCTTTTGGGAGGCAGGTGCAAGGAGTTGCTTTGAGCCTTTGAGGCCTTTAATGACCCCCCCCCCCCCCCCCCCCCCCCCCCCCCCCTCTCTCTCTCTCTCTCCTCTCTCTCTCTCTCTCTCTCTCTCTCTCTCTCTCTCTCTCTCTCTCTCTCTCTCTCCTCTTGTGGACCTCCCCATCGCCAACTGTCAATAGGACAGCGTGCGCTCTTGCCGGGTGCAAGGAGTTGCTTTGAGCCTTTAAGGCCTTAAAAGCCCCCCCCCCTCTCTCTCTCTCTCTCTCCTCTCTCTCTCTCTCCTCTCTCTCTCCTCTCTCTCTCTTCTCTCTCTCTCTCTCTCTCTCTCTCTCTCCTCTCTCTCTCTCTCTCTGCCAGCCCTCCGTCCGGATTGTGCTGAAAAAGGGCCCCCCTTTGCTCTCTCTCTCTCTCTCTCTCTCTCTCTCTCTCTCTCTCTCTCTCTCTCTCTCTCTCTCTGTGTGTGTGTGTGTGTGTGTGTGTGTGTGTGTGTGGGCGCGCCAGCCCTCCGTCCGGTGCTGAAAAAGGTCCCCCCTTTGCGCTCTCTCTCTACCAGCCCTCCGTCCGGCGTTGAAGGCAAGGGGAAAGGAGAAATTTCGCCCCAAATAGAGAAAATTAGTCTAAAAGCCCAAAAAATGAACCTAACTTTCGAAGATTTCCTCTTGAAAAATTCAAGAAAGGGAATTTTGTATGTTTGGAGAAATGATTTTTCTTGAACATTGCTAATAGGTCTTGAGTTCAACTCTGCTCATCGGCTACATCTTTAAGGTATATCTTGGGATAGTTTCCTAGGACACTAAAACTCTCTTCTTCTTCTTCTTCTTCTTCTTCTTCTTCTTCTTCTTCTCTCTCTCTCTCTCTCTCTCTCTCTCTCTCTCTCTCTCTCAGTCACCAGTGTTGACCACTGCTTTGAGGCTTGCGCCCAGTGTTCGGGAAAAAATGTGTCTCAACTTAATATCGTGTCGTTTTCAATTTCAAAAATGCCGGTTGAGGGCGAAGGGAAAAGGAGATATCCCATCCCAAAAGAGAGAAAAATAGTGTAAAAATCTGAAAAAATAACCTAATTTTCTAAATTTCCCTCTTGGCAAATTCAAAGAAAGGAATTTTGTATGGTTGGAGGCTGGGCAAGCTACGGCAGTGTGGGGACGCGTGGCAAGAAGGGGGCGGGGGGGGGGGGGGGGGGGGGGCATTCTCAATGATGAAAGGAGGCTGGGCAAGCTACGGCAGTGTGGGGACACGTGGCAAGAAGGGGGGGGGCAGGGGGGGGGCATTCTCAATGATGAAAGGACACTGCGTAGGCGGGGCGGTATCTCTCTCTCTCTCTCTCTCTCTCTCTCTCTCTCTCTCTCTCTCTCTCTCTCTCTCTCTCTGCCAGCCCTCCGTCCGGCGTTGAAAAAGGTCCCCCTTTGCGCTCTCTCTCTCTCTCTGCCAGCCCTCCGTCCGGCGTTGAAGGCAAGGGGAAAGAAGAAATTTCGCCCCAAAATAGAGAAAATTAGTCTAAAAGCCCAAAAAATGAACCTAATTTTCGAAGATTTCCTCTTGAAAATTTCAAGAAAGGGAATTTTGTATGTTTGGAGAAATGATTTTTCCCGAACATTGCTAATAGGTCTTGAGTTAACCTCTGCTCATCGGCTACATCTTTAAGGTATATCTTGGGATAGTTTCCTAGGACGTTAAAACTCTCTTCTTCTTCTTCTTCTTCTTCTTCTCTCTCTCTCTCTCTCTCTCTCACCAATGTTGACCACTGCTTTGAGGCTTGCGCCCAGTGTTCGGGAAAAAATGTGTCTCAACTCAATATCGTGCCGTTTTCAATTTCAAAAATGCCGGTTGAGGGCGAAGGGAAAAGGAGATATTCCGTCCTAAAAGAGAGAAAAATAGTGTAAAAATCTGAAAAAATAACTTAATTTTCTAAAATTTCCTCTTGGAAAATTCAAAGAAAGGAATTTTGTATGGTTGGAGGCTGAACAGGTTGCGGCAGTGTGGGGACGCGAGGCAAGAAGGGAGGGGGGGGGGGGGGACACCCATTCTCAATGATGAAAGGACACTGCGCAGGCGGGGGCGGTATCTGTTGAGCCAGCAGAGGATCACACCCGCATTTTTGCTCACACCCATCATTTTGTAACCATTGATTGTAATAAATGTCTTTCCGACATTAATTTTGATTTGAGCCATTCACTAAGTAATGGGACTCAATTGAGTTTCCAGTCTGTAATCCCGACGTAATTTCACCTGCTGATGTAAATAATTAGAGATGTTCTCACCTCCAAGGCTGAGGTATATAAGCCAAAGTTTTGTAACCTAAGGGGGGATTCAATCATTAATCAAAGTGAGTTTTTGAGCGTCGTGACTGTGTCTGAGAGAGAGAGAGAGAGAGAGAGAGAGAGAGAGAGAGAGAGAGAGAGAGAGAAGAGAGAGAGAGAGAGAGAGAGAGTCTTATCTCCTTGCTACGCGAGCTACGGGGCTGCCATTGGAGAAGCGACACCGCCATTGTGTTAGCAACGGTGAGAGCTACGCACAGATACCAAGAGTGCGTGCTATCGACTTCTACATGTGGTAAGTTCCTACGAGCTTCGGTGTGAGTTTTCTTCCAACTCGTGTGTCGGAATAGAGCGTGCAGCATATCTATAGAACCACAACGAGTAGAGCTACACATTAGTACCATCGGGGTCAAGTTTCGGTCACCTGTATTTTTCGGCCTGTCTTCATACGCGTTTACCGCACGGAGTGGTTATAGGTTGATTTTGCAGTTCAAGTCTTTAGGGTGTTGTTCTTACCTAGTGCATAGACTTCCCCTTGAGTTTGAGATCGATTCGATGATTCTAGATCCTGTTTCGTATAGCATTCGTTCGTAGTACGGATTTCAGTCACTTGCGTATTTTAGAACTTAGATTTGATTTCCTTAGTAGTGATTGTCATTAGAAGGTCGAGTAGGTGATTTGACACCCACCTAGTTGTTTCCATGCGCCTGCGGGTCAAGCTCCGTCCTCGTCTGACAAATTCTGTTGTTGGTTGAGTTCTCGCTATTTAGCTTCCGCTAGCGGCGTAACCTCCTTAACATTTGGCGCCGCTGCCGGGGACGAGAGCCCTAAGTAGGTGACCTTAGACTAATTCTACGAGGTGAGTCGTATAAACTACTTTGTATACTTTAGTTAGAAAAGATCTAGGAGTGGTGGACTCCGAAGGTCTCGAGAGATACTAGGAAGTGGGGTATTCTTGGGTCTTCCGTGTTGACAGTATTTTTAGTTTAGCTTAGGTTAGATTGTTTTTGATGGTGTTTAAGTGGTTGTTGACATAAAAAGCATTTGCTACTCCTTGTGTGGTAGTAAATCTCTTTATATTTTCAATTGCAAAAAATCCATTTTATGATTAGAAGTAGCTTAGGTAGGGCCTGATTTGATCCTGATCTAGAGCTATCAATTGGTGTTCTATTTGCTTGATGTGTTTGATTGCATGTTAGATCACTGAAAAAGTCGCTTTGATAGTGAAATATGCAATAAACAAAGTTCAGAAAAATTTTCTGTGTAACTGATTGTTGCTGAGCACTTAAAAGAGCTATTGGAAGAGTTCTGTGCTGAAAAACTGGAAATCTGCAACTTTAGACATCATACGCGTATGATGTCTCAGGACCTAAACAGAGACTAAAATTGAAAATTTGACATTGCCAGAGTGTTTAGAAGGGGGGTTTTACCCTAAGATCAACTTAAAACAAGAGCATTAACACTCAAAGAAACCCAAAAAAGACAAGTCGGAGTCCAAGAAACGCAAAGAATAGGAAATTTTGGATTCAAATCTTGTTTTTACATTCAAACCTGACAAAAACACTTGAAACTCAATTATAAACATTGGAGAAGGCTTAAAACCAAAAATAGTCAAAATCTGGGACAAAAGACATCATACGCGTATAATGTCTTTTGGCACTTCCACTGTTTATTTTTCAAATCTGACCTGACAAGATTGTTACAATCACTGTTGGAAGCATAAATATCAAATTTGGACCCAATTTGATGAAAAAGACATTATACGCGTATGATGTCTTTGACCTAATTTTGGACATATTTTGATACTTTGCTAACACAGATCCATTGTAATAGCTGTCTAGAGGTTATATTTCAAGTTTCATCCCATTTGGATCACAATTGACCCAAAAAACAAGTCAAAAGCAGAAAATTGCCAAGAAAAGCCTGAACTAGCCATAACTTGCTCAAACAGAGTTCAAACTGAATTTTGTGAGTGAACAGAGCATAAAGAGGCCATTGAGAGTGAGCATAACCAATATAGTCAAAATCTGTGAAAAAAGACATCATACGCGTATAATGTCTTTTTCAGCATAACAGTAACAAAATTCTCACTTGATGAAACAGAAGTTGTCCAACTGACAAGATTAAACAGTTGACCAAGTATCAGTCAGTTTGGATCAATTCTGACCACAAAAACTTGGGGAAAACAAATTGCCGAGACGGAAAAGTTAAAGTCCTTTAGGGGAATTGATGAATTTGAGATCGGGCAGGAATCTCCGGAATAATCAACCAAAACAAGGGGAACCAGCAAGTGTCATATCAACCGAGGGAAGTGTAAACCAAAGTTGGGTGCAACCATTAGAGCCGATCTTTGAAGGAAGTGTCTCTGATACTTCTTCAGAGAGATCTTACGAGATTTTCACCGAAAACTTGGAACACTTGAACCTGAACAACAGAGAAAATATGGCAGCAGGATCATCAAACCCTTCCGCCACAATGAAGCTATTGTTCATAAAATACCAGTACGACAATGAGCAAGGTGCCAAGATCTACAAAGATGGAATGGACCGCTATTGTGTAAAGATAGAAGAGAGACCTAGTGAGTTAAAGGACTTAGTGCCTGTGAGCTATAGCGGAGATAGATATCTAGATGACGAGGATACCATGTACTTGGTAGTCCTAAACCCTAACATTGTGGACAAGTGGGGATTGATGGGCACCAAGGCCAAAATAGATGAAGAACTCGAGGAGAAAGCACCAATAATGAACTTCCCTAATGCGAGGTTAAGAAGAGAGAATGAAACTACAAGGATCAACACTGATAACATCTATGTGGGGCTGTACAAATATAATAATGGGGAGCAAGATCTCTATTATAGATGTGAAGAACCCTACACCGGAGAGTTGACAGACAAAAAAAGACTTTATGTCTTTACCTACACAGAGGGATCGGAAGTGAAAATTGCCGCTTACGATAAGTATGGCAGGCAATACTGAACAATGGGCAAGAAAGAATTAGAAGGATATACATACTTTGGGGGACCACTACATCAGTATTATGTTACTTCTAGCTCACATAGACCAGCACCAACAAATGGAGTGCAAAACTCAATGACAACAGGAGGACAAAGAACTCAGGTTGCTGACTCTTTCAGTCAACCTTGGGACTCGAAGCTCGGACCAATGGGATCATTACATTCCAGAGAGTCAATGGAGACGAATCGAGGTAGTGCAGTTCCAATCCCCACCTATACCACTCCAGGTCCAAGGTTTGAAGCGGAACCATCACATTTACCTCCCAGTAGTAGATTCAGGGCAGAGGAACCGACAAGGGTAACCCATGAAGTCCATGGTGCTAGAGAAAGCTTTAGCCGAGACACGGGCAATGAGATTGGTAGCAGATCATAGACGTATGAGACCATCTCAAGTAGCCAAGTGTATGCCCAAAAAGTATGGTGGTTCGGGAGATCCGTATGCACATGTGTCACTCTTTAAGCAAGTCTTAAGAGCTGAGCAGATAACAGATTTCCATACACAATACGAGGGATTTGGTCTTACTCTAGAAGGTACTGCATTGACATGGTTTCAACCAATGAACATAGGGGGATTCCATGACATTGACCATTTGCTAAGAGAGTTTGCTGAGGAATTCTCAAAACGAGGGATTAAGCACAATACGGTCTCACAAATATATGCTTTTAAACAGAGAGAACACGAAAAAGTGAAGGAAGCATCACTTCGCTTCAAACAATACATTGAGAGATGTCCAGTACGTGAACGACCACAAGATGACAGACTATCTGTTCTCTTTATTGAGGGACTGAGAAACGACACTCTCAAGAAGGACTTGCACTTGAAAGCTTGTACAAGTTTCGAGCAAGTAACGAGAGAGGCATTGTACTTAGTGGATAACTGTACGGTTTATGGAGAGGTGTCAGCGGATACAGATTTTGCATCCAGTAGCTCCTCCTCCATAGCGAGCGAGACTACCACTAAAAAGAATGTTCAAACAACAACCATGCCAAATGTAGAGCAAATGATAGAAGATGCTCTAAAAAGGATGGCACCATACCAAAAACCATTGCCAAAAACACTGAAATGGTGTGCTATTGAACAAAAATGGATAAATCATCCAACAGAGGAGTGTTATTACAACAAAGGGTATGTAAGGGAGCGCCAGTATGCGCCTCCTGCTCAATTAGCACCACCTCAGATACATCCAGTACCTCGATACCCAACGGGAAATGTACCTGGACCTATGGGGATAGAAAGACCGCAACCGGTATTGGGACAACAACCACCTTTACCAGAAGCAAGACCAGTGGGCATTAGATATGCACCAACCTTAGAGAATCAGGAAGAACAAGCCTTAGTGCCTGTTCAACACTATTACGAAGAATCGGGTGCACACATGCCTCCGACAGTTTATTACCCACCAGAAGAACCAAAACAACCAGAACCATGGGGCAGGATGGGGAATGTTGGAACACCAACAGTTACAAGTGCTTCTGATGAAGAGAGATACAATTTGGACGCAAGAACCTTGATGTTCATAGCTCATGGAGGGTTAACAGGACAAAGACCATCATATCCACAAAGGACGAATCAAGCGGGACCAAGACCAGCACTAGGACCCTGTTACAAGTGTGGAGGTGACCATCTGATGAATGTTTGTCCACATACGGAAATCATTAGAATTAACGCTTATTGCACTGAGTGTGGGGTTACTCACTTCATTGAGGATTGTTCAAAGAATCCAAACAAAGTGCAAAAGACGACATTGAATATGCTAGAAACTATTCCTACCAGCAGTGGGTCTGAAAATGAAACTCTGATACCAACGCAAGTTGTTACTAGAGCTCAAGCTAAGAAAACCACTAGAGAACCTGAGAATGGAAAGTTAGCGACTGAAGTGGTTAGTCAAGGACCGCGGAGTCAGAAAAACACATGGAAAGCTAGAAAAGCACGCATGAAGTTGAGAAAAGAACGTGAAGACGCTATTCTAGCTGAGGAACTAAAGCAAACTAAAGCTAGATTAGAAAAACTTGAGAGTCAAAATGGGAAACGAGAGATGAGCCCGGAAAGAACGAAACAAAAGAGTATCAAAGAAACAACGAGCTTAAGCTCTGGGGGATCAGTGCTAGTCGACAAGGTACACGAACCATTGGACGCACTGATGAGAGCTTACGAAGCTAGGTTAAGGAACAACCAAACACAAGAACAGAGGTGGCTGACATACCCATACGCGGAATTGGAAAAGCAGAGACTTGAAATGTGCCAGAGAATGATCGAGACCGCACAAGCCTTATTAGAACCACCTAAAGAAACAATGAATTGTGGAAAGGAAAACCCAATTCAACAAGAGACTATCGTTTCACGGGTAGCCGAAAAGAGTCCCAGTGCACAAAAGCCTGAAAATACACAAAAGGATGACCGCATAGTGTTGAACACAACCGATCAGGAGGTCGAGAGTTTTCATCCAGTCATACAGAGGTCTTACGGAAGAGATGAGGATTACAATGAATTTTGGAAACAAGTGAGAGAGGAAAACTTTGCAAACGAGCTAAGTTGCCAAGCTAATCAGACAAATGGGGAAAGGTACATCAGAAATCCTCCCATTGTGGAATTTGAGGCAGGATCTCAAGTAGACTTGGATCTGCAATCTTACTGGGGAGATGGGGGCTCTGTTAGAATAATGGAGAGCAAACCTCATTCACTGAATACCTTACCTTCATACTTAGGAGAGTATGAAGCAAAATCCGAGATTAGAGCACTTCCCTCAAGAAAAATCTCATCAGAAAAAGTCATGGACTCGCAAGGATTGATAGAGATTTTGTCAACACCAGTGACATGCACTATCACTCTAGCTGAGCTTTTGAGGCTAAGACCACATATGTGGACCACTGTAGGAAAATGCTTGGAGAAATTCGGGATAAAAGATCCAACGTTGAGATTGCAAGAGAGCATTGAGGAGCTGAGCAAGCCACAAAAGAACGCTAAGCCTGTACCCTCAAACAAGGTCGGAGAGTATTGCGAAGGTGAAGAGGGAAATACAACCTTACCAGTTTAATTCCAAGGAGTGAACACAATGGCAATACTAGACAGCGGAGCTGGAGTAGCCATAGCTACAAAAGAAATCTGGAAAAAATGGGGGAAACCAGCAATAAGGAAGACTAGGTTGAAACTCCAATTAGCAGATGGACACATGGAGAAACCTATGGGGTTATTAGAGAAAGTTGTAGTGACTTCTTGCGGCATTGAATACGAACATACTTTTGCTATTGTCGATTTTGGCAAGGAGAATAACTATGATATCATACTGGGAAGACCATTCATGAGACAGTTGAAAATGGTCCAGGATTGGGGCTACGATCACATATACTTGAGAAGTATGGAAACCACTACACGTGTGAACCTGAAAGACCATAGCTACAAAGATGTGAACCGAACACCGGTAGAGGAGTTTGATTCAGCTACTTTGGCGGGATCCGAATTTCCAGCTTGGTTAGGTAAACCCAAGGAGTTATGGATGTGTGGAGCTTCGAAATGTGGAAGTCTGAAACGAGAAGAATGTGTTTTAGAAAGGGCTATCGAAGACGAAACTTATGTAAGAGAACCCTTTCCAGAGGACACGTTTGAACCATTAGAATGGACACACATTCTAGCAACCCTAGATGTTTGTGCAATTCCGGATGGTCCCACAACGAAATTTTGCGACAAGGACGGGTACGACGTGGTTCCGTATTTCATGTTGAGAACTGTACTCGAAAATGAAACTGAAAAAAACGATACACTGGAAAAAGAAGATGAAGAAGAGGTGTTTCACGACATTCCAAATCATCCAGAGTGGGGAAATGAAGCAGACAATGAGTCAACGGACAATTCAAGCGGAAACGAAGAAACTATAACGGATGTCCGATTTCATGATTTTCCGAACCAAACAAAACCACGCCAGAAACACTATAGAGCAAAGAAAAAAACAAAAGGGGTTAGAACCAATCCGATGCCTAGAATAAGAGGAAAAAATCAATTCCTAATGCTAGTAAAGGCTGAAGATTGTGTTAAGGATAAGATTTCTGGAAGAATGAGAGGCAGTGATCAAAAGAGCTTACGAAAAGACAAAAGAGGCTCAAGAAATCAAGTTCAAAATAATGGAACGAAAACTGAAACAGAAAAATCAGAAAAGAACAAGCGCAACAGAGAACACACGGAGTCCAAGCTAGAACGTAGAAACAAGTACAGGGAGCTCAAGAAAACTCTGAAAGAAGTTTGGACTACAGAAATTGAGAGTGGAGAGGACAAAAACGCCAAAATCAAGGAAAACATGGATGTTCCCTCTCACTGTAGGAAATTCACAATAGAGGATAGGAAGGTGATATTAACCCCACCTATTCGAGAGAGGAAGGAGAACGAATCTTATGATGGACCGGAGGATGCAAAAAAAGTTGATTTAGCAGCTCCAGGTGAGCCACCTAGACTGGTCTACATAGCCACAGATTTGTCTCCAAGCGAGAAAGAGAGACTTTTGAGTCTTCTCAGAGAGTATAGGGATGTGTTTGCATGGTCTTATAAGGACTTAAAGGGAGTTGACCCATCGATATGCCAACACACAATCCCACTGAAACAAGACGCAAAGCCTAGCAGACAGAGACCATACACATATAATGATACGTTTGCTAAGCGAATCAAAGAAGAGATAGATAAGCTAATGGAATGCCAGATGCAACAATTTCATCACCAAAATTGAGATCATATATTGTACATGTGTCATCCACAAATTTAACTACAACACCAAGTCTAGCAAGTGTAGATACATACAAAAGATTCTTCTTGATCTTAGGTACATAAAGTGCATCAACAAATGTGAAAGAACTACCATTTGCAACAACTAGAATAATAATTTCAACTCCCTTGATTGGATAAGAGGCATTGTTGGCACAAGTGACCGAATTCCCATGAGGGACATCCTCGAGAGAGGTAAACAAGTCATGATGAGAGGTAATGTGCTTTGTAGCACCACCGTCAAAGTACCACATGGGAGCATCTGTAGTAGCAACTGACAAACATGCATCATGGACAAAAGGATCATAAGTGCATTCTACACCAAAAGCCCATTCTGCATCAACATCAACATCACAATCTCCTTTCACAAAAGACTCAACAATAACTGCATTTGTAGTGCAACTAGTATTTGTAGTGGAACCAACCGCTTTCTTCTTAGCCTCTTTCGCCTTCAACTTAGGACACTTCTTGATCAAGTGATCATTAGCTTCACAATAATTCCAATGCATCTTTTTTTCCCTTATCCCAAACCAATTTCTACAAGCAGAAGCATTAGGAACATGTGATTTACCACTCCCAAAAGAACCATGAGAAGTGGCAACATTGCTGCTACCACCTTTATTTTGAGCAAGAACAAAGGCCTATTCAATTGCACGTTGTCTAGTCCTATGTTTTTCGGAAAGTGACTCTTTCAACAGCAATGTGCATAATGCATCAAACTTGACAACTTCTAGATTTCCTTGGGTCATGAGTCTCCAAGTACTAACACAAGTATGGTAAGAATTTGGCAAAGCATCAAGAATAGTCTACACAAGGAAACTATTAGAAATGACCTTTGCCTACGGAAATAAGTTGCTCATTTATATCCTTGACACCAATAAGGAAAGTTTCCATATAATATTCCTCATGTATAATCTTCAACTCTAGCTCTTTACGCAGCAATGCAATTTTTGCCTCATTGCAACTTACATAAAGACCAGCCAAAATATCCCAAGCCTGTTTTGTAGATTTGACTGAACAAATGTGAGGAGTAATAGTGTGCTTCACAGAAAACACAATCAATGCATGTGCTTGTGTATCTTTTACATCTCGACGGGCTTGCTTAGCTGTAGGAAAAATAGCTCTAGCAGCAGCAATCATGCCACCAAAACATGCAGCATCCTCAACATCGCCTACATCCTCAGAACTAGGATGTACATCAATGCCCTGCATAATGTTCCAACTGCCCTTTCACACAAGGACATGTTACATGATGTAAGCCCACATAGGGTAATTGTCCCCATCCAATCTGTTTCAACAGCAAACATCTTGAACAAATCTGTGTTGTGTCAGCCATGGCGAATGTTGCACTTCATGTGAAAACTGTCTGAATAGTGTAGAAACAAGGCGAGAACAACACCTGCTATATAACAAAAACCATAGAAGATTGTAAGGACCTCTTATGCAGAGAATGGCACTGATAGAAATTTTGCACAAAATGACAAAATAGCCTGCACAATACTGTCTGTAGTGGAAACAGAGGCCGAAATGAGCCCCAAGTATTTTTGACCTATTGATGCTCGCCAAAGCTCACAAAAATTGGAGAAAATGAGCTTGCATGTGCTGGAGTTGCTGGCGACTAAGCCCGAGAGGATGCAACCTACTCTGATACCAATTGTTGGAAGTAGGTTTGCAGGAAAATACACACAGCTCGGAGAAGACAAAGTAATCTCAAGGCACACAACAAAGAGTGTTTTACTAGATAGATAGCCCTAGAGTGATCGATGTATATACAATGCACGAGGAAAAAACCTCCTAGTGGTCCTAAGTGTGTTCACACACACATCACTACCACACATATATGGCAACCTTTTTTATAAATATTTTGATCAAAATTTTCAACTTCATTGATTTGGAACACCAATGCCTTCAGTCTCGGTGTCTTTTGATACTTTGTCGTGTGATTTTCCAAATAACTATAATTTTAAGTTAATTTGAGGTTAATTTTAAGTGTTTTTAAAAAAGTGACTTTGGGTATATAAGTTACTTTCTAGGTTTTTAAACTTCATTTCTCACATCCACAAAACTCTAGCTCTAAGTTCTCTTGCCATCTTCTTCATCACAAACAAACCCATAGCGATGTCTTGTGATACACTGCGTGCACAACTGGAAAAGGTTAGCCTTGTAGATCAAGCACATGAACTAGTCAATGTGTTCTAGGTGACGATCAACATATAGGCCACTGCCAACCTACATCATGAGGCATTTCAAAGATTTCTTGATTACATGGAGCACCACATGGAAGAATATGCCATAGTGGCCGAGGGATCCGACATGTCATGGTTGCCATCGGATTTCGTCAGACACCTCTAGGCGATCGACAAAAAAATTTCCTTTTGCTTATTGAGGTTTGTTAAAGGGCTCACCAAATGGCACTATAGGACAAAAGGATGAGAGTCCTACCATATGGCGAGCAAATATTTTTGAGTAAGGAGAAATCCGAGCAATCAATCTGAGAAAGCATGTCTCTACTCTACTGGTCTAATCATCTTTTGATCCTTCTCACGTATCTGCATGATTCACTACACCTATATCCGAGTAGTTTATAAGCTCATCTTGTAGATGCTTGAAAATGAGAGCATGTGCGCTCATGCAATATCATAGGAGCATCACCATTAATGAAAATAGGTGACATATTGCTATTATTCAAAAAACCATTGTTGAGCCAGCAGAGGATCACACCCACATTTTTGCTCACACTCATCATTTTTGTAACCATTGATTGTAAGAAATGTCTTTCCGACATTAATTTTGATTTGAGCCATTCATTAAGTAACGGGACTCAATTGAGTTTCCAGCTTGTAATTCCGAAGTAATTTCACTTGCTGATGTAATTAGTTAGAGATGTTCTCACCTCCACCCCTGAGGTATATAAGCCAAAGTTTTTGTAACCTAAGGGGATTCATATTATTAATCAAAGTGAGTTCTTTGAGCGCCGTGACTGTGTCTGAGAGAGTGAGAGAGAGAGAGAGTCTTATCTACTTGCTACGCGAGCTACGGAGCCGCCATTGGGGAAGCGACACCGCCATTGTGTTAGCAACGGCGAGAGCTACGCACAGATACCAAGAGTGTGTGCTATCGGCTTCTATGTGTGGTAAGTTCCTACGAGCTTTGGTGTGAGTTTTCTTCCAACTCGTGTGTCGGAATGGAGCGTGCAGCATATCTATAGAACCACAACGAGTAGAGCTACGCATTAGTACCATCGGGATCAAGTTTCGGTCACCTGTATTTTTCGGCCTGTCTTCATACGCGTTTACCGCACGGAGTGATTATAGGTTGATTTTGCAGTTCAAGTCTTTAGGGTGTTGTTCTTACCTAGTGTATAGACTTCCCCTTGAGTTTGAGATCGATTCAATGATTCTAGATCCTGTTTCGTATAGCATTCGTTCGTAGTACGGATTTCAGTCACTTGCGTATTTTAGAACTTAGATTTGATTTCCTTAGTAGTGATTGTCATTAGAAGGTCGAGTAGTTGTTTCGACACCCACCTAGTTGTTTCCATGCGCCTGCGGGTCAAGCTCCGTCCTCGTCTGACAAATTCTGTTGTTGGTTGAGTTCTCGCTATTTAGCTTCCGCTAGCGGCGTAACCGCCCTAACATTTGGCGCCGCTGCCGGGGACGAGAGCCCTAAGTAGGTGACCTTAGACTAATCCTACGAGGTGAGTCGTATAAACTACTTTGTATACTTTAGTTAGAAAAGATCTAGGAGTGGTGGACTCCGAAGATCTCGAGAGATACTAGGAAGTGGGGTATTCTTGGGTCTTCCGTGTTGACAGTATTTTTAGTTTAGCTTAGAGTTGTTTGTTGTTTTGTTGGTGTTGAGTAGTTGTTGATAGAAGAAGAATTTGCTAGTCCGTGAGTGGCAGTGGATCTCTTTAAAATCACAATTACCAAACCCATTTTATGATTAGGAATAGCTTAGGTAAGACTTCATTTGATCCTGATCTAGAGCTAGTAATCATTGGAGTATTTGCTTGATATGGTTGATTACATGTTAGATCACTAAACCATCGAGTTAGTAGTGAAACTTGCAATAAACAAAAGTCAGAGAAATTTTCTGTGTATCTGGGAGTTGCTGAGCACTTGAGAAAGCTTTAGGAAGGATTCTGTGCCAAAAAACTGGAAATCTGCAACTTTAGACATCATACGCGTATGAAGTCTAAATGACCAAACAGAGACCAAAACAAAAATTTTGACTTTACCAGAGTGTTCAAAAGGGGAGTTATACCCTAATTTCAACTTAAAACAAGAGCATTAACACTCAAAGAAACCCAAAAAGACAAGTCGGAGTCCAAGAAACGCAAAGAATAGGAAATTTTGGATTCAGATCTTGTTTTTACATTCAAACCTGACAAAAACACTTGAAACTCAATTATAAACATTGGAAAAAGCTTAAAACCAAGAATAGTCAAAATCTGGGACAAAAGACATCATACGCGTATAATGTCTTTTAGCACATCCACTGCTTATTTTTGATATCTGACCTGACAAGATTGTTACAAACACTGTAGAAAGCATAAATATCAAGTCTTGACCCAAATTGATGAAAAAGACATCATACGCGTATGATGTCTTTTACCTAATTTTGGACATATTTTGATACTTTGCCAACACAGATCCATTGTAATAGCTGTCTAGAGGTTATATTTCAAGTGTCATCCCATTTGGATCACAATTGACCCAAAACAAGTCAAAAGCGGAAAATTGCCAAGAAAAGCCTAAATTAGCCATAACTTGCTCAAACAGAGTTCAAACTGAATTTTGTGAGTGGATAGAGCATAAGGGGGCTACTGAGAGTGAGCATGACAAAAATAGTCCAAATGTGTGAAAAAAGACATCATACGCGTATAATGTCTTTTTCAGCATAACTGCAACAAAATTCTCACTTGATGAAACAGAAGTTGTCCAACTGACAAGATTAAACAATTGACCAAGTATCAATCAGTTTGGATCAATTCTGACCACAAAAACTTGGGGAAAACAAATTGCCGAGACGGAAAAGTTAAAGTCCTTTAGGGGAATTGATGAATTTGAGATCGGGCAGGAATCTCCAGAATAACCAACCAAAACAAGGGGAACAAGCAAGTGTCATATCAACCGAGGGAAGTGTAAACCAAAGTTGGGTGCAACCATTAGAGCCGATCTTTGAAGGAAGTGTTTCTGATACTTCTTCGGAGAGATCTTACGAGATTTTCACCGAACACTTGGAACACTTGAACCTGAACAACAGAGAAAATATGGCAGCAGGATCATCAAACCCTTCCGCCACAATGAAGCTATTGTTCATAAAATACCAGTACGACAATGAGCAAGGTGCCAAGATCTACAAAGATGGAATGGACCGCTATTGTGTAAAGATAGAAGAGAGACCTAGTGAGTTCAAGGACTTAGTGCCTGTGAGCTATAGCGGAGATAGATATCTAGATGACGAGGGTACCATGTACTTGGTAGTCCTAAACCCTAACATTGTGGACAAGTGGGGATTGATGGGCACCAAAGCCAAAGTAGATGAAGAACTTGAGGAGAAAGCACCAATAATGAACTTCCCTGATGCGAGGTTAAGAAGAGAGAATGAAACTACAAGGATCAACACTGATAACATCTATGTGGGGCTATACAAATATAATAATGGGGAGCAAGATCTCTATTATAGATGTGAAGAACCCTACACCGGAGAGTTGACAGACCAAAAAAGACTTTATGTCTTTACCTACACAGAGGGATCGGAAGTGAAAATTGCCGCTTACGACAAGTATGGGAGGCAATACTCAACAATGGGCAAGAAAGAATTAGAAGGATATACATACTTTGGGGGACCACTACATCAGTATTATGTTACTTCTAGCTCACAAAGACCAGCACCAACAAATGGAGTGCAAAACCCAATGACGACAGGAGGACAAAGAACTCAGGCTGCTGACTCTTTCAGTCAACCTCAGTACTCGAAGCCCGGACCAATGGGATCATTACATTCCAGAGAGTCAATGGATACGAATCGAGGTAGTGCAGTTCCAATCCCCACATATACCACTCCAGGTCCAAGGTTCGAAGCGGAACCATCACATTTACCTCCTAGTAGTAGATTCAGGGCAGGGGAACCGACAAGGGTAACCCATGAAGTCCATGATGCTAGAGAAAGCTTTAGCCGGGACACAGAGCAATGAGATTGGTAGCAGACCATAGACGTATGAGACCATCTCAAGTAGCCAAGTGTATGCCAAAGAAGTATGGTGGTTCAGGAGATCCGTATGCACATGTGTCACTCTTTAAGCAAGTCTTAAGAGCTGAGCAGATAACAGATTTCCATACACAATACGAGGGATTTGGTCTTACTCTAGAAGGTACGGCATTGACATGGTTTCAACCACTGAACATAGGGGGATTCCATGACATTGACCATTTGCTAAGAGAGTTTGCTGAGGAATTCTCAAAACGAGGGATTAAGCACAATACGGTCTCACAAATATATGCTTTTAAACAGAGAGAACACGAAAAAGTGAAGGAAGCTTCACTTCGCTTCAAACAATACATTGAGAGATGTCCAGTACGTGAACGACCACAAGATGACAGACTATCTGTTCTCTTTATTGAGGGACTGAGAAACGACACTCTCAAGAAGGACTTGCACTTGAAAGCTTGTACAAGTTTCGAGCAAGTAACGAGAGAAAGGCATTGTACTTAGTGGATAACTGTACGGTTTATGGAGAGGTGTCAGCGGATACAGATTTTGCATCCAGTAGCTCCTCCTCCGTAGCGAGCGAGACTACCACTAAAAAGAATGTTCAAACAACAACCATGCCAAATGTAGAGCAAATGATAGAAGATGCTCTAAAAAGGATGGCACCATACCAAAAACCATTGCCAAAACCACTGAAATGGTGTGCTATTGAACAAAAATGGACAAACCATCCAACAGAGGAGTGCTATTACAACAAAGGGTATGTAAGGGAGCGTCAGTATGCACCTCCTGCTCAATTAGCACCACCTCAGGTACATCCAGTACCTCGATACCCAACGGGAAATGTACCAGGACCTATGGGGATAGAAAGACCGCAACCGGTATTGGGACAACAACCACCTTTACCAGGAGCAAGACCAGTGGGCATTAGATATGCACCAACCTTAGAGAATCAGGAAGAACAAGCCTTAGTGCCTGTTCAAGCCTATTATGAAGAATCTGGTGCACACATGTCTCCAACACTGTGTTACCCACCAGAAGAACCCAAACAACCAGAACCATGGGGCATGATTGGGAATGTTGGAATACCAACAGTTACAAGTGCTTCTGATGAAGAGAGATACAATTTGGACGCAAGAACATTGATGTTCATAGCTCATGGAGGGTTAACAGGACAAAGACCATCCTATCCACAAAGGACGAATCAAATGGGACCAAGACCAGCACTAGGACCCTGTTACAAGTGTGGAGGTGACCATCTGATGAATGTTTGTCCACATACGGAAATCATTAGAATTAACGCTTATTGCACTGAGTGTGGGGTTACTCACTTCATTGAGGATTGTTCAAAGAATCCAAACAAAGTGCAAAAGACGACATTGAATATGCTAGAAACTATTCCTACCAGCAGTGGGTCTGAAAATGAAACTCTGATACCAACGCAAGTTGTTACTAGAGCTCAAGCTAAGAAAACCACTAGAGAACCTGAGAATGGAAAGTTAGCGACTGAAGTGGTTAGTCAAGGACCGCGGAGTCAGAGAAACACATGGAAAGCTAGAAAAGCACGCATGAAGTTGAGAAAAGAACGTGAAGACGCTATTCTAGCTGAGGAACTAAAGCGAACTAAAGATAGATTAGAAAAACTTGAGAGTCAAAACGGGAAACGAGAGATGAGCCCGGAAAGAACGAAACAAAAGAGTATCAAAGAAACAACGAGCTTAAGCTCAGGGGGATCAGTGCTAGTCGACAAAGTACACGAACCATTGGACGCACTGATGAGAGCTTACGAAGCTAGGTTAAAGAACAACCAAACACAAGAACAGAGGTGGATGACATACCCAAACGCGGAATTGGAAAAGCAGAGACTTGAAATGTGCCAGAGAATGATCGAGACTGCACAAGCCTTATTAGAACCACCAAAAGAAACAATGAATTGTGGAACGGAAAACCCAATTCAGCAAGAGACTATCGTTTCACGGGTAGCTGAAAAGACTCCCAGTGCACAAAAGCCTGAAAATACACACAAGGATGACCGCATAGTATTGAACACAACCGATCAGGAGATAGAGAGTTTTCATCCAGTCATACAGAGGTCTTACGGAAGAGATGAGGATTACAATGAATTTTGGAAACAAGTGAGAGAGGCAAACTTTGCAAACGAGCTAAGTTGCCAAGCTAATCAGACAAATTGGGAAAAGGACATCAGGAATCCTCCCATAGTGGAATTTGAGGCAGGATCTCAAGTGGACTTGGATCTGCAATCTTACTGGGGAGATGGGGGCTCTGTTAGAACAATGGAGAGCAAACCTCATTCACTGAATACCTTACCTTCATACTTAGGAGAGTATGAAGCAAAATCCGAGATTAGAGCACTTCCCTCACGAAGAATCTCATCAGAAAAAGTCATGGACTCGCAAGGATTGATAGAGATCTTGTCAACACCAGTGACATGCACTATCACTCTAGCTGAGCTTTTGAGGCTAAGACCACATATGTGGACCACTGTAGGAAAATGCTTGGAGAAATTTGGGATAAAAGACCCAACATCGAGACTGCAAGAGGGTATACAAGAGCTGAGTAAACCACAAAAGAACGCTAAGCCTGTACCCTTAAACAAGGTCGGAGAGTATTGCGAAGGTGAAGAGGGGAATACAACCTTACCAGTTGAATTCCAAGGAGTGAACACGATGGCAATACTAGACAGCGGAGCTGGGGTAGCCATTGCTACAAAAGAAATCTGGAAAAAATGGGGGAAACCAGCAATAAGGAAGACTAGGTTGAAACTCCAATTAGCAGATGGACACATGGAGAAACCTATGGGGTTATTAGAGAAAGTCGTAGTGACTTCTTGCGGCATTGAATACGAACATACTTTTGCTATTGTCGATTTTGGCAAGGAGAATAACTATGATATCATATTGGGAAGACCATTCATGAGACAGTTGAAAATGGTCCAAGATTGGGGCTACGATCACATATACCTGAGAAATATGGAAACCACTACACGTGTGAACCTGAAAGACCATAGCTACAAAGATGTGAACCGAACACCGGTAGAGGAGTTTGATTCAGCTACTTTGGCGGGATCCGAATTTCCAGCTTGGTTAGGTAAACCCAAGGAGTTATGGATGTGTGGAGCCTCGAAATGTGGAAGTCTGAGGCGAGAAGAATATGTTTTAGAAAGGGCTATCGAAGACGAAACTTATATAGGAGAACCCTTTCCAGAGGACACACTTGAACCATTAGAATGGACACACATTCTAGCAACCCTAGATGTTTGTGCAATTCCGGATGGTCCCACAACAAAATTTTGCGACAAGGACGGGTACGACGTGGTTCCGTACTTCATGTTGAGAACTGTACTCGAAAAAGAAACTGAAAAGAACGATACACTGGAAAAGAAGATGAAGAAGAGGTGTTTCACGACATTCCCGATCATCCAGAGTGGGGAAATGAAGCAGACAACGAGTCAACGGACAATTCAAGCGGAAACGAAGAAACTATAACGGATGTCCGATTTTATGATTTTCCGAACCAAACTAAACAACGCCAGAAACGCTATAGAGCAAAGAGAAAAACAAAGGGGGTTAGAACCAATCCGATGCCTAGAATAAGAGGAAAAAATCAATTCCTAATGCTAGTAAAGGCGGAAGATTGTGTTAAGGACAAGATTTCTGGAAGAATGAGAGGCAATGATCAAAAGAGCTTACGAAAAGACAAAAGAGGCTCAAGAAATCAAGTTCAAAGGAATGGAACGAAAACAGAAACAGAAAAATCAGAAAAGAACAAGCGCAACAGAGAACACACGGAGTCCAAGTTAGAACGTAGAAACAAGTACAGAGAGCTCAAGAAAACTCTGAAAGAAGTTTGGACGACAGAATTGAGAGTGGAGAGGACGAAAACGCCAAAATCAAGGAAAACATGGATGTTCCCTCTCACTATAGGAAATTCACAATAGAGGATAGGAAGGTGGTATTAACCCAACCTATTCGAGAGAGAAGGGAGAACGAATCTTATGACGGACCGGAGGATGCAAAAAAAGTTGATTTAGCAGCTCCAGGTGAGACACCTAGACCGGTGTACATAGCCACAGATTTGTCTCCAAGCGAGGAAGAGAGACTTTTGAGTCTTCTCAGAGAGTATAGGGATGTGTTTGCATGGTCTTATAAGGACTTAAAGGGAGTTGACCCATCGATATGCCAACACACAATCCCACTAAAACAAGACGCAAAGCCTAGCAGACAGAGACCATACACATATAATGATACATTTGCTAAGCGAATCAAAGAAGAGATAGATAAGCTAATGGAAGCTGAATTCATATACGAGATTGAACACACCGATTGGGTATCTCCGATTGTGGTAGTACCCAAGAAGAACGGAAAACTCCGAGTGTGTGTCAACTTAAAGAAAGTGAATGCTGCAACAATCAGGGACAATTATCCCCTGCCGATAACTGATCATGTTCTAGAGCGTGTATCAGGGAAAACAGCATACTCCTTTCTTGATGGTTTTTCAGGATATAACCAGCTAGCCATAGCACTGGAAGATCAACATAAAACAGCTTTTGCAACGGAGTGGGGAATTTATGCTTATCGGGTTATGCCTTTTGGTCTAACCAATGCTCCCGCAACCTTCCAGAGGCTGATGACGCATGCTTTCAAAGAATACTTAAGGCTGTTTCTAGAAATATACATGGATGACTTATGTGTACATTCTCTACTGAGAGATGAGCATCTAGAACACCTAAGAAAAGTATTTGAGAAATGTAGGACATATCGCATTTGTCTCAATCCTGAGAAATGTGTGTTTATGGTCCGACAGGGCAGAATTCTGGGACATATTGTCTCACAAAACGGAATATCCACGGATTTAGAGAAGATAAAAGTTATAGTGGATATGCCTAGACCAACCAATGCGAAACAAGTACAGAGCTTTATGGGACATTGTGGATATTATAGACGATTCATTTACATGTACGCTATAATAGGCCAACCACTTTACAGGCTAATAGTGAACTTTGAATGGACAGAGGAGTGTGAGGAATCATTCAAGAAATTGAAAGAGGCACTCATTACTGCTCCAGTCTTGAAATCACCAGATTGGGAGAAGATATTCCATGTGCATATAGATGCTTCGGCATATGCAATAGGATGCATTCTGGCTCAGCCAGAAGAAGGAAACATGGATTTTCCTATCTGTTACGCCAGTCGACAGCTCAACCATGCAGAGAAGAATTACACCACAACAGAGCGAGAAGGATTAGGAATGATATATGCTGTGAAGAAATTTCGGCATTATCTTCTAGCCAACAAGTTTGTGTTTTTTACGGATCACCAAGCCTTGCTCTACCTAGTGAATAAACCATGCAATACCGGGAGAATAGTGAGATGGTTCATTATCTTACTGGAATTCGACTTCACGGTAGTAGTAAAGAAAGGAAAAACACATCTTAGAGCTGATCATCTTTCGCGATTGACGAATGGAGAAGACCCTATAGGAGTAGATGACGACATGCCAGACGCGTACTTGTTCAACATAGAAATGATACCGAAGTGGTCTCAAAATGTCGTTGACCTATTAACCTATGGAGGAGAGTTCGATAGAAGAGAATACAACCTGAAACATATTGCTATTCAGCAATCCAAGAATCTTCAATTGATTGCAGGAAGGTTGTATCAATTGGGAAATGATCATGTTTTACGACTATGCATCAATCCTGAGGAATATAGTATATATATCTGCGCGAAGCACATGTTCAGGAATGTGCATTTCATTGTTCAAGAAGGAACACATATAGGAATTTGTTACAATTGGGAGTCTATTGGCCAGGAATGAAAGAAAGCGTACATGAATATGTCACTGTATGTATTGTATGTTCATCAAAACCGCCAGCCGAGTATTCGACATTATATCAGATAATGATCGCTCCAGAATGGAGTCAGTATATTGTTGAATATCTCACAAATAGAACTTTCCCAGAAGGAACGTCAAAAGCTCGTCAGAAATCTGTAGAGACAGAAGCTAGAGATTACGCTTTAATAGGAGATCAACTCTATAAGAGAGGTAAAGACAACCAGCTTAGGATTTGCGCATCAGAGTCTGAGTATGTGATAATCCTGGAGCAAGCTCATGGAGGAGTAGGTGGAGGCCATTTCTCAGGTGATAAGACAGCAAAACTTGTCTTAGCCGCAGGAATATGGTGGCCAACATTACATATGGACGCTGAGGAATACGTTAAACGGTGTGATGACTGTCAGCGGACCAAAGTACCACTTAAAAGAGATGATATGCCGCTTAGACCAATGATGGGGGCAAGAGCTTTTGCAAAATGGGGATTGATTATGTCGGACCCATTTCACCTCCTGCATATAAGACTCATGCACAATACATCGTTGTGGCTACAGACTATCTAACAAAGTGGGTCGAAGCAAAGGCAACTCAAAAAGCAGATGCCAGGACCACGGCACAATTTCTATATGAATACGTCTTTGTACGATATGGATTGCCAATAGAAATTGTGAGTGATCGAGGCACACATTTCATAAATGAAGTGATAGAGATCCTTCTAGATGAATTCATGGTAATCCATAGGAAATCAGCCCCGTATCATCCACAAGCAAACGGACAAGCTGAAGCAACAAACAAAACCATATGCACGGTCCTCACGAAGATTGTATCTGAGTCGAGAACTGACTGGGACCAAAAGTTGCATTCAACATTATGGGCATATAGGGTAGCATATAAAACATCCATAGGAACGACCCCATATAACATGGTTTTTGGGCTAAATGCTATCTTGCCAATAGAATTCTTGATTTCAACCTTAAGGGTGGCTAAGGATCTAGAGTGGACAGGGCACGAGCTCTCTGATAGAATAGATGACCTGGAAAAGCTAGATGAGCTTCGCCTAAAAGCAGTAGCTTCCATCTACGCTCAAAAAAGGCGACAAAAGAATTTTTTGATAAGCATGTGCGGACTAAAGAGTTTAAAGTTGGGGACTATGTCCTAGTTTACACTCTGAAACAGCATGCTAAGAAGCTTAAAAAGCGAGGGATGGGACCTCTGGTGATTAAAGATCTATCACCAAGTGGAGCCGTCAAGCTTGCTACATTAGACGGAGAAGAAATGCCCAATTGGATTAGTGGATGCAGAGTGAAAAAGTATCTGTTGCCGCTAACACAAGACATGCTTCTCAAAATACATCAAGAAAAGCTGCGTGTCCAGAAAAAGAAAAAGATTGAGGAGGAAGCGCAAGCCGAGGCGAAGGAAAGAATGGAGAAAAGAAGACTACTGCGTCAGAAACAGCGCAATGAAGGAGCAATACGAATAAACGCAGTCAGTATAACAGAAATGGATAATGACAAAGAAGAACCCATCATTGAATGCAAAGTAGGAACCAACCAAATCAAAGCCAGAGCACTATTGGATTCAGGAGCTCAAGCTAACCTACTTTCACTCAGTTTGTATAGACAATTGACAAATGACACTAAACTACAAACTGCCAAGCAAGAGTTAAAGAGTTACTCTGAGAATTCAATCAAAACTGTCGGATGCACAGTTTTACATATACAGATTAACCAATATGTGTATCCTCATATGTTTTACGTGGTTGAAGACCAAGCTACACAACATCCATTATTGCTAGGACAACCATGGCAGAAGCAATACAATGCAATGATTGACTGGAGTTCTAAATCAGTGCTTATCAAATACGAAGGTGAAAGTCAATCAGTTAAGTTCACCAAAGGAACAGAGCCAACTCCAAAGGAAGAATCCACGGACAAGGGCAAACAACAAACAGAGAAAAAGAAGAAGCAATGGCAACCAAAAGTTTCTATACAACCGGATTACTCTTCGACGAGGAATTCTCAACAGTGGATAAGGAAGACAAGCAATAATATAACAGCTCAACCTTGGAAAAAAACGGAGTCAAAGTTGGTATGGAGACCAAAAAAGGTGGTGCCAGAAAACACAAACAGAGTCTTCAATACCAGACAACAGAGTGATCCCCGACAATCAAGGACAGTGAAACAGATCTGGATTCCAAAGAAGTTCATGACGGCACAAAGCTACAGCAAGCAAATTTGGATCCCAAAGATTTGTAAAAGGAACTCCCTTCAATACAATCAACGGAAACTCCTAGGTATTTCAAGGCGAGGAAATCAACACACAGAACAAACAGGTTTGGGTCGCAAAGAGTTTGTGGCAAGCACAAGCAAAGCGGAGCAGATTTGGATTGTGAAAAAAGACAACAAGGTAATGAAGAATCCATCTACTGATTCTACTACCGAAGTGCCAAAACCAACCCAAAACCCGACCACCAATCCTTCAATCAAACAAAGAGCAGCTTTATTGGAAAGAATGTTGTATCGTCGCTCTACAATTGCATTGGGAACTTATGACCAAAACAACTACAATGCTTCACCCACAGACACTTCATAGTCGTCCGGGAGGACTCAGACTAGGAGGGGGGGAGGTATACAGGAGCTACAAAGCAGCTACAAGCGGAAAAAACAAAGAAAAACAAAAATTATATTACAAGGGCAGTGTCTTACATGATTTTGCAATTTTTTATGTTTGATTGCGGATATTGATAATATTTATGCCCTTATATACCTTGTTTTGCAACAAGAAGAGATCAAATGATGAATTTGGGTCTCTAGATGTGTAAATATCACTAAATAAGAGTGTTTTTGGAGCTAAAAAGTGGAAAAAAGTGGTAATCCAAGTCCAGAAATCACAAAGAAGTGTATATTCATATACACAGGGTTACCAGCTATTTATCGTGTATGTTTGGAATTTTTTGGCTTCAATTTGCTATTTTCCTTTATTTTTTATGATTTTCTTAATAAAAATAAAAGAAAAATAAAAAAGCAGGTGAAATGAGATCGGAAAAAAGAAAAGAATAGACGGTGATGATCCTAATGACAAGGGAAACCCATGGTAAAAATTGGGTACAATTCTGAAAAAGTTGCGGAAAGCCCGAAATGACAGAATTTTGGCAAAGTGGACAGATTTCTCAGAAACAGGTCAAACGGAGTCCAAATTGAGAAATTTCAAATCCTAAAGTGCATTTCACGACGAGATAGGAGCACATGTCAAATTTGGTAACAAGTGATCCGGGAAGCCCGAAGTTAAGTATTTTTCACTTCACTATCAAGCTCATTTCCACTATTACCTTCTTGGAGAGAGCAAAGAGCACAAAGCATCCGACCTTCTACCGCCTTCTACGACTGCTACGAGAGCTCAGAGGACACCAGACATGAGAGGTAGACTCGTTGCCATAAGCTTTTGATGCTTATCGTTAACTTTTGTCGCGAAAACTCACCAAAACCAAGAAACAAGAGCAGACGGGGAATGGGGAGGAACGCTAGGTAGGGGCACAACCGCCTAACCAAACCTTGCAAGAACTTAGAGGTGGGTTACCCTAGTATAGGAGATGAGTTTCTAGCACTCAAAGCTCGAGAAAGAACGACTGGAAAAACCCTAGGTCAACAGAGCCTGCAAGAGGCAAACAGAAAAAAGTTGTCGAAACGACACAAAACTTCTCAAGAAGCTTAACAACATCGAGGGCAATGCAACCATGGAGTATCTCCAGGTTTGGACCACCAAAAGTAGGTCGGAACAACCGATTCGGCTGTG
Source organism: Adiantum capillus-veneris (assembly GCF_014529385.1). Lineage (NCBI taxonomy): Eukaryota > Viridiplantae > Streptophyta > Polypodiopsida > Polypodiales > Pteridaceae > Adiantum > Adiantum capillus-veneris. The sequence continues at coordinate 141,792,548 of NC_140954.1, forward strand.
GACACACAAAGCGTCATTTTGGCATAACGGCTAAAATTGACGACCAAATGACATGAAACTTCACAAGCAGCTTCAAATATACATGGATGACTTATGTTTGCAAGCAAAACCCAAAAGAAAGCTGATTCACTTACCGATGGTGAAAAAGACGCTTTCGGGCAACCAAATGGAGAAAGATGGAGAACGGGGAGCCAAAGTCAAGTTCAACCGAATAGGTGGCTTCACAACATATCCAATGAGCTGGAAATGCAACTCTCAAGAAGAAAAGTTGAAGAAATTCAACTCCAAGGCAAAAAGACGACTTCGGAGACTGAAATGCCTATAAGGGGGCTTTTTAGCTAAACTGATGACTTTTTAAGTTGAAAACTAGTTAGCAGGGCTTAGGGCACTAGCACAAAGCATTCTTTGCACAAAAAGACCAACATTTCAAGAAAAGACATCATACGCGTATGATGTCTCACAGCATGATTTTCACATCCATTTCAACATTTGAGTGCATAGCCTCATTCCACATGTTAATCACATCCTATGAACCAAGTATCATGAGAATTGGAGTTAGAAAACTCCAAGGAAAACCAAAAAGACGCAAAGTAGGCCATAAAATTGATTTTTGGTCCTAATTTTGTCAAAATAACTCCAAACTCATTGAAACTTTGTAGGATTGTTGATTAACACATCTACAAGCTATCTGGAACCAAAAAGCACCATTTTGACACAAAAGACATCATACGCGTATAATGTCTATTTGCACTTACAGAGCCAAAAATGCTCATTTGTCATCATACATCCATTATATATATCTAACATGCTGCATATGAAGTTTGGAACCATTTGGTCAAGTGGATCACCCCATTAGCCCAATTAAGAGAAAATCCTTCATACAAAGCCTATTTTTGTCCCAAATCCAACATATTCAAGTCCAAACCAAGATTTGAGTATAAACAGTCCTTCACTAGCACATGGAGAGTCCACAGAACCAATCCCATGAAAAATTGATGGAAAAGACATCATACGCGTATGATGTCTCCAGAGCCATTTTTAGCCCAAAATCTATCCAAACTTCATAAATCCACTGAATAAGCCTATCTAAAGCCAAATCCAAGCTTATAGAAAAAAATTGATCCAAAAATGCACTAAAAGACATCATACGCGTATGATGTCTCACTATGTGATTTTGGCACCTCAGGGCTTCAACCACCAAACAGAAGTGTTCTACATGCCATTTGAAAGTAATCCACCAAGTTTTATCCAATTTGGATCATAAAATCCATTTCCCTTTCAAAATTTTGCCAAGAGCCTGAACTGGAGTAAACTGGCCAAAACTTGACCAAATGGGATCCAAACTCAAATCCAAGCATATGATACTCATGTATACACTATCAGCTACAAGCACAACCAATATGAAGTCATTCTGACACAAAAGACATCATACGCGTATGATGTCTCAAGCATGTTTTGAGCCCAGTTTGCATATTTTTTCACCTACATTGCATCCTTAGGCCCTGAATAGCTCATGTTTCAATTTTCAAGTCATTTGAATAGTTAAAAGCTTCATTTCGGCTTTCAGTACTAAAAAGACGCTAACTTCTGAAATTGGAGTTACAGGATCCATGGATTCCGCTAAGTCATCGGCAACTAAGAGAAAAAGACCAACCATCAAGGATGCTCTTGCAGAGGCAGAACCTTTTGATATTCCAATAGAAACCCTCAAGCCAACCAAGACTTGGGTGGAGGAAGCAGTACTAGAAAAAGAGGGAATAAAGATCTACCATGGGATTTTCAGAGATCCTCAAGGGCAATCGGTCGATGTACCTATGATCCCACGAGAGTTAGTGGACTATAGCAGATCAGAGAACATCAGCAGATACCTGGAAAAGGCTGACTTACACAGGTTCTTCACCTCGAGACCATCAGGTGTAGACACAAGAAGAGTGTATGAGTTGGCAACATCCATTCAGAAGGATGGGAAAGCCACGTTGACAGCCATGGATGGAGAAACAGTTGAAGTACAGATCACTCCACAGCTCATTGCAGATGCATTGAAGCTGCACAACAAAGGGAGTTATGTCAGAGAAAGAAGGGAGGCCATAGAGGTCTATGGATCAAAGAAACAAAATACAACCTACGGAGATATGGCAGATCAACGAGCGGCAACCCTTTGCCGGTTATACAACCAGTTTTTCCATGTGTGCAGTAAAAGACCGCAGAAGTATACTACACCACCCCATGCCATTGCGACAACCATCACATGGGCATTGAATAGCAACATGCCAAAAGAGGTGAACTATGCTCAATACATCCACGAGCAAGTAATCGCCATGCACAACCAGAAGCCAAAGTACATAGGAGGAGGAGAAATCCTAACAAGAATAGCTTATGAAGCTATTGGAGCTAGGGATCAAGGGCCACAGATTCCCTCCCAGAATGAGTGGCTTAGAGAAGCCGATGAGGAGGAAGAACAGCAAGAAGTATCCAAGAGGGCGTCCACAAGAGCACGCCGAAAACTAGAAATAGTTTCAGAACCCGAGGAGGCCGTGGACGAGCCGCTCAAGAAGAAAGTGAAGAAGAAGGCCGATCCCAAGCAAACCAAAAGTCAAAAAGCCGCAAGAATGGAAAGGCTGGTGGAGCAGTTTAGAGCGGAAAGAGCTCTAAAGGGGGACTTGGAAGAAATGTGGGTGCCAGACCCCAGTAAAGTCGGAACCAGCTCAGCCAGGCCACATGTTGATCAATATGATCAATATATTAGAGCTTATGAGGAGTCGGAGGCCATACTGGAGCAGCAACCTGTCGAGCCTTATACTGAAGAGGAAGTACAGCTTTTAAAAGCTGAGCTGCAAAAGGACGACAAGGGGAAGAAAAAATAGATGAGTCTACTGAACCTAAAGAGAAGTAAGGCAAGCAAACAAAGGGAAAGCCAAGATGACTGAAGACAATCAGCCCTCTTTTACTGTTGTACCAAGCCCGAAGAAGATGGAAATTATTGTGGAGGAAACCACAATAGAAATAGAAACAGAAATTATGGAAAAGCCGGAGGCCGGGACCAAGGAAACGGAGATAGATCCAGTTCAGCAAAAGAAAGATGATTATGAGGATCTGGTAGCGATCGGATACAATGAAGAAGAGGCCCTGGAGGCAGTTTATGGGATATCCCTACGGAAACAAGATGATCGGAAAGGGACGAAGGAAAAGACAAAGGGTACAATGGAGAGTAAAGAGAAAATGGACGAGCCGAAGCCATTGGAGGTGGTGGCAGAAAGAGCTGTCAAGTTGACAGATGAAGATGAAAAAGACATGCACATGGTGCATGAACTGCTCAGCAAGATTAAAGAAAGATCCAGAGCAAAGGAAGTAGCACTTGAGACAGCAAAACAAAAGGAAGCAGAGTTGCAGAAGAAGTTAGAGAATGCTATGACTGAATCTGAAAGTCATAAAGCATCACTCTACGACGCAGAAAACGAGAGAGACGGCTTGATACTCCAACTAGCCGAAGCTTCAAGAGAGGTAACAAGTTCACAGGAAGCAAAGGAGCGAATAGAAGATGAGCTGGAGGCAGCCAAGGATGAGCTCATTGAGCTGAGGGAAAGGGTCGAACTTCAAGAAAGGACAATCACGAGACTCAGGACCACCCCTAGAGCTAGCAGAGCAGGAACAGAACAAAAGGGAGCCCTCGTACCACCTCTGGAAGATCAGGTCAGAAGTCTGCAAAGAGAGCTGAGGTTAGAGCAAGTGCAAAGATTGCACATGGCGGAGGGATCATTGGCTGCAGAGGAGAGGCTCACATCAGAAAACCAAACACTAAGGACAGAAAATGAGGCCCTCCGCAAACAGCTCCAAGACCTCCAAGAGCAACAAAGAAGAGAAACAGAGCCACCACAAGAAGAAGCAGGGGGAGCAGCCATAGAGCTACCAGAAACTGGAGAGGCAACCACAATTGAAGATCCAGCCCCAGTTCAAGAAGTGGCCTCGACTTCAGGAATCTCTGAAGAAGAAGAACAAAGGCTCCAGGACCAAATAGAAAAGTCAACAGAGGAAAGTGCCAAGGCGGAAATGGAATGGGAAAGGAGACTCCTCATCTCCATTAGACTTCAAGGTTTAGACACAAAAGTGCTCCATGAAGAGTGGATGCAACCCAGCCTGCCTTTCCCTCTGATGAAATTTGAAGTGATAAAGACGAAAAAGAGAATAGAGGAGGAGCAGTATGTCGCTCTTTATGAAGGCGACATCACAAAGGATGAACAATCAAAGAAGATTGTAGATTCTCAACCTAGATGGAGAAAGGGTTGGCTGAACAAATACCCAGCCTACCTCATCTACTTGGTAGAGGCTCCAAAAGAGATTCGGGAGGATGCAACCTTCTGCCCGGTGCCAAGAGTCAGAAGCTGGAAAGAGCATGGCAGGATTGCAGAAAAGAAGCCAAATTGGCTTAATTACCCAAGGATGCCAGGACCAAAGGCAGGAGAGAGAATAGGTAAAGCCTACATGATGAAAACCCTAACGGGCACCATCAAACTCTTTACTGGTTCTCCTGACCTTTCGTGTCAGATGCTAAAGAAAATCTGCAGGACTCTCTTAGCATGCATTGAAGTGTTCGCGCCAGATAAAGCCACGACCTCGAGTCTACTATCGACGGCCGACACAGTGACGGATATGATGTATGATCTTTCATTGCAGCCATCACCAAAGGTGTTACATCTCTTATACCAAAGAATTATGTTTTTGCCTACCTTCCACATGCAAACATTCGAAGAAGCTTTCTACACCGGCTTTTTCACTCACGAAAGCAAAATATTCGGCCCAACCTTGACCATCGGCAACCTACGCTACGAATCACATTTGCAGATGCTCAAGACGACAGGACTCTATTGATCAAGCCTCAAAGTCATGTCAGGGACGACATGAACGCGGAGGGGGGGAGTGTTGAGCCAGCAGAGGATCACACCCGCATTTTTGCTCACACCCATCATTTTGTAACCATTGATTGTAATAAATGTCTTTCCGACATTAATTTTGATTTGAGCCATTCACTAAGTAACGGGACTCAATTGAGTTTCCAGTCTGTAATCCCGACGTAATTTCACCTGCTGATGTAAATAATTAGAGATGTTCTCACCTCCAAGGCTGAGGTATATAAGCCAAAGTTTTGTAACCTAAGGGGGGATTCAATCATTAATCAAAGTGAGTTTTTGAGCGTCGTGACTGTGTCTGAGATAGTTAGTTAGTTAGTTCTATTATCGTCCTGGGAGGTCAAATATGACCTATGGGACAAAATGAACATGTCACGTGGTGTGAGTGGAGTTCATAAGTGACTCTCGATGCTCAAAAATGGCTGAAATGAGCGTCGCAATAGAGAGTCCACATCGTGGTTGGGAGAGGAAGGTATGTAGGGAGAGCTCATGGCTGAATATATGGGGAAAAGAGGACCTAATGTGGTCAAAAGCTGAGCACTCAAGTAGTGTGTGGTACTCACTCTCTCGCACTTGACGAGGGCATAAGGTGCAAAGTCGATGACACTCCTCGCCAGTGCCCCAACGTCCTGTCTCGCAGCGTAGAGAATGGGAGCTAAGACGAATGGAGGCAATGGTGCGGATCGCACTCAACGGGATGGGCTCAAGGATGTAGGAATGGGTTCGGTTACCTCGTTCCGAGAAGAAGAGAGATTTGTAGTTTGGGGCAACGTGTGTGGTGTAATGGCTGAAGCGAGAACCTCCGGATTTCTCCCAAGCCATGATACATTGGCGTTGTAAGAAGGCCTCATTAACTTGGGAGTCGATCGACGCATCCTTGACCAAGTGACATGCATCCCATCTTCCAAACCATTTCTTGATATCAAGCATCCACCCCGAACTTAGTATTTTGCTCTTGCATGTCTTTTGAACCATTTGACTTGCTTCATATGCGATTCTAGGAAGTCGATGCAGAGGGCTACGTTGTGTCTTACGCATGTACTCCACAACCCTTTCCATGCCCAAGACCTCAATGGGAAGCGATCCGGACTCAAGAAGTAAGAGCATGTAGGGTGTTTGTGTCTTGACTTGGAGAAAGTTGGTGAGAAAACGCTTTTGGACATTCTCAAACTCTTTCCAAGTAGACTTCCCGATGCTTCCACTCCACACCTCCACTCCATAAAGAAGCACCGGTGTCACCAATGTGTCAAAGAGGTACTTTTTGAGAGCCCAACACTTGATCTCTCCTGCATTGCACATGTTCTCAAATGCATAATAAGCCCTCTTTCCGGCTTCCAAGCGACGCATTGCACAATCCTTCCATTTATGATTGGATGGAACCTCAAGGCCAAGGTACTTGAAGTGATCTACCACTTCAAGTTTCTCATTGTTGTATACAATGCATGGATTTTCGTCATTGAGGGTCTTTACAAGCATAACCTTGGTTTTGGATCCATTCACGATCAGCCCGCTATGTAAGCAAAAGCGTTCCAAGACACTCATAAGCTTTTGTGCATCTTCTAAGGTATGTGCCAAGAGCACTACATCATCGGCATAAAGCAAAAGCATGATCACCGCATTTCCAATCTTAACCTCTTCTATGCCTTCTTGCTGCATAAAATCAAGAACCATGTATTCCAATTCATCAATGAGTAGCCCAAAGAGGGTTGGGGAAAGTGGGCATCCTTGTTTGACACCAATAGTGCTTGCAAAAAATTCTGAAATTCCATCTCCCATACGTAATCGACATATCACTTTTTGGTAGATGCGAAAGACTGCATGCATAAATTCTCTCGGCACTTGAAGGCTTTGCATACGTCTCCAAAGATTTCCTCGCGGTACCATGTCAAAAGCTTTCTGGAAATCCACAAAGCAACAATACAACTTTTTTCCTTTCAATCGAGACGCTTCCATAAGAACTCGAAGAGTGACAAGGTGATCAATAGTGCTATGATGCTTTCGAAAACCTGCTTGGCCAAGCGCACGTTTGCCATTCTTTTCAGCCCATTCACTTATCTTCATCTCCATGATACATCCAAATAACTTTGCCATCAAAGAACCAACCATTATAGTGCGATAGTTGTTCACATTGTTTACATCTCCTCCTTTGTGCAAAGGTTTGATCCAATTTGCACTCCAATCATGAGGCATGCCATACTGAAGTGCAAGGTTAAACATATCACATATCCAATATCGTGTTTTCTTGCTTGTCCATTTAATCATTTCAGCCTTGACACCTTGAAGGTCACCTGCCTTGCGAGTAGCAAGTTTCTCAAGCGCGCGGCATACATCTTCAATGGTAAAGAAGGGAGACATAAATGGAAGGGAGCTACAACCCTCCATCTTATTAACATTGGGTTGCTCATAGAGGTTCTTACAATGCATATACATATCCTCAAGAGTCAAGTCACCAAAGCTCTCAACGCGCTTGCCTTTTAGATTTTGCCAAAACTTGCCACATGCATGTGCTTTCTCTTGTGCTAAAAGAAGTTGTTTTTCGACTTCCCACCTTCTCCTCTTCTTTTGAACAAGTGCTTTGTATGTGTGTGAACATTCCAAGTAAACTTCCTTGTCTTTGATTGCATCCAATCTTAGCAAGTGTTTTCGGGCTTGACTACATTCCATGTCAAACCATTTCTTCTTGGTGCTACCCTTTTTAGACCTTTTGCAAGACATGTGTTTCGCCGAAAAGCATTCCTTCGCACAAGAGAAAATTACTTCTTTGAAAACTTTCCACTTGCATTCTAATGTTGGGCTCCCTTGATGCTCTATCATGCTTAACATTTGGTCCACCATATCAGCATATATAAGTGCTCGTTTGAAGTCTAGACGTAGGTACAAATGATTCACATCATGATTGGAGGCTACATGCTCGGGCCGTTTACCACACTTGAGGTCAATACATAACATCCTATGATCCGATTCCGGATTCCATTCACCAAGTGTAAAGCTTTGTATGAATTCTAGAGTGGCTTCTGAGAACAACATATAGTCAATCACGCTAGCACCATTGTGCTTTCTACATGTAAAGTCATTGGTGCCTTGCCATAGAGATACACCATTTGCAATGAGCATTCCGGTACTATTGCACATATGTAGAAGTGACTTTCCATAGTGATCCACTTCTTTTGCATCATTAAAACTTCGATTATACATGTATGAGAGAGAGAGAGAGAGAGAGAGTCTTATCTCCTTGCTACGCGAGCTACGGGGCTGCCATTGGAGAAGCGACACCGCCATTGTGTTAGCAACGGTGAGAGCTACGCACAGATACCAAGAGTGCGGGCTATCGGCTTCTACGTGTGGTAAGTTCCTACGAGCTTCGGTGTGAGTTTTCTTCCAACTCGTGTGTCAGAATAGAGCGTGCAGCATATCTATAGAACCACAACGAGTAGAGCTACACATTAGTACCATCGGGGTCAAGTTTCGGTCACCTGTATTTTTCGGCCTGTCTTCATACGCGTTTACCGCACGGAGTGGTTATAGGTTGATTTTGCAGTTCAAGTCTTTAGGGTGTTGTTCTTACCTAGTGCATAGACTTCCCCTTGAGTTTGAGATCGATTCGATGATTCTAGATCCTGTTTCGTATAGCATTCGTTCGTAGTACGGATTTCAGTCACTTGCGTATTTTAGAACTTAGATTTGATTTCCTTAGTAGTGATTGTCATTAGAAGGTCGAGTAGGTGATTTGACACCCACCTAGTTGTTTCCATGCGCCTGCGGGTCAAGCTCCGTCCTCGTCTGACAAATTCTGTTGTTGGTTGAGTTCTCGCTATTAAGCTTCCGCTAGCGGCGTAACCGCCTTAACAGTATCTCTCTCTCTCTCTCTCTCTCTCTCTCTCTCTCTCTCTCTCTCTCTCTCTCTCTCTGTATCACTCAGGCGGCAGGAGCCTCTCTCTCTCTCTCTCTCTCTCTCTCTCTCTCTCTCTCTCTCTCTCTCTCTCTCTCTCTCTCTCTCTCTCTCTCTCTCTCTCTCTCTCAGCCGTTTTTTGACCTAGTAGACAGCAGTTGACTCTTTTGACCATAACTTGCTCATCCGAACTCCGATTTAGGTGATCTATAGCCTCAATCGAAGAGCACGAAGCCCTCTATGCATTGGTGTAAAGACAGAAATTTTCTGTGTAATGGAAGACTTTGCTGTAACAGCATCTCAGAACTGAAAAAACTGTCAAAACTTTGCGTTTTTGTTGCCAACTTGAAGGCAATGTCAGACAAAACTCGCAAGGGTGGAAAAGCCACACTCGCCATGGAGAATGATGCAAAATCTCCAAGGAATTTGGATGCTAATCCAACCACATCATCTACAACAACGAAAGCAATGATCATGGCTTACTTAATCTCGTTACAAGAAACCGTCAACAAACAAGGTGAAGAGTTGCGCGCACTTGCAATGGAGAATGGTACTTTAAGAGTTCTCGTTGTGGAGAATGAGCACCTCAAGAAGGTTCTTGAAATGCAAACAACACGCTTGATGCATCTTGAGAATGAAGTTCAAGAATGTAAACGCTCTCTTGTTGACTTGAATGTATTGAAAGAGCGCTTGAGCAAAGTCGAGAGTGATCATGTATTGAAAGAGAAAACAATAGATACAATACGACATGATGTATGTGAGATGAGAAATGCATCCAAATCATGGGCTGATATATGTAAGGATAATGTGGTTTCTACATCTCCTATCACGCAAGCCGTTGTCCAAGCAAAGAATGTAGAGAATGTGGACACTCAAGAATTGCACGAACGACAAAAACGCTCAAAGAACATCGTCATTCGTGGAATCAAGGAGGAAAGCATGGAAACACCCCAATCTCTTGCAGTTGCTATTGAGGAGTTTTTTGCTACACACTTTGGCATGTCAGGAATCATGGCTTATGGTGCACATCGAGTTGGAAAACAAGGAGTCCCTCGCTCGGGAGAAAGACCTATTGTATGTACCATGGCTGATGAGGTAAAGAGAAAGATCATCCTTGACATGGTTGGATCTACCTCAAAGGAACAGGTTGTAATGTATATGAGGATCGCACTATTATGCAACAAAATGTACGTCGCAAAGCATATGAGGAAAGAAGCAAGAAGGTTAAGGTATCACCTCAAGAAGAAAAGCCACTTAAGGAGGATGCAAGTCCACCCAACAAATAGGGACACATGATCTATGAGACCAACTCACGCTTGCGAATAAGCTTTTGGAATTGTAACGGGTATCCATGGAATGCGGGAATTGGCATTGATGAGCTTACCAATGACTCCGATGTGATACTTCTTGTCGAAACATGGGAGCATGATGCGCAACGAATTCTTGGATTTGACAAATACGATGTGCATTCTTTGATGTGGACCAAAAATGCAAAGCAACGAAGAGGCCAAGGAGGCGTAGCATGTATGACCAAAAAGGGTTTAAAAGATGTTTCCATTGTCAAAGAAGATAAGTATAAACTCTACTTATGGCTGAAAATCAGCCCACCAAATGGTCAAGTCATGTTTGTGGCCGGTTGCTACATTCCTCACTATGACTCCAACTTTTATGCTTGCTTGAATATGGATAGAGATCAGCCCTTTTTTGAACTAGAGGAAGACGTTGCTCATTACAAGGATCAAGGTGAAGTCATTGTTTTTGGAGACATGAATGCTCGCACAAATATGCTACAACACGACACACAACAAGTAGACATGCCGCATGTCTCAAGAAGAATGGATGACTCATACATGTATAATCGAAGCTCTAATGATGCAAAAGAAGTGGATCACTATGGAAAGTCACTTCTACATATGTGCAATAGTACCATCTTTACCATTGAAGATGTATGCCGTGCGCTTGAGAAACTTGCTACTCGTAAGGCAGGTGACCTTCAAGGTGTCAAGGCTGAAATGATTAAATGGACAAGCAAGAAAACACGATATTGGATATGCGATATGTTTAACCTTGCACTTCAGTATGGCATGCCTCATGATTGGAGTGAAAATTGGATCAAACCTTTGCACAAAGGAGGAGATGTAAACAATGTGAACAACTATCGCACCATAATGGTTGGTTCTTTAATGGCAAAGTTATTTGGATGTATCATGGAGATGAAGATAAGTGAATGGGCTGAAAAGAATGGCAAACGTGCACTTGGCCAAGCAGGTTTTCGAAAGCATCATAGCACTATTGATCACCTTGTCACTCTTCGAGTTCTTATGGAAGCGTCTCGATTGAAAGGAAAAAAGTTGTATTGTTGCTTTGTGGATTTCAAGAAAGCTTTTGACATGGTACCGCGAGGAAATCTTTGGAGACGTATGCAAAGCCTTCAAGTGCCGAGAGAATTTATGCATGCCGTCTTTCGCATCTACCAAAAAGTGATATGTCGATTACGTATGGGAGATGGAATTTCAGAATTTTTTGCAAGCACTATTGGTGTCAAACAAGGATGCCCACTTTCCCCAACCCTCTTTGGGCTACTCATTGATGAACTGGAATGCATGGTTCTTGACTTTATGCAGCAAGAAGGCATAGAAGAGGTTAAGATTGGAAATGCGGTGATCATGCTTTTGCTTTATGCCGATGATGTAGTGCTCTTGGCACATACCTTAGAAGATGCACAAAAGCTTATGAGTGTCTTGGAATGCTTTTGCCTACATAGCGGGCTGATCGTGAATGGATCCAAAACCAAGGTTATGCTTGTAAAGACCCTCAATGATGAAAATCCATGCATTGTATATAACAATGAGAAACTTGAAGTGGTAGATCACTTCAAGTACCTTGGCCTTGAGGTTCCATCCAATCATAAATGGAAGGATTGTGCAATGCGTCGCTTGGAAGCCGGAAAGAGAGCCTATTATGCATTTGAGAACATGTGCAATGCAGGAGAGATCAAGTGTTGGGCTCTCAAAAAGTACCTCTTTGACACATTGGTGACACCGGTGCTTCTTTATGGAGTGGAGATGTGGGGTGGAAGCATCGGAAAGTCTACTTGGAAAGAGTTTGAGAATGTCCAAAAGTGTTTTCTCACCAACTTTCTCCAAGTCAAGACACAAACACCCTACATGCTCTTACTTCTTGAGTCCGGATTGCTTCCCATTGAGGTCTTGGGCATGCAAAGGGTTGTGGAGTACATGCGTAAGACACAACGTAGCCCTTTGCATCGACTTCCTAGAATCGCATATGAAGCAAGTCAAATGGTTCAAAAGACATGCAAGAGCAAAATACTAAGTTCGGGGTGGATGCTTGATATCAAGAAATGGTTTGGAAGATGGGATGCATGTCACTTGGTCAAGGATGCGTCGATCGACTCCCAAGTTAATGAGGCCTTCTTACAACGCCAATGTATCACGGCTTGGGAGAAATCCGGAGGTTCTCGCTTCAGCCATTACACCACACATGTTGCCCCAAACTACAAGTCTCTCTTCTTCTCGGAACGAGGTAACCGAACCCATTCCTACATCCTTGAGCCCATCCCGTTGAGTGCGATCCGCACCATTGCCTCCATTCGTCTTAGCTCCCATTCTCTACGCTGCGAGACAGGACGTTGGGGCACTGGCGAGGAGTGTCATCGACTTTGCACCTTATGTCCTCGTCAAGTGCGAGAGAGTGAGTACCACTCACTACTTGAGTGCTCAGGTTTTGACCACATTAGGTCCTCTTTTCCCCACATATTCAGCCATGATCTCTCCCTACATACCTTCCTCTCCCAACCACGATGTGGACTCTCTATTGCGACGCTCATTTCAGCCATTTTTGAGCATCGAGAGTCACTTATGAACTCCACTCACACCACGTGACATGTTCATTTGATCCCATAGGTCATATTTGACCTCCCAGGACAATAATAGAACTATCTATCTATCTATCTATCTATCTCTCTCTCTCTCTCTCTCTCTCTCTCTCTCTCTCTCTCTCTCTCTCTCTCTCTCTCTCTCTCTCTCTCTCTAAAAACGCAGCCGTTTTTTGACCTAGTAGACAACAGTCCACTCTTTTGATCATAACTTCTTCATCCGAACTCCGATTTGGGTGATCTATAGCCTCAATCGAAGACACGAAGTCCTCTACGCATTGATGTAAAGACAGAAATTTTCAGAGTTATGGAAGGCATTTCTGTAGCAGCATTTCCGAAGTGAACAGGTTCAACAAAATTGATTCTCATCTCCTATTTTACATACAATGTCTTCCGGCACTCGCAAGGGTTTTTATTCTTCAACAAGGTCCACAACCATTGTGGAAAATGATCCAAAATCTCCTAAGTGTGGAGATAGCAACACAACCACCCAACCAACGACATCGGAAACCATGATCATGGCGTACTTGGTATCATTGCAAGAGACCGTAAACAAACAAGGCGAAGACTTACGAGCACTTGCAATGGAGAATGGCACACTAAGGGTACTTGTGGTTGAGAATGAGAATCTCAAGAGGACACTTGAGATGCAAACAACACGTTTGATGCAACTTGAAGAGGAAGTCAAGGAATGTAAACGCTCTCTTGTGGACTTGAATGCTTTGAAGGAGCGGATGAGCAAAGATGACCATGTATTGAAAGAGGAGAAATTTGACACTATGAGCCGGGATGTATGCGACATGAAAAATGTATGCACAAACAAGTCTTGGGCTGATGTATGTGGTAGCAATGTGGTTTCTAATTCCTCACTCATGCAAGCTATGGTTCAAACAAAGAATGTTGAGAATGTGGATGTGGAGGTGTTGAAGGAACGGGAGCGACGTTCCAAGAACATTGTTATTCGTGGAATTCCCAAAGAGAAGTTAGAGACACCTCCTTCTCTTGCCATTGTTATTGAAGATTTCTTCAAAACCCACTTTGGCATGTCCGGAGTTATGGTCTATGGAGCACATAGAGTGGGGAAGCAAGGAGCTCCTCGCTCCGGAGAATGGCCAATTGTATCCACCATGCCGGATGAGACCAAGCGAAAGATTATCCTTGATAATAGTTGGATCTATTTGAGGGGTACAAATGTTTTGTATGTGAAGATCGCACTATTTAAGCAACAAAATATGCGTCGCAAGGCATATGAGGAAAAGAATAATAAAAACAAGGAATTCTCTCATGAAGAAAATGTGCCCAAGGAGGGAGGCAAGCCTCTCAAGCAAATAGGGATGCGTGACCTATGAGACCGAGTTACAATTGAAAATATGCTTTTGGAATTGTAATGGATACCCATGGAATGCGGGGGGTGGCATTGATGAACTAAAAGCAAAGCCGATGTTGTACTTCTTGTTGAAACTGGGGAGCATGATACACAAAGGATTAACGGCTTGGAGGATTACAATGTACATTCATTGATGTGGTCAAATAATCTCAAGCAACGAAGAGGATAAGGAGGGTTAGCATGTATGGTTAGAAAGGATTGGAAGATTTTGTATCAATTGTGAAAGATGACAAGTACAAACGTTATGTATGGCTGAAAATTATGACACCAAAAAGAGCACCCATTTTTGTAGCCGGTTGCTACATTCCTCATCATGATTCTCCCTTTTATGCTTGCATAGATAGAGATCAACCATTTTCTGATTTGGAAGAGGACATTGCTTATTTCAAAGGTGAAGGTGATGTTATTGTATTTGGGGATATGAATGCTCGCACAAAACATTGCAACATGATACTCAACAATTTGATATGCCATACATTTCAAGGGAGTTGGAGGAAGTTCACTTGTATGATCGTACTTCAATGGATGAGAAAGAGCGGATCACTATGGAAAGTTACTTTTACACATGTGTAATAGCAGGGATGTTCATTGCCAATGGTGTATCTTTGTGGAGTGGAACCAAGGGATTTACATGTAGAAGACATAATGGGGATAGTGTGATTGACTATATGCTACTCTCTGAAGCCATCATGTATCGCATAAAGAGTTTTATGTTTGGTCAATGGACACCGAAATCCGACCATTGCACCTTATGTATTGACCTTTCATGTGGAGAAGCAACTAAGCATGATAATCTCAGCCAAGGAAAGAGAAGTTATCACTATGTATGGATTTCAAACGGGCACCAATGTACATTGAAATGGTTGAGAAAAAATTATGGATGACAAAGCTTCAATGTGATGCCACATTGGAAACTAAATGGGAAGCTTTCAAGACAGCTATTTGTTCTTGTGCGGAAGAATGCTTTTCCATAAAGCTTCTCCATGGTATCAACAAAGATAGATCACGCAAAAGGTGGTTTGATAAAGAATGTCAAGATGCTCGAAAGTCCTTGATAAAGCTTGATGCAACTATGGACAAAGACAACTATCAAAGTCATTTGCATACATACAAGGCATTGATTCAAAAGAAGAGAAGAAGATGAGAAGTAAAGCAACAAGAATTTCAAGTCAAGAAAAGGCACATGCATGTGGAAGATTTTGGAGAAACTTGAGAGGCAAGCGGGTTGAGAATTTGGTAACTTGAGTCTAGTGGATATGTACACACATTGTAGGCAATTATATGAGCAAGCAAATACTGAAAAAAATGCCATTTTATGGTTCACTCCCATGTATGCCGTCTTTTTTTTACTATTGAGGATGTATGCGGTGGGCTTGAAAAGTTGGCCACTCGCAAAGCGGGAGATCTTAAGGTATCAAGCCGGAGATGATGATCAAATGGACGGGAGATTTTACCCATGAGTGGATGTGTGATATGTTCAACCTTGCACTTCAACATGGTATGCCTTTGATTGGAATTGGTAGTACTAATTGGGTTAAGCCTTTGCATAAAGGAGGGGATGTAAGAATGTAAGCAACTACCGGACTATAATGATTGGGTCTCTTATGGCAAAGTTGTTTGGGTGCATAATGGAGATGAAATTGAGTGATTGGGCTGAAGAGAATGACAAGCGTGCAAAGGGACAAGCAGGTTTTCGTCGATGCCATAGCACCATTGATCATCTTGTCACTCTTCGTGTTCTCATGGAGGAAAGTCGGTTGAAAGGCAAGCGATTGTATTGTTGTTTTGTGGACTTTAAGAAAGCCTTGGATATGATTCCACGTAACAATTTGTGGAGAATGATGGAAGAACTCCAAGTGACAAGTGAGTTTATGCTTGCGGTTTCTCGAATCTATGAGAAAGTGATTTGTCAATTGCGCATGGGAAGAGAAATTTCAAAAAAAATTGTAAGCACTATTGGGGTTAAACAAGAATGTCCATTGTCACCAACTCTCTTTGGTCTATGCATCGATCAATTGGAACAAATGGTACTTGACTTTATGCAAGAAGAAGGCATTGAAGAGGTCACTATTTGCAATGCAGTAATCATGCTTTTGTTGTATGCGGATGATGTAGTGCTTCTAGCACACACTTTAGAAGATGCACAAAAGCTTATGGTTGTCCTTGAGAACTTTTGCTTGCATAGTGGGCTGATTGTAAATGAATCCAAAACAAAGGTTATGCTTGTGAAACCAACCATAAGGAGAAGCCATGCATTGTGTACAACAACGAGACGCTTGAAGTTGTTGAGAGCTTTAGTACCTTGGCCTTGAGGTTCCATCCAATCACAAGTGGCATGAATGTGCTATGCGTCATTTGGAAGCGGGAAAGAGAGCATATTATGCATTTGAGAACATGTGTAATGCGGGAAACATCAAGTGTTGGGTTCTCAAGAAGTATCTTTTTGATGCATTGGTGACACCGGTTCTTCTTTATGGAGTTGAAGTGTGGGGCGGGAGCATCTCAAAGTGTACTTGGAAAGTTTGAGAAATGTCCAAAGCGTTTTCTTTACAAAATTTCTCCAAGTTAAGACACAAACACCATATATGCTCCTACTTCTTGAGTCGGGATCTCTTCCAATTGAGGTTATGGGCATGGAAAGGTTGTGGAGTACATGATAAAGATGCGTCAAAACCCTCACATCGACTTCCTACAATTGCATGGGAAAGCAAGCAAAAAAGTTCAAAAGACGCATAAAAGCAAGATCTTGAGCATGGGATGGATGCAAGACATAAAGAAGTGGTTTGGGAGATGGGATGCATTACACTTGCTACATGATGCTTCAATTGACTCTCAAGTGAATGAAGCTTTTCTACAACGCCAATGTATTACGGCTTGGGAGAAATCCGGTGGGTCACGCTTCATACATTACACCACGTATATTGCCCCCAACTACAAAACCATGTTCTTCGCTGAGAGAGGAAACCGTACTCACACTTACATGCTTGAGCCTATTCCCTTGTCCGCGATACGTGCTATCGCAGCAATTCGGCTTAGCTCCCATTTCCTTCGATGCGAGATAGGGCGTTGGGGCAATGGAGAAGAGTCAAATCGATTGTGCACATTATGCTCACTGCAAGTTCGAGAGTCTGAGTACCACACACTACTAGAGTGCTCAGCTTTTGATGACATCCGAACTTGCTTCTCTCACATTTTCAGCCATAACTTAGACCTACACACTTTCCTCTCCCAGCCAAAGTGTGGGCTCTCCATTGCGACTCTCATCATCACTACAATTTTGAGCATCGAGAGTCACTCATTAGCCATACACATACTACATCACATGTAACTTTGGTCCCATAGGTCATATTTGACCTCCGAGGACGATAATAAAATTATCTATCTATCTACCTCTCTCTCTCTCTCTCTCTCTCTTCTCTCTCTCTCTCTCTCTCTCTCTCTCTCTCTCTCTCTCTCTCTCTCTCTCTCTGTGTGTGTGTGGTGTGTGTGTGTGTGTGTGTGCCAGCCCTCCGTCCGACACTGATAAAGGTCCCCCCTTTGCGCTCTCTCTCTACCAACTCTCCATCCGGCGTTGAAGACAAGGGGAAAGGAGAAATTTCACCCCAAATAGAGAAAATTAGTCTAAAAGCCCAAAAATGAACCTAATTTTCTAAGATTTCGTCTTGAAAATTTCAAGAAAGGGATTTTTGTATGTTTGGAGAAATGATTTTTCGCGAACATTGCTAATAGGTCTTGAGTTCAACTCTGCTCATCGGCTACATCTTTAAGGTATATCTTGGGATAGTTTCCTAGGACGTCAAAACTCTCTTCTTCTTTTCTCTCTCTCTCTCTCTCTTCTCTCTCTCTCTCTCTCTCTCTCTCTCTCTCTCTCTCTCTCTCTCTCTCTCTCTGTGTGTGTGTGTGTGTGTGTGTGTGTGTGTGTGTGTGTGTGTGTGTGTGTGTGTGTGTGTGTGTGTGTGTGAGTCACCAGTGTTGACCACTGCTTTGAGGCTTGCCGCCAGTGTTCGGGAAAAATGTGTCTCAACTTAATATCGTGCCGTTTTCAATTTCAAAATGCCGGTTGAGGGCGAAGGGAAAAGGAGATATTCCGTCCCAAAAGAGAGAAAAATAGTGTAAAAATCTGAAAAAATAACATAATTTTCTAAAATTTCCTCTTGGCAAAGTTCAAGGAAAGGAATTTTGTATGGTTGGAGGCTGGGCAGGCTGCGGCAATGTGGGGACGTGTGGCAAAGGGGGGGGGGGGGGGGGGGGGGGCATTCTCAATGATGAAAGGACACTGCACAGGCGGGGGCGGTATCTCTCTCTCTAAGACTCTCTCTCTCTCTCTCTCTCTCTCTCTCTCTCTCTCTCTCTCACACACACACACACACACACTCACTGTGATGCCTGTGCGCAGAGCTCACGCACAGGCGTAGAGCTCATGCACCAGATGCAATCGCCCTGTGTTGACGCCTCCAGGGCACACTTGTCGGACTATCCTGCTTTCGCCACGTGTCAGGGGGGGGAGCCGGAATCCCCTCCCCCATTATCTATTAGTATAGATGTAAGATTCCTTATTTATGTTTTTTAGCTTTGATTAGCTTACTATCTCTCACAACTCCGAACAAAAGTTTGAATTTTTTACTTGAAGCTCAATGGAAGTCTTTTTCATGTTTTTTTTTTTTTTAATAACATGTGTGTTTATTTTGTATGCCTTGGGACTTTTTGCTTCTCAAAGAAAAGCGCCCACATTGGGAACCTCTAGGACTCTAATACCATAGGCAATACAATGAAGCTGGGATTTCTCTTCCAACTTTTGCTTCCATTTCCTTTGTATTCTCACTAGTGGTCATTGTTGTTTGAGTGAGCAAGCCTCTCTATGCTTAAAACACTCCTAAGGTCTCAAACACTCAAATAATATTTCCAACTAAAACTAGTGGTAAAGTGAATTGGTTAACCTAAAGTCAGAGTCTCCTAACATCAAGGCTCATCAATAAGATTAAACTTAAGGTCAATTAACTAAAGCAAAGACAAGTTTATACATCTTTAATGGCAGATAACAAAACATATCTAAATGCACTCGATCAAACCATGGAATACAACAATCAGCAAACATAAATTGCCACAAACATAAATCTCCACAAACATAAATCATGGAAAGTAGTACACATGGAGATATGTGCTGCATATCCTCAATAGCCAAGGAAGAAAACATGTGAAGCTGGAACTCGAGATGTCCATGCTTTGTGAAAGCTAAAGTCCATCTATGCTGCAAAATCATAAACAAAACACTACCACCTAGAAAGGTGTGTCAGCATAGAAGTGGAAGTTTTATTACCTAAACACAAATAAGAATAAATCCTAAACTAAAGTCTCACACCTGGATGTCTAGAGGGAAAAAAGTGCCTCTAGCATATGTGCATGTATCTAGTGCACCATAGTCAATCCGTACAAGTCAAGGGTCTGGTGCAACTAGGAGAGATAAGAGAACTCTTCCAAACAATAAAACCTGTAGTCTCCTAGCTCTCTCTATAATGGTCATCAACTGGATAGCACCTAGCTCCATGTCAATGGTAGAATCTATAGCACAACTAATGGATCTAGGGATAACATCAATCTGTGACTGTGTGGTCAATGAACTATGTGGCTCAAGATCCCTGAATGGCTGACTCTTGCCAAGCTCTAAGTCAACAACATCTCCTTCAAATCTAGCCAAGAAATCATCGCTTATGGCATCTTCTTCCATGATAACAGCATCTGCAAATATATTGTTAGTAGCAATCATAAGTTCATTGAAATTCTCAGGCTCAACTTGTGATGGGTCCATAATCTTGATTACTTCATCAGCTATTGTGTGTATAATAGCTTTATTTATACACTCATCTGCATCAAACATGTTGTCCTACTCAACTATAGTGCTGATAGTTTTAGTAATATCCTATAGAGGCTCATCGGCTTGATGAACTCCTTCAAAATAACCCATGTCAAGGTCAGCAGCTTGTGAACCACTTGCTGTACAAATCTACGTCTTCACTGGGACAATTATTGGAGGTAGCGTCCATGCAAGCAATCTTTGAAAAAAATTCACATAATTCTGTTTCAGCTCATTGTTTCCCTTTTCTTTGTTGCTCAAAATATGCTCCTCTGAAACTAAATTTGCTACCTCCAGCTCAACATTTTCTTTGGCTTTGCTTCTTGCAAAAATATGCTCCCATAATTCATCATAGTTGAGGAACTGCATCTGATCCCCTGCACCTTTACTAAAGACAACCTGGCTTCATTCAGTAATCTCTTTTATTTCCAAATCATATCTATTGCATCATCAATCTGCTTTTTAATTTGCATGGCTTTCGCTTCCTGCAAACATAACTGAACTAATTCCATCATTTTTGGCAAATCTGCAACTACTAATTTTTATCAAATCCATTGGAATTGAAATCGTCAATAAACTACTTCAATTGTTGTGGCATCTCCATTTTACCTCCCACCCCGGCTTGGTTTTGCATCGGGATCACCAAAGATGTCAAGGGATATGTGTTTGAAACGTGAGCCGAGAAGGCGTTGGGGCTCTGGCTGTGAGAGGTGTGAGAGAGAATAGGAACAACAGGTGAAAATGGATATGAAGATCACCATAAACTTCAATTAATTAAGTCAAGCTTTAAGTACAACTTAATCCTTAGCCAAGGCGACTGTTAGCAGCGCCATGACTCGGATCGGCTAAAAATTAAGAGTTTAAGCTCCCTTTTTTACAAAATTAACCGGGCCGTTAACAACACCAGGACCTAACAGGATGATTAATCAACCTTCGGACTGATGAAGGTGATGGAAGTTTTTGCTTGTTGCTTTATCTGCTTCAACTATCTTCAAGGTTTTGCAAAATTCATTTAAGTTCATTGTGCCAGTCATCATGCTTAAATTATTGTAAATTGTTATGTAGCTTTCTGCTTTGTGTGCTTTGCACTACCTTAGTTGCCGCTCTTGAGTACCCCTCTCTCATGCAGTGCAACTTCATCAATCGAGGCTTGATCTTGCTTCTGATCTGAGAGTGAGAAAGAGAGTTATCCCCTTCTTTCCCTTTGTATCATGTTCTTCTCCCGTTCCTCATTACTTCCTTCCAAGCTCTCCCTGCTCGAGAGCCTTCAACTCCCGTTGAGTAATTCCTTCTTTCCCTTTTGCTTCAATCCGAGAGCGAGAGAGATAGTTGATTCCTCTCCTTGCCATGCACAGAGAGAGAGAGAGAGAGAGAGAGAGAGAGAGAGAGAGAGAGAGAGAGAGAGAGAGAGAGAGAGAGAGAGAGAGAGAGAGAGAGAGAGAGAGAGAGAGAGAAAGCGTGGCTTCTTCTTGCTATTGTCCAAGAGCTAGTCCTCCCTTCCTTGCTCTCACTTTCTTGCCTTGCCTTGTTACCTCCTCACACTCCCTTCATGTCCTCAATATCGAGAGAGAGAAAGCGAGAGAGGGAACTATAGAGAGCTTTCCAAATGAGAGCAAGAGAGAGAGATTCTCCTTGCTTGTAACCCGTGCTGCTTCCTTAACGTAACCTCCTTGCTCTCTCAACCTCCTACTTTCCTTTCTCTTCACGTTTCTTCACTCCTTGCATGCTCCAAACAACTCCTTCTATTAATAGCCTCCCCCTCCCTTAGCAACGACGGCGCCGTCGTTGCTAGGGAGCATAAAAATCATCTCTTGATGACATGGCAGCCTGGTTTTCTTATCTCCGCCAAATCGCATGGGATCGGCACCGAATTGTATGCCCTAGAATTCTGAGGAGATTTTGCTTCATGCCAGTCGCCATTCGAGGCTCATGGCACCCAGCACCCGATGCAAGCCTTTCTCTCTCTACCTGCACTCATGCTCGCTACCTGTCACCATCTCCCCTTTTCTTTTTTCCCTTGTCCACACCCGCCTTAGTTTAGCGTGGCCATTTAGCTTATGACCTTGGGAGGGCATCCCTAGTGCTTCATTGGGAACCCTTAAGCTTTGTAAGGGCACCACATTTGGCATACATATTGGTCAAAGCATTGCCAAGCACAACATCTTTCTTGAGAAACCCTGTCAAGCTAGGCATATCTCACAATCAATAGCCCCATGAGATGACATTTCGGACAAATAGCTCAGCAAGAACTTTTTGTGTGCTTTCGTAACAGCACCACATTCGGGTTACGAATCGGCCAAAGCATTACTGAGCTTCCATAATTATTGACCTAAGCAGTGTGGAGCTTCATTTTTTCCTACCAAGCACACCCAGCTACCAATGCACTACAATTCTAGATCATAAACTCCCATTTGTGCTCACCTCAAACATACTCATTTTTAGCATCATTAAGACATATGTTGGCCCTTTTAAGCCGCATCTGGCATACATTAATCGTATAAATAGCTTGTTACCAAGCCCTGAACACTGATCATTCATCAGGTAAGCTTCAATTAATCTTGACGTGCATCTTCCTGGTATCTTTCTTAGGAGGGAGTGGAGCTCCACGACAACGTTTATATCTGTGTTTTCTTGATCAGTGTTGATACGTTTCAAAGCAGCCCGAGCTCTCTCTCTCTCTCTCTCTCCTCTCTCTCTCTCTCTCTCTCTCTCTCTCTCTCTCTCTCTCTCTCTCCTCTCTCTCTTGCATGCAGCAATCAAGTGCAACTATGGTTCCCACAAAGCAATGATAACAAGTTTATGTCACTCTTGTGTATATCTTTCAATTGCAGAGTGTCCACAAGACAAAAAATGTGCAAATTTGCCAAGGGAGTAAGTGCAATGGAACAACTTCCTTGCAGAGTGTGATTGTAAGGGAGGACCAAGGTGGTCAATACCAGAGAGGTAAAAATACTATAGTTAAAGCTGTATATAATTAGTGTGTAATTATCAAATACCAATATTGGTGTCAAAGGATATGATGTGGCAAAAGCTTGTCAATGGTCTTTCCTTACAAAGGTGGAAGCTAACAATGGGAGAATAGGTGGCACTAGACTCTGATGTTGCTATGCTAGAGTGACCATTGACCTACAAATATGTCTCCATGATGATGCACTAAACGACATCTCTATGAATAAAGACTGGCACCTCAGTCATCTTTGCGAGTATTTCAATCAAAGATTACATTGCCCAAGCAATACCTCTTTGTAATTAATGACAAGTTTGTTTGGTCAAGAAAAGAGAAGAGCTTTCTTTGTGAGGACATTGCATTTTTGGCAATGTGTTTTGTAAAAGCTTGTAAAACTGCGCCGTGAATTTTTCTCCACAATTATTATATGCTACTGGTGTTTTGATGCTTGATTCTCTTGAGCAACCTTGTTTGGGAGCATTTTTTTGGTTGGAATTAGGGTTGCGAGAAAACACACACAGCTTGGAGAAGAGCAAAATGGAAGCTCAAGGTGCACAATAGAGTGTGTTTTACTTAGTATGCAATTGAAAGATAGATAGCCCTAGAGTGATTGGCATCTATATATTGATGGGGGAAAACCTCCTAGTGAGGGAAAAAATGCCCTGATGGTCCTAGTTGTGTGTGTTTCAACACACATCACTGTCCACATGTATAGTAATCTATCCCCCTGGGAGCTGAGGAGTGAGGTGTGAATGAGAGCTGGCACATAGAGTATAGAGTGCCTGAAGTGCCATGCCTGTGAGGACATGATCATCCCACAAAGGGGAGTAAACCCCAAGCTTTGTGTGAAAATCTTTTGAACTTCTCACAAGACAATGTCTTTGTGAAAAGATATGAAGGTTAGTCCTGTGTTTGTCTGTGTTGGCACATAACCAAGTTGGTCTCGCCTTCTGAGAGCCTCTCCCTGACATAGTGGTAATGTACCTCAATGTGCTTTGCTTTGTGCATGAATGAAATTAGATTCCTTGCAACTACATGTGCTTTGATTGTCAGTGTGTAGATAGTGATTGCAGTGTCCTGTCCAACACCCAAATCAACCATAAGACATTTGTGTCTGATCTGTACACACACAACCGTAGATGTGAAGACTACCCTGTACTCAACCTGGAAGTGGCCATAGTAGGCTGCTTCTTGCTCAACCATGCAGAGTACATGAATTGTCAAGCATGAAACAAAAACCACTTGTGGATACTCATGTGTCAAAATAACCAGCCTAATCTGAGTTCAAAAAAGCATGTAAGTTCTGGCAGCAATATTATGTCCCCTTTCTTGAGCACAAGCCACTCAAGTAGCAAAAAATACTCTTTGACAGTCTACCAATGCTTTGATTTGACCCTAGGCTATGCATGAATTTGTTGACATGTGAGACAGAAGAAACTGAATATATGGCCTCGTGTGTACATCATCATACATATAAGGCAGGCAATAGAAGTTTGGTAAAGAGTGACATGCATCTGCAAAATAAGATCACCAGCATCATGAAGACTCAATTTCAAACATGTTTCCATGGGAGTGGCAATAGGTTTGAAATCCTCAAGTCAACTTACATAGTAAGTAATTTCTTATGTCACTATGTCTGTACTCTAACACAAGGAAATACCAACATCGCATTGCTTAAACAATATGCCCAAATAATGATACAACAGCGCCGAAATATTTCATCTTGAAAGCAGCATTCCAATCAGTCTTAAATATTTTAATAATATGTCTCTTATGTTTTGGTTCCAGTGATCAACAAATCATCCACATACAGAACGACATTGAGAAGTACAATCACCTCACGCTGCTTTACATACAATGTGATTTCTATTGGACTGTTATGAAAGCCTTGTTTGACATAATGAGCATCGCCTTCTCATACCAAGCACGAGAAATTGTTTTAACCCATACAACGACTGATGTGAAACCATGATACATTATTAACCCATCATGTGAAACCAAGATATGGTTTGTTTGTGGATGATACAACCTGTTACCTTTTCTTCTATAACCAATAAAAATCATTTGGCAGCCTTATCATCCATTTTTTTGTGTTGTGTTGTGGCACCAAAGCCTATATCAAATAGCCAAAAACAAGTATGTGCTCAATAGACGGAATTTATCATGCCATGCTTCATATGGAGTCATAGAGTGCAAAGCTTTTGTAAGACACATGTTTAAGTACATAAGTGGTACACATGATAGCCTGAAGCCATAACGAATGTGACAAAGCTTGACTTTTGACCATACATCGTGCCATTTTTTTAAGTGACTTGTTTATCCTCTCAACAACACCGTTTTGTTGAGGTGTATACGGAAATGTACGTTTGTGTTTTATCCTAGGACTTGCCAAAAATGCATTAAATTCATGAGACATATATTCCCCCCTTGATCGGAATGGAGGGTGCCCATAGTACATTTCGAGACATTTTCAGCCATAGCCAAAAATTGTTTGAAACACATTAAACACTTCGAACTTCACTTTAAGCGGATACACCCATGCATTCCTGGAGTCATCAATAAAAGGCATGAAGTAAAGGTAATTGCCCAAGGACGGAGTTTGCATGGGCCCACGAACATCACTTTGCACAAGCTGCAACCTGCATGTGGCCCTAATTTAACCATCCTTTGGAAACTTTGAATGTTGAATCTTACCCAAATACAGTCTTCACAAACATGTTTGACAGGTGCTTCAAGAGGCGGCAAAGAAGCAACCATACTAGATTTCTGCAAACGCAGCAAACTGGAAAAATTCAAATGCCCAAAACGTGTATGCAAAGTTTTGCATCTGAAATAGCCTTAGAATCCACAATAACATTTGCAAAATTCTTCCCATACTTGTCATACAGAGTGAGCTTATACATCCCATGGCATAGAATGCCAGATGCAACAAATTTCATCACCAAATTGAGATCATATATTGTACATGTGTCATCCACAAATTTAACTACAACACCAAGTCTAGCAAGTGTAGATACATACAAAAGATTCTTCTTGATCTTAGGTACATAAAGTGCATCAACAAATGTGAAAGAACTACCATTTGCAACAACTAGAATAATAATTTCAACTCCCTTGATTGGATAAGAGGCATTGTTGGCACAAGTGACCGAATTCCCATGAGGGACATCCTCGAGAGAGAGAACAATCATGATGAGAGGTAATGTGCTTTGTAGCACCACCGTCAAAGTACCACATGGGAGCATCTGTAGTAGCAACTGACAAACATGCATCATGGACAAAAGGATCATAAGTGCATTCTACACCAAAAGCCCATTCTGCATCAACATCAACATCACAATCTCCTTTCACAAAAGACTCAACAATAACTGCATTTGTAGTGCAACTAGTATTTGTAGTGGAACCAACCGCTTTCTTCTTAGCCTCTTTCGCCTTCAACTTAGGACACTTCTTGATCAAGTGATCATTAGCTTTACAATAATTCCAATGCATCTTTTTTTCCCTTATCCCAAACCAATTTCTACAAGCAGAAGCATTAGGAACATGTGATTTACCACTCCCAAAAGAACCATGAGAAGTGGCAACATTGCTGCTACCACCTTTATTTTGAGCAAGAACAAAGGCCTATTCAATTGCACGTTGTCTAGTCCTATGTTTTTCGGAAAGTGACTCTTTCAACAGCAATGTGCATAATGCATCAAACTTGACAACTTCTAGATTTCCTTGGGTCATGAGTCTCCAAGTACTAACACAAGTATGGTAAGAATTTGGCAAAGCATCAAGAATAGTCTACACAAGGAAACTATTAGAAATGACCTTTGCCTACGGAAATAAGTTGCTCATTTATATCCTTGACACCAATAAGGAAAGTTTCCATATAATATTCCTCATGTATAATCTTCAACTCTAGCTCTTTACGCAGCAATGCAATTTTTGCTCATTGCAACTTACATAAAGACCAGCCAAAATATCCCAAGCCTGTTTTGTAGATTTGACTGAACAAATGTGAGGAGTAATAGTGTGCTTCACAGAAAACACAATCAATGCATGTGCTTGTGTATCTTTTACATCTCGACGGGCTTGCTTAGCTGTAGGAAAAATAGCTCTAGCAGCAGCAATCATGCCACCAAAACATGCAGCATCCTCAACATCGCCTACATCCTCAGAACTAGGATGTACATCAATGCCCTGCATAATGTTCCAACTGCCCTTTCACACAAGGACATGTTACATGATGTAAGCCCACATAGGGTAATTGTCCCCATCCAATCTGTTTCAACAGCAAACATCTTGAACAAATCTGTGTTGTGTCAGCCATGGCGAATGTTGCACTTCATGTGAAAACTGTCTGAATAGTGTAGAAACAAGGCGAGAACAACACCTGCTATATAACAAAAACCATAGAAGATTGTAAGGACCTCTTATGCAGAGAATGGCACTGATAGAAATTTTGCACAAAATGACAAAATAGCCTGCACAATACTGTCTGTAGTGGAAACAGAGGCCGAAATGAGCCCCAAGTATTTTTGACCTATTGATGCTCGCCAAAGCTCACAAAAATTGGAGAAAATGAGCTTGCATGTGCTGGAGTTGCTGGCGACTAAGCCCGAGAGGATGCAACCTACTCTGATACCAATTGTTGGAAGTAGGTTTGCAGGAAAATACACACAGCTCGGAGAAGACAAAGTAATCTCAAGGCACACAACAAAGAGTGTTTTACTAGATAGATAGCCCTAGAGTGATCGATGTATATACAATGCACGAGGAAAAAACCTCCTAGTGGTCCTAAGTGTGTTCACACACACATCACTACCACACATATATGGCAACCTTTTTTATAAATATTTTGATCAAAATTTTCAACTTCATTGATTTGGAACACCAATGCCTTCAGTCTCGGTGTCTTTTGATACTTTGTCGTGTGATTTTCCAAATAACTATAATTTTAAGTTAATTTGAGGTTAATTTTAAATGTTTTTAAAAAAGTGACTTTGGGTATATAAGTTACTTTCTAGGTTTTTAAACTTCATTTCTCACATCCACAAAAACTCTAGCTCTAAGTTCTCTTGCCATCTTCTTCATCACAAAACAAACCCATAGCGATGTCTTGTGATACACTGCGTGCACAACTGGAAAAGGTTAGCCTTGTAGATCAAGCACATGAACTAGTCAATGTGTTCTAGGTGACGATCAACATATAGGCCACTGCCAACCTACATCATGAGGCATTTCAAAGATTTCTTGATTACATGGAGCACCACATGGAAGAATATGCCATAGTGGCCGAGGGATCCGACATGTCATGGTTGCCATCGGATTTCGTCAGACACCTCTAGGCGATCGACAAAAAAATTTCCTTTTGCTTATTGAGGTTTTGTAAAGGGCTCACCAAATGGCATATAGGACAAAAAGGATGAGAGTCCTACCATATGGCGAGCAAATATTTTTGAGTAAGGAGAAATCCGAGCAATCAATCTGAGAAAGCATGTCTCTACTCTACTGGTCTAATCATCTTTTGATCCTTTCACGTATCTGCATGATTCACTACACCTATATCCGAGTAGTTTATAAGCTCTCTTGTAGATGCTTGAAATGAGAGCATGTGCGCTCATGCAATATCATAGGAGCATCACCATTAATGAAAATAGGTGACATATTGCTATTATTCAAAAAACCATTGTTGAGCCAGCAGAGGATCACACCCACATTTTTGCTCACACTCATCATTTTGTAACCATTGATTGTAAGAAATGTCTTTCCGACATTAATTTTGATTTGAGCCATTCATTAAGTAACGGGACTCAATTGAGTTTCCAGCTTGTAATTCCGAAGTAATTTCACTTGCTGATGTAATTAGTTAGAGATGTTCTCACCTCCAGGCTGAGGTATATAAGCCAAAGTTTTTGTAACCTAAGGGGATTCATATTATTAATCAAAGTGAGTTCTTTGAGCGCCGTGACTGTGTGTCTGAGAGAGTGAGAGAGAGAGAGAGTCTTATCTACTTGCTACGCGAGCTACGGAGCCGCCATTGGGAAGCGACACCGCCATTGTGTTAGCAACGGCGAGAGCTACGCACAGATACCAAGAGTGTGCGCTATCGGCTTCTATGTGTGGTAAGTTCCTACGAGCTTCGGTGTGAGTTTTCTTCCAACTCGTGTGTCGGAATGGAGCGTGCAGCATATCTATAGAACCACAACGAGTAGAGCTACGCATTAGTACCATCGGGATCAAGTTTCGGTCACCTGTATTTTTCGGCCTGTCTTCATACGCGTTTACCGCACGGAGTGATTATAGGTTGATTTTGCAGTTCAAGTCTTTAGGGTGTTGTTCTTACCTAGTGTATAGACTCCCCTTGAGTTTGAGATCGATTCAATGATTCTAGATCCTGTTTCGTATAGCATTCGTTCGTAGTACGGATTTCAGTCACTTGCGTATTTTAGAACTTAGATTTGATTTCCTTATGATTGTCATTAGAAGGTCGAGTAGGTGATTTGACACCCACCTAGTTGTTTCCATGCGCCTGCGGGTCAAGCTCCGTCCTCGTCTGACAAATTCTGTTGTTGGTTGAGTTCTCGCTATTTAGCTTCCGCTAGCGGCGTAACCGCCTTAACATTTGGCGCCGCTGCCGGGGACGAGAGCCCTAAGTAGGTGACCTTAGACTAATCCTACGAGGTGAGTCGTATAAACTACTTTGTATACTTTAGTTAGAAAAGATCTAGGAGTGGTGGACTCCGAAGATCTCGAGAGATACTAGGAAGTGGGGTATTCTTGGGTCTTCCGTGTTGACAGTATTTTTAGTTTAGCTTAGAGTTGTTTGTTGTTTTGTTGGTGTTGAGTAGTTGTTGATAGAAGAAGAATTTGCTAGTCCGTGAGTGGCAGTGGATCTCTTTAAAATCACAATTACCAAACCCATTTTATGATTAGGAATAGCTTAGGTAGGACTTCATTTGATCCTGATCTAGAGCTAGTAATCATTGGAGTATTTGCTTGATATGGTTGATTGCATGTTAGATCACTAAACCGTCGAGTTAGTAGTGAAACTTGCAATAAACAAAAGTCAGAGAAATTTTCTGTGTATCTGGGAGTTGCTGAGCACTTGAGAAAGCTTTAGGAAGGATTCTGTGCCAAAAAACTGGAAATCTGCAACTTTAGACATCATACGCGTATGATGTCTAAATGACCAAACAGAGACCAAAACAAAAATTTGACTTTACCAGAGTGTTCAAAAGGGGGGTTATA
Source organism: Adiantum capillus-veneris (assembly GCF_014529385.1). NCBI lineage: Eukaryota > Viridiplantae > Streptophyta > Polypodiopsida > Polypodiales > Pteridaceae > Adiantum > Adiantum capillus-veneris. The sequence goes on from NC_140954.1 coordinate 141,822,660, forward strand.
CCCTAATTTCAACTTAAAACAAGAGCATTAACACTCAAAGAAACCCAAAAAGACAAGTCGGAGTCCAAGAAACGCAAAGAATAGGAAATTTTGGATTCAGATCTTGTTTTTACATTCAAACCTGACAAAAACACTTGAAACTCAATTATAAACATTGGAAAAGGCTTAAAACCAAGAATAGTCAAAATCTGGGACAAAAGACATCATACGCGTATAATGTCTTTTAGCACATCCACTGCTTATTTTTGATATCTGACCTGACAAGATTGTTACAAACACTGTAGAAAGCATAAATATCAAGTCTTGACCCAAATTGATGAAAAAGACATCATACGCGTATGATGTCTTTTACCTAATTTTGGACATATTTTGATACTTTGCCAACACAGATCCATTGTAATAGCTGTCTAGAGGTTATATTTCAAGTTTCATCCCATTTGGATCACAATTGACCCAAAACAAGTCAAAAGCGGAAAATTGCCAAGAAAAGCCTAAATTAGCCATAACTTGCTCAAACAGAGTTCAAACTGAATTTTGTGAGTGACAGAGCATAAGGGGGCTACTGAGAGTGAGCATAACCAAAATAGTCCAAATCTGTGAAAAAAGACATCATACGCGTATAATGTCTTTTTCAGCATAACTGCAACAAAATTCTCACTTGATGAAACAGAAGTTGTCCAACTGACAAGATTAAACAATTGACCAAGTATCAATCAGTTTGGATCAATTCTGACCACAAAAACTTGGGGAAAACAAATTGCCGAGACGGAAAAGTTAAAGTCCTTTAGGGGAATTGATGAATTTGAGATCGGGCAGGAATCTCCAGAATAACCAACCAAAACAAGGAGAACAAGAAAGTGTCATATCAACCGAGGGAAGTGTAAACCAAAGTTGGGTGCAACCATTAGAGCCGATCTTTGAAGGAAGTGTTTCTGATACTTCTTTGGAGAGATCTTATGAGATTTTCACCGAACACTTGGAACACTTGAACCTGAACAACAGAGAAAATATGGTAGCAGGATCATCAAACCCTTCCGCCACAATGAAGCTATTGTTCATAAAATACCAGTACGACAATGAGCAAGGTGCCAAGATCTACAAAGATGGAATGGACCGCTATTGTGTAAAGATAGAAGAGAGACCTAGTGAGTTCAAGGACTTAGTGCCTGTGAGCTATAGCGGAGATAGATATCTAGATGACGAGGGTACCATGTACTTGGTAGTCCTAAACCCTAACATTGTGGACAAGTGGGGATTGATGGGCACCAAAGCCAAAGTAGATGAAGAACTTGAGGAGAAAGCACCAATAATGAACTTCCCTGATGCGAGGTTAAGAAGAGAGAATGAAACTACAAGGATCAACACTGATAACATCTATGTGGGGCTATACAAATATAATAATGGGGAGCAAGATCTCTATTATAGATGTGAAGAACCCTACACGGAGAGTTGACAGACCAAAAAAGACTTTATGTCTTTACCTACACAGAGGGATCGGAAGTGAAAATTGCCGCTTACGACAAGTATGGGAGGCAATACTCAACAATGGGCAAGAAAGAATTAGAAGGATATACATACTTTGGGGGACCACTACATCAGTATTATGTTACTTCTAGCTCACAAAGACCAGCACCAACAAATGGAGTGCAAAACCCAATGACGACAGGAGGACAAAGAACTCAGGCTGCTGACTCTTTCAGTCAACCTCAGTACTCGAAGCCCGGACCAATGGGATCATTACATTCCAGAGAGTCAATGGATACGAATCGAGGTAGTGCAGTTCCAATCCCCACATATACCACTCCAGGTCCAAGGTTCGAAGCGGAACCATCACATTTACCTCCTAGTAGTAGATTCAGGGCAGGGGAACCGACAAGGGTAACCCATGAAGTCCATGATGCTAGAGAAAGCTTTAGCCGGGACACAGGAGCAATGAGATTGGTAGCAGACCATAGACGTATGAGACCATCTCAAGTAGCCAAGTGTATGCCAAAGAAGTATGGTGGTTCAGGAGATCCGTATGCACATGTGTCACTCTTTAAGCAAGTCTTAAGAGCTGAGCAGATAACAGATTTCCATACACAATACGAGGGATTTGGTCTTACTCTAGAAGGTACGGCATTGACATGGTTTCAACCACTGAACATAGGGGGATTCCATGACATTGACCATTTGCTAAGAGAGTTTGCTGAGGAATTCTCAAAACGAGGGATTAAGCACAATACGGTCTCACAAATATATGCTTTTAAACAGAGAGAACACGAAAAAGTGAAGGAAGCTTCACTTCGCTTCAAACAATACATTGAGAGATGTCCAGTACGTGAACGACCACAAGATGACAGACTATCTGTTCTCTTTATTGAGGGACTGAGAAACGACACTCTCAAGAAGGACTTGCACTTGAAAGCTTGTACAAGTTTCGAGCAAGTAACGAGAGAGGCATTGTACTTAGTGGATAACTGTACGGTTTATGGAGAGGTGTCAGCGGATACAGATTTTGCATCCAGTAGCTCCTCCTCCGTAGCGAGCGAGACTACCACTAAAAAGAATGTTCAAACAACAACCATGCCAAATGTAGAGCAAATGATAGAAGATGCTCTAAAAAGGATGGCACCATACCAAAAACCATTGCCAAAACCACTGAAATGGTGTGCTATTGAACAAAAATGGACAAACCATCCAACAGAGGAGTGCTATTACAACAAAGGGTATGTAAGGGAGCGTCAGTATGCACCTCCTGCTCAATTAGCACCACCTCAGGTACATCCAGTACCTCGATACCCAACGGGAAATGTACCAGGACCTATGGGGATAGAAAGACCGCAACCGGTATTGGGACAACAACCACCTTTACCAGGAGCAAGACCAGTGGGCATTAGATATGCACCAACCTTAGAGAATCAGGAAGAACAAGCCTTAGTGCCTGTTCAAGCCTATTATGAAGAATCTGGTGCACACATGTCTCCAACACTGTGATTACCCACCAGAAGAACCCAAACAACCAGAACCATGGGGCATGATTGGGAATGTTGGAATACCAACAGTTACAAGTGCTTCATGAAGAGAGATACAATTTGGACGCAAGAACATTGATGTTCATAGCTCATGGAGGGTTAACAGGACAAAGACCATCCTATCCACAAAGGACGAATCAAATGGGACCAAGACCAGCACTAGGACCCTGTTACAAGTGTGGAGGTGACCATCTGATGAATGTTTGTCCACATACGGAAATCATTAGAATTAACGCTTATTGCACTGAGTGTGGGGTTACTCACTTCATTGAGGATTGTTCAAAGAATCCAAACAAAGTGCAAAAGACGACATTGAATATGCTAGAAACTATTCCTACCAGCAGTGGGTCTGAAAATGAAACTCTGATACCAACGCAAGTTGTTACTAGAGCTCAAGCTAAGAAAACCACTAGAGAACCTGAGAATGGAAAGTTAGCGACTGAAGTGGTTAGTCAAGGACCGCGGAGTCAGAGAAACACATGGAAAGCTAGAAAAGCACGCATGAAGTTGAGAAAAGAACGTGAAGACGCTATTCTAGCTGAGGAACTAAAGCGAACTAAAGATAGATTAGAAAAACTTGAGAGTCAAAACGGGAAACGAGAGATGAGCCCGGAAAGAACGAAACAAAAGAGTATCAAAGAAACAACGAGCTTAAGCTCAGGGGATCAGTGCTAGTCGACAAAGTACACGAACCATTGGACGCACTGATGAGAGCTTACGAAGCTAGGTTAAAGAACAACCAAACACAAGAACAGAGGTGGATGACATACCCAAACGCGGAATTGGAAAAGCAGAGACTTGAAATGTGCCAGAGAATGATCGAGACTGCACAAGCCTTATTAGAACCACCAAAAGAAACAATGAATTGTGGAACGGAAAACCCAATTCAGCAAGAGACTATCGTTTCACGGGTAGCTGAAAAGACTCCCAGTGCACAAAAGCCTGAAAATACACACAAGGATGACCGCATAGTATTGAACACAACCGATCAGGAGATAGAGAGTTTTCATCCAGTCATACAGAGGTCTTACGGAAGAGATGAGGATTACAATGAATTTTGGAAACAAGTGAGAGAGGCAAACTTTGCAAACGAGCTAAGTTGCCAAGCTAATCAGACAAATTGGGAAAAGGACATCAGGAATCCTCCCATAGTGGAATTTGAGGCAGGATCTCAAGTGGACTTGGATCTGCAATCTTACTGGGGAGATGGGGGCTCTGTTAGAACAATGGAGAGCAAACCTCATTCACTGAATACCTTACCTTCATACTTAGGAGAGTATGAAGCAAAATCCGAGATTAGAGCACTTCCCTCACGAAGAATCTCATCAGAAAAAGTCATGGACTCGCAAGGATTGATAGAGATCTTGTCAACACCAGTGACATGCACTATCACTCTAGCTGAGCTTTTGAGGCTAAGACCACATATGTGGACCACTGTAGGAAAATGCTTGGAGAAATTTGGGATAAAAGACCCAACATCGAGACTGCAAGAGGGTATACAAGAGCTGAGCAAACCACAAAAGAACGCTAAGCCTGTACCCTTAAACAAGGTCGGAGAGTATTGCGAAGGTGAAGAGGGGAATACAACCTTACCAGTTGAATTCCAAGGAGTGAACACGATGGCAATACTAGACAGCGGAGCTGGGGTAGCCATTGCTACAAAAGAAATCTGGAAAAAATGGGGAAACCAGCAATAAGGAAGACTAGGTTGAAACTCCAATTAGCAGATGGACACATGGAGAAACCTATGGGGTTATTAGAGAAAGTCGTAGTGACTTCTTGCGGCATTGAATACGAACATACTTTTGCTATTGTCGATTTTGGCAAGGAGAATAACTATGATATCATATGGGAAGACCATTCATGAGACAGTTGAAAATGGTCCAAGATTGGGGCTACGATCACATATACCTGAGAAATATGGAAACCACTACACGTGTGAACCTGAAGACCATAGCTACAAAGATGTGAACCGAACACCGGTAGAGGAGTTTGATTCAGCTACTTTGGCGGGATCCGAATTTCCAGCTTGGTTAGGTAAACCCAAGGAGTTATGGATGTGTGGAGCCTCGAAATGTGGAAGTCTGAGGCGAGAAGAATATGTTTTAGAAAGGGCTATCGAAGACGAAACTTATATAGGAGAACCCTTTCCAGAGGACACACTTGAACCATTAGAATGGACACACATTCTAGCAACCCTAGATGTTTGTGCAATTCCGGATGGTCCCACAACAAAATTTTGCGACAAGGACGGGTACGACGTGGTTCCGTACTTCATGTTGAGAACTGTACTCGAAAAAGAAACTGAAAAGAACGATACACTGGAAAAGGAAGATGAAGAAGAGGTGTTTCACGACATTCCCGATCATCCAGAGTGGGGAAATGAAGCAGACAACGAGTCAACGGACAATTCAAGCGGAAACGAAGAAACTATAACGGATGTCCGATTTTATGATTTTCCGAACCAAACTAAACAACGCCAGAAACGCTATAGAGCAAAGAGAAAAACAAAGGGGGTTAGAACCAATCCGATGCCTAGAATAAGAGGAAAAAATCAATTCCTAATGCTAGTAAAGGCGGAAGATTGTGTTAAGGACAAGATTTCTGGAAGAATGAGAGGCAATGATCAAAAGAGCTTACGAAAAGACAAAAGAGGCTCAAGAAATCAAGTTCAAAGGAATGGAACGAAAACTGAAACAGAAAAATCAGAAAAGAACAAGCGCAACAGAGAACACACGGAGTCCAAGTTAGAACGTAGAAACAAGTACAGAGAGCTCAAGAAAACTCTGAAAGAAGTTTGGACGACAGAAATTGAGAGTGGAGAGGACGAAAACGCCAAAATCAAGGAAAACATGGATGTTCCCTCTCACTATAGGAAATTCACAATAGAGGATAGGAAGGTGGTATTAACCCAACCTATTCGAGAGAGAAGGGAGAACGAATCTTATGACGGACCGGAGGATGCAAAAAAAGTTGATTTAGCAGCTCCAGGGAGACACCTAGACCGGTGTACATAGCCACAGATTTGTCTCCAGGCGAGGAAGAGAGACTTTTGAGTCTTCTCAGAGAGTATAGGGATGTGTTTGCATGGTCTTATAAGGACTTAAAGGGAGTTGACCCATCGATATGCCAACACACAATCCCACTAAAACAAGACGCAAAGCCTAGCAGACAGAGACCATACACATATAATGATACATTTGCTAAGCGAATCAAAGAAGAGATAGATAAGCTAATGGAAGCTGAATTCATATACGAGATTGAACACACCGATTGGGTATCTCCGATTGTGGTAGTACCCAAGAAGAACGGAAAACTCCGAGTGTGTGTCAACTTAAAGAAAGTGAATGCTGCAACAATCAGGGACAATTATCCCCTGCCGATAACTGATCATGTTCTAGAGCGTGTATCAGGGAAAACAGCATACTCTTTTCTTGATGGTTTTTCAGGATATAACCAGCTAGCCATAGCACTGGAAGATCAACATAAAACAGCTTTTGCAACGGAGTGGGGAATTTATGCTTATCGGGTTATGCCTTTTGGTCTAACCAATGCTCCCGCAACCTTCCAGAGGCTGATGACGCATGCTTTCAAAGAATACTTAAGGTTGTTTCTAGAAATATACATGGATGACTTATGTGTACATTCTCTTCTGAGAGATGAGCATCTAGAACACCTAAGAAAAGTATTTGAGAAATGTAGGACATATCGCATTTGTCTCAATCCTGAGAAATGTGTGTTTATGGTCCGACAGGGCAGAATTCTGGGACATATTGTCTCACAAAACGGAATATCCACGGATTTAGAGAAGATAAAAGTTATAGTGGATATGCCTAGACCAACCAATGCGAAACAAGTACAGAGCTTTATGGGACATTGCGGATATTATAGACGATTCATTTACATGTACGCTATAATAGGCCAACCACTTTACAGGCTAATAGTGAACTTTGAATGGACAGAGGAGTGTGAGGAATCATTCAAGAAATTGAAAGAGGCACTCATTACTGCTCCAGTCTTGAAATCACCAGATTGGGAGAAGATATTCCATGTGCATATAGATGCTTCGGCATATGCAATAGGATGCATTCTGGCTCAGCCAGAAGAAGGAAACATGGATTTTCCTATCTGTTACGCCAGTCGACAGCTCAACAATGCAGAGAAGAATTACACCACAACAGAGCGAGAAGGATTAGGAATGATATATGCTGTGAAGAAATTTCGGCATTATCTTCTAGCCAACAAGTTTGTGTTTTTTACGGATCACCAAGCCTTGCTCTACCTAGTGAATAAACCATGCAATACCGGGAGAATAGTGAGATGGTTCATTATCTTACTGGAATTCGACTTCACGGTAGTAGTAAAGAAAGGAAAAACACATCTTAGAGCTGATCATCTTTCGCGATTGACGAATGGAGAAGACCCTATAGGAGTAGATGACGACATGCCAGACGCGTACTTGTTCAACATAGAAATGATACCGAAGTGGTCTCAAAATGTCGTTAACCTATTAACCTATGGAGGAGAGTTTGATAGAAGAGAATACAACCAGAAACATATTGCTATTCAGCAATCCAAGAATCTTCAATTGGTTGCAGGAAGGTTGTATCAATTGGGAAATGATCATGTTTTACGACTATGCATCAATCCTGAGGAATATAATATATATCTGCGCGAAGCACATGTTCAGGAATGTGCATTTCATTGTTCAAGAAGGAACACATATAGGAATTTGTTACAATTGGGAGTCTATTGGCCAGGAATGAAAGAAAGCGTACATGAATATGTCACTGTATGTATTGTATGTTCATCAAAACCGCCAGCAGAGTATTCGACATTATATCAGATAATGATCGCTCCAGAATGGAGTCAGTATATTGTTGAATATCTCACAAATAGAACTTTCCCAGAAGGAACGTCAAAAGCTCGTCAGAAATCTGTAGAGACAGAAGCTAGAGATTACGCTTTAATAGGAGATCAACTCTATAAGAGAGGTAAAGACAACCAGCTTAGGATTTGCGCATCAGAGTCTGAGTATGTGATAATCCTAGAGCAAGCTCATGGAGGAGTAGGTGGAGGCCATTTCTCAGGTGATAAGACAGCAAAACTTGTCTTAGCCGCAGGAATATGGTGGCCAACATTACATATGGACGCTGAGGAATACGTTAAACGGTGTGCGATGATCAGCGGACCAAAGTACCACTTAAAAGAGATGATATGCCGCTTAGACCAATGATGGGGGCAAGAGCTTTTGCAAAATGGGGATTGATTATGTCGGACCCATTTCACCTCCTGCATATAAGACTCATGCACAATACATCATTGTGGCTACAGACTATCTAACAAAGTGGGTCGAAGCAAAGGCAACTCAAAAAGCAGATGCCAGGACCACGGCACAATTTCTATATGAATACGTCTTTGTACGATATGGATTGCCAATAGAAATTGT